>NW_027328740.1:18670330-19270330 GCF_048564905.1 Vicugna pacos
GGCTCTAAAGCCAAGTATTAGCGAGTGCATCTCTGTGGGTAGTGGAGGGTTTTAAACTACTTCCCCAACCTTGGAACACCTGTGCCCCATAAAGATGCGTGGAATCTGTTTCCCCACCTCCAGCACACACACGGAGACGTGCTCAGGTATCCTGATTGTGGGGAGGCTCCTCCAAATGACAGCAGCGCCTGGGTTCTTAAAGAATCCCTTAGCTTGTCTTCCCTGATGGCATGCCTAGGCTGGAGAGTGGGGGAAAGTGGAGGTTGGGCTCTAAACCAAGAATAAGCGAGAGCCTATCCATGGAATGTGGGTTTTTAACCTACAACCCACAACCATGGAATAAATGTGCCCATTGAAAGATGCTTTGACTTTTTCCCTACATCCAGCACACACACGAAGATGTGTTCTTGTATTCTGAGTGTGGGGAAGTTCCTCAAACTGACAGCAGCACCTGAATTCTATTAGTATCCCTTAGCTTCTGTTCCCTGAGTGTTCTTTTAGGCCAGGCCATGAGGGAAAGCTGGGGGTTGGGCTTGGAGGCCACGTAGCAGTGAGTGCCCCCTGATCCATTGAGGAAGTACTTAGAGGACTTCTCCCTAAAGGGAACACCTTTTCCTGCATTCATCTGGGTGCAGTGGGGCTGCACATCTCTCCCACACCTAAGAATGTGTTCTGGAATTCTGAGTGCAGGGAAGTTCCTCCAACTGACAGCAGCGCCTGGGTTCTAATTGAATCCCTTTGCTTGTCTTCCCTGATGGAAAGCCTAGGCGGGAGTGCGGGGGAAAGTGTGGTTTGGGCTCCAAAACCAAGTATTTGCGATGACCTCTCTATGGTTTGTGGAGGTGTTTAAACTACATCCCTAACCTGGGAACACCTGTGCCCCCATAAAGATCCGTGGAGTCTGTTTCCACACCTCCAGCACACACACGAACACTTGCACAGTTATCCTGAGAGTGGGCAGCCTCCTCCAACTGAGAGCAGGGCCTTGGTTCTTATAAAATCGCTTAACTTGTCTACCCTGTTTGGTTGCCTGATACGGAGTGCTGGGGAAAGGGTGGGTTGGGCTCTAAATCCAAGTATTAGCGAGTGCTTCTCCATGGGATTTGGAGGTTATTAACCAAAAGCCCACAACATGGGAATACCTGTGCTCCTTGAAAAAAGCGTGGACTCTGTATCCCCACCACCAGAACACACATGAAGAAGTTTTCTGCTATCCTGAGTGTGGGCTGGCAATTTCAGGTGACAGAAGCGGCTGGGTTCTAATAGAATCCCTTAGCTTGTAATCCCTGAGTGTTTCCCTAGGACTGACTCTGAGAGAAACCTGGGGGTTGGGCTTTGAGGCCAAATAGTAGCAAGTGTCCCCGATGGACTGAGGAAGTATTTAGATGAATTCTCCATAAAGGGAAACACCTGAGCACCCATTCATCTGCGTGGAGTGGGGCTTCAAATCTCCCCACCACACAAGGTTGGGTTCCAGTATCCTGAGGGTGGGGTAGTTCCTCCAACTGACATCAGCGTCTTGGTTTGAATAGAATCCCTTTGCTTGTCTTCCCTGATGGTTTGCCTAGGCCAGTGTGTGGTTGAAAGTGGGATTTGGGATCTAAAACTAAGTATTAGCGTGTGCCTCTCCATGGGTAGTGGAGATGTTTAAACTACAACCCACAACTTGGGAATTACTGTGACCCCTGAAAAATGCGTGTGCTATGTTTCCCCACGTCCAGCACACACAGGAAGAAGTGTTCTGGGGTTGTGAGTGTGGGGAGGTTCCTCCAACAGACAGCAGCACCTGGGTTGTAATAGAATCCCTTAGCTTGACTTCCCTAAGTGTTTTCCTAGGCCTAGCAGTAAGCGATGGTGGGGGATGGGCTCTAAAGCCAAGTATTAGCGAGTGCATCTCTGTGGGTAGTGGAGGGTTTTAAACTACTTCCCCAACCTTGGAACACCTGTGCCCCATAAAGATGCGTGGAATCTGTTTCCCCACCTCCAGCACACACACGGAGACGTGCTCAGGTATCCTGATTGTGGGGAAGCTCCTCCAAATGACAGCAGCGCCTGGGTTCTAAAAGAATCCCTTAGCTTTTCTTCCCTGATGGCATGCCTAGGCTGGAGAGTGGGGGAAAGTGGGGGTTGGGCTCTAAACCAAGTATAAGCGAGAGCCTATCCATGGGATGTGGGTTTTTAACCTACAACCCACAACCATGGAATAAATGTGCCCCCTGAAAGATGCTTTGACTGTTTCCCTACATCCAGCACACACACGAAGATGTTTTCTTGTATTCTGAGTGTGGGGAAGTTCCTCAAACTGACAGCAGCACCTGAATTCTATTAGTATCCCTTAGCTTCTGTTCCCTGAGTGTTCTTTTAGGCCAGGCCATGAGGGAAAGCTGGGGGTTGGGCTTGGAGGCCACGTAGCAGTGAGTGCCCCCTGATCCATTGAGGAAATACTTAGAGGACTTCTCCCTAAAGGGAACACCTTTTCCTGCATTCATCTGGGTGCAGTGGGGCTGCACATCTCTCCCACACCTAAGAATGTGTTCTGGAATTCTGAGTGCAGGGAAGTTCCTCCAACTGACAGCAGCGCCTGGGTTCTAATTGAATCCCTTTGCTTGTCTTCCCTGATGGAAAGCCTAGGCGGGAGTGCGGGGGAAAGTGTGGTTTGGGCTCCAAAACCAAGTATTTGCGATGACCTCTCTATGGTTTGTGGAGGTGTTTAAACTACATCCCTAACCTGGGAACACCTGTGCCCCCATAAAGATCCGTGGAGTCTGTTTCCACACCTCCAGCACACACACGAACACTTGCACAGTTATCCTGAGAGTGGGCAGCCTCCTCCAACTGAGAGCAGGGCCTTGGTTCTTATAAAATCGCTTAACTTGTCTACCCTGTTTGGTTGCCTGATACGGAGTGCTGGGGAAAGGGTGGGTTGGGCTCTAAATCCAAGTATTAGCGAGTGCTTCTCCATGGGATTTCGAGGTTATTAACCAAAAGCCCACAACATGGGAATACCTGTGCTCCTTGAAAAAAGCGTGGACTCTGTATCCCCACCACCAGAACACACATGAAGAAGTTTTCTGCTATCCTGAGTGTGGGCTGGCAATTTCAGGTGACAGAAGCGGCTGGGTTCTAATAGAATCCCTTAGCTTGTAATCCCTGAGTGTTTCCCTAGGACTGACTCTGAGAGAAACCTGGGGGTTGGGCTTTGAGGCCAAATAGTAGCGAGTGTCCCCGATGGACTGAGGAAGTATTTAGATGAATTCTCCATAAAGGGAAACACCTGAGCACCCATTCATCTGCGTGGAGTGGGGCTTCAAATCTCCCCACCACACAAGGTTGGGTTCCAGTATCCTGAGGGTGGGGTAGTTCCTCCAACTGACATCAGCGTCTTGGTTTGAATAGAATCCCTTTGCTTGTCTTCCCTGATGGTTTGCCTAGGCCAGTGTGTGGTTGAAAGTGGGATTTGGGATCTAAAACTAAGTATTAGCGTGTGCCTCTCCATGGGTAGTGGAGATGTTTAAACTACAACCCACAACTTGGGAATTACTGTGACCCCTGAAAAATGCGTGTGCTATGTTTCCACACGTCCAGCACACACAGGAAGAAGTGTTCTGGGTTTCTGAGTGTGGGGAGGTTCCTCCAACAGACAGCAGCACCTGGGTTGTAATAGAATCCCTTAGCTTGACTTCCCTAAGTGTTTTCCTAGGCCTAGCAGTAAGCGATGGTGGGGGATGGGCTCTAAAGCCAAGTATTAGCGAGTGCATCTCTGTGGGTAGTGGAGGGTTTTAAACTACTTCCCCAACCTTGGAACACCTGTGCCCCATAAAGATGAGTGGAATCTGTTTCCCCACCTCCAGCACACACACGGAGACGTGCTCAGGTATCCTGATTGTGGGGAGGCTCCTCCAAATGACAGCAGCGCCTGGGTTCTTAAAGAATCCCTTAGCTTGTCTTCCCTGATGGCATGCCTAGGCTGGAGAGTGGGGGAAAGTGGAGGTTGGGCTCTAAACCAAGTATAAGCGAGAGCCTATCCATGGAATGTGGGTTTTTAACCTACAACCCACAACCATGGAATAAATGTGCCCCCTGAAAGATGCTTTGACTGTTTCCCTACATCCAGCACACACACGAAGATGTGTTCTTGTATTCTGAGTGTGGGGAAGTTCCTCAAACTGACAGCAGCACCTGAATTCTATTAGTATCCCTTAGCTTCTGTTCCCTGAGTGTTCTTTTAGGCCAGGCCATGAGGGAAAGCTGGGGGTTGGGCTTGGAGGCCACGTAGTTGTGAGTGCCCCCTGATCCATTGAGGAAGTACTTAGAGGACTTCTCCCTAAAGGGAACACCTTTTCCTGCATTCATCTGGGTGCAGTGGGGCTGCACATCTCTCCCACACCTAAGAATGTGTTCTGGAATTCTGAGTGCAGGGAAGTTCCTCCAACTGACAGCAGCGCCTGGGTTCTAATTGAATCCCTTTGCTTGTCTTCCCTGATGGAAAGCCTAGGCGGGAGTGCGGGGGAAAGTGTGGTTTGGGCTCCAAAACCAAGTATTTGCGATGACCTCTCTATGGTTTGTGGAGGTGTTTAAACTACATCCCTAACCTGGGAACACCTGTGCCCCCATAAAGATCCGTGGAGTCTGTTTCCACACCTCCAGCACACACACGAACACTTGCACAGTTATCCTGAGAGTGGGCAGCCTCCTCCAACTGAGAGCAGGGCCTTGGTTCTTATAAAATCGCTTAACTTGTCTACCCTGTTTGGTTGCCTGATACGGAGTGCTGGGGAAAGGGTGGGTTGGGCTCTAAATCCAAGTATTAGCGAGTGCTTCTCCATGGGATTTCGAGGTTATTAACCAAAAGCCCACAACATGGGAATACCTGTGCTCCTTGAAAAAAGCGTGGACTCTGTATCCCCACCACCAGAACACACATGAAGAAGTTTCCTGCTATCCTGAGTGTGGGCTGGCAATTTCAGGTGACAGAAGCGGCTGGGTTCTAATAGAATCCCTTAGCTTGTAATCCCTGAGTGTTTCCCTAGGACTGACTCTGAGAGAAACCTGGGGGTTGGGCTTTGAGGCCAAATAGTAGCGAGTGTCCCCGATGGACTGAGGAAGTATTTAGATGAATTCTCCATAAAGGGAAACACCTGAGCACCCATTCATCTGCGTGGAGTGGGGCTTCAAATCTCCCCACCACACAAGGTTGGGTTCCAGTATCCTGAGGGTGGGGTAGTTCCTCCAACTGACATCAGCGTCTTGGTTTGAATAGAATCCCTTTGCTTGTCTTCCCTGATGGTTTGCCTAGGCCAGTGTGTGGTTGAAAGTGGGATTTGGGATCTAAAACTAAGTATTAGCGTGTGCCTCTCCATGGGTAGTGGAGATGTTTAAACTACAACCCACAACTTGGGAATTACTGTGACCCCTGAAAAATGCGTGTGCTATGTTTCCCCACGTCCAGCACACACAGGAAGAAGTGTTCTGGGGTTCTGAGTGTGGGGAGGTTCCTCCAACAGACAGCAGCACCTGGGTTGTAATAGAATCCCTTAGCTTGTCTTCCCTAAGTGTTTTCCTAGGCCTAGCAGTAAGCGATGGTGGGGGATGGGCTCTAAAGCCAAGTATTAGCGAGTGCATTTCTGTGTGTAGTGGAGGGTTTTAAACTACTTCCCCAACCTTGGAACACCTGTGCCCCATAAAGATGCGTGGAATCTGTTTCCCCACCTCCAGCACACACACGGAGACGTGCTCAGGTATCCTGATTGTGGGGAGGCTCCTCCAAATGACAGCAGCGCCTGGGTTCTTAAAGAATCCCTTAGCTTGTCTTCGCTGATGGCATGCCTAGGCTGCAGAGTGGGGGGTAAGTGGGGGTTGGGCTCTAAACCAAGTATAAGCGAGAGCCTATCCATGGGATGTGGGCTTTTAACCTACAACCCACAACCATGGAATAAATGTGCCCCCTGAAAGATGCTTTGACTCTTTCCCTACATCCGGCACACACACGAAGATGTGTTCTGGTATTCCGAGTGTGGGGAAGTTCCTCAAACTGACAGCAGCACCTGGATTCTATTAGTATCCCTTAGCTTCTGTTCCCTGAGTGTTCTTTTAGGCCAGGCCATGAGGGAAAGCTGGGGGTTGGGCTTGGAGGCCACGTAGCAGTGAGTGCCCCCTGATCCATTGAGGAAGTACTTAGAGGACTTCTCCCTAAAGGGAACACCTTTTCCTGCATTCATCTGGGTGCAGTGGGGCTGCACATCTCTCCCACACCTAAGAATGTGTTCTGGAATTCTGAGTGCAGGGAAGTTCCTCCAACTGACAGCAGCGCCTGGGTTCTAATTGAATCCCTTTGCTTGTCTTCCCTGATGGAAAGCCTAGGCGGGAGTGCGGGGGAAAGTGTGGTTTGGGCTCCAAAACCAAGTATTTGCGATGACCTCTCTTTGGTTTGTGGAGGTGTTTAAACTACATCCCTAACCTGGGAACACCTGTGCCCCCATAAAGATCCGTGGAGTCTGTTTCCACACCTCCAGCACACACACGAACACTTGCACAGTTATCCTGAGAGTGGGCAGCCTCCTCCAACTGACAGCAGGGCCTTGGTTCTTATAAAATCGCTTAACTTGTCTACCCTGTTTGGTTGCCTGATACGGAGTGCTGGGGAAAGGGTGGGTTGGGCTCTAAATCCAAGTATTAGCGAGTGCTTCTCCATGGGATTTGGAGGTTATTAACCAAAAGCCCACAACATGGGAATACCTGTGCTCCTTGAAAAAAGCGTGGACTCTGTATCCCCACCACCAGAACACACATGAAGAAGTTTTCTGCTATCCTGAGTGTGGGCTGGCAATTTCAGGTGACAGAAGCGGCTGGGTTCTAATAGAATCCCTTAGCTTGTAATCCCTGAGTGTTTCCCTAGGACTGACTCTGAGAGAAACCTGGGGGTTGGGCTTTGAGGCCAAATAGTAGCGAGTGTCCCCGATGGACTGAGGAAGTATTTAGATGAATTCTCCATAAAGGGAAACACCTGAGCACCCATTCATCTGCGTGGAGTGGGGCTTCAAATCTCCCCACCACACAAGGTTGGGTTCCAGTATCCTGAGGGTGGGGTAGTTCCTCCAACTGACATCAGCGTCTTGGTTTGAATAGAATCCCTTTGCTTGTCTTCCCTGAAGGTTTGCCTAGGCCAGTGTGTGGTTGAAAGTGGGATTTGGGATCTAAAACTAAGTATTAGCGTGTGCCTCTCCATGGGTAGTGGAGATGTTTAAACTACAACCCACAACTTGGGAATTACTGTGACCCCTGAAAAATGCGTGTGCTATGTTTCCCCACGTCCAGCACACACAGGAAGAAGTGTTCTGGGTTTCTGAGTGTGGGGAGGTTCCTCCAACAGACAGCAGCACCTGGGTTGTAATAGAATCCCTTAGCTTGACTTCCCTAAGTGTTTTCCTAGGCCTAGCAGTAAGCGATGGTGGGGGATGGGCTCTAAAGCCAAGTATTAGTGAGTGCATCTCTGTGGGTAGTGGAGGGTTTTAAACTACTTCCCCAACCTTGGAACACCTGTGCCCCATAAAGATGCGTGGAATCTGTTTCCCCACCTCCAGCACACACACGGAGACGTGCTCAGGTATCCTGATTGTGGGGAGGCTCCTCCAAATGACAGCAGCGCCTGGGTTCTTAAAGAATCCCTTAGCTTGTCTTCCCTGATGGCATGCCTAGGCTGGAGAGTGGGGGAAAGTGGAGGTTGGGCTCTAAAACAAGTATAAGCGAGAGCCTATCCATGGGATGTGGGTTTTTAACCTACAACCCACAACCATGGAATAAATGTGCCCCCTGAAAGATGCTTTGACTGTTTCCCTACATCCAGCACACACACGAAGATGTGTTCTTGTATTCTGAGTGTGGGGAAGTTCCTCAAACTGACAGCAGCACCTGAATTCTATTAGTATCCCTTAGCTTCTGTTCCCTGAGTGTTCTTTTAGGCCAGGCCATGAGGGAAAGCTGGGGGTTGGGCTTGGAGGCCACGTAGCAGTGAGTGCCCCCTGATCCATTGAGGAAGTACTTAGAGGACTTCTCCCTAAAGGGAACACCATTTCCTGCATTCATCTGGGTGCAGTGGGGCTGCACATCTCTCCCACACCTAAGAATGTGTTCTGGAATTCTGAGTGCAGGGAAGTTCCTCCAACTGACAGCAGCGCCTGGGTTCTAATTGAATCCCTTTGCTTGTTTTCCCTGATGGAAAGCCTAGGCGGGAGTGCGGGGGAAAGTGTGGTTTGGGCTCCAAAACCAAGTATTTGCGATGACCTCTCTATGGTTTGTGGAGGTGTTTAAACTACATCCCTAACCTGGGAACACCTGTGCCCCCATAAAGATCCGTGGAGTCTGTTTCCACACCTCCAGCACACACACGAACACTTGCACAGTTATCCTGAGAGTGGGCAGCCTCCTCCAACTGAGAGCAGGGCCTTGGTTCTTATAAAATCGCTTAACTTGTCTACCCTGTTTGGTTGCCTGATACGGAGTGCTGGGGAAAGGGTGGGTTGGGCTCTAAATCCAAGTATTAGCGAGTGCTTCTCCATGGGATTTCGAGGTTATTAACCAAAAGCCCACAACATGGGAATACCTGTGCTCCTTGAAAAAAGCGTGGACTCTGTATCCCCACCACCAGAACACACATGAAGAAGTTTCCTGCTATCCTGAGTGTGGGCTGGCAATTTCAGGTGACAGAAGCGGCTGGGTTCTAATAGAATCCCTTAGCTTGTAATCCCTGAGTGTTTCCCTAGGACTGACTCTGAGAGAAACCTGGGGGTTGGGCTTTGAGGCCAAATAGTAGCGAGTGTCCCCGATGGACTGAGGAAGTATTTAGATGAATTCTCCATAAAGGGAAACACCTGAGCACCCATTCATCTGCGTGGAGTGGGGCTTCAAATCTCCCCACCACACAAGGTTGGGTTCCAGTATCCTGAGGGTGGGGTAGTTCCTCCAACTGACATCAGCGTCTTGGTTTGAATAGAATCCCTTTGCTTGTCTTCCCTGATGGTTTGCCTAGGCCAGTGTGTGGTTGAAAGTGGGATTTGGGATCTAAAACTAAGTATTAGCGTGTGCCTCTCCATGGGTAGTGGAGATGTTTAAACTACAACCCACAACTTGGGAATTACTGTGACCCCTGAAAAATGCGTGTGCTATGTTTCCCCAAGTCCAGCACACACAGGAAGAAGTGTTCTGGGGTTCTGAGTGTGGGGAGGTTCCTCCAACAGACAGCAGCACCTGGGTTGTAATAGAATCCCTTAGCTTGACTTCCCTAAGTGTTTTCCTAGGCCTAGCAGTAAGCGATGGTGGGGGATGGGCTCTAAAGCCAAGTATTAGTGAGTGCATCTCTGTGGGTAGTGGAGGGTTTTAAACTACTTCCCCAACCTTGGAACACCTGTGCCCCATAAAGATGCGTGGAATCTGTTTCCCCACCTCCAGCACACACACGGAGACGTGCTCAGGTATCCTGATTGTGGGGAGGCTCCTCCAAATGACAGCAGCACCTGGGTTCTTAAAGAATCCCTTAGCTTGTCTTCCCTGATGGCATGCCTAGGCTGGAGAGTGGGGGAAAGTGGAGGTTGGGCTCTAAACCAAGTATAAGCGAGAGCCTATCCATGGAATGTGGGTTTTTAACTTACAACCTACAACCATGGAATAAATATGTCCCCTGAAAGATGCTTTGACTGTTTCCCTACATCCGGCACACACACGAAGATGTGTTCTGGTATTCGGAGTGTGGGGAAGTTCCTCAAACTGACAGCAGCACCTGGATTCTATTAGTATCCCATAGCTTCTGTTCCCTGAGTGTTATTTTATGCCAGGCCATGAGGGAAAGCTGGGGGTTGGGCTTGGAGGCCACGTAGCAGTGAGTGCCCCCTGATCCATTGAGGAAGTACTTAGAGGACTTCTCCCTAAAGGGAACACCTTTTCCTGCATTCATCTGGGTGCAGTGGGGCTGCACATCTCTCCCACACCTAAGAATGTGTTCTGGAATTCTGAGTGCAGGGAAGTTCCTCCAACTGACAGCAGCGCCTGGGTTCTAATTGAATCCCTTTGCTTGTCTTCCCTGATGGAAAGCCTAGGCGGGAGTGCGGGGGAAAGTGTGGTTTGGGCTCCAAAACCAAGTATTTGCGATGACCTCTCTATGGTTTGTGGAGGTGTTTAAACTACATCCCTAACCTGGGAACACCTGTGCCCCCATAAAGATCCGTGGAGTCTGTTTCCACACCTCCAGCACACACACGAACACTTGCACAGTTATCCTGAGAGTGGGCAGCCTCCTCCAACTGAGAGCAGGGCCTTGGTTCTTATAAAATCGCTTAACTTGTCTACCCTGTTTGGTTGCCTGATACGGAGTGCTGGGGAAAGGGTGGGTTGGGCTCTAAATCCAAGTATTAGCGAGTGCTTCTCCATGGGATTTGGAGGTTATTAACCAAAAGCCCACAACATGGGAATACCTGTGCTCCTTGAAAAAAGCGTGGACTCTGTATCCCCACCACCAGAACACACATGAAGAAGTTTTCTGCTATCCTGAGTGTGGGCTGGCAATTTCAGGTGACAGAAGTGGCTGGGTTCTAATAGAATCCCTTAGCTTGTAATCCCTGAGTGTTTCCCTAGGACTGACTCTGAGAGAAACCTGGGGGTTGGGCTTTGAGGCCAAATAGTAGCGAGTGTCCCCGATGGACTGAGGAAGTATTTAGATGAATTCTCCATAAAGGGAAACACCTGAGCACCCATTCATCTGCGTGGAGTGGGGCTTCAAATCTCCCCACCACACAAGGTTGGGTTCCAGTATCCTGAGGGTGGGGTAGTTCCTCCAACTGACATCAGCGTCTTGGTTTGAATAGAATCCCTTTGCTTGTCTTCCCTGATGGTTTGCCTAGGCCAGTGTGTGGTTGAAAGTGGGATTTGGGATCTAAAACTAAGTATTAGCGTGTGCCTCTCCATGGGTAGTGGAGATGTTTAAACTACAACCCACAACTTGGGAATTACTGTGACCCCTGAAAAATGCGTGTGCTATGTTTCCCCACGTCCAGCACACACAGGAAGAAGTGTTCTGGGGTTCTGAGTGTGGGGAGGTTCCTCCAACAGACAGCAGCACCTGGGTTGTAATAGAATCCCTTAGCTTGACTTCCCTAAGTGTTTTCCTAGGCCTAGCAGTAAGCGATGGTGGGGGATGGGCTCTAAAGCCAAGTATTAGCGAGTGCATCTCTGTGGGTAGGGGAGGGTTTTAAACTACTTCCCCAACCTTGGAACACCTGTGCCCCATAAAGATGCGTGGAATCTGTTTCCCCACCTCCAGCACACACACGGAGACGTGCTCAGGTATCCTGATTGTGGGGAGGCTCCTCCAAATGACAGCAGCGCCTGGGTTCTAAAAGAATCCCTTAGCTTGTCTTCCCTGATGGCATGCCTAGGCTGGAGAGTGGGGGAAAGTGGGGGTTGGGCACTAAACCAAGTATAAGCGAGAGCCTATCCATGGGATGTGGGTTTTTAACCTACAACCCACAACCATGGAATAAATGTGCCCCCTGAAAGATGCTTTGACTGTTTCCCTACATCCGGCACACACACGAAGATGTGTTCTTGTATTCCGAGTGTGGGGAAGTTCCTCAAACTGACAGCAGCACCTGGATTCTATTAGTATCCCTTAGCTTCTGTTCCCTGAGTGTTCTCTTAGGCCAGGTTATGAGGGAAAGCTGGGGGTTGGGCTTGGAGGCCACGTAGCAGTGAGTGTCCCCTGATCCATTGAGGACGTACTTAGAGGACTTCTCCCTAAAGGGAACACCTTTTCCTGCATTCATCTGGATGCAGTGGGGCTGCACATCTCTCCCACACCTAAGAATGTGTTCTGGAATTCTGAGTGCAGGGAAGTTCCTCCAACTGACAGCAGCGCCTGGGTTCTAATTGAATCCCTTTGCTTGTCTTCCCTGATGGAAAGCCTAGGCGGGAGTGCGGGGGAAAGTGTGGTTTGGGCTCCAAAACCAAGTATTTGCGATGACCTCTCTATGGTTTGTGGAGGTGTTTAAACTACATCCCTAACCTGGGAACACCTGTGCCCCCATAAAGATCCGTGGAGTCTGTTTCCACACCTCCAGCACACACACGAACACTTGCACAGTTATCCTGAGAGTGGGCAGCCTCCTCCAACTGAGAGCAGGGCCTTGGTTCTTATAAAATCGCTTAACTTGTCTACCCTGTTTGGTTGCATGATACGGAGTGCTGGGGAAAGGGTGGGTTGGGCTCTAAATCCAAGTATTAGCGAGTGCTTCTCCATGGGATTTGGAGGTTATTAACCAAAAGCCCACAACATGGGAATACCTGTGCTCCTTGAAAAAAGCGTGGACTCTGTATCCCCACCACCAGAACACACATGAAGAAGTTTTCTGCTATCCTGAGTGTGGGCTGGCAATTTCAGGTGACAGAAGCGGCTGGGTTCTAATAGAATCCCTTAGCTTGTAATCCCTGAGTGTTTCCCTAGGACTGACTCTGAGAGAAACCTGGGGGTTGGGCTTTGAGGCCAAATAGTAGCGAGTGTCCCCGATGGACTGAGGAAGTATTTAGATGAATTCTCCATAAAGGGAAACAGCTGAGCACCCATTCATCTGCGTGGAGTGGGGCTTCAAATCTCCCCACCACACAAGGTTGGGTTCCAGTATCCTGAGGGTGGGGTAGTTCCTCCAACTGACATCAGCGTCTTGGTTTGAATAGAATCCCTTTGCTTGTCTTCCCTGATGGTTTGCCTAGGCCAGTGTGTGGTTGAAAGTGGGATTTGGGATCTAAAACTAAGTATTAGCGTGTGCCTCTCCATGGGTAGTGGAGATGTTTAAACTACAACCCACAACTTGGGAATTACTGTGACCCCTGAAAAATGCGTGTGCTATGTTTCCCCACGTCCAGCACACACAGGAAGAAGTGTTCTGGGGTTCTGAGTGTGGGGAGGTTCCTCCAACAGACAGCAGCACCTGGGTTGTAATAGAATCCCTTAGCTTGACTTCCCTAAGTGTTTTCCTAGGCCTAGCAGTAAGCGATGGTGGGGGATGGGCTCTAAAGCCAAGTATTTGCGAGTGCATCTCTGTGGGTAGTGGAGGGTTTTAAACTACTTCCCCAACCTTGGAACACCTGTGCCCCATAAAGATGCGTGGAATCTGTTTCCCCACCTCCAGCACACACACGGAGACGTGCTCAGGTATCCTGATTGTGGGGAGGCTCCTCCAAATGACAGCAGCGCCTGGGTTCTAAAAGAATCCCTTAGCTTGTCTTCCCTGATGGCATGCCTAGGCTGGAGAGTGGGGGAAAGTGGAGGTTGGGCTCTAAACCAAGTATAAGCGAGAGCCTATCCATGGAATGTGGGTTTTTAACCTACAACCCACAACCATGGAATAAATATGCCCCCTGAAAGATGCTTTGACTGTTTCCCTACATCCGGCACACACACGAAGATGTGTTCTGGTATTCGGAGTGTGGGGAAGTTCCTCAAACTGACAGCAGCACCTGGATTCTATTAGTATCCCTTAGCTCCTGTTCCCTGAGTGTTCTTTTAGGCCAGGCCATGAGGGAAAGCTGGGGGTTGGGCTTGGAGGCCACGTAGCAGTTAGTGCCCCCTGATCCATTGAGGAAGTACTTAGAGGATTTCTCCCTAAAGGGAACACCTTTTCCTGCATTCATCTGGGTGCAGTGGGGCTGCACATCTCTCCCACACTTAACAATGTGTTCTGGAATTCTGAGTGCAGGGAAGTTCCACCAACTGACAGCAGCGCCTGGGTTCTAATTGAATCCCTTTGCTTGTCTTCCCTGATGGAAAGCCTAGGCGGGAGTGCGGGGGAAAGTGTGGTTTGGGCTCCAAAACCAAGTATTTGCGATGACCTCTCTATGGTTTGTGGAGGTGTTTAAACTACATCCCTAACCTGGGAACACCTGTGCCCCCATAAAGATCCGTGGAGTCTGTTTCCACACCTCCAGCACACACACGAACACTTGCACAGTTATCCTGAGAGTGGGCAGCCTCCTCCAACTGAGAGCAGGGCCTTGGTTCTTATAAAATCGCTTAACTTGTCTACCCTGTTTGGTTGCCTGATACGGAGTGCTGGGGAAAGGGTGGGTTGGGCTCTAAATCCAAGTATTAGCGAGTGCTTCTCCATGGGATTTGGAGGTTATTAACCAAAAGCCCACAACATGGGAATACCTGTGCTCCTTGAAAAAAGCGTGGACTCTGTATCCCCACCACCAGAACACACATGAAGAAGTTTTCTGCTATCCTGAGTGTGGGCTGGCAATTTCAGGTGACAGAAGCGGCTGGGTTCTAATAGAATCCCTTAGCTTGTAATCCCTGAGTGTTTCCCTAGGACTGACTCTGAGAGAAACCTGGGGGTTGGGCTTTGAGGCCAAATAGTAGCGAGTGTCCCCGATGGACTGAGGAAGTATTTAGATGAATTCTCCATAAAGGGAAACAGCTGAGCACCCATTCATCTGCGTGGAGTGGGGCTTCAAATCTCCCCACCACACAAGGTTGGGTTCCAGTATCCTGAGGGTGGGGTAGTTCCTCCAACTGACATCAGCGTCTTGGTTTGAATAGAATCCCTTTGCTTGTCTTCCCTGATGGTTTGCCTAGGCCAGTGTGTGGTTGAAAGTGGGATTTGGGATCTAAAACTAAGTATTAGCGTGTGCCTCTCCATGGGTAGTGGAGATGTTTAAACTACAACCCACAACTTGGGAATTACTGTGACCCCTGAAAAATGCGTGTGCTATGTTTCCCCACGTCCAGCACACACAGGAAGAAGTGTTCTGGGGTTCTGAGTGTGGGGAGGTTCCTCCAACAGACAGCAGCACCTGGGTTGTAATAGAATCCCTTAGCTTGACTTCCCTAAGTGTTTTCCTAGGCCTAGCAGTAAGCGATGGTGGGGGATGGGCTCTAAAGCCAAGTATTTGCGAGTGCATCTCTGTGGGTAGTGGAGGGTTTTAAACTACTTCCCCAACCTTGGAACACCTGTGCCCCATAAAGATGCGTGGAATCTGTTTCCCCACCTCCAGCACACACACGGAGACGTGCTCAGGTATCCTGATTGTGGGGAGGCTCCTCCAAATGACAGCAGCGCCTGGGTTCTAAAAGAATCCCTTAGCTTGTCTTCCCTGATGGCATGCCTAGGCTGGAGAGTGGGGGAAAGTGGAGGTTGGGCTCTAAACCAAGTATAAGCGAGAGCCTATCCATGGAATGTGGGTTTTTAACCTACAACCCACAACCATGGAATAAATATGCCCCCTGAAAGATGCTTTGACTGTTTCCCTACATCCGGCACACACACGAAGATGTGTTCTGGTATTCGGAGTGTGGGGAAGTTCCTCAAACTGACAGCAGCACCTGGATTCTATTAGTATCCCTTAGCTCCTGTTCCCTGAGTGTTCTTTTAGGCCAGGCCATGAGGGAAAGCTGGGGGTTGGGCTTGGAGGCCACGTAGCAGTTAGTGCCCCCTGATCCATTGAGGAAGTACTTAGAGGATTTCTCCCTAAAGGGAACACCTTTTCCTGCATTCATCTGGGTGCAGTGGGGCTGCACATCTCTCCCACACTTAACAATGTGTTCTGGAATTCTGAGTGCAGGGAAGTTCCACCAACTGACAGCAGCGCCTGGGTTCTAATTGAATCCCTTTGCTTGTCTTCCCTGATGGAAAGCCTAGGCGGGAGTGCGGGGGAAAGTGTGGTTTGGGCTCCAAAACCAAGTATTTGCGATGACCTCTCTATGGTTTGTGGAGGTGTTTAAACTACATCCCTAACCTGGGAACACCTGTGCCCCCATAAAGATCCGTGGAGTCTGTTTCCACACCTCCAGCACACACACGAACACTTGCACAGTTATCCTGAGAGTGGGCAGCCTCCTCCAACTGAGAGCAGGGCCTTGGTTCTTATAAAATCGCTTAACTTGTCTACCCTGTTTGGTTGCCTGATACGGAGTGCTGGGGAAAGGGTGGGTTGGGCTCTAAATCCAAGTATTAGCGAGTGCTTCTCCATGGGATTTGGAGGTTATTAACCAAAAGCCCACAACATGGGAATACCTGTGCTCCTTGAAAAAAGCGTGGACTCTGTATCCCCACCACCAGAACACACATGAAGAAGTTTTCTGCTATCCTGAGTGTGGGCTGGCAATTTCAGGTGACAGAAGCGGCTGGGTTCTAATAGAATCCCTTAGCTTGTAATCCCTGAGTGTTTCCCTAGGACTGACTCTGAGAGAAACCTGGGGGTTGGGCTTTGAGGCCAAATAGTAGCGAGTGTCCCCGATGGACTGAGGAAGTATTTAGATGAATTCTCCATAAAGGGAAACAGCTGAGCACCCATTCATCTGCGTGGAGTGGGGCTTCAAATCTCCCCACCACACAAGGTTGGGTTCCAGTATCCTGAGGGTGGGGTAGTTCCTCCAACTGACATCAGCGTCTTGGTTTGAATAGAATCCCTTTGCTTGTCTTCCCTGATGGTTTGCCTAGGCCAGTGTGTGGTTGAAAGTGGGATTTGGGATCTAAAACTAAGTATTAGCGTGTGCCTCTCCATGGGTAGTGGAGATGTTTAAACTACAACCCACAACTTGGGAATTACTGTGACCCCTGAAAAATGCGTGTGCTATGTTTCCCCACGTCCAGCACACACAGGAAGAAGTGTTCTGGGGTTCTGAGTGTGGGGAGGTTCCTCCAACAGACAGCAGCACCTGGGTTGTAATAGAATCCCTTAGCTTGACTTCCCTAAGTGTTTTCCTAGGCCTAGCAGTAAGCGATGGTGGGGGATGGGCTCTAAAGCCAAGTATTTGCGAGTGCATCTCTGTGGGTAGTGGAGGGTTTTAAACTACTTCCCCAACCTTGGAACACCTGTGCCCCATAAAGATTCGTGGAATCTGTTTCCCCACCTCCAGCACACACACGGAGACGTGCTCAGGTATCCTGATTGTGGGGAGGCTCCTCCAAATGACAGCAGCGCCTGGGTTCTAAAAGAATCCCTTAGCTTGTCTTCCCTGATGGCATGCCTAGGCTGGAGAGTGGGGGAAAGTGGGGGTTGGGCTCTAAACCAAGTATAAGCGAGAGCCTATCCATGGAATGTGGGTTTTTAACCTACAACCCACAACCATGGAATAAATATGCCCCCTGAAAGATGCTTTGACTGTTTCCCTACATCCGGCACACACACGAAGATGTGTTCTGGTATTCGGATTGTGGGGAAGTTCCTCAAACTGACAGCAGCACCTGGATTCTATTAGTATCCCTTAGCTTCTGTTCCCTGAGTGTTCTTTAGGCCAGGCCATGAGGGAAAGCTGGGGGTTGGGCTTGGAGGCCACGTAGCAGTGAGTGCCCCCTGATCCATTGAGGAAGTACTTAGAGGATTTCTCCCTAAAGGGAACACCTTTTCCTGCATTCATCTGGGTGCAGTGGGGCTGCACATCTCTCCCACACTTAACAATGTGTTCTGGAATTCTGAGTGCAGGGAAGTTCCACCAACTGACAGCAGCGCCTGGGTTCTAATTGAATCCCTTTGCTTGTCTTCCCTGATGGAAAGCCTAGGCGGGAGTGCGGGGGAAAGTGTGGTTTGGGCTCCAAAACCAAGTATTTGCGATGACCTCTCTATGGTTTGTGGAGGTGTTTAAACTACATCCCTAACCTGGGAACACCTGTGCCCCCATAAAGATCCGTGGAGTCTGTTTCCACACCTCCAGCACACACACGAACACTTGCACAGTTATCCTGAGAGTGGGCAGCCTCCTCCAACTGAGAGCAGGGCCTTGGTTCTTATAAAATCGCTTAACTTGTCTACCCTGTTTGGTTGCCTGATACGGAGTGCTGGGGAAAGGGTGGGTTGGGCTCTAAATCCAAGTATTAGCGAGTGCTTCTCCATGGGATTTGGAGGTTATTAACCAAAAGCCCACAACATGGGAATACCTGTGCTCCTTGAAAAAAGCGTGGACTCTGTATCCCCACCACCAGAACACACATGAAGAAGTTTTCTGCTATCCTGAGTGTGGGCTGGCAATTTCAGGTGACAGAAGTGGCTGGGTTCTAATAGAATCCCTTAGCTTGTAATCCCTGAGTGTTTCCCTAGGACTGACTCTGAGAGAAACCTGGGGGTTGGGCTTTGAGGCCAAATAGTAGCGAGTGTCCCCGATGGACTGAGGAAGTATTTAGATGAATTCTCCATAAAGGGAAACACCTGAGCACCCATTCATCTGCGTGGAGTGGGGCTTCAAATCTCCCCACCACACAAGGTTGAGTTCCAGTATCCTGAGGGTGGGGTAGTTCCTCCAACTGACATCAGCGTCTTGGTTTGAATAGAATCCCTTTGCTTGTCTTCCCTGATGGTTTGCCTAGGCCAGTGTGTGGTTGAAAGTGGGATTTGGGATCTAAAACTAAGTATTAGCGTGTGCCTCTCCATGGGTAGTGGAGATGTTTAAACTACAACCCACAACTTGGGAATTACTGTGACCCCTGAAAAATGCGTGTGCTATGTTTCCCCACGTCCAGCACACACAGGAAGAAGTGTTCTGGGGTTCTGAGTGTGGGGAGGTTCCTCCAACAGACAGCAGCACCTGGGTTGTAATAGAATCCCTTAGCTTGACTTCCCTAAGTGTTTTCCTAGGCCTAGCAGTAAGCGTTGGTGGGGGATGGGCTCTAAAGCCAAGTATTAGCGAGTGCATCTCTGTGGGTAGTGGAGGGTTTTAAACTACTTCCCCAACCTTGGAACACCTGTGCCCCATAAAGTTGCGTGGAATCTGTATCCCCACCTCCAGCACACACACGGAGACGTGCTCAGGTATCCTGATTGTGGGGAGGCTCCTCCAAATGACAGCAGCGCCTGGGTTCTAAAAGAATCCCTTAGCTTGTCTTCCCTGATGGCATGCCTAGGCTGGAGAGTGGGGGAAAGTGGGGGTTGGGCTCTAAACCAAGTATAAGCGAGAGCCTATCCATGGGATGTGGGTTTTTAACATACAACCCACAACCACGGAATAAATGTGCCCCCTGAAAGATGCTTTGACTGTTTCCCTACATCCGGCACACACACGAAGATGTGTTCTTGTATTCCGAGTGTGGGGAAGTTCCTCAAACTGACAGCAGCACCTGGATTCTATTAGTATCCCTTAGCTTCTGTTCCCTGAGTGTTCTCTTAGGCCAGGCTATGAGGGAAAGCTGGGGGTTGGGCTTGGAGGCCACGTAGCAGTGAGTGTCCCCTGATCCATTGAGGACGTACTTAGAGGACTTCTCCCTAAAGGGAACACCTTTTCCTGCATTCATCTGGGTGCAGTGGGGCTGCACATCTCTCCCACACCTAAGAATGTGTTCTGGAATTCTGAGTGCAACGAAGTTCCTCCAACTGACAGCAGCGCCTGGGTTCTAATTGAATCCCTTTGCTTGTCTTCCCTGATGGAAAGCCTAGTCGGGAGTGCGGGGGAAAGTGTGGTTTGGGCTCCAAAACCAAGTATATGCGATGACCTCTCTATGGTTTGTGGATGTGTTTAAACTACATCCCTAACCTGGGAACACCTGTGCCCCCATAAAGATCCGTGGAGTCTGTTTCCACACCTCCAGCACACACACGAACACTTGCACAGTTATCCTGAGAGTGGGCAGCCTCCTCCAACTGAGAGCAGGGCCTTGGTTCTTATAAAATCGCTTAACTTGTCTACCCTGTTTGGTTGCCTGATACGGAGTGCTGGGGAAAGGGTGGGTTGGGATCTAAATCCAAGTATTAGCGAGTGCTTCTCCATGGGATTTGGAGGTTATTAACCAAAAGCCCACAACTTGGGAATACCTGTGCTCCTTGAAAAAAGCGTGGACTCTGTATCCCCACCACCAGAACACACATGAAGAAGTTTTCTGCTATCCTGAGTGTGGGCTGGCAATTTCAGGTGACAGAAGCGGCTGGGTTCTAATAGAATCCCTTAGCTTGTAATCCCTGAGTGTTTCCCTAGGACTGACTCTGAGAGAAACCTGGGGGTTGGGCTTTGAGGCCAAATAGTAGCGAGTGTCCCCGATGGACTGAGGAAGTATTTAGATGAATTCTCCATAAAGGGAAACACCTGAGCACCCATTCATCTGCGTGGAGTGGGGCTTCAAATCTCCCCACCACACTAGGTTGGGTTCCAGTATCCTGAGGGTGGGGTAGTTCCTCCAACTGACATCAGCGTCTTGGTTTGAATAGAATCCCTTTGCTTGTCTTCCCTGATGGTTTGCCTAGGCCAGTGTGTGGTTGAAAGTGGGATTTGGGATCTAAAACTAAGTATTAGCGTGTGCCTCTCCATGGGTAGTGGAGATGTTTAAACTACAACCCACAACTTGGGAATTACTGTGACCCCTGATAAATGCGTGTGCTATGTTTCCCCACGTCCAGCACACACAGGAAGAAGTGTTCTGGGGTTCTGAGTGTGGGGAGGTTCCTCCAACAGACAGCAGCACCTGGGTTGTAATAGAATCCCTTAGCTTGACTTCCCTAAGTGTTTTCCTAGGCCTAGCAGTAAGCGATGGTGGGGGATGGGCTCTAAAGCCAAGTATTAGCGAGTGCATCTCTGTGGGTAGAGGAGGGTTTTAAACTACTTCCCCAACCTTGGAACACCTGTGCCCCATAAAGATGCGTGGAATCTGTTTCCCCACCTCCAGCACACCCACGGAGACGTGCTCAGGTATCCTGATTGTGGGGAGGCTCCTCCAAATGACAGCAGCCCCTGGGTTCTAAAAGAATCCCTTAGCTTGTCTTCCCTGATGGCATGCCTAGGCTGGAGAGTGGGGGAAAGTGGGGGTTGGGCTCTAAACCAAGGATAAGCGAGAGCCTATCCATGGGATGTGGGTTTTTAACCTACAACCCACAACCATGGAATAAATGTGCCCCCTGAAAGATGCTTTGACTGTTTCCCTACATCCGGCACACACACGAAGATGTGTTCTGGTATTCCGAGTGTGGGGAAGTTCCTCAAACTGACAGCAGCACCTGGATTCTATTAGTATCCCTTAGCTTCTGTTCCCTGAGTGTTCTTTTAGGCCAGGCCATGAGGGAAAGCTGGGGGTTGGGCTTGGAGGCCACGTAGCAGTGAGTGCCCCCTGATCCATTGAGGAAGTACTTAGAGGACTTCTCCCTAAAGGGAACACCTTTTCCTGCATTCATCTGGGTGCAGTGGGGCTGCACATCTCTCCCACACCTAAGAATGTGTTCTGGAATTCTGAGTGCAGGGAAGTTCCTCCAACTGACAGCAGCGCCTGGGTTCTAATTGAATCCCTTTGCTTGTCTTCCCTGATGGAAAGCCTAGGCGGGAGTGCGGGGGAAAGTGTGGTTTGGGCTCCAAAACCAAGTATTTGCGATGACCTCTCTATGGTTTGTGGAGGTGTTTAAACTACATCCCTAACCTGGGAACACCTGTGCCCCCATAAAGATCCGTGGAGTCTGTTTCCACACCTCCAGCACACACACGAACACTTGCACAGTTATCCTGAGAGTGGGCAGCCTCCTCCAACTGAGAGCAGGGCCTTGGTTCTTATAAAATCGCTTAACTTGTCTACCCTGTTTGGTTGCCTGATACGGAGTGCTGGGGAAAGGGTGGGTTGGGCTCTAAATCCAAGTATTAGCGAGTGCTTCTCCATGGGATTTGGAGGTTATTAACCAAAAGCCCACAACATGGGAATACCTGTGCTCCTTGAAAAAAGCGTGGACTCTGTATCCCCACCACCAGAACACACATGAAGAAGTTTTCTGCTATCCTGAGTGTGGGCTGGCAATTTCAGGTGACAGAAGCGGCTGGGTTCTAATAGAATCCCTTAGCTTGTAATCCCTGAGTGTTTCCCTAGGACTGACTCTGAGAGAAACCTGGGGGTTGGGCTTTGAGGCCAAATAGTAGCGAGTGTCCCCGATGGACTGAGGAAGTATTTAGATGAATTCTCCATAAAGGGAAACACCTGAGCACCCATTCATCTGCGTGGAGTGGGGCTTCAAATCTCCCCACCACACAAGGTTGGGTTCCAGTATCCTGAGGGTGGGGTAGTTCCTCCAACTGACATCAGCGTCTTGGTTTGAATAGAATCCCTTTGCTTGTCTTCCCTGATGGTTTGCCTAGGCCAGTGTGTGGTTGAAAGTGGGATTTGGGATCTAAAACTAAGTATTAGCGTGTGCCTCTCCATGGGTAGTGGAGATGTTTAAACTACAACCCACAACTTGGGAATTACTGTGACCCCTGAAAAATGCGTGTGCTATGTTTCCCCACGTCCAGCACACACAGGAAGAAGTGTTCTGGGGTTCTGAGTGTGGGGAGGTTCCTCCAACAGACAGCAGCACTTGGGTTGTAATAGAATCCCTTAGCTTGACTTCCCTAAGTGTTTTCCTAGGCCTAGCAGTAAGCGATGGTGGGGGATTGTCTCTAAAGCCAAGTATTAGCGAGTGCATCTCTGTGGGTAGTGGAGGGTTTTAAACTACTTCCCCAACCTTGGAACACCTGTGCCCCATAAAGATGCGTAGAATCTGTTTCCCCTCCTCCAGCACACACACGGAGACGTGCTCAGGTATCCTGATTGTGGGGAGGCTCCTCCAAATGACAGCAGCGCCTGGGTTCTTAAAGAATCCCTTAGCTTGTCTTCCCTGATGGCATGCCTAGGCTGGAGAGTGGGGGAAAGTGGGGGTTGGGCTCTAAACCAAGTATAAGCGAGAGCCTATCCATGGGATGTGGGTTTTTAACCTACAACCCACAACCATGGAATAAATGTGCCCCCTGAAATATGCTTTGACTGTTTCCCTACATCCAGCACACACACGAAGATGTGTTCTGGTATTCTGAGTGTGGGGAAGTTCCTCAAACTGACAGCAGCACCTGGATTCTATTAGTATCCCTTAGCTTCTGTTCCCTGAGTGTTCTTTTAGGCCAGGCCATGAGGGAAAGCTGGGGGTTGGGCTTGGAGGCCACGTCGCAGTGAGTGCCCCCTGATCCATTGAGGAATTACTTAGAGGACATCTCCCTAAACGGAACACCTTTTCCTGCATTCATCTGGGTGCAGTGGGGCTGCACATCTCTCCCACACCTAAGAATGTGTTCTGGAATTCTGAGTGCAGGGAAGTTCCTCCAACTGACAGCAGCGCCTGGGTTCTAATTGAATCCCTTTGCTTGTCTTCCCTGATGGAAAGCCTAGGCGGGAGTGCGGGGGAAAGTGTGGTTTGGGCTCCAAAACCAAGTATTTGCGATGACCTCTCTATGGTTTGTGGAGGTGTTTAAACTACATCCCTAACCTGGGAACACCTGTGCCCCCATAAAGATCCGTGGAGTCTGTTTCCACACCTCCAGCACACACACGAACACTTGCACAGTTATCCTGAGAGTGGGCAGCCTCCTCCAACTGAGAGCAGGGCCTTGGTTCTTATAAAATCGCTTAACTTGTCTACCCTGTTTGGTTGCCTGATACGGAGTGCTGGGGAAAGGGTGGGTTGGGCTCTAAATCCAAGTATTAGCGAGTGCTTCTCCATGGGATTTGGAGGTTATTAACCAAAAACCCACAAGATGGGAATACCTGTGCTCCTTGGAAAAAGCGTGGACTCTGTATCCCCACCACCAGAACACACATGAAGAAGTTTTCTGCTATCCTGAGTGTGGGCTGGCAATTTCAGGTGACAGAAGCGGCTGGGTTCTAATAGAATCCCTTAGCTTGTAATCCCTGAGTGTTTCCCTAGGACTGACTCTGAGAGAAACCTGGGGGTTGGGCTTTGAGGCCAAATAGTAGCGAGTGTCCCCGATGGACTGAGGAAGTATTTAGATGAATTCTCCATAAAGGGAAACACCTGAGCACCCATTCATCTGCGTGGAGTGGGGCTTCAAATCTCCCCACCACACAAGGTTGGGTTCCAGTATCCTGAGGGTGGGGTAGTTCCTCCAACTGACATCAGCGTCTTGGTTTGAATAGAATCCCTCTGCTTGTCTTCCCTGATGGTTTGCCTAGGCCAGTGTGTGGTTGAAAGTGGGATTTGGGGTCTAAAACTAAGTATTAGCGTGTGCCTCTCCATGGGTAGTGGAGATGTTTAAACTACAACCCACAACTTGGGAATTACTGTGACCCCTGAAAAATGCGTGTGCTATGTTTCCCCACGTCCAGCACACACAGGAAGAAGTGTTCTGGGGTTCTGAGTGTGGGGAGGTTCCTCCAACAGACAGCAGCACCTGGGTTGTAATAGAATCCCTTAGCTTGACTTCCCTAAGTGTTTTCCTAGGCCTAGCAGTAAGCGATGGTGGGGGATGGGCTCTAAAGCCAAGTATTAGCGAGTGCATCTCTGTGGGTAGTGGAGGGTTTTAAACTACTTCCCCAACCTTGGAACACCTGTGCCCCATAAAGATGCGTGGAATCTGTTTCCCCACCTCCAGCAAACACACGGAGACGTGCTCAGGTATCCTGATTGTGGGGAGGCTCCTCCAAATGACAGCAGCGCCTGGGTTCTAAAAGAATCCCTTAGCTTGTCTTCCCTGATGGCATGCCTAGGCTGGAGAGTGGGGGAAAGTGGGGGTTGGGCTCTAAACCAAGTATAAGCGAGAGCCTATCCATGGGATGTGGGTTTTTAACCTACAACCCACAACCATGGAATAAATGTGCCCCCTGAAAGATGCTTTGACTGTTTCCCTACATCCAGCACACACACGAAGATGTGTTCTGTTATTCTGAGTGTGGGGATGTTCCTCAAACTGACAGTAGCACCTGGATTCTATTAGTATCCCTTAGCTTCTTTTCCCTGAGTGTTCTTTTAGGCCAGGCCATGAGGGAAAGCTGGGGGTTGGGCTTGGAGGCCACGTAGAAGTGAGTGCCACCTGATCCATTGAGGAAGTACTTAGAGGACTTCTCCCTAAACGGAACACCTTTTCCTGCATTCATCTGGGTGCAGTGGGGCTGCACATCTCTCCCACACCTAAGAATGTGTTCTGGAACTCTGAGTGCAGGGAAGTTCCTCCAACTGACAGCAGCGCCTGGGTTCTAATTGAATCCCTTTGCTTGTCTTCCCTGATGGAAAGCCTAGGCGGGAGTGCGGGGGAAAGTGTGGTTTGGGCTCCAAAACCAAGTATTTGCGATGACCTCTCTATGGTTTGTGGAGGTGTTTAAACTACATCCCTAACCTGGGAACACCTGTGCCCCCATAAAGATCCGTGGAGCCTGTTTCCACACCTCCAGCACACACACGAACACTTGCACAGTTATCCTGAGAGTGGGCAGCCTCCTCCAACTGAGAGCAGGGCCTTGGTTCTTATAAAATCGCTTAACTTGTCTACCCTGTTTGGTTGCCTGATACGGAGTGCTGGGGAAAGGGTGGGTTGGGCTCTAAATCCAAGTATTAGCGAGTGCTTCTCCATGGGATTTGGAGGTTATTAACCAAAAGCCCACAACATGGGAATACCTGTGCTCCTTGAAAAAAGCGTGGACTCTGTATCCCCACCACCAGAACACACATGAAGAAGTTTTCTGCTATCCTGAGTGTGGGCTGGCAATTTCAGGTGACAGAAGCGGCTGGGTTCTAATAGAATCCCTTAGCTTGTAATCCCTGAGTGTTTCCCTAGGACTGACTCTGAGAGAAACCTGGGGGTTGGGCTTTGAGGCCAAATAGTAGCGAGTGTCCCCGATGGACTGAGGAAGTATTTAGATGAATTCTCCATAAAGGGAAACACCTGAGCACCCATTCATCTGCGTGGAGTGGGGCTTCAAATCTCCCCACCACACAAGGTTGGGTTCCAGTATCCTGAGGGTGGGGTAGTTCCTCCAACTGACATCAGCGTCTTGGTTTGAATAGAATCCCTTTGCTTGTCTTCCCTGATGGTTTGCCTAGGCCAGTGTGTGGTTGAAAGTGGGATTTGGGATCTAAAACTAAGTATTAGCGTGTGCCTCTCCATGGGTAGTGGAGATGTTTAAACTACAACCCACAACTTGGGAATTACTGTGACCCCTGAAAAATGCGTGTGCTATGTTTCCCCACGTCCAGCACACACAGGAAGAAGTGTTCTGGGGTTCTGAGTGTGGGGAGGTTCCTCCAACAGACAGCAGCACCTGGGTTGTAATAGAATCCCTTAGCTTGACTTCCCTAAGTGTTTTCCTAGGCCTAGCAGTAAGCGATGGTGGGGGATGGGCTCTAAAGCCAAGTATTAGCGAGTGCATCTCTGTGGGTAGTGGAGGGTTTTAAACTACTTCCCCAACCTTGGAACACCTGTGCCCCATAAAGATGCGTGGAATCTGTTTCCCCACCTCCAGCACACACACGGAGACGTGCTCAGGTATCCTGATTGTGGGGAGGCTCCTCCAAATGACAGCAGCGCCTGGGTTCTTAAAGAATCCCTTAGCTTGTCTTCCCTGATGGCATGCCTAGGCTGGAGAGTGGGGGAAAGTGGGGGTTGGGCTCTAAACCAAGTATAAGCGAGAGCCTATCCATGGGATGTGGGTTTTTAACCTACAACCCAAACCATGGAATAAATGTGCCCCCTGAAAGATGCTTTGAGTGTTTCCCTACATCCAGCACACACACGAAGATGTGTTCTGGTATTCTGAGTGTGGGGAAGTTCCTCAAACTGACAGCAGCACCTGGATTCTATTAGTATCCCTTAGCTTCTGTTCCCTGAGTGTTCTTTTAGGCCAGGCCATGAGGGAAAGCTGGGGGTTGGGCTTGGAGGCCACGTAGCAGTGAGTGCCCCCTGATCCATTGAGGAAGTACTTAGAGGACTTCTCCCTAAAGGGAACACCTTTTCCTGCATTCATCTGGGTGCAGTGGGGCTGCACATCTCTCCCACACCTAAGAATGTGTTCTGGAATTCTGAGTGCAGGGAAGTTCCTCCAACTGACAGCAGCGCCTGGGTTCTAATTGAATCCCTTTGCTTGTCTTCCCTGATGGAAAGCCTAGGCGGGAGTGAGGGGGAAAGTGTGGTTTGGGCTCCAAAACCAAGTATTTGCGATGACCTCTCTATGGTTTGTGGAGGTGTTTAAACTACATCCCTAACCTGGGAACACCTGTGCCCCCATAAAGATCCGTGGAGTCTGTTTCCACACCTCCAGCACACACACGAACACTTGCACAGTTATCCTGAGAGTGGGCAGCCTCCTCCAACTGAGAGCAGGGCCTTGGTTCTTATAAAATCGCTTAACTTGTCTACCCTGTTTGGTTGCCTGATACGGAGTGCTGGGGAAAGGGTGGGTTGGGCTCTAAATCCAAGTATTAGCGAGTGCTTCTCCATGGGATTTGGAGGTTATTAACCAAAAGCCCACAACATGGGAATACCTGTGCTCCTTGAAAAAAGCGTGGGCTCTGTATCCCCATCACCAGAACACACATGAAGAAGTTTTCTGCTATCCTGAGTGTGGGCTGGCAATTTCAGGTGACAGAAGCGGCTGGGTTCTAATAGAATCCCTTAGCTTGTAATCCCTGAGTGTTTCCCTAGGACTGACTCTGAGAGAAACCTGGGGGTTGGGCTTTGAGGCCAAATAGTAGCGAGTGTCCCCGATGGACTGAGGAAGTATTTAGATGAATTCTCCATAAAGGGAAACACCTGAGCACCCATTCATCTGCGTGGAGTGGGGCTTCAAATCTCCCCACCACACAAGGTTGGGTTCCAGTATCCTGAGGGTGGGGTAGTTCCTCCAACTGACATCAGCGTCTTGGTTTGAATAGAATCCCTTTGCGTGTCTTCCCTGATGGTTTGCCTAGGCCAGTGTGTGGTTGAAAGTGGGATTTGGGATCTAAAACTAAGTATTAGCGTGTGCCTCTCCATGGGTAGTGGAGATGTTTAAACTACAACCCACAACTTGAGAATTACTGTGACCCCTGAAAAATGCGTGTGCTATGTTTCCCCACGTCCAGCACACACAGGAAGAAGTGTTCTGGGGTTGTGAGTGTGGGGAGGTTCCTCCAACAGACAGCAGCACCTGGGTTGTAATAGAATCCCTTAGCTTGACTTCCCTAAGTGTTTTCCTAGGCCTAGCAGTAAGCGATGGTGGGGGATGGGCTCTAAAGCCAAGTATTAGCGAGTGCATCTCTGTGGGTAGTGGAGGGTTTTAAACTACTTCCCCAACCTTGGAACACCTGTGCCCCATAAAGATGCGTAGAATCTGTTTCCCCACCTCCAGCACACACACGGAGACGTGCTCAGGTATCCTGATTGTGGGGAGGCTCCTCCAAATGACAGCAGCGCCTGGGTTCTTAAAGAATCCCTTAGCTTGTCTTCCCTGATGGCATGCCTAGGCTGGAGAGTGGGGGAAAGTGGGGGTTGGGCTCTAAACCAAGTATAAGCGAGAGCCTATCCATGGGATGTGGGTTTTTAACCTACAACCCACAACCATGGAATAAATGTGCCCCCTGAAATATGCTTTGACTGTTTCCCTACATCCAGCACACACACGAAGATGTGTTCTGGTATTCTGAGTGTGGGGAAGTTCCTCAAACTGACAGCAGCACCTGGATTCTATTAGTATCCCTTAGCTTCTGTTCCCTGAGTGTTCTTTTAGGCCAGGCCATGAGGGAAAGCTGGGGGTTGGGCTTGGAGGCCACGTCGCAGTGAGTGCCCCCTGATCCATTGAGGAAGTACTTAGAGGACTTCTCCCTAAACGGAACACCTTTTCCTGCATTCATCTGGGTGCAGTGGGGCTGCACATCTCTCCCACACCTAAGAATGTGTTCTGGAATTCTGAGTGCAGGGAAGTTCCTCCAACTGACAGCAGCGCCTGGGTTCTAATTGAATCCCTTTGCTTGTCTTCCCTGATGGAAAGCCTAGGCGGGAGTGCGGGGGAAAGTGTGGTTTGGGCTCCAAAACCAAGTATTTGCGATGACCTCTCTATGGTTTGTGGAGGTGTTTAAACTACATCCCTAACCTGGGAACACCTGTGCCCCCATAAAGATCCGTGGAGTCTCTTTCCACACCTCCAGCACACACACGAACACTTGCACAGTTATCCTGAGAGTGGGCAGCCTCCTCCAACTGAGAGCAGGGCCTTGGTTCTTATAAAATCGCTTAACTTGTCTACCCTGTTTGGTTGCCTGATACGGAGTGCTGTGGAAAGGGTGGGTTGGGCTCTAAATCCAAGTATTAGCGAGTGCTTCTCCATGGGATTTGGAGGTTATTAACCAAAAACCCACAAGATGGGAATACCTGTGCTCCTTGGAAAAAGCGTGGACTCTGTATCCCCACCACCAGAACACACATGAAGAAGTTTTCTGCTATCCTGAGTGTGGGCTGGCAATTTCAGGTGACAGAAGCGGCTGGGTTCTAATAGAATCCCTTAGCTTGTAATCCCTGAGTGTTTCCCTAGGACTGACTCTGAGAGAAACCTGGGGGTTGGGCTTTGAGGCCAAATAGTAGCGAGTGTCCCCGATGGACTGAGGAAGTATTTAGATGAATTCTCCATAAAGGGAAACACCTGAGCACCCATTCATCTGCGTGGAGTGGGGCTTCAAATCTCCCCACCACACAAGGTTGGGTTCCAGTATCCTGAGGGTGGGGTAGTTCCTCCAACTGACATCAGCGTCTTGGTTTGAATAGAATCCCTTTGCTTGTCTTCCCTGATGGTTTGCCTAGGCCAGTGTGTGGTTGAAAGTGGGATTTGGGATCTAAAACTAAGTATTAGCGTGTGCCTCTCCATGGGTAGTGGAGATGTTTAAACTACAACCCACAACTTGGGAATTACTGTGACCCCTGAAAAATGCGTGTGCTATGTTTCCCCATGTCCAGCACACACAGGAAGAAGTGTTCTGGGGTTCTGAGTGTGGGGAGGTTCCTCCAACAGACAGCAGCACCTGGGTTGTAATAGAATCCCTTAGCTTGACTTCCCTAAGTGTTTTCCTAGGCCTAGCAGTAAGCGATGGTGGGGGATGGGCTCTAAAGCCAAGTATTAGCGAGTGCATCTCTGTGGGTAGTGGAGGGTTTTAAACTACTTCCCCAACCTTGGAACACCTGTGCCCCATAAAGATGCGTGGAATCTGTTTCCCCACCTCCAGCACACACACGGAGACGTGCTCAGGTATCCTGATTGTGGGGAGGCTCCTCCAAATGACAGCAGCGCCTGGGTTCTAAAAGAATCCCTTAGCTTGTCTTCCCTGATGGCATGCCTAGGCTGGAGAGTGGGGGAAAGTGGGGGTTGGGCTCTAAACCAAGTATAAGCGAGAGCCTATCCATGGGATGTGGGTTTTTAACCTACAACCCACAACCATGGAATAAATGTGCCCCCTGAAAGATGCTTTGACTGTTTCCCTACATCCAGCACACACACGAAGATGTGTTCTGTTATTCTGAGTGTGGGGATGTTCCTCAAACTGACAGTAGCACCTGGATTCTATTAGTATCCCTTAGCTTCTTTTCCCTGAGTGTTCTTTTAGGCCAGGCCATGAGGGAAAGCTGGGGGTTGGTCTTGGAGGCCACGTAGCAGTGAGTGCCACCTGATCCATTGAGGAAGTACTTAGAGGACTTCTCCCTAAACGGAACACCTTTTCCTGCATTCATCTGGGTGCAGTGGGGCTGCACATCTCTCCCACACCTAAGAATGTGTTCTGGAACTCTGAGTGCAGGGAAGTTCCTCCAACTGACAGCAGCGCCTGGGTTCTAATTGAATCCCTTTGCTTGTCTTCCCTGATGGAAAGCCTAGGCGGGAGTGCGGGGGAAAGTGTGGTTTGGGCTCCAAAACCAAGTATTTGCGATGACCTCTCTATGGTTTGTGGAGGTGTTTAAACTACATCCCTAACCTGGGAACACCTGTGCCCCCATAAAGATCCGTGGAGCCTGTTTCCACACCTCCAGCACACACACGAACACTTGCACAGTTATCCTGAGAGTGGGCAGCCTCCTCCAACTGAGAGCAGGGCCTTGGTTCTTATAAAATCGCTTAACTTGTCTACCCTGTTTGGTTGCCTGATACGGAGTGCTGGGGAAAGGGTGGGTTGGGCTCTAAATCCAAGTATTAGCGAGTGCTTCTCCATGGGATTTGGAGGTTATTAACCAAAAGCCCACAACATGGGAATACCTGTGCTCCTTGAAAAAAGCGTGGACTCTGTATCCCCACCACCAGAACACACATGAAGAAGTTTTCTGCTATCCTGAGTGTGGGCTGGCAATTTCAGGTGACAGAAGCGGCTGGGTTCTAATAGAATCCCTTAGCTTGTAATCCCTGAGTGTTTCCCTAGGACTGACTCTGAGAGAAACCTGGGGGTTGGGCTTTGAGGCCAAATAGTAGCGAGTGTCCCCGATGGACTGAGGAAGTATTTAGATGAATTCTCCATAAAGGGAAACACCTGAGCACCCATTCATCTGCGTGGAGTGGGGCTTCAAATCTCCCCACCACACAAGGTTGGGTTCCAGTATCCTGAGGGTGGGGTAGTTCCTCCAACTGACATCAGCGTCTTGGTTTGAATAGAATCCCTTTGCTTGTCTTCCCTGATGGTTTGCCTAGGCCAGTGTGTGGTTGAAAGTGGGATTTGGGATCTAAAACTAAGTATTAGCGTGTGCCTCTCCATGGGTAGTGGAGATGTTTAAACTACAACCCACAACTTGGGAATTACTGTGACCCCTGAAAAATGCGTGTGCTATGTTTCCCCACGTCCAGCACACACAGGAAGAAGTGTACTGGGGTTCTGAGTGTGGGGAGGTTCCTCCAACAGACAGCAGCACCTGGGTTGTAATAGAATCCCTTAGCTTGACTTCCCTAAGTGTTTTCCTAGGCCTAGCAGTAAGCGATGGTGGGGGATGGGCTCTAAAGCCAAGTATTAGCGAGTGCATCTCTGTGGGTAGTGGAGGGTTTTAAACTACTTCCCCAACCTTGGAACACCTGTGCCCCATAAAGATGCGTGGAATCTGTTTCCCCACCTCCAGCACACACACGGAGACGTGCTCAGGTATCCTGATTGTGGGGAGGCTCCTCCAAATGACAGCAGCGCCTGGGTTCTTAAAGAATCCCTTAGCTTGTCTTCCCTGATGGCATGCCTAGGCTGGAGAGTGGGGGAAAGTGGGGGTTGGGCTCTAAACCAAGTATAAGCGAGAGCCTATCCATGGGATGTGGGTTTTTAACCTACAACCCACAACCATGGAATAAATGTGCCCCCTGAAAGATGCTTTGACTGTTTCCCTACATCCAGCACACACACGAAGATGTGTTCTGGTATTCTGAGTGTGGGGAAGTTCCTCAAACTGACAGCAGCACCTGGATTCTATTAGTATCCCTTAGCTTCTGTTCCCTGAGTGTTCTTTTAGGCCAGGCCATGAGGGAAAGCTCGGGGTTGGGCTTGGAGGCCACGTAGCAGTGAGTGCCCCCTGATCCATTGAGGAAGTACTTAGAGGACTTCTGCCTAAACGGAACACCTTTTTCTGCATTCATCTGGGTGCAGTGGGGCTGCACATCTCTCCCACACCTAAGAATGTGTTCTGGAATTCTGAGTGCAGGGAAGTTCCTCCAACTGACAGCAGCGCCTGGGTTCTAATTGAATTCCTTTGCTTGTCTTCCCTGATGGAAAGCCTAGGCGGGAGTGCGGGGGAAAGTGTGGTTTGGGCTCCAAAACCAAGTATTTGCGTTGACCTCTCTATGGTTTGTGGAGGTGTTTAAACTACATCCCTAACCTGGGAACACCTGTGCCCCCATAAAGATCCGTGGAGTCTGTTTCCACACCTCCAGCACACACACGAACACTTGCACAGTTATCCTGAGAGTGGGCAGCCTCCTCCAACTGAGAGCAGGGCCTTGGTTCTTATAAAATCGCTTAACTTGTCTACCCTGTTTGGTTGCCTGATACGGAGTGCTGGGGAAAGGGTGGGTTGGGCTCTAAATCCAAGTATTAGCGAGTGCTTCTCCATGGGATTTGGAGGTTATTAACCAAAAGCCCACAACATGGGAATACCTGTGCTCCTTGAAAAAAGCGTGGACTCTGTATCCCCACCACCAGAACACACATGAAGAAGTTTTCTGCTATCCTGAGTGTGGGCTGGCAATTTCAGGTGACAGAAGCGGCTGGGTTCTAATAGAATCCCTTAGCTTGTAATCCCTGAGTGTTTCCCTAGGACTGACTCTGAGAGAAACCTGGGGGTTGGGCTTTGAGGCCAAATAGTAGCGAGTGTCCCCGATGGACTGAGGAAGTATTTAGATGAATTCTCCATAAAGGGAAACACCTGAGCACCCATTCATCTGCGTGGAGTGGGGCTTCAAATCTCCCCACCACACAAGGTTGGGTTCCAGTATCCTGAGGGTGGGGTAGTTCCTCCAACTGACATCAGCGTCTTGGTTTGAATAGAATCCCTTTGCTTGTCTTCCCTGATGGTTTGCCTAGGCCAGTGTGTGGTTGAAAGTGGGATTTGGGATCTAAAACTAAGTATTAGCGTGTGCCTCTCCATGGGTAGTGGAGATGTTTAAACTACAACCCACAACTCGGGAATTACTGTGACCCCTGAAAAATGCGTGTGCTATGTTTCCCCACGTCCAGCACACACAGGAAGAAGTGTTCTGGGGTTCTGAGTGTGGGGGGGTTCCTCCAACAGACAGCAGCACCTGGGTTGTAATAGAATCCCTTAGCTTGACTTCCCTAAGTGTTTTCCTAGGCCTAGCAGTAAGCGATGGTGGGGGATGGGCTCTAAAGCCAAGTATTAGCGAGTGCATCTCTGTGGGTAGTGGAGGGTTTTAAACTACTTCCCCAACCTTGGAACACCTGTGCCCCATAAAGATGCGTGGAATCTGTTTCCCCACCTCCAGCACACACACGGAGACGTGCTCAGGTATCCTGATTGTGGGGAGGCTCCTCCAAATGACAGCAGCGCCTGGGTTCTAAAGGATCCCTTAGCTTGTCTTCCCTGATGGCATGCCTAGGCTGGAGAGTGGGGGAAAGTGGGGGTTGGGCTCTAAACCAAGTATAAGCGAGAGCCTATCCATGGGATGTGGGTTTTTAACCTACAACCCACAACCATGGAATAAATGTGCCCCCTGAAAGATGCTTTGACTGTTTCCCTACATCCAGCACACACACGAAGATGTGTTCTGGTATTCTGAGTGTGGGGAAGTTCCTCAAACTGACAGCAGCACCTGGATTCTATTAGTATCCCTTAGCTTCTGTTCCCTGAGGGTCCTCTTAGACCAGGCCATGAGGGAAAGCTGGGGGTTGGGCTTGGAGGCCACGTAGCAGTGAGTGCCCCCTGATCCATTGAGGAAGTACTTAGAGGACTTCTGCCTAAACGGAACACCTTTTCCTGCATTCATCTGGGTGCAGTGGGGCTGCACATCTCTCCCACACCTAAGAATGTGTTCTGGAACTCTGAGTGCAGGGAAGTTCCTCCAACTGACAGCAGCGCCTGGGTTCTAATTGAATCCCTTTGCTTGTCTTCCCTGATGGACAGCCTAGGCGGGAGTGCGGGGGAAAGTGTGGTTTGGGCTCCAAAACCAAGTATTTGCGATGACCTCTCTATGGTTTGTGGAGGTGTTTAAACTACATCCCTAACCTGGGAACACCTGTGCCCCCATAAAGATCCGTGGAGCCTGTTTCCACACCTCCAGCACACACACGAACACTTGCACAGTTATCCTGAGAGTGGGCAGCCTCCTCCAACTGAGAGCAGGGCCTTGGTTCTTATAAAATCGCTTAACTTGTCTACCCTGTTTGGTTGCCTGATACGGAGTGCTGGGGAAAGGGTGGGTTGGGCTCTAAATCCAAGTATTAGCGAGTGCTTCTCCATGGGATTTGGAGGTTATTAACCAAAAGCCCACAACATGGGAATACCTGTGCTCCTTGAAAAAAGCGTGGACTCTGTATCCCCACCACCAGAACACACATGAAGAAGTTTTCTGCTATCCTGAGTGTGGGCTGGCAATTTCAGGTGACAGAAGCGGCTGGGTTCTAATAGAATCCCTTAGCTTGTAATCCCTGAGTGTTTCCCTAGGACTGACTCTGAGAGAAACCTGGGGGTTGGGCTTTGAGGCCAAATAGTAGCGAGTGTCCCCGATGGACTGAGGAAGTATTTAGATGAATTCTCCATAAAGGGAAACACCTGAGCACCCATTCATCTGCGTGGAGTGGGGCTTCAAATCTCCCCACCACACAAGGTTGGGTTCCAGTATCCTGAGGGTGGGGTAGTTCCTCCAACTGACATCAGCGTCTTGGTTTGAATAGAATCCCTTTGCTTGTCTTCCCTGATGGTTTGCCTAGGCCAGTGTGTGGTTGAAAGTGGGATTTGGGATCTAAAACTAAGTATTAGCGTGTGCCTCTCCATGGGTAGTGGAGATGTTTAAACTACAACCCACAACTTGGGAATTACTGTGACCCCTGAAAAATGCGTGTGCTATGTTTCCCCACGTCCAGCACACACAGGAAGAAGTGTTCTGGGGTTCTGAGTGTGGGGAGGTTCCTCCAACAGACAGCAGCACCTGGGTTGTAATAGAATCCCTTAGCTTGACTTCCCTAAGTGTTTTCCTAGGCCTAGCAGTAAGCGATGGTGGGGGATGGGCTCTAAAGCCAAGTATTAGCGAGTGCATCTCTGTGGGTAGTGGAGGGTTTTAAACTACTTCCCCAACCTTGGAACACCTGTGCCCCATAAAGATGCGTGGAATCTGTTTCCCCACCTCCAGCACACACACGGAGACGTGCTCAGGTATCCTGATTGTGGGGAGGTTCCTCCAAATGACAGCAGCGCCTGGGTTCTTAAAGAATCCCTTAGCTTGTCTTCCCTGATGGCATGCCTAGGCTGGAGAGTGGGGGATAGTGGGGGTTGGGCTCTAAACCAAGTATAAGCGAGAGCCTATCCATGGGATGTGGGTTTTTAACCTACAACCCACAACCATGGAATAAATGTGCCCCCTGAAAGATGCTTTGACTGTTTCCCTACATCCAGCACACACACGAAGATATGTTCTGGTATTCTGAGTGTGGGGAAGTTCCTCAAACTGACAGCAGCACCTGGATTCTATTAGTATCCCTTAGCTTCTGTTCCCTGAGTGTTCTTTTAGGCCAGGCCATGAGGGAAAGCTGGGGGTTGGGCTTGGAGGCCACGTAGCAGTGAGTGCCCCCTGATCCATTGAGGAAGTACTTAGAGGACTTCTCCCTAAACGGAACACCTTTTCCTGCATTCATCTGGGTGCAGTGGGGCTGCACATCTCTCCCACACCTAAGAATGTGTTCTGGAACTCTGAGTGCATGGAAGTTCCTCCAACTGACAGCAGCGCCTGGGTTCTAATTGAATCCCTTTGCTTGTCTTCCCTGATGGACAGCCTAGGCGGGAGTGCGGGGGAAAGTGTGGTTTGGGCTCCAAAACCAAGTATTTGCGATGACCTCTCTATGGTTTGTGGAGGTGTTTAAACTACATCCCTAACCTGGGAACACCTGTGCCCCCATAAAGATCCGTGGAGCCTGTTTCCACACCTCCAGCACACACACGAACACTTGCACAGTTATCCTGAGAGTGGGCAGCCTCCTCCAACTGAGAGCAGGGCCTTGGTTCTTATAAAATCGCTTAACTTGTCTACCCTGTTTGGTTGCCTGATACGGAGTGCTGGGGAAAGGGTGGGTTGGGCTCTAAATCCAAGTATTAGCGAGTGCTTCTCCATGGGATTTCGAGGTTATTAACCAAAAGCCCACAACATGGGAATACCTGTGCTCCTTGAAAAAAGCGTGGACTCTGTATCCCCACCACCCGAACACACATGAAGAAGTTTTCTGCTATCCAGAGTGTGGGCTGGCAATTTCAGGTGACAGACGCGGCTGGGTTCTAATAGAATCCCTTAGCTTGTAATCCCTGAGTGTTTCCCTAGGACTGACTCTGAGAGAAACCTGGGGGTTGGGCTTTGAGGCCAAATAGTAGCGAGTGTCCCCGATGGACTGAGGAAGTATTTAGATGAATTCTCCATAAAGGGAAACACCTGAGCACCCATTCATCTGCGTGGAGTGGGGCTTCAAATCTCCCCACCACACAAGGTTGGGTTCCAGTATCCTGAGGGTGGGGTAGTTCCTCCAACTGACATCAGCGTCTTGGTTTGAATAGAATCCCTTTGCTTGTCTTCCCTGATGGTTTGCCTAGGCCAGTGTGTGGTTGAAAGTGGGATTTGGGATCTAAAACTAAGTATTAGCGTGTGCCTCTCCATGGGTAGTGGAGATGTTTAAACTACAACCCACAACTTGGGAATTACTGTGACCCCTGAAAAATGCGTGTGCTATGTTTCCCCACGTCCAGCACACACAGGAAGAAGTGTTCTGGGGTTCTGAGTGTGGGGAGGTTCCTCCAACAGACAGCAGCACCTGGGTTGTAATAGAATCCCTTAGCTTGACTTCCCTAAGTGTTTTCCTAGGCCTAGCAGTAAGCGATGGTGGGGGATGGGCTCTAAAGCCAAGTATTAGCGAGTGCATCTCTGTGGGTAGTGGAGGGTTTTAAACTACTTCCCCAACCTTGGAACACCTGTGCCCCATAAAGATGCGTGGAATCTGTTTCCCCACCTCCAGCACACACACGGAGACGTGCTCAGGTATCCTGATTGTGGGGAGGCTCCTCCAAATGACAGCAGCGCCTGGGTTCTTAAAGAATCCCTTAGCTTGTCTTCCCTGATGGCATGCCTAGGCTGGAGAGTGGGGGAAAGTGGGGGTTGGGCTCTAAACCAAGTATAAGCGAGAGCCTATCCATGGGATGTGGGTTTTTAACCTACAACCCACAACCATGGAATAAATGTGCCCCCTGAAAGATGCTTTGACTGTTTCCCTACATCCAGCACACACACGAAGATGTGTTCTGGTATTCTGAGTGTGGGGAAGTTCCTCAAACTGACAGCAGCACCTGGATTCTATTAGTATCCCTTAGCTTCTGTTCCCTGAGTGTTCTTTTAGGCCAGGCCATGAGGGAAAGCTGGGGGTTGGGCTTGGAGGCCACGTAGCAGTGAGTGCCCCCTGATCCATTGAGGAAGTACTTAGAGGATTTCTCCCTAAACGGAACACCTTTTCCTGCATTCATCTGGGTGCAGTGGGGCTGCACATCTCTCCCACACCTAAGAATGTGTTCTGGAACTCTGAGTGCATGGAAGTTCCTCCAACTGACAGCAGCGCCTGGGTTCTAATTGAATCCCTTTGCTTGTCTTCCCTGATGGACAGCCTAGGCGGGAGTGCGGGGGAAAGTGTGGTTTGGGCTCCAAAACCAAGTATTTGCGATGACCTCTCTATGGTTTGTGGAGGTGTTTAAACTACATCCCTAACCTGGGAACACCTGTGCCCCCATAAAGATCCGTGGAGCCTGTTTCCACACCTCCAGCACACACACGAACACTTGCACAGTTATCCTGAGAGTGGGCAGCCTCCTCCAACTGAGAGCAGGGCCTTGGTTCTTATAAAATCGCTTAACTTGTCTACCCTGTTTGGTTGCCTGATACGGAGTGCTGGGGAAAGGGTGGGTTGGGCTCTAAATCCAAGTATTAGCGAGTGCTTCTCCATGGGATTTGGAGGTTATTAACCAAAAGCCCACAACATGGGAATACCTGTGCTCCTTGAAAAAAGCGTGGACTCTGTATCCCCACCACCAGAACACACATGAAGAAGTTTTCTGCTATCCTGAGTGTGGGCTGGCAATTTCAGGTGACAGAAGCGGCTGGGTTCTAATAGAATCCCTTAGCTTGTAATCCCTGAGTGTTTCCCTAGGACTGACTCTGAGAGAAACCTGGGGGTTGGGCTTTGAGGCCAAATAGTAGCGAGTGTCCCCGATGGACTGGGGAAGTATTTAGATGAATTCTCCATAAAGGGAAACACCTGAGCACCCATTCATCTGCGTGGAGTGGGGCTTCAAATCTCCCCACCACACAAGGTTGGGTTCCAGTATCCTGAGGGTGGGGTAGTTCCTCCAACTGACATCAGCGTCTTGGTTTGAATAGAATCCCTTTGCTTCTCTTCCCTGATGGTTTGCCTAGGCCAGTGTGTGGTTGAAAGTGGGATTTGGGATCTAAAACTAAGTATTAGCGTGTGCCTCTCCATGGGTAGTGGAGATGTTTAAACTACAACCCACAACTTGGGAATTACTGTGACCCCTGAAAAATGCGTGTGCTATGTTTCCCCACGTCCAGCACACACAGGAAGAAGTGTTCTGGGGTTCTGAGTGTGGGGAGGTTCCTCCAACAGACAGCAGCACCTGGGTTGTAATAGAATCCCTTAGCTTGACTTCCCTAAGTGTTTTCCTAGGCCTAGCAGTAAGCGATGGTGGGGGATGGGCTCTAAAGCCAAGTATTAGCGAGTGCATCTCTGTGGGTAGTGGAGGGTTTTAAACTACTTCCCCAACCTTGGAACACCTGTGCCCCATAAAGATGCGTGGAATCTGTTTCCCCACCTCCAGCACACACACGGAGACGTGCTCAGGTATCCTGATTGTGGGGAGGCTCCTCCAAATGACAGCAGCGCCTGGGTTCTTAAAGAATCCCTTAGCTTGTCTTCCCTGATGGCATGCCTAGGCTGGAGAGTGGGGGAAAGTGGGGGTTGGGCTCTAAACCAAGTATAAGCGAGAGCCTATCCATGGGATGTGGGTTTTTAACCTACAACCCACAACCATGGAATAAATGTGCCCCCTGAAAGATGCTTTGACTGTTTCCCTACATCCAGCACACACACGAAGATGTGTTCTGGTATTCTGAGTGTGGGGAAGTTCCTCAAACTGACAGCAGCACCTGGATTCTATTAGTATCCCTTAGCTTCTGTTCCCTGAGTGTTCTTTTAGGCCAGGCCATGAGGGAAAGCTGGGGGTTGGGCTTGGAGGCCACGTAGCAGTGAGTGCCCCCTGATCCATTGAGGAAGTACTTAGAGGATTTCTCCCTAAACGGAACACCTTTTCCTGCATTCATCTGGGTGCAGTGGGGCTGCACATCTCTCCCACACCTAAGAATGTGTTCTGGAACTCTGAGTGCATGGAAGTTCCTCCAACTGACAGCAGCGCCTGGGTTCTAATTGAATCCCTTTGCTTGTCTTCCCTGATGGACAGCCTAGGCGGGAGTGCGGGGGAAAGTGTGGTTTGGGCTCCAAAACCAAGTATTTGCGATGACCTCTCTATGGTTTGTGGAGGTGTTTAAACTACATCCCTAACCTGGGAACACCTGTGCCCCCATAAAGATCCGTGGAGCCTGTTTCCACACCTCCAGCACACACACGAACACTTGCACAGTTATCCTGAGAGTGGGCAGCCTCCTCCAACTGAGAGCAGGGCCTTGGTTCTTATAAAATCGCTTAACTTGTCTACCCTGTTTGGTTGCCTGATACGGAGTGCTGGGGAAAGGGTGGGTTGGGCTCTAAATCCAAGTATTAGCGAGTGCTTCTCCATGGGATTTGGAGGTTATTAACCAAAAGCCCACAACATGGGAATACCTGTGCTCCTTGAAAAAAGCGTGGACTCTGTATCCCCACCACCAGAACACACATGAAGAAGTTTTCTGCTATCCTGAGTGTGGGCTGGCAATTTCAGGTGACAGAAGCGGCTGGGTTCTAATAGAATCCCTTAGCTTGTAATCCCTGAGTGTTTCCCTAGGACTGACTCTGAGAGAAACCTGGGGGTTGGGCTTTGAGGCCAAATAGTAGCGAGTGTCCCCGATGGACTGAGGAAGTATTTAGATGAATTCTCCATAAAGGGAAACACCTGAGCACCCATTCATCTGCGTGGAGTGGGGCTTCAAATCTCCCCACCACACAAGGTTGGGTTCCAGTATCCTGAGGGTGGGGTAGTTCCTCCAACTGACATCAGCGTCTTGGTTTGAATAGAATCCCTTTGCTTCTCTTCCCTGATGGTTTGCCTAGGCCAGTGTGTGGTTGAAAGTGGGATTTGGGATCTAAAACTAAGTATTAGCGTGTGCCTCTCCATGGGTAGTGGAGATGTTTAAACTACAACCCACAACTTGGGAATTACTGTGACCCCTGAAAAATGCGTGTGCTATGTTTCCCCACGTCCAGCACACACAGGAAGAAGTGTTCTGGGGTTGTGAGTGTGGGGAGGTTCCTCCAACAGACAGCAGCACCTGGGTTGTAATAGAATCCCTTAGCTTGACTTCCCTAAGTGTTTTCCTAGGCCTAGCAGTAAGCGATGGTGGGGGATGGGCTCTAAAGCCAAGTATTAGCGAGTGCATCTCTGTGGGTAGTGGAGGGTTTTAAACTACTTCCCCAACCTTGGAACACCTGTGCCCCATAAAGATGCGTGGAATCTGTTTCCCCACCTCCAGCACACACACGGAGACGTGCTCAGGTATCCTGATTGTGGGGAGGCTCCTCCAAATGACAGCAGCGCCTGGGTTCTAAAAGAATCCCTTAGCTTGTCTTCCCTGATGGCATGGCAAGGCTGGAGAGTGGGGGAAAGTGGGGGTTGGGCTCTAAACCAAGTATAAGCGAGAGCCTATCCATGGGATGTGGGTTTTTAACCTACAACCCACAACCATGGAATAAATGTGCCCCCTGAAAGATGCTTTGACTGTTTCCCTACATCCAGCACACACACGAAGATGTGTTCTGGTATTCTGAGTGTGGGGAAGTTCCTCAAACTGACAGCAGCACCTGAATTCTATTAGGATCCCTTAGCTTCTGTTCCCTGAGTGTTCTTTTAGGCCAGGCCATGAGGGAAAGCTGGGGGTTGGGCTTGGAGTCCACGTAGCAGTGAGTGCCCCCTGATCCATTGAGGAAGTACTTAGAGGACTTCTGCCTAAACGGAACACCTTTTTCTGCATTCATCTGGGTGCAGTGGGGCTGCACATCTCTCCCACACCTAAGAATGTGTTCTGGAATTCTGAGTGCAGGGAATTTCCTCCAACTGACAGCAGCGCCTGGGTTCTAATTGAATTCCTTTGCTTGTCTTCCCTGATGGAAAGCCTAGGCGGGAGTGCGGGGGAAAGTGTGGTTTGGGCTCCAAAACCAAGTATTTGCGTTGACCTCTCTATGCTTTGTGGAAGTGTTTAAACTACATCCCTAACCTGGGAACACCTGTGCCCCCATAAAGATCCGTGGAGTCTGTTTCCACACCTCCAGCACACACACGAACACTTGCACAGTTATCCTGAGAGTGGGCAGCCTCCTCCAACTGAGAGCAGGGCCTTGGTTCTTATAAAATCGCTTAACTTGTCTACCCTCTTTGGTTGCCTGATACGGAGTGCTGGGGAAAGGGTGGGTTGGTCTCTAAATCCAAGTATTAGCGAGTGCTTCTCCATGGGATTTGGAGGTTATTAACCAAAAGCCCACAACATGGGAATACCTGTGCTCCTTGAAAAAAGCGTGGACTCTGTATCCCCACCACCAGAACACACATGAAGAAGTTTTCTGCTATCCTGAGTGTGGGCTGGCAATTTCAGGTGACAGAAGCGGCTGGGTTCTAATAGAATCCCTTAGCTTGTAATCCCTGAGTGTTTCCCTAGGACTGACTCTGAGAGAAACCTGGGGGTTGGGCTTTGAGGCCAAATAGTAGCGAGTGTCCCCGATGGACTGAGGAAGTATTTAGATGAATTCTCCATAAAGGGAAACACCTGAGCACCCATTCATCTGCGTGGAGTGGGGCTTCAAATCTCCCCACCACACAAGGTTGGGTTCCAGTATCCTGAGGGTGGGGTAGTTCCTCCAACTGACATCAGCGTCTTGGTTTGAATAGAATCCCTTTGCTTGTGTTCCCTGATGGTTTGCCTAGGCCAGTGTGTGGTTGAAAGTGGGATTTGGGATCTAAAACTAAGTATTAGCGTGTGCCTCTCCATGGGTAGTGGAGATGTTTAAACTACAACCCACAACTTGGGAATTACTGTGACCCCTGAAAAATGCGTGTGCTATGTTTCCCCACGTCCAGCACACACAGGAAGAAGTGTTCTGGGGTTGTGAGTGTGGGGAGGTTCCTCCAACAGACAGCAGCACCTGGGTTGTAATAGAATCCCTTAGCTTGACTTCCCTAAGTGTTTTCCTAGGCCTAGCAGTAAGCGATGGTGGGGGATGGGCTCTAAAGCCAAGTATTAGCGAGTGCATCTCTGTGGGTAGTGGAGGGTTTTAAACTACTTCCCCAACCTTGGAACACCTGTGCCCCATAAAGATGCGTGGAATCTGTTTCCCCACCTCCAGCACACACACGGAGACGTGCTCAGGTATCCTGATTGTGGGGAGGCTCCTCCAAATGACAGCAGCGCCTGGGTTCTAAAAGAATCCCTTAGCTTGTCTTCCCTGATGGCATGCCTAGGCTGGAGAGTGGGGGAAAGTGGGGGTTGGGCTCTAAACCAAGTATAAGCGAGAGCCTATCCATGGGATGTGGGTTTTTAACCTACAACCCACAACCATGGAATAAATGTGCCCCCTGAAAGATGCTTTGACTTTTTCCCTACATCCAGCACACACACGAAGATGTGTTCTGGTATTCTGAGTGTGGGGATGTTCCTCAAACTGACAGTAGCACCTGGATTCTATTAGTATCCCTTAGCTTCTGTTCCCTGAGTGTTCTTTTAGGCCAGGCCATGAGGGAAAGCTGGGGGTTGGGCTTGGAGGCCACGTAGCAGTGAGTGCCCCCTGATCCATTGAGAAAGTACTTAGAGGACTTCTCCCTAATCGGAACACCTTTTCCTGCATTCATCTGGGTGCAGTGGGGCTGCACATCTCTCCCACACCTAAGAATGTGTTCTGGAACTCTGAGTGCAGGGAAGTTCCTCCAACTGACAGCAGCGCCTGGGTTCTAATTGAATCCCTTTGCTTGTCTTCCCTGATGGACAGCCTAGGCGGGAGTGCGGGGGAAAGTGTGGTTTGGGCTCCAAAACCAAGTATTTGCGATGACCTCTCTATGGTTTGTGGAGGTGTTTAAACTACATCCCTAACCTGGGAACACCTGTGCCCCCATAAAGATCCGTGGAGCCTGTTTCCACACCTCCAGCACACACACGAACACTTGCACAGTTATCCTGAGAGTGGGCAGCCTCCTCCAACTGAGAGCAGGGCCTTGGTTCTTATAAAATCGCTTAACTTGTCTACCCTGTTTGGTTGCCTGATACGGAGTGCTGGGGAAAGGGTGGGTTGGGCTCTAAATCCAAGTATTAGCGAGTGCTTCTCCATGGGATTTGGAGGTTATTAACCAAAAGCCCACAACATGGGAATACCTGTGCTCCTTGAAAAAAGCGTGGACTCTGTATCCCCACCACCAGAACACACATGAAGAAGTTTTCTGCTATCCTGAGTGTGGGCTGGCAATTTCAGGTGACAGAAGCGGCTGGGTTCTAATAGAATCCCTTAGCTTGTAATCCCTGAGTGTTTCCCTAGGACTGACTCTGAGAGAAACCTGGGGGTTGGGCTTTGAGGCCAAATAGTAGCGAGTGTCCCCGATGGACTGAGGAAGTATTTAGATGAATTCTCCATAAAGGGAAACACCTGAGCACCCATTCATCTGCGTGGAGTGGGGCTTCAAATCTCCCCACCACACAAGGTTGGGTTCCAGTATCCTGAGGGTGGGGTAGTTCCTCCAACTGACATCAGCGTCTTGGTTTGAATAGAATCCCTTTGCTTGTCTTCCCTGATGGTTTGCCTAGGCCAGTGTGTGGTTGAAAGTGGGATTTGGGATCTAAAACTAAGTATTAGCGTGTGCCTCTCCATGGGTAGTGGAGATGTTTAAACTACAACCCACAACTTGGGAATTACTGTGACCCCTGAAAAATGCGTGTGCTATGTTTCCCCACGTCCAGCACACACAGGAAGAAGTGTTCTGGGGTTCTGAGTGTGGGGAGGTTCCTCCAACAGACAGCAGCACCTGGGTTGTAATAGAATCCCTTAGCTTGACTTCCCTAAGTGTTTTCCTAGGCCTAGCAGTAAGCGATGGTGGGGGATGGGCTCTAAAGCCAAGTATTAGCGAGTGCATCTCTGTGGGTAGTGGAGGGTTTTAAACTACTTCCCCAACCTTGGAACACCTGTGCCCCATAAAGATGCGTGGAATCTGTTTCCCCACCTCCAGCACACACACGGAGACGTGCTCAGGTATCCTGATTGTGGGGAGGCTCCTCCAAATGACAGCAGCGCCTGGGTTCTAAAAGAATCCCTTAGCTTGTCTTCCCTGATGGCATGCCTAGGCTGGAGAGTGGGGGAAAGTGGGGGTTGGGCTCTAAACCAAGTATAAGCGAGAGCCTATCCATGGGATGTGGGTTTTTAACCTACAACCCACAACCATGGAATAAATGTGCCCCCTGAAAGATGCTTTGACTGTTTCCCTACATCCAGCACACACACGAAGATGTGTTCTGGTATTCTGAGTGTGGGGATGTTCCTCAAACTGACAGTAGCACCTGGATTCTATTAGTATCCCTTAGCTTCTGTTCCCTGAGTGTTCTTTTAGGCCAGGCCATGAGGGAAAGCTGGGGGTTGGGCTTGGAGGCCACGTAGCAGTGAGTGCCCCCTGATCCATTGAGGAAGTACTTAGAGGACTTCTCCCTAATCGGAACACCTTTTCCTGCATTCATCTGGGTGCAGTGGGGCTGCACATCTCTCCCACACCTAAGAATGTGTTCTGGAACTCTGAGTGCAGGGAAGTTCCTCCAACTGACAGCAGCGCCTGGGTTCTAATTGAATCCCTTTGCTTGTCTTCCCTGATGGAAAGCCTAGGCGGGAGTGCGGGGGAAAGTGTGGTTTGGGCTCCAAAACCAAGTATTTGCGATGACCTCTCTATGGTTTGTGGAGGTGTTTAAACTACATCCCTAACCTGGGAACACCTGTGCCCCCATAAAGATCCGTGGAGCCTGTTTCCACACCTCCAGCACACACACGAACACTTGCACAGTTATCCTGAGTGTGGGCAGCCTCCTCCAACTGAGAGCAGGGCCTTGGTTCTTATAAAATCGCTTAACTTGTCTACCCTGTTTGGTTGCCTGATACGGAGTGCTGGGGAAAGGGTGCGTTGGGCTCTAAATCCAAGTATTAGCGAGTGCTTCTCCATGGGATTTGGAGGTTATTAACCAAAAGCCCACAACATGGGAATACCTGTGCTCCTTGAAAAAAGCGTGGACTCTGTATCCCCACCACCAGAACACACATGAAGAAGTTTTCTGCTATCCTGTGTGTGGGCTGGCAATTTCAGGTGACAGAAGCGGCTGGGTTCTAATAGAATCCCTTAGCTTGTAATCCCTGAGTGTTTCCCTAGGACTGACTCTGAGAGAAACCTGGGGGTTGGGCTTTGAGGCCAAATAGTAGCGAGTGTCCCCGATGGACTGAGGAAGTATTTAGATGAATTCTCCATAAAGGGAAACACCTGAGCACCCATTCATCTGCGTGGAGTGGGGCTTCAAATCTCCCCACCACACAAGGTTGGGTTCCAGTATCCTGAGGGTGGGGTAGTTCCTCCAACTGACATCAGCGTCTTGGTTTGAATAGAATCCCTTTGCTTGTCTTCCCTGATGGTTTGCCTAGGCCAGTGTGTGGTTGAAAGTGGGATTTGGGATCTAAAACTAAGTATTAGCGTGTGCCTCTCCATGGGTAGTGGAGATGTTTAAACTACAACCCACAACTTGGGAATTACTGTGACCCCTGAAAAATGCGTGTGCTATGTTTCCCCACGTCCAGCACACACAGGAAGAAGTGTTCTGGGGTTCTGAGTGTGGGGAGGTTCCTCCAACAGACAGCAGCACCTGGGTTGTAATAGAATCCCTTAGCTTGACTTCCCTAAGTGTTTTCCTAGGCCTAGCAGTAAGCGATGGTGTGGGATGGGCTCTAAAGCCAAGTATTAGCGAGTGCATCTCTGTGGGTAGTGGAGGGTTTTAAACTACTTCCCCAACCTTGGAACACCTGTGCCCCATAAAGATGCGTGGAATCTGTTTCCCCACCTCCAGCACACACACGGAGACGTGCTCAGGTATCCTGATTGTGGGGAGGCTCCTCCAAATGACAGCAGCGCCTGGGTTCTAAAAGAATCCCTTAGCTTGTCTTCCCTGATGGCATGCCTAGGCTGGAGAGTGGGGGAAAGTGGGGGTTGGGCTCTAAACCAAGTATAAGCGAGAGCCTATCCATGGGATGTGGGTTTTTAACCTACAACCCACAACCATGGAATAAATGTGCCCCCTGAAAGATGCTTTGACTGTTTCCCTACATCCAGCACACACACGAAGATGTGTTCTGGTATTCTGAGTGTGGGGATGTTCCTCAAACTGACAGTAGCACCTGGATTCTATTAGTATCCCTTAGCTTCTGTTCCCTGAGTGTTCTTTTAGGCCAGGCCATGAGGGAAAGCTGGGGGTTGGGCTTGGAGGCCACGTAGCAGTGAGTGCCCCCTGATCCATTGAGGAAGTACTTAGAGGACTTCTGCCTAAACGGAACACCTTTTTCTGCATTCATCTGGGTGCAGTGGGGCTGCACATCTCTCCCACACCTAAGAATGTGTTCTGGAATTCTGAGTGCAGGGAAGTTCCTCCAACTGACAGCAGCGCCTGGGTTCTAATTGAATTCCTTTGCTTGTCTTCCCTGATGGAAAGCCTAGGCGGGAGTGCGGGGGAAAGTGTGGTTTGGGCTCCAAACCCAAGTATTTGCGTTGACCTCTCTATGCTTTGTGGAAGTGTTTAAACTACATCCCTAACCTGGGAACACCTGTGCCCCCATAAAGATCCGTGGAGTCTGTTTCCACACCTCCAGCACACACACGAACACTTGCACAGTTATCCTGAGAGTGGGCAGCCTCCTCCAACTGAGAGCAGGGCCTTGGTTCTTATAAAATCGCTTAACTTGTCTACCCTGTTTGGTTGCATGATACGGAGTGCTGGGGAAAGGGTGGGTTGGGCTCTAAATCCAAGTATTAGCGAGTGCTTCTCCATGGGATTTGGAGGTTATTAACCAAAAGCCCACAACATGGGAATACCTGTGCTCCTTGAAAAAAGCGTGGACTCTGTATCCCCACCACCAGAACACACATGAAGAAGTTTTCTGCTATCCTGAGTGTGGGCTGGCAATTTCAGGTGACAGAAGCGGCTGGGTTCTAATAGAATCCCTTAGCTTGTAATCCCTGAGTGTTTCCCTAGGACTGACTCTGAGAGAAACCTGGGGGTTGGGCTTTGAGGCCAAATAGTAGCGAGTGTCCCCGATGGACTGAGGAAGTATTTAGATGAATTCTCCATAAAGGGAAACACCTGAGCACCCATTCATCTGCGTGGAGTGGGGCTTCAAATCTCCCCACCACACAAGGTTGGGTTCCAGTATCCTGAGGGTGGGGTAGTTCCTCCAACTGACATCAGCGTCTTGGTTTGAATAGAATCCCTTTGCTTGTCTTCCCTGATGGTTTGCCTAGGCCAGTGTGTGGTTGAAAGTGGGATTTGGGATCTAAAACTAAGTATTAGCGTGTGCCTCTCCATGGGTAGTGGAGATGTTTAAACTACAACCCACAACTTGGGAATTACTGTGACCCCTGAAAAATGCGTGTGCTATGTTTCCCCACGTCCAGCACACACAGGAAGAAGTGTTCTGGGGTTGTGAGTGTGGGGAGGTTCCTCCAACAGACAGCAGCACCTGGGTTGTAATAGAATCCCTTAGATTGACTTCCCTAAGTGTTCTCCTAGGCCTAGCAGTAAGCGATGGTGGGGGATGGGCTCTAAAGCCAAGTATTAGCGAGTGCATCTCTGTGGGTAGTGGAGGGTTTTAAACTACTTCCCCAACCTTGGAACACCTGTGCCCCATAAAGATGCGTGGAATCTGTTTCCCCACCTCCAGCACACACACGGAGACCTGCTCAGGTATCCTGATTGTGGGGAGGCTCCTCCAAATGACAGCAGCGCCTGGGTTCTAAAAGAATCCCTTAGCTTGTCTTCCCTGATGGCATGCCTAGGCTGGAGAGTGGGGGAAAGTGGGGGTTGGGCTCTAAATCAAGTATAAGCGAGAGCCTATCCATGGGATGTGGGTTTTTAACCTACAACCCACAACCATGGAATAAATGTGCCCCCTGAAAGATGCTTTGACTGTTTCCCTACATCCAGCACACACACGAAGATGTGTTCTGGTATTCTGAGTGTGGGGATGTTCCTCAAACTGACAGTAGCACCTGGATTCTATTAGTATCCCTTAGCTTCTGTTCCCTGAGTGTTCTTTTAGGCCAGGCCATGAGGGAAAGCTGGGGGTTGGGCTTGGAGGCCACGTAGCAGTGAGTGCCCCCTGATCCATTGAGGAAGTACTTAGAGGACTTCTCCCTAATCGGAACACCTTTTCCTGCATTCATCTGGGTGCAGTGGGGCTGCACATCTCTCCCACACCTGAGAATGTGTTCTGGAATTCTGAGTGCAGGGAAGTTCCTCCAACTGACAGCAGCGCCTGGGTTCTAATTGAATCCCTTTGCTTGTCTTCCCTGATGGAAAGCCTAGGCGGGAGTGCGGGGGAAAGTGTGGTTTGGGCTCCAAAACCAAGTATTTGCGATGACCTCTCTATGGTTTGTGGAGGTGTTTAAACTACATCCCTAACCTGGGAACACCTGTGCCCCCATAAAGATCCGTGGACTCTGTTTCCACACCTCCAGCACACACACGAACACTTGCACAGTTATGCTGAGAGTGGGCAGCCTCCTCCAACTGAGAGCAGGGCCTTGGTTCTTATAAAATCGCTTAACTTGTCTACCCTGTTTGGTTGCCTGATATGGAGTGCTGGGGAAAGGGTGGGTTGGGCTCTAAATCCAAGTATTAGCGAGTGCTTCTCCATGGGATTTGGAGGTTATTAACCAAAAGCCCACAACATGGGAATACCTGTGCTCCTTGAAAAAAGCGTGGACTCTGTATCCCCACCACCAGAACACACATGAAGAAGTTTTCTGCTATCCTGAGTGTGGGCTGGCAATTTCAGGTGACAGAAGCGGCTGGGTTCTAATAGAATCCCTTAGCTTGTAATCCCTGAGTGTTTCCCTAGGACTGACTCTGAGAGAAACCTGGGGGTTGGGCTTTGAGGCCAAATAGTAGCGAGTGTCCCCGATGGACTGAGGAAGTATTTAGATGAATTCTCCATAAAGGGAAACACCTGAGCACCCATTCATCTGCGTGGAGTGGGGCTTCAAATCTCCCCACCACACAAGGTTGGGTTCCAGTATCCTGAGGGTGGGGTAGTTCCTCCAACTGACATCGGCGTCTTGGTTTGAATAGAATCCCTTTGCTTGTCTTCCCTGATGGTTTGCCTAGGCGAGTGTGTGGTTGAAAGTGGGATTTGGGATCTAAAACTAAGTATTAGCGTGTGCCTCTCCATGGGTAGTGGAGATGTTTAAACTACAACCCACAACTTGGGAATTACTGTGACCCCTGAAAAATGCGTGTGCTATGTTTCCCCACGTCCAGCACACACAGGAAGAAGTGTTCTGGGGTTGTGAGTGTGGGGAGGTTCCTCCAACAGACAGCAGCACCTGGGTTGTAATAGAATCCCTTAGCTTGACTTCCCTAAGTGATTTCCTAGGCCTAGCAGTAAGCGATGGTGGGGGATGGGCTCTAAAGCCAAGTATTAGCGAGTGCATCTCTGTGGGTAGTGGAGGGTTTTAAACTACTTCCCCAACCTTGGAACACCTGTGCCCCATAAAGATGCGTGGAATCTGTTTCCCCACCTCCAGCACACACACGGAGACGTGCTCAGGTATCCTGATTGTGGGGAGGCTCCTCCAAATGACAGCAGTGCCTGGGTTCTAAAAGAATCCCTTAGCTTGTCTTCCCTGATGGCATGCCTAGGCTGGAGAGTGGGGGAAAGTGGGGGTTGGGCTCTAAACCAAGTATAAGCGAGAGCCTATCCATGGGATGTGGGTTTTTAACCTACAACCCACAACCATGGAATAAATGTGCCCCCTGAAAGATGCTTTGACTGTTTCCCTACATCCAGCACACACACGAAGATGTGTTCTGGTATTCTGAGTGTGGGGATGTTCCTCAAACTGACAGTAGCACCTGGATTCTATTTGTATCCCTTAGCTTCTGTTCCCTGAGTGTTCTTTTAGGCCAGGCCATGAGGGAAAGCTGGGGGTTGGGCTTGGAGGCCACGTAGCAGTGAGTGCCCCCTGATCCATTGAGGAAGTACTTAGAGGACTTCTGCCTAAACGGAACACCTTTTTCTGCATTCATCTGGGTGCAGTGGGGCTGCACATCTCTCCCACACCTAAGAATGTGTTCTGGAATTCTGAGTGCAGGGAAGTTCCTCCAACTGACAGCAGCGCCTGGGTTCTAATTGAATTCCTTTGCTTGTCTTCCCTGATGGAAAGCCTAGGCGGGAGTGCGGGGGAAAGTGTGGTTTGGGCTCCAAACCCAAGTATTTGCGTTGACCTCTCTATGCTTTGTGGAAGTGTTTAAACTACATCCCTAACCTGGGAACACCTGTGCCCCCATAAAGATCCGTGGAGTCTGTTTCCACACCTCCAGCACACACACGAACACTTGCACAGTTATCCTGAGAGTGGGCAGCCTCCTCCAACTGAGAGCAGGGCCTTGGTTCTTATAAAATCGCTTAACTTGTCTACCCTGTTTGGTTGCCTGATACGGAGTGCTGGGGAAAGGGTGGGTTGGGCTCTAAATCCAAGTATTAGCGAGTGCTTCTCCATGGGATTTGGAGGTTATTAACCAAAAGCCCACAACATGGGAATACCTGTGCTCCTTGAAAAAAGCGTGGACTCTGTATCCCCACCACCAGAACACACATGAAGAAGTTTTCTGCTATCCTGAGTGTGGGCTGGCAATTTCAGGTGACAGAAGCGGCTGGGTTCTAATAGAATCCCTTAGCTTGTAATCCCTGAGTGTTTCCCTAGGACTGACTCTGAGAGAAACCTGGGGGTTGGGCTTTGAGGCCAAATAGTAGCGAGTGTCCCCGATGGACTGAGGAAGTATTTAGATGAATTCTCCATAAAGGGAAACACCTGAGCACCCATTCATCTGCGTGGAGTGGGGCTTCAAATCTCCCCACCACACAAGGTTGGGTTCCAGTATCCTGAGGGTGGGGTAGTTCCTCCAACTGACATCAGCGTCTTGGTTTGAATAGAATCCCTTTGCTTGTCTTCCCTGATGGTTTGCCTAGGCCAGTGTGTGGTTGAAAGTGGGATTTGGGATCTAAAACTAAGTATTAGCGTGTGCCTCTCCATGGGTAGTGGAGATGTTTAAACTACAACCCACAACTTGGGAATTACTGTGACCCCTGAAAAATGCGTGTGCTATGTTTCCCCACGTCCAGCACACACAGGAAGAAGTGTTCTGGGGTTCTGAGTGTGGGGAGGTTCCTCCAACAGACAGCAGCACCTGGGTTGTAATAGAATCCCTTAGATTGACTTCCCTAAGTGTTTTCCTAGGCCTAGCAGTAAGCGATGGTGGGGGATGGGCTCTAAAGCCAAGTATTAGCGAGTGCATCTCTGTGGGTAGTGGAGGGTTTTAAACTACTTCCCCAACCTTGGAACACCTGTGCCCCATAAAGATGCGTGGAATCTGTTTCCCCACCTCCAGCACACACACGGAGACCTGCTCAGGTATCCTGATTGTGGGGAGGCTCCTCCAAATGACAGCAGCGCCTGGGTTCTAAAAGAATCCCTTAGCTTGTCTTCCCTGATGGCATGCCTAGGCTGGAGAGTGGGGGAAAGTGGGGGTTGGGCTCTAAATCAAGTATAAGCGAGAGCCTATCCATGGGATGTGGGTTTTTAACCTACAACCCACAACCATGGAATAAATGTGCCCCCTGAAAGATGCTTTGACTGTTTCCCTACATCCAGCACACACACGAAGATGTGTTCTGGTATTCTGAGTGTGGGGAAGTTCCTAAAACTGACAGCAGCACCTGGATTCTATTAGTATCCCTTAGCTTCTGTTCCCTGAGTGTTCTTTTAGGCCAGGCCATGAGGGAAAGCTGGGGGTTGGGCTTGGAGGCCACGTAGCAGTGAGTGCCCCCTGATCCATTGAGGAAGTACTTAGAGGACTTCTCCCTAAAGGGAACACCTTTTCCTGCATTCATCTGGGTGCAGTGGGGCTGCACATCTCTCCCACACCTAAGAATGTGTTCTGGAATTCTGAGTGCAGGGAAGTTCCTCCAACAGACAGCAGCGCCTGGGTTCTAATTGAATCCCTTTGCTTGTCTTCCCTGATGGAAAGCCTAGGCGGGAGTCCGGGGGAAAGTGTGGTTTGGGCTCCAAAACCAAGTATTTGCTATGACCTCTCTATGGTTTGTGGAGTTGTTTAAACTACATCCCTAACCTGGGAACACCTGTGCCCCCATAAAGATCCGTGGAGTCTGTTTCCACACCTCCAGCACACACACGAACACTTGCACAGTTATCCTGAGAGTGGGCAGCCTCCTCCAACTGAGAGCAGGGCCTTGGTTCTTATAAAATCGTTTAACTTGTCTACCCTGTTTGGTTGCCTGATACGGAGTGCTGGGGAAAGGGTGGGTTGGGCTCTAAATCCAAGTATTAGCGAGTGCTTCTCCATGGGATTTGGAGGTTATTAACCAAAAGCCCACAACATGGGAATACCTGTGCTCCTTGAAAAAAGCGTGGGCTCTGTATCCCCACCACCAGAACACACATGAAGAAGTTTTCTGCTATCCTGAGTGTGGGCTGGCAATTTCAGGTGACTGAAGCGGCTGGGTTCTAATAGAATCCCTTAGCTTGTAATCCCTGAGTGTTTCCCTAGGACTGACTCTGAGAGAAACCTGGGGGTTGGGCTTTGAGGTCAAATAGTAGCGAGTGTCCCCGATGGACTGAGGAAGTATTTAGATGAATTCTCCATAAAGGGAAACACCTGAGCACCCATTCATCTGCGTGGAGTGGGGCTTCAAATCTCCCCACCACACAAGGTTGGGTTCCAGTATCCTGAGGGTGGGGTAGTTCCTCCAACTGACATCAGCGTCTTGGTTTGAATAGAATCCCTTTGCGTGTCTTCCCTGATGGTTTGCCTAGGCCAGTGTGTGGTTGAAAGTGGGATTTGGGATCTAAAACTAAGTATTAGCGTGTGCCTCTCCATGGGTAGTGGAGATGTTTAAACTACAACCCACAACTTGGGAATTACTGTGACCCCTGAAAAATGCGTGTGCTATGTTTCCCCACGTCCAGCACACACAGGAAGAAGTGTTCTGGGGTTCTGAGTGTGGGGAGGTTCCTCCAACAGACAGCAGCACCTGGGTTGTAATAGAATCCCTTAGCTTGACTTCCCTAAGTGTTTTCCTAGGCCTAGCAGTAAGCGATGGTGGGGGATGGGCTCTAAAGCCAAGTATTAGCGAGTGCATCTCTGTGGGTAGTGGAGGGTTTTAAACTTCTTCCCCAACCTTGGAACACCTGTGCCCCATAAAGATGCGTGGAATCTGTTTCCCCACCTCCAGCACACACACGGAGACGTGCTCAGGTATCCTGATTGTGGGGAGGCTCCTCCAAATGACAGCAGCGCCTGGGTTCTAAAAGAATCCCTTAGCTTGTCTTCCCTGATGGCATGCCTAGGCTGGATAGTGGGGGAAAGTGGGGGTTGGGCTCTAAACCAAGTATAAGCGAGAGCCTATCCATGGGATGTGGGTTTTTAACCTACAACCCACAACCATGGAATAAATGTGCCCCCTGAAAGATGCTTTGACTCTTTCCCTACATCCAGCACACACACGAAGATGTGTTCTGGTATACTGAGTGTGGGGAAGTTCCTCAAACTGACAGCAGCACCTGGATTCTATTAGTATCCCTTAGCTTCTGTTCCCTGAGTGTTCTTTTAGGCCAGGCCATGAGGGAAAGCTGGGGGTTGGGCTTGGAGGCCACGTAGCAGTGAGTGCCCCCTGATCCATTGAGGAAGTACTTAGAGGACTTCTCCCTAAAGGGAACACCTTTTCCTGCATTCATCTGGGTGCAGTGGGGCTGCACATCTCTCCCATACCTAAGAATGTGTTCTGGAATTCTGAGTGCAGGGAAGTTCCTCCAACAGACAGCAGCGCCTGGGTTCTAATTGAATCCCTTTGCTTGTCTTCCCTGATGGAAAGCCTAGGCGGGAGTGAGGGGGAAAGTGTGGTTTGGGCTCCAAAACCAAGTATTTGCTATGACCTCTCTATGGTTTGTGGAGGTGTTTAAACTACATCCCTAACCTGGGAACACCTGTGCCCCCATAAAGATCCGTGGAGTCTGTTTCCACACCTCCAGCACACACACGAACACTTGCACAGTTATCCTGAGAGTGGGCAGCCTCCTCCAACTGAGAGCAGGGCCTTGGTTCTTATAAAATCGTTTAACTTGTCTACCCTGTTTGGTTGCCTGATACGGAGTGCTGGGGAAAGGGTGGGTTGGGCTCTAAATCCAAGTATTAGCGAGTGCTTCTCCATGGGATTTGGAGGTTATTAACCAAAAGCCCACAACATGGGAATACCTGTGCTCCTTGAAAAAAGCGTGGGCTCTGTATCCCCACCACCAGAACACACATGAAGAAGTTTTCTGCTATCCTGAGTGTGGGCTGGCAATTTCAGGTGACTGAAGCGGCTGGGTTCTAATAGAATCCCTTAGCTTGTAATCCCTGAGTGTTTCCCTAGGACTGACTCTGAGAGAAACCTGGGGGTTGGGCTTTGATGTCAAATAGTAGCGAGTGTCCCCGATGGACTGAGGAAGTATTTAGATGAATTCTCCATAAAGGGAAACACCTGAGCACCCATTCATCTGCGTGGAGTGGGGCTTCAAATCTCCCCACCACACAAGGTTGGGTTCCAGTATCCTGAGGGTGGGGTAGTTCCTCCAACTGACATCAGCGTCTTGGTTTGAATAGAATCCCTTTGCGTGTCTTCCCTGATGGTTTGCCTAGGCCAGTGTGTGGTTGAAAGTGGGATTTGGGATCTAAAACTAAGTATTAGCGTGTGCCTCTCCATGGGTAGTGGAGATGTTTAAACTACAACCCACAACTTGGGAATTACTGTGACCCCTGAAAAATGCGTGTGCTATGTTTCCCCACGTCCAGCACACACAGGAAGAAGTGTTCTGGGGTTCTGAGTGTGGGGAGGTTCCTCCAACAGACAGCAGCACCTGGGTTGTAATAGAATCCCTTAGCTTGACTTCCCTAAGTGTTTTCCTAGGCCTAGCAGTAAGCGATGGTGGGGGATGGGCTCTAAAGCCAAGTATTAGCGAGTGCATCTCTGTGGGTAGTGGAGGGTTTTAAACTTCTTCCCCAACCTTGGAACACCTGTGCCCCATAAAGATGCGTGGAATCTGTTTCCCCACCTCCAGCACACACACGGAGACGTGCTCAGGTATCCTGATTGTGGGGAGGCTCCTCCAAATGACAGCAGCGCCTGGGTTCTAAAAGAATCCCTTAGCTTGTCTTCCCTGATGGCATGCCTAGGCTGGAGAGTGGGGGAAAGTGGGGGTTGGGCTCTAAACCAAGTATAAGCGAGAGCCTATCCATGGGATGTGGGTTTTTAACCTACAACCCACAACCATGGAATAAATGTGCCCCCTGAAAGATGCTTTGACTGTTTCCCTACATCCAGCACACACACGAAGATGTGTTCTGGTATTCTGAGTGTGGGGAAGTTCCTCAAACTGACAGCAGCACCTTTATTCTATAAGTATCCCTTAGCTTCTGTTCCCTGAGTGTTCTTTTAGGCCAGGCCATGAGGGAAAGCTGGGGGTTGGGCGTGGAGGCCACGTATCGGTGAGTGCCCCCTGATCCATTGTGAATGTACTTAGAGGACTTCTCCCTAAAGGGAACACCTTTTCCTGCATTCATCTGGGTGCAGTGGGGCTGCACATCTCTCCCACACCTAAGAATGTGTTCTGGAATTCTGAGTGCAGGGAAGTTCCTCCAACTGACAGCAGCGCCTGGGTTCTAATTGAATCCCTTTGCTTGTCTTCCCTGATGGAAAGCCTAGGCGGGAGTGCGGGGGAAAGTGTGGTTTGGGCTCCAAAACCAAGTATTTGCGATGACCTCTCTATGGTTTGTGGAGGTGTTTAAACTACATCCCTAACCTGGGAACACCTGTGCCCCCATAAAGATCCGTGGAGTCTGTTTCCACACCTCCAGCACACACACGAACACTTGCACAGTTATCCTGAGAGTGGGCAGCCTCCTCCAACTGAGAGCAGGGCCTTGGTTCTTATAAAATCGCTTAACTTGTCTACCCTGTTTGGTTGCCTGATACGGAGTGCTGGGGAAAGGGTGGGTTGGGCTCTAAATCCAAGTATTAGCGAGTGCTTCTCCATGGGATTTGGAGGTTATTAACCAAAAGCCCACAACATGGGAATACCTGTGCTCCTTGAAAAAAGCGTGGACTCTGTATCCCCACCACCAGAACACACATGAAGAAGTTTTCTGCTATCCTGAGTGTGGGCTGGCAATTTCAGGTGACAGAAGCGGCTGGGTTCTAATAGAATCCCTTAGCTTGTAATCCCTGAGTGTTTCCCTAGGACTGACTCTGAGAGAAACCTGGGGGTTGGGCTTTGAGGCCAAATAGTAGCGAGTGTCCCCGATGGACTGAGGAAGTATTTAGATGAATTCTCCATAAAGGGAAACACCTGAGCACCCATTCATCTGCGTGGAGTGGGGCTTCAAATCTCCCCACCACACAAGGTTGGGTTCCAGTATCCTGAGGGTGGGGTAGTTCCTCCAACTGACATCAGCGTCGTGGTTTGAATAGAATCCCTTTGCGTGTCTTCCCTGATGGTTTGCCTAGGCCAGTGTGTGGTTGAAAGTGGGATTTGGGATCTAAAACTAAGTATTAGCGTGTGCCTCTCCATGGGTAGTGGAGATGTTTAAACTACAACCCACAACTTGGGAATTACTGTGACCCCTGAAAAATGCGTGTGCTATGTTTCCCCACGTCCAGCACACACAGGAAGAAGTGTTCTGGGGTTCTGAGTGTGGGGAGGTTCCTCCAACAGACAGCAGCACCTGGGTTGTAATAGAATCCCTTAGCTTGACTTCCCTAAGTGTTTTCCTAGGCCTAGCAGTAAGCGATGGTGGGGGATGGGCTCTAAAGCCAAGTATTAGCGAGTGCATCTCTGTGGGTAGTGGAGGGTTTTAAACTACTTCCCCAACCTTGGAACACCTGTGCCCCATAAAGATGCGTGGAATCTGTTTCCCCACCTCCAGCACACACACGGAGACGTGCTCAGGTATCCTGATTGTGGGGAGGCTCCTCCAAATGACAGCAGCGCCTGGGTTCTAAAAGAATCCCTTAGCTTGACTTCCCTGAAGGTATGCCTAGGCTGGAGAGTGGGGGAAAGTGGGGGTTGGGCTCAAAACCAAGTATAAGCGAGAGCCTATCCATGGGATGTGGCTTTTTAACCTACAACCCACAACCATGGAATAAATGTGCCCCCTGAAAGATGCTTTGACTCTTTCCCTACATCCAGCACACACACGAAGATGTGTTCTTGTATTCTGAGTGTGGGGAAGTTCCTCAAACTGACAGCAGCACCTGGATTCTATTAGTATCCCTTAGCTTCTGTTCCCTGAGTGTTCTTTTAGGCCAGGCCATGAGGGAAAGCTGGGGGTTGCGCTTGGAGGCCACGTAGCAGTGAGTGCCCCCTGATCCATTGAGGAAGTACTTAGAGGACTTCTCCCTAAAGGGAACACCATTTCCTGCATTCATCTGGGTGCAGTGGGGCTGCACATCTCTCCCACACCTAAGAATGTGTTCTGGAATTCTGAGTGCAGGGAAGTTCCTCCAACAGACAGCAGCGCCTGGGTTCTAATTGAATCCCTTTGCTTGTCTTCCCTGATGGAAAGCCTAGGCGGGAGTGCGGGGGAAAGTGTGGTTTGGGCTCCAAAACCAAGTATTTGCGATGACCTCTCTATGGTTTGTGGAGGTGTTTAAACTACATCCCTAACCTGGGAACACCTGTGCCCCCATAAAGATCCGTGGAGTCTGTTTCCACACCTCCAGCACACACACGAACACTTGCACAGTTATCCTGAGAGTGGGCAGCCTCCTCCAACTGAGAGCAGGGCCTTGGTTCTTATAAAATCGCTTAACTTGTCTACCCTGTTTGGTTGCCTGATACGGAGTGCTGGGGAAAGGGTGGGTTGGGCTCTAAATCCAAGTATTAGCGAGTGCTTCTCCATGGGATTTGGAGGTTATTAACCAAAAGCCCACAACATGGGAATACCTGTGCTCCTTGAAAAAAGCGTGGACTCTGTATCCCCACCACCAGAACACACATGAAGAAGTTTTCTGCTATCCTGAATGTGGTCTGGAAATTTCAGGTGACAGAAGCGGCTGGGTTCTAATAGAATCCCTTAGCTTGTAATCCCTGAGTGTTTCCCTAGGACTGACTCTGAGAGAAACCTGGGGGTTGGGCTTTGAGGCCAAATAGTAGCGAGTGTCCCCGATGGACTGAGGAAGTATTTAGATGAATTCTCCATAAAGGGAAACACCTGAGCACCCATTCATCTGCGTGGAGTGGGGCTTCAAATCTCCCCACCACACAAGGTTGGGTTCCAGTATCCTGAGGGTGGGGTAGTTCCTCCAACTGACATCAGCGTCTTGGTTTGAATAGAATCCCTTTGCTTGTCTTCCCTGATGGTTTGCCTAGGCCAGTGTGTGGTTGAAAGTGGGATTTGGGATCTAAAACTAAGTATTAGCGTGTGCCTCTCCATGGGTAGTGGAGATGTTTAAACTACAACCCACAACTTGGGAATTACTGTGACCCCTGAAAAATGCGTGTGCTATGTTTCCCCACGTCCAGCACACACAGGAAGAAGTGTTCTGGGGTTGTGAGTGTGGGGAGGTTCCTCCAACAGACAGCAGCACCTGGGTTGTAATAGAATCCCTTAGCTTGACTTCCCTAAGTGTTTTCCTAGGCCTAGCAGTAAGCGATGGTGGGGGATGGGCTCTAAAGCCAAGTATTAGCGAGTGCATCTCTGTGGGTAGTGGAGGGTTTTAAACTACTTCCCCAACCTTGGAACACCTGTGCCCCATAAAGATGAGTGGAATCTGTTTCCCCACCTCCAGCACACACACGGAGACGTGCTCAGGTATCCTGATTGTGGGGAGGCTCCTCCAAATGACAGCAGCGCCTGGGTTCTAAAAGAATCCCTTAGCTTGTCTTCCCTGATGGCAAGGCTAGGCTGGAGAGTGGGGGAAAGTGGGGGTTGGGCTCTAAACCAAGTATAAGCGAGAGCCTATCCATGGGATGTGGGTTTTTAACCTACAACCCACAACCATGGAATAAATGTGCCCCCTGAAAGATGCTTTGACTGTTTCCCTACATCCAGCACACACACGAAGATGTGTTCTGGTATTCTGAGTGTGGGGAAGTTCCTCCAACTGACAGCAGCGCCTGGGTTCTAATTGAATCCCTTTGCTTGTCTTCCCTGATGGAAAGCCTAGACGGGAGTGCGGGGGAAAGTGTGGTTTGGGCTCCAAAACCAAGTATTTGCGATGACCTCTCTATGGTTTGTGGAGGTGTTTAAACTACATCCCTAACCTGGGAACACCTGTGCCCCCATAAAGATCCGTGGAGTCTGTTTCCACACCTCCAGCACACACACGAACACTTGCACAGTTATCCTGAGAGTGGGCAGCCTCCTCCAACTGAGAGCAGGGCCTTGGTTCTTATAAAATTTCTTAACTTGTCTACCCTGTTTGGTTGCCTGATACGGAGTGCTGGGGAAAGGGTGGGTTGGGCTCTAAATCCAAGTATTAGCGAGTGCTTCTCCATGGGATTTGGAGGTTATTAACCAAAAGCCCACAACATGGGAATACCTTTGCTCATTGAAAAAAGGGTGGACTCTGTATCCCCACCACCAGAGCATACATGAAGAAGTTTTCTGCTACCCTGAGTGTGGGCTGGCAATTTCAGGTGACAGAAGCGGCTGGGTTCTAATAGAATCCCTTAGCTTGTAATCCCTGAGTGTTTCCCTAGGACTGACTCTGAGAGAAAGCTGGGGGTTGGGCTTTGAGGCCAAATAGTAGCAAGTGTCCCCGATGGACTGAGGAAGTATTTAGATGAATTCTCCATAAAGGGAAACACCTGAGCACCCATTCATCTGCGTGGAGTGGGGCTTCAAATCTCCCCACCACACAAGGTTGGGTTCCAGTATCCTGAGGGTGGGGTAGTTCCTCCAACTGACATCAGCGTCTTGGTTTGAATAGAATCCCTTTGCTTGTCTTCCCTGATGGTTTGCCTAGGCCAGTGTGTGGTTGAAAGTGGGATTTGGGATCTAAAACTAAGTATTAGCGTGTGCCTCTCCATGGGTAGTGGAGATGTTTAAACTACAACCCACAACTTGGGAATTACTGTGACCCCTGAAAAATGCGTGTGCTATGTTTCCCCACGTCCAGCACACACAGGAAGAAGTTTTCTGGGGTTGTGAGTGTGGGGAGGTTCCTCCAACAGACAGCAGCACCTGGGTTGTAATAGAATCCCTTAGCTTGACTTCCCTAAGTGTTTTCCTAGGCCTAGCAGTAAGCGATGGTGGGGGATGGGCTCTAAAGCCAAGTATTAGCGAGTGCATCTCTGTGGGTAGTGGAGGGTTTTAAACTACTTCCCCAACCTTGGAACACCTGTGCCCCATAAAGATGCGTGGAATCTGTTTCCCCACCTCCAGCACACACACGGAGACGTGCTCAGGTATCCTGATTGTGGGGAGGCTCCTCCAAATGACAGCAGCGCCTGGGTTCTAAAAGAATCCCTTAGCTTGACCTCCCTGAAGGCATGCCTAGGCTGGAGAGTGGGGGAAAGTGGGGGTTGGGCTCTAAACCAATTATAAGCGAGAGCCTATCCATGGGATGTGGGTTTTTAACCTACAACCCACAACCATGGAATAAATGTGCCCCCTGAAAGATGCTTTGACTCTTTCCCTACATCCAGCACACACACGAAGATGTGTTCTTGTATTCTGAGTGTGGGGAAGTTCCTCAAACTGACAGCAGCACCTGGATTCTATTAGTATCCCTTAGCTTCTGTTCCCTGAGTGTTCTTTTAGGCCAGGCCATGAGGGAAAGCTGGGGGTTGGTCTTGGAGGCCACGTAGCAGTGAGTGCCCCCTGATCCATTGAGGAAGTACTTAGAGGACTTCTCCCTAAAGGGAACACCATTTCCTGCATTCATCTGGGTGCAGTGGGGCTGCACATCTCTCCCACACCTAAGAATGTGTTCTGGAATTGTGAGTGCAGGGAAGTTCCTCCAACTGACAGCAGCGCCTGGGTTCTAATTGAATCCCTTTGCTTGTCTTCCCTGATGGAAAGCCTAGGCGGGAGTGCGGGGGAAAGTGTGGTTTGGGCTCCAAAACCAAGTATTTGCGATGACCTCTCTATGGTTTGTGGAGGTGTTTAAACTACATCCCTAACCTGGGAACACCTGTGCCCCCATAAAGATCCGTGGAGTCTGTTTCCACACCTCCAGCACACACACGAACACTTGCACAGTTATCCTGAGAGTGGGCAGCCTCCTCCAACTGAGAGCAGGGCCTTGGTTCTTATAAAATCGCTTAACTTGTCTACCCTGTTTGGTTGCCTGATACGGAGTGCTGGGGAAAGGGTGGGTTGGGCTCTAAATCCAAGTATTAGCGAGTGATTCTCCATGGGATTTCGAGGTTATTAACCAAAAGCCCACAACATGGGAATACCTGTGCTCCTTGAAAAAAGCGTGGACTCTGTATCCCCACCACCAGAACACACATGAAGAAGTTTTCTGCTATCCTGAGTGTGGGCTGGCAATTTCAGGTGACAGAAGCGGCTGGGTTCTAATAGAATCCCTTAGCTTGTAATCCCTGAGTGTTTCCCTAGGACTGACTCTGAGAGAAACCTGGGGGTTGGGCTTTGAGGCCAAATAGTAGCGAGTGTCCCCGATGGACTGAGGAAGTATTTAGATGAATTCTCCATAAAGGGAAACACCTGAGCACCCATTCATCTGCGTGGAGTGGGGCTTCAAATCTCCCCACCACACAAGGTTGGGTTCCAGTATCCTGAGGGTGGGGTAGTTCCTCCAACTGACATCAGAGTCTTGGTTTGAATAGAATCCCTTTGCTTGTCTTCCCTGATGGTTTGCCTAGGCCAGTGTGTGGTTGAAAGTGGGATTTGGGATCTAAAACTAAGTATTAGCGTGTGCCTCTCCATGGGTAGTGGAGATGTTTAAACTACAACCCACAACTTGGGAATTACTGTGACCCCTGAAAAATGCGTGTGCTATGTTTCCCCACGTCCAGCACACACAGGAAGAAGTGTTCTGGGGTTGTGAGTGTGGGGAGGTTCCTCCAACAGACTGCAGCACCTGGGTTGTAATAGAATCCCTTAGCTTGACTTCCCTAAGTGTTTTCCTAGGCCTAGCAGTAAGCGATGGTGCGGGATGGGCTCTAAAGCCAAGTATTAGCGAGTGCATCTCTGTGGGTAGTGGAGGGTTTTAAACTACTTCCCCAACCTTGGAACACCTGTGCCCCATAAAGATGCGTGGAATCTGTTTCCCCACCTCCAGCACACACACGGAGACGTGCTCAGGTATCCTGATTGTGGGGAGGCTCCTCCAAATGACAGCAGCGCCTGGGTTCTAACAGAATCCCTTAGCTTGTCTTCCCTGATGGCATGCCTAGGCTGGAGAGTGGGGGAAAGTGGGGGTTGGGCTCTAAACCAAGGATAAGCGAGAGCCTATCCATGGGATGTGGGTTTTTAACCTACAACCCACAACCATGGAATAAATGTGCCCCCTGAAAGATGCTTTGACTGTTTCCCTACATCCAGCACACACACGAAGATGTGTTCTGGTATTCTGAGTGTGGGGAAGTTCCTCAAACTGACAGCAGCACCTGGATTCTATAAGTATCCCTTAGCTTCTGTTCCCTGAGTGTTCTTTTAGGCCAGGCCATGAGGGAAAGCTGGGGTTTGGGCTTGGAGTCCACGTAGCAGTGAGTGCCCCCTGATCCATTGAGGAAGTACTTAGAGGACTTCTCCCTAAAGGGAACACCTTTTCCTGCATTCATTGGGTGCAGTGGGGCTGCACATCTCTCCCACACCTAAGAATGTGTTCTGGAATTCTGAGTGCAGGGAAGTTCCTCCAACTGACAGCAGCGCCTGGGTTCTAATTGAATCCCTTTGCTTGTCTTCCCTGATGGAAAGCCTAGGCGGGAGTGCGGGGGAAAGTGTGGTTTGGGCTCCAAAACCAAGTATTTGCGATGACCTCTCTATGGTTTGTGGAGGTGTTTAAACTACATCCCTAACCTGGGAACACCTGTGCCCCCATAAAGATCCGTGGAGTCTGTTTCCACACCTCCAGCACACACACGAACACTTGCACAGTTATCCTGAGAGTGGGCAGCCTCCTCCAACTGAGAGCAGGGCCTTGGTTCTTATAAAATCGCTTAACTTGTCTACCCTGTTTGGTTGCCTGATACGGAGTGCTGGGGAAAGGGTGGGTTGGGCTCTAAATCCAAGTATTAGCGAGTGCTTCTCCATGGGATTTGGAGGTTATTAACCAAAAGCCCACAACATGGGAATACCTGTGCTCCTTGAAAAAAGCGTGGACTCTATATCCCCACCACCAGAACACACTTGAAGAAGTTTTCTGCTATCCTGAGTGTGGGCTGGCAATTTCAGGTGACAGAAGCGGCTGGGTTCTAATAGAATCCCTTAGCTTGTAATCCCTGAGTGTTTCCCTAGGACTGACTCTGAGAGAAACCTGGGGGTTGGGCTTTGAGGCCAAATAGTAGCGAGTGTCCCCGATGGACTGAGGAAGTATTTAGATGAATTCTCCATAAAGGGAAACACCTGAGCACCCATTCATCTGCGTGGAGTGGGGCTTCAAATCTCCCCACCACACAAGGTTGGGTTCCAGTATCCTGAGGGTGGGGTAGTTCCTCCAACTGACATCACCATCTTGGTTTTAATAGAATCCCATTCCTTATCTTCCCTGATGGTTTGTCTAGGCCAGTGTGTGGTTGAAAGTGGGATTTGGGATCTAAAACTAAGTATTAGCGTGTGCCTCTCCATGGGTAGTGGAGATGTTTAAACTACAACCCACAACTTGGGAATTACTGTGACCCCTGAAAAATGCGTGTGCTATGTTTCCCCACGTCCAGCACACACAGGAAGAAGTGTTCTGGGGTTCTGAGTGTGGGGAGGTTCTTCCAACAGACAGCAGCACCTGGGTTGTAATAGAATCCCTTAGCTTGACTTCCCTAAGTGTTTTCCTAGGCCTAGCAGTAAGCGATGGTGGGGGATGGGCTCTAAAGCCAAGTATTAGCGAGTGCATCTCTGTGGGTAGTGGAGGGTTTTAAACTACTTCCCCAACCTTGGAACACCTGTGCCCCATAAAGATGCGTGGAATCTGTTTCCCCACCTCCAGCACACACACGGAGACGTGCTCAGGTATCCTGATTGTGGGGAGGCTCCTCCAAATGACAGCAGCGCCTGGGTTCTAAAAGAATCCCTTAGCTTGTCTTCCCTGATAGCATGCCTAGGCTGGAGAGTGGGGGAAAGTGGGGGTTGGGCTCTAAACCAAGTATAAGCGAGAGCCTATCCATGGGATGTGGGTTTTTAACCTACAACCCACAACCATGGAATAAATGTGCCCCCTGAAAGATGCTTTGACTGTTTCCCTACATCCAGCACACACACGAAAATGTGTTCTGGTATTCTGAGTGTGGGGAAGTTCCTCAAACTGACAGCAGCACCTGGATTCCATTAGTATCCCTTAGCTTCTGTTCCCTGAGTGTTCTCTTAGACCAGGCCATGAGGGAAAGCTGGGTTTGGGCTTGGAGGCCACGTAGCAGTGAGTGCCCCCTGATCCATTGAGGAAGTACTTAGAGGACTTCTCCCTAAACCGAACACCTTTTCCTGCATTCATCTGGGTGCAGTGGGGCTGCACATCTCTCCCACACCTAAGAATGTGTTCTGGAATTCTGAGTGCAGGGAAGTTCCTCCAACTGACAGCAGCGCCTGGGTTCTAATTGAATTCCTTTGCTTGTCTTCCCTGATGGAAAGCCTAGGCGGGAGTGCGGGGGAAAGTGTGGTTTGGGCTCCAAAACCAAGTATTTGCGATGACCTCTCTATGGTTTGTGGAGGTGTTTAAACTACATCCCTAACCTGGGAACACCTGTGCCCCCATAAAGATCCGTGGAGTCTGTTTCCACACCTCCAGCACACACACGAACACTTGCACAGTTATCCTGAGAGTGGGCAGCCTCCTCCAACTGAGAGCAGGGCCTTGGTTCTTATAAAATCGCTTAACTTGTCTACCCTGTTTGGTTGCCTGATACGGAGTGCTGGGGAAAGGGTGGGTTGGGCTCTAAATCCAAGTATTAGCGAGTGCTTCTCCATGGGATTTGGAGGTTATTAACCAAAAGCCCACAACATGGGAATACCTGTGCTCCTTGAAAAAAGCGTGGACTCTGTATCCCCACCACCAGAACACACATGAAGAAGTTTTCTGCTATCCTGAGTGTGGGCTGGCAATTTCAGGTGACAGAAGCGGCTGGGTTCTAATAGAATCCCTTAGCTTGTAATCCCTGAGTGTTTCCCTAGGACTGACTCTGAGAGAAACCTGGGGGTTGGGCTTTGAGGCCAAATAGTAGCGAGTGTCCCCGATGGACTGAGGAAGTATTTAGATGAATTCTCCATAAAGGGAAACACCTGAGCACCCATTCATCTGCGTGGAGTGGGGCTTCAAATCTCCCCACCACACAAGGTTGGGTTCCAGTATTCTGAGGGTGGGGTAGTTCCTCCAACTGACATCAGCGTCTTGGTTTGAAAAGAATCCCTTTGCTTGTCTTCCCTGATGGTTTGCCTAGGCCAGTGTGTGGTTGAAAGTGGGATTTGGGATCTAAAACTAAGTATTAGCGTGTGCCTCTCCATGGGTAGTGGAGATGTTTAAACTACAACCCACAACTTGGGAATTACTGTGACCCCTGAAAAATGCGTGTGCTTTGTTTCCCCACGTCCAGCACACACAGGAAGAAGTGTTCTGGGGTTCTGAGTGTGGGGAGGTTCCACCAACAGACAGCAGCACATGGGTTGTAATAGAATCCCTTAGCTTGACTTCCCTAAGTGTTTTCCTAGGCCTAGCAGTAAGCGATGGTGGGGGATGGGCTCTAAAGCCAAGTATTAGCGAGTGCATCTCTGTGGGTAGTGGAGGGTTTTAAACTACTTCCCCAACCTTGGAACACCTGTGCCCCATAAAGATGCGTGGAATCTGTTTCCCCACCTCCAGCACACACACGGAGACGTGCTCAGGTATCCTGATTGTGGGGAGGCTCCTCCAAATGACAGCAGCGCCTGGGTTCTAAAAGAATCCCTTAGCTTGTCTTCCCTGATGGCATGGCTAGGCTGGAGAGTGGGGGAAAGTGGGGGTTGGGCTCTAAACCAAGTATAAGCGAGAGCCTATCCATGGGATGTGGGTTTTTAACCTACAACCCACAACCATGGAATAAATGTGCCCCCTGAAAGATGCTTTGACTGTTTCCCTACATCCAGCACACACACGAAGATGTGTTCTGGTATTCTGAGTGTGGGGAAGTTCCTCAAACTGACAGCAGCACCTGGATTCTATTAGTATCCCTTAGCTTCTGTTCCCTGAGTGTTCCTTTAGGCCAGGCCATGAGGGAAAGCTGGGTTTGGGCTTGGAGGCCACGTAGCAGTGAGTGCCCCCTGATCCATTGAGGAAGTACTTAGAGGACTTCTCCCTAAACCGAACACCTTTTCCTGCATTCATCTGGGTGCAGTGGGGCTGCACATCTCTCCCACACCTAAGAATGTGTTCTGGAATTCTGAGTGCAGGGAAGTTCCTCCAACTGACAGCAGCGCCTGGGTTCTAATTGAATCCCTTTGCTTGTCTTCCCTGATGGAAAGCCTAGGCGGGAGTGCGGGGGAAAGTGTGGTTTGGGCTCCAAAACCAAGTATTTGCGATGACCTCTCTATGGTTTGTGGAGGTGTTTAAACTACATCCCTAACCTGGGAACACCTGTGCCCCCATAAAGATCCGTGGAGTCTGTTTCCACACCTTCAGCACACACACGAACACTTGCACAGTTATCCTGAAAGTGGGCAGCCTCCTCCAACTGAGAGCAGGGCCTTGGTTCTTATAAAATCGCTTAACTTGTCTACCCTGTTTGGTTGCCTGATACGGAGTGCTGGGGAAAGTGTGGGTTGGGCTCTAAATCCAAGTATTAGCGAGTGCTTCTCCATGGGATTTGGAGGTTATTAACCAAAAGCCCACAACATGGGAATACCTGTGCTCCTTGAAAAAAGCGTGGACTCTATATCCCCACCACCAGAACACACTTGAAGAAGTTTTCTGCTATCCTGAGTGTGGGCTGGCAATTTCAGGTGACAGAAGCGGCTGGGTTCTAATAGAATCCCTTAGCTTGTAATCCCTGAGTGTTTCCCTAGGACTGACTCTGAGAGAAACCTGGGGGTTGGGCTTTGAGGCCAAATAGTAGCGAGTGTCCCCGATGGACTGAGGAAGTATTTAGATGAATTCTCCATAAAGGGAAACACCTGAGCACCCATTCATCTGCGTGGAGTGGGGCTTCAAATCTCCCCACCACACAAGGTTGGGTTCCAGTATCCTGAGGGTGGGGTAGTTCCTCCAACTGACATCACCATCTTGGTTTTAATAGAATCCCATTCCTTATCTTCCCTGATGGTTTGTCTAGGCCAGTGTGTGGTTGAAAGTGGGATTTGGGATCTAAAACTAAGTATTAGCGTGTGCCTCTCCATGGGTAGTGGAGATGTTTAAACTACAACCCACAACTTGGGAATTACTGTGACCCCTGAAAAATGCGTGTGCTATGTTTCCCCACGTCCAGCACACACAGGAAGAAGTGTTCTGGGGTTCTGAGTGTGGGGAGGTTCCTCCAACAGACAGCAGCACCTGGGTTGTAATAGAATCCCTTAGCTTGACTTCCCTAAGTGTTTTCCTAGGCCTAGCAGTAAGCGATGGTGGGGGATGGGCTCTAAAGCCAAGTATTAGCGAGTGCATCTCTGTGGGTAGTGGAGGGTTTTAAACTACTTCCCCAACCTTGGAACACCTGTGCCCCATAAAGATGCGTGGAATCTGTTTCCCCACCTCCAGCACACACACGGAGACGTGCTCAGGTATCCTGATTGTGGGGAGGCTCCTCCAAATGACAGCAGCGCCTGGGTTCTAAAAGAATCCCTTAGCTTGTCTTCCCTGATAGCATGCCTAGGCTGGAGAGTGGGGGAAAGTGGGGGTTGGGCTCTAAACCAAGTATAAGCGAGAGCCTATCCATGGGATGTGGGTTTTTAACCTACAACCCACAACCATGGAATAAATGTGCCCCCTGAAAGATGCTTTGACTGTTTCCCTACATCCAGCACACACACGAAAATGTGTTCTGGTATTCTGAGTGTGGGGAAGTTCCTCAAACTGACAGCAGCACCTGGATTCCATTAGTATCCCTTAGCTTCTGTTCCCTGAGTGTTCTCTTAGACCAGGCCATGAGGGAAAGCTGGGTTTGGGCTTGGAGGCCACGTAGCAGTGAGTGCCCCCTGATCCATTGAGGAAGTACTTAGAGGACTTCTCCCTAAACCGAACACCTTTTCCTGCATTCATCTGGGTGCAGTGGGGCTGCACATCTCTCCCACACCTAAGAATGTGTTCTGGAATTCTGAGTGCAGGGAAGTTCCTCCAACTGACAGCAGCGCCTGGGTTCTAATTGAATTCCTTTGCTTGTCTTCCCTGATGGAAAGCCTAGGCGGGAGTGCGGGGGAAAGTGTGGTTTGGGCTCCAAAACCAAGTATTTGCGATGACCTCTCTATGGTTTGTGGAGGTGTTTAAACTACATCCCTAACCTGGGAACACCTGTGCCCCCATAAAGATCCGTGGAGTCTGTTTCCACACCTCCAGCACACACACGAACACTTGCACAGTTATCCTGAGAGTGGGCAGCCTCCTCCAACTGAGAGCAGGGCCTTGGTTCTTATAAAATCGCTTAACTTGTCTACCCTGTTTGGTTGCCTGATACGGAGTGCTGGGGAAAGGGTGGGTTGGGCTCTAAATCCAAGTATTAGCGAGTGCTTCTCCATGGGATTTGGAGGTTATTAACCAAAAGCCCACAACATGGGAATACCTGTGCTCCTTGAAAAAAGCGTGGACTCTGTATCCCCACCACCAGAACACACATGAAGAAGTTTTCTGCTATCCTGAGTGTGGGCTGGCAATTTCAGGTGACAGAAGCGGCTGGGTTCGAATAGAATCCCTTAGCTTGTAATCCCTGAGTGTTTCCCTAGGACTGACTCTGAGAGAAACCTGGGGGTTGGGCTTTGAGGCCAAATAGTAGCGAGTGTCCCCGATGGACTGAGGAAGTATTTAGATGAATTCTCCATAAAGGGAAACACCTGAGCACCCATTCATCTGCGTGGAGTGGGGCTTCAAATCTCCCCACCACACAAGGTTGGGTTCCAGTATCCTGAGGGTGGGGTAGTTCCTCCAACTGACATCACCATCTTGGTTTTAATAGAATCCCATTCCTTATCTTCCCTGATGGTTTGTCTAGGCCAGTGTGTGGTTGAAAGTGGGATTTGGGATCTAAAACTAAGTATTAGCGTGTGCCTCTCCATGGGTAGTGGAGATGTTTAAACTACAACCCACAACTTGGGAATTACTGTGACCCCTGAAAAATGCGTGTGCTATGTTTCCCCACGTCCAGCACACACAGGAAGAAGTGTTCTGGGGTTCTGAGTGTGGGGAGGTTCCTCCAACAGACAGCAGCACCTGGGTTGTAATAGAATCCCTTAGCTTGACTTCCCTAAGTGTTTTCCTAGGCCTAGCAGTAAGCGATGGTGGGGGATGGGCTCTAAAGCCAAGTATTAGCGAGTGCATCTCTGTGGGTAGTGGAGGGTTTTAAACTACTTCCCCAACCTTGGAACACCTGTGCCCCATAAAGATGCGTGGAATCTGTTTCCCCACCTCCAGCACACACACGGAGACGTGCTCAGGTATCCTGATTGTGGGGAGGCTCCTCCAAATGACAGCAGCGCCTGGGTTCTAAAAGAATCCCTTAGCTTGTCTTCCCTGATAGCATGCCTAGGCTGGAGAGTGGGGGAAAGTGGGGGTTGGGCTCTAAACCAAGTATAAGCGAGAGCCTATCCATGGGATGTGGGTTTTTAACCTACAACCCACAACCATGGAATAAATGTGCCCCCTGAAAGATGCTTTGACTGTTTCCCTACATCCAGCACACACACGAAAATGTGTTCTGGTATTCTGAGTGTGGGGAAGTTCCTCAAACTGACAGCAGCACCTGGATTCCATTAGTATCCCTTAGCTTCTGTTCCCTGAGTGTTCTCTTAGACCAGGCCATGAGGGAAAGCTGGGTTTGGGCTTGGAGGCCACGTAGCAGTGAGTGCCCCCTGATCCATTGAGGAAGTACTTAGAGGACTTCTCCCTAAACCGAACACCTTTTCCTGCATTCATCTGGGTGCAGTGGGGCTGCACATCTCTCCCACACCTAAGAATGTGTTCTGGAATTCTGAGTGCAGGGAAGTTCCTCCAACTGACAGCAGCGCCTGGGTTCTAATTGAATTCCTTTGCTTGTCTTCCCTGATGGAAAGCCTAGGCGGGAGTGCGGGGGAAAGTGTGGTTTGGGCTCCAAAACCAAGTATTTGCGATGACCTCTCTATGGTTTGTGGAGGTGTTTAAACTACATCCCTAACCTGGGAACACCTGTGCCCCCATAAAGATCCGTGGAGTCTGTTTCCACACCTCCAGCACACACACGAACACTTGCACAGTTATCCTGAGAGTGGGCAGCCTCCTCCAACTGAGAGCAGGGCCTTGGTTCTTATAAAATCGCTTAACTTGTCTACCCTGTTTGGTTGCCTGATACGGAGTGCTGGGGAAAGGGTGGGTTGGGCTCTAAATCCAAGTATTAGCGAGTGCTTCTCCATGGGATTTGGAGGTTATTAACCAAAAGCCCACAACATGGGAATACCTGTGCTCCTTGAAAAAAGCGTGGACTCTGTATCCCCACCACCAGAACACACATGAAGAAGTTTTCTGCTATCCTGAGTGTGGGCTGGCAATTTCAGGTGACAGAAGCGGCTGGGTTCGAATAGAATCCCTTAGCTTGTAATCCCTGAGTGTTTCCCTAGGACTGACTCTGAGAGAAACCTGGGGGTTGGGCTTTGAGGCCAAATAGTAGCGAGTGTCCCCGATGGACTGAGGAAGTATTTAGATGAATTCTCCATAAAGGGAAACACCTGAGCACCCATTCATCTGCGTGGAGTGGGGCTTCAAATCTCCCCACCACACAAGGTTGGGTTCCAGTATCCTGAGGGTGGGGTAGTTCCTCCAACTGACATCACCATCTTGGTTTTAATAGAATCCCATTCCTTATCTTCCCTGATGGTTTGTCTAGGCCAGTGTGTGGTTGAAAGTGGGATTTGGGATCTAAAACTAAGTATTAGCGTGTGCCTCTCCATGGGTAGTGGAGATGTTTAAACTACAACCCACAACTTGGGAATTACTGTGACCCCTGAAAAATGCATGTGCTATGTTTCCCCACGTCCAGCACACACAGGAAGAAGTGTTCTGGGGTTCTGAGTGTGGGGAGGTTCCTCCAACAGACAGCAGCACCTGGGTTGTAATAGAATCCCTTAGCTTGACTTCCCTAAGTGTTTTCCTAGGCCTAGCAGTAAGCGATGGTGGGGGATGGGCTCTAAAGCCAAGTATTAGCGAGTGCATCTCTGTGGGTAGTGGAGGGTTTTAAACTACTTCCCCAACCTTGGAACACCTGTGCCCCATAAAGATGCGTGGAATCTGTTTCCCCACCTCCAGCACACACACGGAGACGTGCTCAGGTATCCTGATTGTGGGGAGGCTCCTCCAAATGACAGCAGCGCCTGGGTTCTAAAAGAATCCCTTAGCTTGTCTTCCCTGATAGCATGCCTAGGCTGGAGAGTGGGGGAAAGTGGGGGTTGGGCTCTAAACCAAGTATAAGCGAGAGCCTATCCATGGGATGTGGGTTTTTAACCTACAACCCACAACCATGGAATAAATGTGCCCCCTGAAAGATGCTTTGACTGTTTCCCTACATCCAGCACACACACGAAAATGTGTTCTGGTATTCTGAGTGTGGGGAAGTTCCTCAAACTGACAGCAGCACCTGGATTCCATTAGTATCCCTTAGCTTCTGTTCCCTGAGTGTTCTCTTAGACCAGGCCATGAGGGAAAGCTGGGTTTGGGCTTGGAGGCCACGTAGCAGTGAGTGCCCCCTGATCCATTGAGGAAGTACTTAGAGGACTTCTCCCTAAACCGAACACCTTTTCCTGCATTCATCTGGGTGCAGTGGGGCTGCACATCTCTCCCACACCTAAGAATGTGTTCTGGAATTCTGAGTGCAGGGAAGTTCCTCCAACTGACAGCAGCGCCTGGGTTCTAATTGAATTCCTTTGCTTGTCTTCCCTGATGGAAAGCCTAGGCGGGAGTGCGGGGGAAAGTGTGGTTTGGGCTCCAAAACCAAGTATTTGCGATGACCTCTCTATGGTTTGTGGAGGTGTTTAAACTACATCCCTAACCTGGGAACACCTGTGCCCCCATAAAGATCCGTGGAGTCTGTTTCCACACCTCCAGCACACACACGAACACTTGCACAGTTATCCTGAGAGTGGGCAGCCTCCTCCAACTTAGAGCAGGGCCTTGGTTCTTATAAAATCGCTTAACTTGTCTACCCTGTTTGGTTGCCTGATACGGAGTGCTGGGGAAAGGGTGGGTTGGGCTCTAAATCCAAGTATTAGCGAGTGCTTCTCCATGGGATTTGGAGGTTATTAACCAAAAGCCCACAACATGGGAATACCTGTGCTCCTTGAAAAAAGCGTGGACTCTGTATCCCCACCACCAGAACACACATGAAGAAGTTTTCTGCTATCCTGAGTGTGGGCTGGCAATTTCAGGTGACAGAAGCGGCTGGGTTCTAATAGAATCCCTTAGCTTGTAATCCCTGAGTGTTTCCCTAGGACTGACTCTGAGAGAAACCTGGGGGTTGGGCTTTGAGGCCAAATAGTAGCGAGTGTCCCCGATGGACTGAGGAAGTATTTAGATGAATTCTCCATAAAGGGAAACACCTGAGCACCCATTCATCTGCGTGGAGTGGGGCTTCAAATCTCCCCACCACACAAGGTTGGGTTCCAGTATCCTGAGGGTGGGGTAGTTCCTCCAACTGACATCAGCATCTTGGTTTTAATAGAATCCATTTCCTTATCTTCCCTGATGGTTTGCCTAGGCCAGTGTGTGGTTGAAAGTGGAATTTGGGATCTAAAACTAAGTATTAGCGTGTGCCTCTCCATGGGTAGTGGAGATGTTTAAACTACAACCCACAACTTGGGAATTACTGTGACCCCTGAAAAATGCGTGTGCTATGTTTCCCCACGTCCAGCACACACAGGAAGAAGTGTTCTGGGGTTCTGAGTGTGGGGAGGTTCCTCCAACAGACAGCAGCACCTGGGTTGTAATAGAATCCCTTAGCTTGACTTCCCTAAGTGTTTTCCTAGGCCTAGCAGTAAGCGATGGTGGGGGATGGGCTCTAAAGCCAAGTATTAGCGAGTGCATCTCTGTGGGTAGTGGAGGGTTTTAAACTACTTCCCCAACCTTGGAACACCTGTGCCCCATTAAGATGCGTGGAATCTGTTTCCCCACCTCCAGCACACACACTGAGACGTGCTCAGGTATCCTGATTGTGGGGAGGCTCCTCCAAATGACAGCAGCGCCTGGGTTCTTAAAGAATCCCTTAGCTTGTCTTCCCTGATAGCATGCCTAGGCTGGAGAGTGGGGGAAAGTGGGGGTTGGGCTCTAAACCAAGTATAAGCGAGAGCCTATCCATGGGATGTGGGTTTTTAACCTACAACCCACAACCATGGAATAAATGTGCCCCCTGAAAGATGCTTTGACTGTTTCCCTACATCCAGCACACACACGAAAATGTGTTCTGGTATTCTGAGTGTGGGGAAGTTCCTCAAACTGACAGCAGCACCTGGATTCCATTAGTATCCCTTAGCTTCTGTTCCCTGAGTGTTCTCTTAGACCAGGCCATGAGGGAAAGCTGGGTTTGGGCTTGGAGGCCACGTAGCAGTGAGTGCCCCCTGATCCATTGAGGAAGTACTTAGAGGACTTCTCCCTAAACCGAACACCTTTTCCTGCATTCATCTGGGTGCAGTGGGGCTGCACATCTCTCCCACACCTAAGAATGTGTTCTGGAATTCTGAGTGCAGGGAAGTTCCTCCAACTGACAGCAGCGCCTGGGTTCTAATTGAATCCCTTTGCTTGTCTTCCCTGATGGAAAGCCTAGGCGGGAGTGCGGGGGAAAGTGTGGTTTGGGCTCCAAAACCAAGTATTTGCGATGACCTCTCTATGGTTTGTGGAGGTGTTTAAACTACATCCCTAACCTGGGAACACCTGTGCCCCCATAAAGATCCGTGGAGTCTGTTTCCACACCTCCAGCACACACACGAACACTTGCACAGTTATCCTGAGAGTGGGCAGCCTCCTCCAACTGAGAGCAGGGCCTTGGTTCTTATAAAATCGCTTAACTTGTCTACCCTGTTTGGTTGCCTGATACGGAGTGCTGGGGAAAGGGTGGGTTGGGCTCTAAATCCAAGTATTAGCGAGTGCTTCTCCATGGGATTTGGAGGTTATTAACCAAAAGCCCACAACATGGGAATACCTGTGCTCCTTGAAAAAAGCGTGGACTCTGTATCCCCACCACCAGAACACACATGAAGAAGTTTTCTGCTATCCTGAGTGTGGGCTGGCAATTTCAGGTGACAGAAGCGGCTGGGTTCTAATAGAATCCCTTAACTTGTAATCCCTGAGTGTTTCCCTAGGACTGACTCTGAGAGAAACCTGGGGGTTGGGCTTTGAGGCCAAATAGTAGCGAGTGTCCCCGATGGACTGAGGAAGTATTTAGATGAATTCTCCATAAAGTGAAACACCTGAGCACCGATTCATCTGCGTGGAGTGGGGCTTCAAATCTCCCCACCACACAAGGTTGGGTTCCAGTATCCTGAGGGTGGGGTAGTTCCTCCAACTGACATCAGCGTCTTGGTTTGAAAAGAATCCCTTTGCTTGTCTTCCCTGATGGTTTGCCTAGGCCAGTGTGTGGTTGAAAGTGGGATTTGGGATCTAAAACTAAGTATTAGCGTGTGCCTCTCCATGGGTAGTGGAGATGTTTAAACTACAACCCACAACTTGGGAATTACTGTGACCCCTGAAAAATGCGTGTGCTATGTTTCCCCACGTCCAGCACACACAGGAAGAAGTGTTCTGGGGTTGTGAGTGTGGGGAGGTTCCTCCAACAGACAGCAGCACCTGGGTTGTAATAGAATCCCTTAGCTTGACTTCCCTAAGTGTTTTCCTAGGCCTAGCAGTAAGCGATGGTGGGGGATGGGCTCTAAAGCCAAGTATTAGCGAGTGCATCTCTGTGGGTAGTGGAGGGTTTTAAACTACTTCCCCAACCTTGGAACACCTGTGCCCCATAAAGATGCGTGGAATCTGTTTCCCCACCTCCAGCACACACACGGAGACGTGCTCAGGTATCCTGATTGTGGGGAGGCTCCTCCAAATGACAGCAGCGCCTGGGTTCTTAAAGAATCCCTTAGCTTGTCTTCCCTGATAGCATGCCTAGGCTGGAGAGTGGGGGAAAGTGGGGGTTGGGCTCTAAACCAAGTATAAGCGAGAGCCTATCCATGGGATGTGGGTTTTTAACCTACAACCCACAACCATGGAATAAATGTGCCCCCTGAAAGATGCTTTGACTGTTTCCCTACATCCAGCACACACACGAAAATGTGTTCTGGTATTCTGAGTGTGGGGAAGTTCCTCAAACTGACAGCAGCACCTGGATTCCATTAGTATCCCTTAGCTTCTGTTCCCTGAGTGTTCTCTTAGACCAGGCCATGAGGGAAAGCTGGGTTTGGGCTTGGAGGCCACGTAGCAGTGAGTGCCCCCTGATCCATTGAGGAAGTACTTAGAGGACTTCTCCCTAAACCGAACACCTTTTCCTGCATTCATCTGGGTGCAGTGGGGCTGCACATCTCTCCCACACCTAAGAATGTGTTCTGGAATTCTGAGTGCAGGGAAGTTCCTCCAACTGACAGCAGCGCCTGGGTTCTAATTCAATTCCTTTGCTTGTCTTCCCTGATGGAAAGCCTAGGCGGGAGTGCGGGGGAAAGTGTGGTTTGGGCTCCAAAACCAAGTATTTGCGATGACCTCTCTATGGTTTGTGGAGGTGTTTAAACTACATCCCTAACCTGGGAACACCTGTGCCCCCATAAAGATCCGTGGAGTCTGTTTCCACACCTCCAGCACACACACGAACACTTGCACAGTTATCCTGAGAGTGGGCAGCCTCCTCCAACTGAGAGCAGGGCCTTGGTTCTTATAAAATCGCTTAACTTGTCTACCCTGTTTGGTTGCCTGATACGGAGTGCTGGGGAAAGGGTGGGTTGGGCTCTAAATCCAAGTATTAGCGAGTGCTTCTCCATGGGATTTGGAGGTTATTAACCAAAAGCCCACAACATGGGAATACCTGTGCTCCTTGAAAAAAGCGTGGACTCTGTATCCCCACCACCAGAACACACATGAAGAAGTTTTCTGCTATCCTGAGTGTGGGCTGGCAATTTCAGGTGACAGAAGCGGCTGGGTTCTAATAGAATCCCTTAACTTGTAATCCCTGAGTGTTTCCCTAGGACTGACTCTGAGAGAAACCTGGGGGTTGGGCTTTGAGGCCAAATAGTAGCGAGTGTCCCCGATGGACTGAGGAAGTATTTAGATGAATTCTCCATAAAGTGAAACACCTGAGCACCCATTCATCTGCGTGGAGTGGGGCTTCAAATCTCCCCACCACACAAGGTTGGGTTCCAGTATCCTGAGGGTGGGGTAGTTCCTCCAACTGACATCAGCGTCTTGGTTTGAAAAGAATCCCTTTGCTTGTCTTCCCTGATGGTTTGCCTAGGCCAGTGTGTGGTTGAAAGTGGGATTTGGGATCTAAAACTAAGTATTAGCGTGTGCCTCTCCATGGGTAGTGGAGATGTTTAAACTACAACCCACAACTTGGGAATTACTGTGACCCCTGAAAAATGCGTGTGCTATGTTTCCCCACGTCCAGCACACACAGGAAGAAGTGTTCTGGGGTTCTGAGTGTGGGGAGGTTCCACCAACAGACAGCAGCACATGGGTTGTAATAGAATCCCTTAGCTTGACTTCCCTAAGTGTTTTCCTAGGCCTAGCAGTAAGCGATGGTGGGGGATGGGCTCTAAAGCCAAGTATTAGCGAGTGCATCTCTGTGGGTAGTGGAGGGTTTTAAACTACTTCCCCAACCTTGGAACACCTGTGCCCCATAAAGATGCGTGGAATCTGTTTCCCCACCTCCAGCACACACACGGAGACGTGCTCAGGTATCCTGATTGTGGGGAGGCTCCTCCAAATGACAGCAGCGCCTGGGTTCTAAAAGAATCCCTTAGCTTGTCTTCCCTGATGGCATGGCTAGGCTGGAGAGTGGGGGAAAGTGGGGGTTGGGCTCTAAACCAAGTATAAGCGAGAGCCTATCCATGGGATGTGGGTTTTTAACCTACAACCCACAACCATGGAATAAATGTGCCCCCTGAAAGATGCTTTGACTGTTTCCCTACATCCAGCACACACACGAAGATGTGTTCTGGTATTCTGAGTGTGGGGAAGTTCCTCAAACTGACAGCAGCACCTGGATTCTATTAGTATCCCTTAGCTTCTGTTCCCTGAGTGTTCCTTTAGGCCAGGACATGAGGGAAAGCTGGGGGTTGGGCTTGGAGGCCACGTAGCAGTGAGTGCCCCTAATCCATTGAGGAAGTACTTAGAGGACTTCTCCCTAAAGGGAACACCTTTTCCTGCATTCATCTGGGTGCAGTGGGGCTGCACATCTCTCCCACACCTAAGAATGTGTTCTGGAATTCTGAGTGCAGGGAAGTTCCTCCAACTGACAGCAGCGCCTGGGTTCTAATTGAATTCCTTTGCTTGTCTTCCCTGATGGAAAGCCTAGGCGGGAGTGCGGGGGAAAGTGTGGTTTGGGCTCCAAAACCAAGTATTTGCGATGACCTCTCTATGGTTTGTGGAGGTGTTTAAACTACATCCCTAACCTGGGAACACCTGTGCCCCCATAAAGATCCGTGGAGTCTGTTTCCACACCTCCAGCACACACACGAACACTTGCACAGTTATCCTGAGAGTGGGCAGCCTCCTCCAACTGAGAGCAGGGCCTTGGTTCTTATAAAATCGCTTAACTTGTCTACCCTGTTTGGTTGCCTGATACGGAGTGCTGGGGAAAGGGTGGGTTGGGCTCTAAATCCAAGTATTAGCGAGTGCTTCTCCATGGGATTTGGAGGTTATTAACCAAAAGCCCACAACATGGGAATACCTGTGCTCCTTGAAAAAAGCGTGGACTCTGTATCCCCACCACCAGAACACACATGAAGAAGTTTTCTGCTATCCTGAGTGTGGGCTGGCAATTTCAGGTGACAGAAGCGGCTGGGTTCTAATAGAATCCCTTAGCTTGTAATCCCTGAGTGTTTCCCTAGGACTGACTCTGAGAGAAACCTGGGGGTTGGGCTTTGAGGCCAAATAGTAGCGAGTGTCCCCGATGGACTGAGGAAGTATTTAGATGAATTCTCCATAAAGGGAAACACCTGAGCACCCATTCATCTGCGTGGAGTGGGGCTTCAAATCTCCCCACCACACAAGGTTGGGTTCCAGTATCCTGAGGGTGGGGTAGTTCCTCCAACTGACATCAGCATCTTGGTTTTAATAGAATCCATTTCCTTATCTTCCCTGATGGTTTGCCTAGGCCAGTGTGTGGTTGAAAGTGGAATTTGGGATCTAAAACTAAGTATTAGCGTGTGCCTCTCCATGGGTAGTGGAGATGTTTAAACTACAACCCACAACTTGGGAATTACTGTGACCCCTGAAAAATGCGTGTGCTATGTTTCCCCACGTCCAGCACACACAGGAAGAAGTGTTCTGGGGTTCTGAGTGTGGGGAGGTTCCTCCAACAGACAGCAGCACCTGGGTTGTAATAGAATCCCTTAGCTTGACTTCCCTAAGTGTTTTCCTAGGCCTAGCAGTAAGCGATGGTGGGGGATGGGCTCTAAAGCCAAGTATTAGCGAGTGCATCTCTGTGGGTAGTGGAGGGTTTTAAACTACTTCCCCAACCTTGGAACACCTGTGCCCCATTAAGATGCGTGGAATCTGTTTCCCCACCTCCAGCACACACACGGAGACGTGCTCAGGTATCCTGATTGTGGGGAGGCTCCTCCAAATGACAGCAGCGCCTGGGTTCTTAAAGAATCCCTTAGCTTGTCTTCCCTGATAGCATGCCTAGGCTGGAGAGTGGGGGAAAGTGGGGGTTGGGCTCTAAACCAAGTATAAGCGAGAGCCTATCCATGGGATGTGGGTTTTTAACCTACAACCCACAACCATGGAATAAATGTGCCCCCTGAAAGATGCTTTGACTGTTTCCCTACATCCAGCACACACACGAAAATGTGTTCTGGTATTCTGAGTGTGGGGAAGTTCCTCAAACTGACAGCAGCACCTGGATTCCATTAGTATCCCTTAGCTTCTGTTCCCTGAGTGTTCTCTTAGACCAGGCCATGAGGGAAAGCTGGGTTTGGGCTTGGAGGCCACGTAGCAGTGAGTGCCCCCTGATCCATTGAGGAAGTACTTAGAGGACTTCTCCCTAAACCGAACACCTTTTCCTGCATTCATCTGGGTGCAGTGGGGCTGCACATCTCTCCCACACCTAAGAATGTGTTCTGGAATTCTGAGTGCAGGGAAGTTCCTCCAACTGACAGCAGCGCCTGGGTTCTAATTGAATCCCTTTGCTTGTCTTCCCTGATGGAAAGCCTAGGCGGGAGTGCGGGGGAAAGTGTGGTTTGGGCTCCAAAACCAAGTATTTGCGATGACCTCTCTATGGTTTGTGGAGGTGTTTAAACTACATCCCTAACCTGGGAACACCTGTGCCCCCATAAAGATCCGTGGAGTCTGTTTCCACACCTCCAGCACACACACGAACACTTGCACAGTTATCCTGAGAGTGGGCAGCCTCCTCCAACTGAGAGCAGGGCCTTGGTTCTTATAAAATCGCTTAACTTGTCTACCCTGTTTGGTTGCCTGATACGGAGTGCTGGGGAAAGGGTGGGTTGGGCTCTAAATCCAAGTATTAGCGAGTGCTTCTCCATGGGATTTGGAGGTTATTAACCAAAAGCCCACAACATGGGAATACCTGTGCTCCTTGAAAAAAGCGTGGACTCTGTATCCCCACCACCAGAACACACATGAAGAAGTTTTCTGCTATCCTGAGTGTGGGCTGGCAATTTCAGGTGACAGAAGCGGCTGGGTTCTAATAGAATCCCTTAACTTGTAATCCCTGAGTGTTTCCCTAGGACTGACTCTGAGAGAAACCTGGGGGTTGGGCTTTGAGGCCAAATAGTAGCGAGTGTCCCCGATGGACTGAGGAAGTATTTAGATGAATTCTCCATAAAGTGAAACACCTGAGCACCGATTCATCTGCGTGGAGTGGGGCTTCAAATCTCCCCACCACACAAGGTTGGGTTCCAGTATCCTGAGGGTGGGGTAGTTCCTCCAACTGACATCAGCGTCTTGGTTTGAAAAGAATCCCTTTGCTTGTCTTCCCTGATGGTTTGCCTAGGCCAGTGTGTGGTTGAAAGTGGGATTTGGGATCTAAAACTAAGTATTAGCGTGTGCCTCTCCATGGGTAGTGGAGATGTTTAAACTACAACCCACAACTTGGGAATTACTGTGACCCCTGAAAAATGCGTGTGCTATGTTTCCCCACGTCCAGCACACACAGGAAGAAGTGTTCTGGGGTTCTGAGTGTGGGGAGGTTCCTCCAACAGACAGCAGCACCTGGGTTGTAATAGAATCCCTTAGCTTGACTTCCCTAAGTGTTTTCCTAGGCCTAGCAGTAAGCGATGGTGGGGGATGGGCTCTAAAGCCAAGTATTAGCGAGTGCATCTCTGTGGGTAGTGGAGGGTTTTAAACTACTTCCCCAACCTTGGAACACCTGTGCCCCATAAAGATGCGTGGAATCTGTTTCCCCACCTCCAGCACACACACGGAGACGTGCTCAGGTATCCTGATTGTGGGGAGGCTCCTCCAAATGACAGCAGCGCCTGGGTTCTTAAAGAATCCCTTAGCTTGTCTTCCCTGATAGCATGCCTAGGCTGGAGAGTGGGGGAAAGTGGGGGTTGGGCTCTAAACCAAGTATAAGCGAGAGCCTATCCATGGGATGTGGGTTTTTAACCTACAACCCACAACCATGGAATAAATGTGCCCCCTGAAAGATGCTTTGACTGTTTCCCTACATCCAGCACACACACGAAAATGTGTTCTGGTATTCTGAGTGTGGGGAAGTTCCTCAAACTGACAGCAGCACCTGGATTCCATTAGTATCCCTTAGCTTCTGTTCCCTGAGTGTTCTCTTAGACCAGGAAATGAGGGAAAGCTGGGGGTTGGGCTTGGAGGCCACGTAGCAGTGAGTGCCCCCTGATCCATTGAGGAAGTATTTAAAGGACTTCTCCCTAATGGGAACACCTTTTCCTGCATTCATCTGGGTGCAGTGGGGCTGCACATCTCTCCCACACCTAAGAATGTGTTCTGGAATTCTGAGTGCAGGGAAGTTCCTCCAACTGACAGCAGCGCCTGGGTTCTAATTGAATCCCTTTGCTTGTCTTCCCTGATGGAAAGCCTAGGCGGGAGTGCGGGGGAAAGTGTGGTTTGGGCTCCAAAACCAAGTATTTGCGATGACCTCTCTATGGTTTGTGGAGGTGTTTAAACTACATCCCAACCTGGGAACACCTGTGCCCCCATAAAGATCCGTGGAGTCTGTTTCCACACCTCCAGCACACACACGAACACTTGCACAGTTATCCTGAGAGTGGGCAGCCTCCTCCAACTGAGAGCAGGGCCTTGGTTCTTATAAAATCGCTTAACTTGTCTACCCTGTTTGGTTGCCTGATACGGAGTGCTGGGGAAAGGGTGGGTTGGGCTCTAAATCCAAGTATTAGCGAGTGCTTCTCCATGGGATTTGGAGGTTATTAACCAAAAGCCCACAACATGGGAATACCTGTGCTCCTTGAAAAAAGCGTGGACTCTGTATCCCCACCACCAGAACACACATGAAGAAGTTTTCTGCTATCCTGAGTGTGGGCTGGCAATTTCAGGTGACAGAAGCGGCTGGGTTCTAATAGAATCCCTTAACTTGTAATCCCTGAGTGTTTCCCTAGGACTGACTCTGAGAGAAACCTGGGGGTTGGGCTTTGAGGCCAAATAGTAGCGAGTGTCCCCGATGGACTGAGGAAGTATTTAGATGAATTCTCCATAAAGTGAAACACCTGAGCACCCATTCATCTGCGTGGAGTGGGGCTTCAAATCTCCCCACCACACAAGGTTGGGTTCCAGTATCCTGAGGGTGGGGTAGTTCCTCCAACTGACATCAGCGTCTTGGTTTGAAAAGAATCCCTTTGCTTGTCTTCCCTGATGGTTTGCCTAGGCCAGTGTGTGGTTGAAAGTGGGATTTGGGATCTAAAACTAAGTATTAGCGTGTGCCTCTCCATGGGTAGTGGAGATGTTTAAACTACAACCCACAACTTGGGAATTACTGTGACCCCTGAAAAATGCGTGTGCTATGTTTCCCCACGTCCAGCACACACAGGAAGAAGTGTTCTGGGGTTCTGAGTGTGGGGAGGTTCCACCAACAGACAGCAGCACATGGGTTGTAATAGAATCCCTTAGCTTGACTTCCCTAAGTGTTTTCCTAGGCCTAGCAGTAAGCGATGGTGGGGGATGGGCTCTAAAGCCAAGTATTAGCGAGTGCATCTCTGTGGGTAGTGGAGGGTTTTAAACTACTTCCCCAACCTTGGAACACCTGTGCCCCATAAAGATGCGTGGAATCTGTTTCCCCACCTCCAGCACACACACGGAGACGTGCTCAGGTATCCTGATTGTGGGGAGGCTCCTCCAAATGACAGCAGCGCCTGGGTTCTAAAAGAATCCCTTAGCTTGTCTTCCCTGATGGCATGGCTAGGCTGGAGAGTGGGGGAAAGTGGGGGTTGGGCTCTAAACCAAGTATAAGCGAGAGCCTATCCATGGGATGTGGGTTTTTAACCTACAACCCACAACCATGGAATAAATGTGCCCCCTGAAAGATGCTTTGACTGTTTCCCTACATCCAGCACACACACGAAGATGTGTTCTGGTATTCTGAGTGTGGGGAAGTTCCTCAAACTGACAGCAGCACCTGGATTCTATTAGTATCCCTTAGCTTCTGTTCCCTGAGTGTTCCTTTAGGCCAGGACATGAGGGAAAGCTGGGGGTTGGGCTTGGAGGCCACGTAGCAGTGAGTGCCCCTAATCCATTGAGGAAGTACTTAGAGGACTTCTCCCTAAAGGGAACACCTTTTCCTGCATTCATCTGGGTGCAGTGGGGCTGCACATCTCTCCCACACCTAAGAATGTGTTCTGGAATTCTGAGTGCAGGGAAGTTCCTCCAACTGACAGCAGCGCCTGGGTTCTAATTGAATCCCTTTGCTTGTCTTCCCTGATGGAAAGCCTAGGCGGGAGTGCGGGGGAAAGTGTGGTTTGGGCTCCAAAACCAAGTATTTGCGATGACCTCTCTATGGTTTGTGGAGGTGTTTAAACTACATCCCTAACCTGGGAACACCTGTGCCCCCATAAAGATCCGTGGAGTCTGTTTCCACACCTCCAGCACACACACGAACACTTGCACAGTTATCCTGAGAGTGGGCAGCCTCCTCCAACTGAGAGCAGGGCCTTGGTTCTTATAAAATCGCTTAACTTGTCTACCCTGTTTGGTTGCCTGATACGGAGTGCTGGGGAAAGGGTGGGTTGGGCTCTAAATCCAAGTATTAGCGAGTGCTTCTCCATGGGATTTGGAGCTTATTAACCAAAAGCCCACAACATGGGAATACCTGTGCTCCTTGAAAAAAGCGTGGACTCTATATCCCCACCACCAGAACACACTTGAAGAAGTTTTCTGCTATCCTGAGTGTGGGCTGGCAATTTCAGGTGACAGAAGCGGCTGGGTTCTAATAGAATCCCTTAGCTTGTAATCCCTGAGTGTTTCCCTAGGACTGACTCTGAGAGAAACCTGGGGGTTGGGCTTTGAGGCCAAATAGTAGCGAGTGTCCCCGATGGACTGAGGAAGTATTTAGATGAATTCTCCATAAAGGGAAACACCTGAGCACCCATTCATCTGCGTGGAGTGGGGCTTCAAATCTCCCCACCACACAAGGTTGGGTTCCAGTATCCTGAGGGTGGGGTAGTTCCTCCAACTGACATCACCATCTTGGTTTTAATAGAATCCCATTCCTTATCTTCCCTGATGGTTTGCCTAGGCCAGTGTGTGGTTGAAAGTGGGATTTGGGATCTAAAACTAAGTATTAGCGTGTGCCTCTCCATGGGTAGTGGAGATGTTTAAACTACAACCCACAACTTGGGAATTACTGTGACCCCTGAAAAATGAGTGTGCTATGTTTCCCCACGTCCAGCACACACAGGAAGAAGTGTTCTGGGGTTCTGAGTGTGGGGAGGTTCCTCCAACAGACAGCAGCACCTGGGTTTTAATAGAATCCCTTAGCTTGACTTCCCTAAGTGTTTTCCTAGGCCTAGCAGTAAGCGATGGTGGGGGATGGGCTCTAAAGCCAAGTATTAGCGAGTGCATCTCTGTGGGTAGTGGAGGGTTTTAAACTACTTCCCCAACCTTGGAACACCTGTGCCCCATAAAGATGCGTGGAATCTGTTTCCCCACCTCCAGCACACACACGGAGACGTGCTCAGGTATCCTGATTGTGGGGAGGTTCCTCCAAATGACAGCAGCGCCTGGGTTCTTAAAGAATCCCTTAGCTTGTCTTCCCTGATAGCATGCCTAGGCTGGAGAGTGGGGGAAAGTGGGGGTTGGGCTCTAAACCAAGTATAAGCGAGAGCCTATCCATGGGATGTGGGTTTTTAACCTACAACCCACAACCATGGAATAAATGTGCCCCCTGAAAGATGCTTTGACTGTTTCCCTACATCCAGCACACACACGAAAATGTGTTCTGGTATTCTGAGTGTGGGGAAGTTCCTCAAACTGACAGCAGCACCTGGATTCCATTAGTATCCCTTAGCTTCTGTTCCCTGAGTGTTCTCTTAGACCAGGCCATGAGGGAAAGCTGGGTTTGTGCTTGGAGGCCACGTAGCAGTGAGTGCCCCCTGATCCATTGAGGAAGTACTTAGAGGACTTCTCCCTAAAGGGAACACCTTTTCCTGCATTCTTCTGGGTGCAGTGGGGCTGCACATCTCTCCCACACCTAAGAATGTGTTCTGGAATTCTGAGTGCAGGGAAGTTCCTCCAACTGACAGCAGCGCCTGGGTTCTAATTGAATCCCTTTGCTTGTCTTCCCTGATGGAAAGCCTAGGCGGGAGTGCGGGGAAAAGTGTGGTTTGGGCTCCAAAACCAAGTATTTGCGATGACCTCTCTATGGTTTGTGGAGGTGTTTAAACTACATCCCTAACCTGGGAACACCTGTGCCCCCATAAAGATCCGTGGAGTCTGTTTCCACACCTCCAGCACACACACGAACACTTGCACAGTTATCCTGAGAGTGGGCAGCCTCCTCCAACTGAGAGCAGGGCCTTGGTTCTTATAAAATCGCTTAACTTGTCTACCCTGTTTGGTTGCCTGATACGGAGTGCTGGGGAAAGGGTGGGTTGGGCTCTAAATCCAAGTATTAGCGAGTGCTTCTCCATGGGATTTGGAGGTTATTAACCAAAAGCCCACAACATGGGAATACCTGTGCTCCTTGAAAAAAGCGTGGACTCTGTATCCCCACCACCAGAACACACATGAAGAAGTTTTCTGCTATCCTGAGTGTGGGCTGGCAATTTCAGGTGACAGAAGCGGCTGGGTTATAATAGAATCCCTTAGCTTGTAATCCCTGAGTGTTTCCCTAGGACTGACTCTGAGAGAAACCTGGGGGTTGGGCTTTGAGGCCAAATAGTAGCGAGTGTCCCCGATGGACTGAGGAAGTATTTAGATGAATTCTCCATAAAGGGAAACACCTGAGCACCCATTCATCTGAGTGGAGTGGGGCTTCAAATCTCCCCACCACACAAGGTTGGGTTCCAGTATCCTGAGGGTGGGGTAGTTCCTCCAACTGACATCAGCATCTTGGTTTTAATAGAATCCATTTCCTTATCTTCCCTGATGGTTTGCCTAGGCCAGTGTGTGGTTGAAAGTGGAATTTGGGATCTAAAACTAAGTATTAGCGTGTGCCTCTCCATGGGTAGTGGAGATGTTTAAACTACAACCCACAACTTGGGAATTACTGTGACCCCTGAAAAATGCGTGTGCTATGTTTCCCCACGTCCAGCACACACAGGAAGAAGTGTTCTGGGGTTCTGAGTGTGGGGAGGTTCCTCCAACAGACAGCAGCACCTGGGTTGTAATAGAATCCCTTAGCTTGACTTCCCTAAGTGTTTTCCTAGGCCTAGCAGTAAGCGATGGTGGGGGATGGGCTCTAAAGCCAAGTATTAGCGAGTGCATCTCTGTGGGTAGTGGAGGGTTTTAAACTACTTCCCCAACCTTGGAACACCTGTGCCCCATTAAGATGCGTGGAATCTGTTTCCCCACCTCCAGCACACACACGGAGACGTGCTCAGGTATCCTGATTGTGGGGAGGCTCCTCCAAATGACAGCAGCGCCTGGGTTCTTAAAGAATCCCTTAGCTTGTCTTCCCTGATAGCATGCAAAGGCTGGAGAGTGGGGGAAAGTGGGGGTTGGGCTCTAAACCAAGTATAAGCGAGAGCCTATCCATGGGATGTGGGTTTTTAACCTACAACCCACAACCATGGAATAAATGTGCCCCCTGAAAGATGCTTTGACTGTTTCCCTACATCCAGCACACACACGAAAATGTGTTCTGGTATTCTGAGTGTGGGGAAGTTCCTCAAACTGACAGCAGCACCTGGATTCCATTAGTATCCCTTAGCTTCTGTTCCCTGAGTGTTCTCTTAGACCAGGCCATGAGGGAAAGCTGGGTTTGGGCTTGGAGGCCACGTAGCAGTGAGTGCCCCCTGATCCATTGAGGAAGTACTTAGAGGACTTCTCCCTAAACCGAACACCTTTTCCTGCATTCATCTGGGTGCAGTGGGGCTGCACATCTCTCCCACACCTAAGAATGTGTTCTGGAATTCTGAGTGCAGGGAAGTTCCTCCAACTGACAGCAGCGCCTGGGTTCTAATTGAATTCCTTTGCTTGTCTTCCCTGATGGAAAGCCTAGGCGGGAGTGCGGGGGAAAGTGTGGTTTGGGCTCCAAAACCAAGTATTTGCGATGACCTCTCTATGGTTTGTGGAGGTGTTTAAACTACATCCCTAACCTGGGAACACCTGTGCCCCCATAAAGATCCGTGGAGTCTGTTTCCACACCTCCAGCACACACACGAACACTTGCACAGTTATCCTGAGAGTGGGCAGCCTCCTCCAACTGAGAGCAGGGCCTTGGTTCTTATAAAATCGCTTAACTTGTCTACCCTGTTTGGTTGCCTGATACGGAGTGCTGGGGAAAGGGTGGGTTGGGCTCTAAATCCAAGTATTAGCGAGTGCTTCTCCATGGGATTTGGAGGTTATTAACCAAAAGCCCACAACATGGGAATACCTGTGCTCCTTGAAAAAAGCGTGGACTCTGTATCCCCACCACCAGAACACACATGAAGAAGTTTTCTGCTATCCTGAGTGTGGGCTGGCAATTTCAGGTGACAGAAGCGGCTGGGTTCGAATAGAATCCCTTAGCTTGTAATCCCTGAGTGTTTCCCTAGGACTGACTCTGAGAGAAACCTGGGGGTTGGGCTTTGAGGCCAAATAGTAGCGAGTGTCCCCGATGGACTGAGGAAGTATTTAGATGAATTCTCCATAAAGTGAAACACCTGAGCACCCATTCATCTGCGTGGAGTGGGGCTTCAAATCTCCCCACCACACAAGGTTGGGTTCCAGTATCCTGAGGGTGGGGTAGTTCCTCCAACTGACATCAGCGTCTTGGTTTGAATAGAATCCCTTTGCTTGTCTTCCCTGATGGTTTGCCTAGGCCAGTGTGTGGTTGAAAGTGGGATTTGGGATCTAAAACTAAGTATTAGCGTGTGCCTCTCCATGGGTAGTGGAGATGTTTAAACTACAACCCACAACTTGGGAATTACTGTGACCCCTGAAAAATGCGTGTGCTATGTTTCCCCACGTCCAGCACACACAGGAAGAAGTGTTCTGGGGTTCTGAGTGTGGGGAGGTTCCACCAACAGACATCAGCACATGGGTTGTAATAGAATCCCTTAGCTTGACTTCCCTAAGTGTTTTCCTAGGCCTAGCAGTAAGCGATGGTGGGGGATGGGCTCTAAAGCCAAGTATTAGCGAGTGCATCTCTGTGGGTAGTGGAGGGTTTTAAACTACTTCCCCAACCTTGGAACACCTGTGCCCCATAAAGATGCGTGGAATCTGTTTCCCCACCTCCAGCACACACACGGAGACGTGCTCAGGTATCCTGATTGTGGGGAGGCTCCTCCAAATGACAGCAGCGCCTGGGTTCTAAAAGAATCCCTTAGCTTGTCTTCCCTGATGGCATGGCTAGGCTGGAGAGTGGGGGAAAGTGGGGGTTGGGCTCTAAACCAAGTATAAGCGAGAGCCTATCCATGGGATGTGGGTTTTTAACCTACAACCCACAACCATGGAATAAATGTGCCCCCTGAAAGATGCTTTGACTGTTTCCCTACATCCAGCACACACACGAAGATGTGTTCTGGTATTCTGAGTGTGGGGAAGTTCCTCAAACTGACAGCAGCACCTGGATTCTATAAGTATCCCTTAGCTTCTGTTCCCTGAGTGTTCTTTTAGGCCAGGCCATGAGGGAAAGCTGGGGTTTGGGCTTGGAGGCCACGTAGCAGTGAGTGCCCCCTGATCCATTGAGGAAGTACTTAGAGGACTTCTCCCTAAAGGGAACACCTTTTCCTGCATTCATCTGGGTGCAGTGGGGCTGCACATCTCTCCCACACCTAAGAATGTGTTCTGGAATTCTGAGTGCAGGGAAGTTCCTCCAACTGACAGCAGCGCCTGGGTTCTAATTGAATCCCTTTGCTTGTCTTCCCTGATGGAAAGCCTAGGCGGGAGTGCGGGGGAAAGTGTGGTTTGGGCTCCAAAACCAAGTATTTGCGATGACCTCTCTATGGTTTGTGGAGGTGTTTAAACTACATCCCTAACCTGGGAACACCTGTGCCCCCATAAAGATCCGTGGAGTCTGTTTCCACACCTCCAGCACACACACGAACACTTGCACAGTTATCCTGAGAGTGGGCAGCCTCCTCCAACTGAGAGCAGGGCCTTGGTTCTTATAAAATCGCTTAACTTGTCTACCCTGTTTGGTTGCCTGATACGGAGTGCTGGGGAAAGGGTGGGTTGGGCTCTAAATCCAAGTATTAGCGAGTGCTTCTCCATGGGATTTGGAGGTTATTAACCAAAAGCCCACAACATGGGAATACCTGTGCTCCTTGAAAAAAGCGTGGACTCTGTATCCCCACCACCAGAACACACATGAAGAAGTTTTCTGCTATCCTGAGTGTGGGCTGGCAATTTCAGGTGACAGAAGCGGCTGGGTTCTAATAGAATCCCTTAGCTTGTAATCCCTGAGTGTTTCCCTAGGACTGACTCTGAGAGAAACCTGGGGGTTGGGCTTTGAGGCCAAATAGTAGCGAGTGTCCCCGATGGACTGAGGAAGTATTTAGATGAATTCTCCATAAAGGGAAACACCTGAGCACCCATTCATCTGCGTGGAGTGGGGCTTCAAATCTCCCCACCACACAAGGTTGGGTTCCAGTATCCTGAGGGTGGGGTAGTTCCTCCAACTGACATCAGCGTCTTGGTTTGAATAGAATCCCTTTGCTTGTCTTCCCTGATGGTTTGCCTAGGCCAGTGTGTGGTTGAAAGTGGGATTTGGGATCTAAAACTAAGTATTAGCGTGTGCCTCTCCATGGGTAGTGGAGATGTTTAAACTACAACCCACAACTTGGGAATTACTGTGACCCCTGAAAAATGCGTGTGCTATGTTTCCCCACGTCCAGCACACACAGGAAGAAGTGTTCTGGGGTTCTGAGTGTGGGGAGGTTCCACCAACAGACAGCAGCAGATGGGTTGTAATAGAATCCCTTAGCTTGACTTCCCTAAGTGTTTTCCTAGGCCTAGCAGTAAGCGATGGTGGGGGATGGGCTCTAAAGCCAAGTATTAGCGAGTGCATCTCTGTGGGTAGTGGAGGGTTTTAAACTACTTCCCCAACCTTGGAACACCTGTGCCCCATAAAGATGCGTGGAATCTGTTTCCCCACCTCCAGCACACACACGGAGACGTGCTCAGGTATCCTGATTGTGGGGAGGCTCCTCCAAATGACAGCAGCGCCTGGGCTCTTAAAGAATCCCTTAGCTTGTCTTCCCTGAAGGCATGCCTAGGCTGGAGAGTGGGGGAAAGTGGGGGTTGGGCTCTAAACCAAGTATAAGCGAGAGCCTATCCATGGGATGTGGGTTTTTAACCTACAACCCACAACCATGGAATAAATGTGCCCCCTGAAAGATGCTTTGACTGTTTCCCTACATCCAGCACACACACGAAAATGTGTTCTGGTATTCTGAGTGTGGGGAAGTTCCTCAAACTGACAGCAGCACCTGGATTCCATTAGTATCCCTTAGCTTCTGTTCCCTGAGTGTTCTCTTAGACCAGGCCATGAGGGAAAGCTGGGTTTGTGCTTGGAGGCCACGTAGCAGTGAGTGCCCCCTGATCCATTGAGGAAGTACTTAGAGGACTTCTCCCTAAAGGGAACAACTTTTCCTGCATTCTTCTGGGTGCAGTGGGGCTGCACATCTCTCCCACACCTAAGAATGTGTTCTGGAATTCTGAGTGCAGGGAAGTTCCTCCAACTGACAGCAGCGCCTGGGTTCTAATTGAATCCCTTTGCTTGTCTTCCCTGATGGAAAGCCTAGGCGGGAGTGCGGGGAAAAGTGTGGTTTGGGCTCCAAAACCAAGTATTTGCGATGACCTCTCTATGGTTTGTGGAGGTGTTTAAACTACATCCCTAACCTGGGAACACCTGTGCCCCCATAAAGATCCGTGGAGTCTGTTTCCACACCTCCAGCACACACACGAACACTTGCACAGTTATCCTGAGAGTGGGCAGCCTCCTCCAACTGAGAGCAGGGCCTTGGTTCTTATAAAATCGCTTAACTTGTCTACCCTGTTTGGTTGCCTGATACGGAGTGCTGGGGAAAGGGTGGGTTGGGCTCTAAATCCAAGTATTAGCGAGTGCTTCTCCATGGGATTTGGAGGTTATTAACCAAAAGCCCACAACATGGGAATACCTGTGCTCCTTGAAAAAAGCGTGGACTCTGTATCCCCACCACCAGAACACACATGAAGAAGTTTTCTGCTATCCTGAGTGTGGGCTGGCAATTTCAGGTGACAGAAGCGGCTGGGTTATAATAGAATCCCTTAGCTTGTAATCCCTGAGTGTTTCCCTAGGACTGACTCTGAGAGAAACCTGGGGGTTGGGCTTTGAGGCCAAATAGTAGCGAGTGTCCCCGATGGACTGAGGAAGTATTTAGATGAATTCTCCATAAAGGGAAACACCTGAGCACCCATTCATCTGAGTGGAGTGGGGCTTCAAATCTCCCCACCACACAAGGTTGGGTTCCAGTATCCTGAGGGTGGGGTAGTTCCTCCAACTGACATCAGCATCTTGGTTTTAATAGAATCCATTTCCTTATCTTCCCTGATGGTTTGCCTAGGCCAGTGTGTGGTTGAAAGTGGAATTTGGGATCTAAAACTAAGTATTAGCGTGTGCCTCTCCATGGGTAGTGGAGATGTTTAAACTACAACCCACAACTTGGGAATTACTGTGACCCCTGAAAAATGCGTGTGCTATGTTTCCCCACGTCCAGCACACACAGGAAGAAGTGTTCTGGGGTTCTGAGTGTGGGGAGGTTCCTCCAACAGACAGCAGCACCTGGGTTTTAATAGAATCCCTTAGCTTGACTTCCCTAAGTGTTTTCCTAGGCCTAGCAGTAAGCGATGGTGGGGGATGGGCTCTAAAGCCAAGTATTAGCGAGTGCATCTCTGTGGGTAGTGGAGGGTTTTAAACTACTTCCCCAACCTTGGAACACCTGTGCCCCATAAAGATGCGTGGAATCTGTTTCCCCACCTCCAGCACACACACGGAGACGTGCTCAGGTATCCTGATTGTGGGGAGGCTCCTCCAAATGACAGCAGCGCCTGGGTTCTTAAAGAATCCCTTAGCTTGTCTTCCCTGATAGCATGCAAAGGCTGGAGAGTGGGGGAAAGTGGGGGTTGGGCTCTAAACCAAGTATAAGCGAGAGCCTATCCATGGGATGTGGGTTTTTAACCTACAACCCACAACCATGGAATAAATGTGCCCCCTGAAAGATGCTTTGACTGTTTCCCTACATCCAGCACACACACGAAAATGTGTTCTGGTATTCTGAGTGTGGGGAAGTTCCTCAAACTGACAGCAGCACCTGGATTCCATTAGTATCCCTTAGCTTCTGTTCCCTGAGTGTTCTCTTAGACCAGGCCATGAGGGAAAGCTGGGTTTGGGCTTGGAGGCCACGTAGCAGTGAGTGCCCCCTGATCCATTGAGGAAGTACTTAGAGGACTTCTCCCTAAACCGAACACCTTTTCCTGCATTCATCTGGGTGCAGTGGGGCTGCACAGCTCTCCCACACCTAAGAATGTGTTCTGGAATTCTGAGTGCAGGGAAGTTCCTCCAACTGACAGCAGCGCCTGGGTTCTAATTGAATTCCTTTGCTTGTCTTCCCTGATGGAAAGCCTAGGCGGGAGTGCGGGGGAAAGTGTGGTTTGGGCTCCAAAACCAAGTATTTGCGATGACCTCTCTATGGTTTGTGGAGGTGTTTAAACTACATCCCTAACCTGGGAACACCTGTGCCCCCATAAAGATCCGTGGAGTCTGTTTCCACACCTCCAGCACACACACGAACACTTGCACAGTTATCCTGAGAGTGGGCAGCCTCCTCCAACTGAGAGCAGGGCCTTGGTTCTTATAAAATCGCTTAACTTGTCTACCCTGTTTGGTTGCCTGATACGGAGTGCTGGGGAAAGGGTGGGTTGGGCTCTAAATCCAAGTATTAGCGAGTGCTTCTCCATGGGATTTGGAGGTTATTAACCAAAAGCCCACAACATGGGAATACCTGTGCTCCTTGAAAAAACCGTGGACTCTGTATCCCCACCACCAGAACACACATGAAGAAGTTTTCTGCTATCCTGAGTGTGGGCTGGCAATTTCAGGTGACAGAAGCGGCTGGGTTCGAATAGAATCCCTTAGCTTGTAATCCCTGAGTGTTTCCCTAGGACTGACTCTGAGAGAAACCTGGGGGTTGGGCTTTGAGGCCAAATAGTAGCGAGTGTCCCCGATGGACTGAGGAAGTATTTAGATGAATTCTCCATAAAGTGAAACACCTGAGCACCCATTCATCTGCGTGGAGTGGGGCTTCAAATCTCCCCACCACACAAGGTTGGGTTCCAGTATCCTGAGGGTGGGGTAGTTCCTCCAACTGACATCAGCGTCTTGGTTTGAATAGAATCCCTTTGCTTGTCTTCCCTGATGGTTTGCCTAGGCCAGTGTGTGGTTGAAAGTGGGATTTGGGATCTAAAACTAAGTATTAGCGTGTGCCTCTCCATGGGTAGTGGAGATGTTTAAACTACAACCCACAACTTGGGAATTACTGTGACCCCTGAAAAATGCGTGTGCTATGTTTCCCCACGTCCAGCACACACAGGAAGAAGTGTTCTGGGGTTCTGAGTGTGGGGAGGTTCCACCAACAGACAGCAGCACATGGGTTGTAATAGAATCCCTTAGCTTGACTTCCCTAAGTGTTTTCCTAGGCCTAGCAGTAAGCGATGGTGGGGGATGGGCTCTAAAGCCAAGTATTAGCGAGTGCATCTCTGTGGGTAGTGGAGGGTTTTAAACTACTTCCCCAACCTTGGAACACCTGTGCCCCATAAAGATGCGTGGAATCTGTTTCCCCACCTCCAGCACACACACGGAGACGTGCTCAGGTATCCTGATTGTGGGGAGGCTCCTCCAAATGACAGCAGCGCCTGGGTTCTAAAAGAATCCCTTAGCTTGTCTTCCCTGATGGCATGGCTAGGCTGGAGAGTGGGGGAAAGTGGGGGTTGGGCTCTAAACCAAGTATAAGCGAGAGCCTATCCATGGGATGTGGGTTTTTAACCTACAACCCACAACCATGGAATAAATGTGCCCCCTGAAAGATGCTTTGACTGTTTCCCTACATCCAGCACACACACGAAGATGTGTTCTGGTATTCTGAGTGTGGGGAAGTTCCTCAAACTGACAGCAGCACCTGGATTCTATAAGTATCCCTTAGCTTCTGTTCCCTGAGTGTTCTTTTAGGCCAGGCCATGAGGGAAAGCTGGGGTTTGGGCTTGGAGGCCACGTAGCAGTGAGTGCCCCCTGATCCATTGAGGAAGTACTTAGAGGACTTCTCCCTAAAGGGAACACCTTTTCCTGCATTCATCTGGGTGCAGTGGGGCTGCACATCTCTCCCACACCTAAGAATGTGTTCTGGAATTCTGAGTGCAGGGAAGTTCCTCCAACTGACAGCAGCGCCTGGGTTCTAATTGAATCCCTTTGCTTGTCTTCCCTGATGGAAAGCCTAGGCGGGAGTGCGGGGGAAAGTGTGGTTTGGGCTCCAAAACCAAGTATTTGCGATGACCTCTCTATGGTTTGTGGAGGTGTTTAAACTACATCCCTAACCTGGGAACACCTGTGCCCCCATAAAGATCCGTGGAGTCTGTTTCCACACCTCCAGCACACACACGAACACTTGCACAGTTATCCTGAGAGTGGGCAGCCTCCTCCAACTGAGAGCAGGGCCTTGGTTCTTATAAAATCGCTTAACTTGTCTACCCTGTTTGGTTGCCTGATACGGAGTGCTGGGGAAAGGGTGGGTTGGGCTCTAAATCCAAGTATTAGCGAGTGCTTCTCCATGGGATTTGGAGGTTATTAACCAAAAGCCCACAACATGGGAATACCTGTGCTCCTTGAAAAAAGCGTGGACTCTGTATCCCCACCACCAGAACACACATGAAGAAGTTTTCTGCTATCCTGAGTGTGGGCTGGCAATTTCAGGTGACAGAAGCGGCTGGGTTCTAATAGAATCCCTTAGCTTGTAATCCCTGAGTGTTTCCCTAGGACTGACTCTGAGAGAAACCTGGGGGTTGGGCTTTGAGGCCAAATAGTAGCGAGTGTCCCCGATGGACTGAGGAAGTATTTAGATGAATTCTCCATAAAGGGAAACACCTGAGCACCCATTCATCTGCGTGGAGTGGGGCTTCAAATCTCCCCACCACACAAGGTTGGGTTCCAGTATCCTGAGGGTGGGGTAGTTCCTCCAACTGACATCAGCGTCTTGGTTTGAATAGAATCCCTTTGCTTGTGTTCCCTGATGGTTTGCCTAGGCCAGTGTGTGGTTGAAAGTGGGATTTGGGATCTAAAACTAAGTATTAGCGTGTGCCTCTCCATGGGTAGTGGAGATGTTTAAACTACAACCCACAACTTGGGAATTACTGTGACCCCTGAAAAATGCGTGTGCTATGTTTCCCCACGTCCAGCACACACAGGAAGAAGTTTTCTGGGGTTCTGAGTGTGGGGAGGTTCCACCAACAGACAGCAGCAGATGGGTTGTAATAGAATCCCTTAGCTTGACTTCCCGAAGTGTTTTCCTAGGCCTAGCAGTAAGCGATGGTGGGGGATGGGCTCTAAAGCCAAGTATTAGCGAGTGCATCTCTGTGGGTAGTGGAGGGTTTTAAACTACTTCCCCAACCTTGGAACACCTGTGCCCCATAAAGATGCGTGGAATCTGTTTCCCCACCTCCAGCACACACACGGAGACGTGCTCAGGTATCCTGATTGTGGGGAGGCTCCTCCAAATGACAGCAGCACCTGGGTTCTAAAAGAATCCCTTAGCTTGTCTTCCCTGATGGCATGGCTAGGCTGGAGAGTGGGGGAAAGTGGGGGTTGGGCTCTAAACCAAGTATAAGCGAGAGCCTATCCATGGGATGTGGGTTTTTAACCTACAACCCACAACCATGGAATAAATGTGCCCCCTGAAAGATGCTTTGACTGTTTCCCTACATCCAGCACACACACGAAGATGTGTTCTGGTATTCTGAGTGTGGGGAAGTTCCTCAAACTGACAGCAGCACCTGGATTCTATAAGTATCCCTTAGCTTCTGTTCCCTGAGTGTTCTTTTAGGCCAGGCCATGAGGGAAAGCTGGGGTTTGGGCTTGGAGGCCACGTAGCAGTGAGTGCCCCCTGATCCATTGAGGAAGTACTTAGAGGACTTCTCCCTAAAGGGAACACCTTTTCCTGCATTCATCTGGGTGCAGTGGGGCTGCACATCTCTCCCACACCTAAGAATGTGTTCTGGAATTCTGAGTGCAGGGAAGTTCCTCCAACTGACAGCAGCGCCTGGGTTCTAATTGAATCCCTTTGCTTGTCTTCCCTGATGGAAAGCCTAGGCGGGAGTGCGGGGGAAAGTGTGGTTTGGGCTCCAAAACCAAGTATTTGCGATGACCTCTCTATGGTTTGTGGAGGTGTTTAAACTACATCCCTAACCTGGGAACACCTGTGCCCCCATAAAGATCTGTGGAGTCTGTTTCCACACCTCCAGCACACACACGAACACTTGCACAGTTATCCTGAGAGTGGGCAGCCTCCTCCAACTGAGAGCAGGGCCTTGGTTCTTATAAAATCGCTTAACTTGTCTACCCTGTTTGGTTGCCTGATACGGAGTGCTGGGGAAAGGGTGGGTTGGGCTCTAAATCCAAGTATTAGCGAGTGCTTCTCCATGGGATTTGGAGGTTATTAACCAAAAGCCCACAACATGGGAATACCTGTGCTCCTTGAAAAAAGCGTGGACTCTGTATCCCCACCACCAGAACACACTTGAAGAAGTTTTCTGCTATCCTGAGTGTGGGCTGGCAATTTCAGGTGACAGAAGCGGCTGGGTTCTAATAGAATCCCTTAGCTTGTAATCCCTGAGTGTTTCCCTAGGACTGACTCTGAGAGAAACCTGGGGGTTGGGCTTTGAGGCCAAATAGTAGCGAGTGTCCCCGATGGACTGAGGAAGTATTTAGATGAATTCTCCATAAAGGGAAACACCTGAGCACCCATTCATCTGCGTGGAGTGGGGCTTCAAATCTCCCCACCACACAAGGTTGGGTTCCAGTATCCTGAGGGTGGGGTAGTTCCTCCAACTGACATCAGCATCTTGGTTTTAATAGAATCCATTTCCTTATCTTCCCTGATGGTTTGCCTAGGCCAGTGTGTGGTTGAAAGTGGGATTTGGGATCTAAAACTAAGTATTAGCGTGTGCTTCTCCATGGGTAGTGGAGATGTTTAAACTACAACCCACAACTTGGGAATTACTGTGACCCCTGAAAAATGCGTGTGCTATGTTTCCCCACGTCCAGCACACACAGGAAGAAGTGTTCTGGGGTTCTGAGTGTGGGGAGGTTCCTCCAACAGACAGCAGCACCTGGGTTTTAATAGAATCCCTTCGCTTGACTTCCCTAAGTGTTTTCCTAGGCCTAGCAGTAAGCGATGGTGGGGGATGGGCTCTAAAGCCAAGTATTAGCGAGTGCATCTCTGTGGGTAGTGGAGGGTTTTAAACTACTTCCCCAACCTTGGAACACCTGTGCCCCATAAAGATGCGTGGAATCTGTTTCTCCACCTCCAGCACACACACGGAGACGTGCTCAGGTATCCTGATTGTGGGGAGGCTCCTCCAAATGACAGCAGCGCCTGGGTTCTAAAGAATCCCTTAGCTTCTCTTCCCTGATGGCATTCCTAGGCTGGAGAGTGGGGGAATGTGGGGGTTGGGCTCTAAACCAAGTATAAGCGAGAGCCTATCCATGGGATGTGGATATTTAACCTACAACCCACAATCATGGATTAAATGTGCCCCCTGAAAGATGCTTTGACTGTTTCCCTACATCCAGCACACACACGAAGATTTGTTCTGGTATTCTGAGTGTGGGGAAGTTCCTCAAACTGACAGCAGCACCTGGATTCTATTAGTATCCCTTAGCTTCTGTTCCCTGAGTGTTTTCTTAGACCAGGCCATGAGGGAAAGCTGGGTGTTGGGCTTGGACCCCACGTAGCAGTGAGTGCCCCCTGATCCATTGAGGAAGTACTTAGAGGACTTCTCCCTAAACGGAACACCTTTTCCTCCATTCATCTGGGTGGAGTGGGGCTGCACATCTCTCCCACACCTAAGAATGTGTTCTGGAATTCTGAGTGCAGGGAAGTTCCTCCAACTGAGAGCAGCGCCTGGGTTCTAATTGAATTCCTTTGCTTGTCTTCCCTGATGGCAAGGCTAGGCTGGAGAGTGGGGGAAAGTGGGGGTTGGGCTCTAAACCAAGTATAAGCGAGAGCCTATCCATGGGATGTGGATTTTTAACCTACAACCCACAACCATGGAATAAATGTGCCCCCTGAAAGATGCTTTGACTGTTTCCCTACATCCAGCACACACACGAAGATGTGTTCTGGTATTCTGAGTGTGGGGAAGTTCCTCAAACTGACAGCAGCACCTGGATTCTATTAGTATCCCTTAGCTTCTGTTCCCTGAGTGTTCTTTTAGGCCAGGCCATGAGGGAAAGCTGGGGGTTGGGCTTGGAGGCCACGTAGCAGTGAGTGCCCCCTGATTCATTGAGGAAGTACTTAGAGGACTTCTCCCTAAAGGGAACAGCTTTTCCTGCATTCATCTGGGTGCAGTGGGGCTGCACATCTCTCCCACACCTAAGAATGTGTTCTGGAATTCTGAGTGCAGGGAAGTTCCTCCAACTGACAGCAGCGCCTGGGTTCTAATTGAATCCCTTTGCTTGTCTTCCCTGATGGAATGCCTAGGCGGGAGTGCGGGGGAAAGTGTGGTTTGGGCTCCAAAACCAAGTATTTGCGATGACCTCTCTATGGTTTGTGGAGGTGTTTAAACTACATCCCTAACCTGGGAACACCTGTGCCCCCATAAAGATCCGTGGAGTCTGTTTCCACACCTCCAGCACACACACGAACACTTGCACAGTTATCCTGAGAGTGGGCAGCCTCCTCCAACTGAGAGCAGGGCCTTGGTTCTTATAAAATCGCTTAACTTGTCTACCCTGTTTGGTTGCCTGATACGGAGTGCTGGGGAAAGGGTGGGTTGGGCTCTAAATCCAAGTATTAGCGAGTGCTTCTCCATGGGATTTGGAGGTTATTAACCAAAAGCCCACAACATGGGAATACCTGTGCTCCTTGAAAAAGCGTGGACTCTGTATCCCCACCACCAGAACACACATGAAGAAGTTTTCTGCTATCCTGAGTGTGGGCTGGCAATTTCAGGTGACAGAAGCGGCTGGGTTCTAATAGAATCCCTTAGCTTGTAATCCCTGAGTGTTTCCCTAGGACTGACTCTGAGAGAAACCTGGGGGTTGGGCTTTGAGGCCAAATAGTAGCGAGTGTCCCCGATGGACTGAGGAAGTATTTAGATGAATTCTCCATAAAGGGAAACACCTGAGCACCCATTCATCTGCGTGGAGGGGGGCTTCAAATCTCCCCACCACACAAGGTTGGGTTCCAGTGTCCTGAGGGTGGGGTAGTTCCTCCAACTGACATCAGCGTCTTGGTTTGAATAGAATCCCTTTGCTTGTCTTCCCTGATGGTTTGCCTAGGCCAATGTGTGGTTGAAAGTGGGATTTGGGATCTAAAACTAAGTATTAGCGTGTGCCTCTCCATGGGTAGTGGAGATGTTTATACTACAACCCACAACTTGGGAATTACTGTGACCCCTAAAAAATGTGTGTGCTATGTTTCCCCACGTCCAGCACACACAGGAAGATGTGTTCTGGGGTTCTGAGTGTGGGGAGGTTCCTCCAACAGACAGCAGCACCTGGGTTGTAATAGAATCCCTTAGCTTGACTTCCCTAAGTGTTTTCCTAGGCCTAGCAGTAAGCGATGGTGGGGGATGGGCTCTAAAGCCAAGTATTAGCGAGTGCATCTCTGTGGGTAGTGGAGGGTTTTAAACTACTTCCCCAACCTTGGAACACCTGTGCCCCATAAAGATGCTTGGAATCTGTTTCTCCACCTCCAGCACACACACGGAGACGTGCTCAGGTATCCTGATTGTGGGGAGGCTCCTCCAAATGACAGCAGCGCCTGGGTTCTAAAGAATTTCTTAGCTTGTCTTCCCTGATGGCATGCCTAGGCTGGAGAGTGGAGGAAAGTGGGTGTTGGGCTCTAAACCAAGTATAAGCGAGAGCCTATCCATGGGATGTGGGTTTTTAACCTACAACCCAGAACCATGGAATAAATGTGCCCCCTGAATGATGCTTTGACTGTTTCCCTACATCCAGCACACACACGAAGATGTGTTCTGGTATTCTGAGTGTGGGGAAGTTCCTCCAACTGACAGCAGCACCTGGATTCCATTAGTATCCCTTAGTTTCTATTCCCTGAGTGTTCTCTTAGACCAGGCCATGAGGGAAAGCTGGGTGTTGGGCTTGGAGCCCACGTAGCAGTGAGTGCCCCCTGATCCATTGAGGAAGTACTTAGAGGACTTCTCCCTAAACGGAACACATTTTCCTCCATTCATCTGGGGGGAGTGGGGCTGCACATCTCTCCCACACGTAAGAATGTGTTCTGGAATTCTGAGTGCAGGGAAGTTCCTCCAACTGACAGCAGCGCCTGGGTTCTAATTGAATTCCTTTGCTTGTCTTCCCTGATGGAAAGCCTAGGCGGGAGTGCGGGGGAAAGTGTGGTTTGGGCTCCAAAACCAAGTATTTGCTATGACCTCTCTATGGTTTGTGGAGGTGTTTAAACTACATCCCTAACCTGGGAACACCTGTGCCCCCATAAAGATCCGTGGAGTCTGTTTCCACACCTCCAGCACACACACGAACACTTGCACAGTTATCCTGAGAGTGGGCAGCCTCCTCCAACTGAGAGCAGGGCCTTGGTTCTTATAAAATCGCTTAACTTGTCTACCCTGTTTGGTTGCCTGATACGGAGTGCTGGGGAAAGGGTGGGTTGGGCTCTAAATCCAAGTATTAGCGAGTGCTTCTCCATGGGATTTGGAGGTTATTAACCAAAAGCCCACAACATGGGAATACCTGTGCTCCTTGAAAAAAGCGTGGACTCTGTATCCCCACCACAAGAACACACATGAAGAAGTTTTCTGCTATCCTGAGTGTGGGCTGGCAATTTCAGGTGACAGAAGCGGCTGGGTTCTAATAGAATCCCTTAGCTTGTAATCCCTGAGTGTTTCCCTAGGACTGACTCTGAGAGAAACCTGGGGGTTGGGCTTTGAGGCCAAATAGTAGCGAGTGTCCCCGATGGACTGAGGAAGTATTTAGATGAATTCTCCATAAAGGGAAACACCTGAGCACCCATTCATCTGCGTGGAGGGGGGCTTCAAATCTCCCCACCACACAAGGTTGGGTTCCAGTATCCTGAGGGTGGGGTAGTTCCTCCAACTGACATCAGCGTCTTGGTTTGAATAGAATCCCTTTGCTTGTCTTCCCTGATGGTTTGCCTAGGCCAGTGTGTGGTTGAAAGTGGGATTTGGGATCTAAAACTAAGTATTAGCGTGTGCCTCTCCATGGGTAGTGGAGATGTTTAAACTACAACCCACAACTTGGGAATTACTGTGACCCCTGAAAAATGCGTGTGCTATGTTTCCCCACGTCCAGCACACACAGGAAGATGTTTTCTGGGGTTCTGAGTGTGGGGAGGTTCCTCCAACAGACAGCAGCACCTGGGTTGTAATAGAATCCCTTAGCTTGACTTCCCTAAGTGTTTTCCTAGGCCTAGCAGTAAGCGATGGTGGGGGATGGGCTCTAAAGCCAAGTATTAGTGAGTGCATCTCTGTGGGTAGTGGAGGGTTTTAAACTACTTCCCCAACCTTGGAACACCTGTGCCCCATAAAGATGCGTGCAATCTGTTTCCCCACCTCCAGCACACACACGGAGACTTGCTCAGGTATCCTGATTGTGGGGAGGCTCCTCCAAATGACAGCAGCGCCTGGGTTCTAAAAGAATCCCTTAGCTTGTCTTCCCTGATGGCATGGCTAGGCTGGAGAGTGGGGGAAAGTGGGGGTTGGGCTCTAAACCAAGTATAAGCGAGAGCCTATCCATGGGATATGGGTTTTTAACCTACAACCCACAACCATGGAATAAATGTGCCCCCTGAAAGATGCTTTGACTGTTTCCCTACATCCAGCACACAAACGAAGATGTTTTCTGGTATTCTGTGTGTGGGGAAGTTCCTCAAACTGACAGCAGCACCTGGATTCTATTAGTATCCCTTAGCTTCTGTTCCCTGAGTGTTCTTTTAGGCTAGGACATGAGGGAAAGCTGGGGGTTGGGCTTGGAGGCCACGTAGCAGTGAGTGCCCCCTGATCCATTGAGGAAGTATTTAAAGGACTTCTCCCTAAAGGGAACACCTTTTCCTGCATTCATCTGGGTGCAGTGGGGCTGCACATCTCTCCCACACCTAAGAATGTGTTCTGGAATTCTGAGTGCAGGGAAGTTCCTCCAACTGACAGCAGCGCCTGGGTTCTAATTGAATCCCTTTGCTTGTCTTCCCTGATGGAAAGCCTAGGCGGGAGTGCGGGGGAAAGTGTGGTTTGGGCTCCAAAACCAAGTATTTGCGATGACCACTCTATGGTTTGTGGAGGTGTTTAAACTACATCCCTAACCTGGGAACACCTGTGCCCCCATAAAGATCCGTGGAGTCTGTTTCCACACCTCCAGCACACACACGAACACTTGCACAGTTATCCTGAGAGTGGGCAGCCTCCTCCAACTGAGAGCAGGGCCTTGGTTCTTATAAAATCGCTTAACTTGTCTAACCTGTTTGGTTGCCTGATACGGAGTGCTGGGGAAAGGGTGGGTTGGGCTCTAAATCCAAGTATTAGCGAGTGCTTCTCCATGGGATTTGGAGGTTATTAACCAAAAGCCCACAACATGGGAATACCTGTGCTCCTTGAAAAAAGCGTGGACTCTGTATCCCCACCACCAGAACACACATGAAGAAGTTTTCTGCTATCCTGAGTGTGGGCTGGCAATTTCAGGTGACAGAAGCGGCTGGGTTCTAATAGAATCCCTTAGCTTGTAATCCCTGAGTGTTTCCCTAGGACTGACTCTGAGAGAAACCTGGGGGTTGGGCTTTGAGGCCAAATAGTAGCGAGTGTCCCCGATGGACTGAGGAAGTATTTAGATGAATTCTCCATAAAGGGAAACACCTGAGCACCCATTCATCTGCGTGGAGTGGGGCTTCAAATCTCCCCACCACACAAGGTTGGGTTCCAGTATCCTGAGGGTGGGGTAGTTCCTCCAACTGACATCAGCGTCTTGGTTTGAATAGAATCCCTTTGCTTGTGTTCCCTGATGGTTTGCCTAGGCCAGTGTGTGGTTGAAAGTGGGATTTGGGATCTAAAACTAAGTATTAGCGTGTGCCTCTCCATGGGTAGTGGAGATGTTTAAACTACAACCCACAACTTGGGAATTACTGTGACCCCTGAAAAATGCGTGTGCTATGTTTCCCCACGTCCAGCACACACAGGAAGAAGTGTTCTGGGGTTGTGAGTGTGGGGAGGTTCCTCCAACCGACAGCAGCACCTGGGTTGTAATAGAATCCCTTAGCTTGACTTCCCTAAGTGTTTTCCTAGGCCTAGCAGTAAGCGATGGTGGGGGATGGGCTCTAAAGCCAAGTATTAGCGAGTGCATCTCTGTGGGTAGTGGAGGGTTTAAACTACTTCCCCAACCTTGGAACACCTGTGCCCCATAAAGATGCGTGGAATCTGTTTCCCCACCTCCAGCACACACACGGAGAAGTGCTCAGGTATCCTGATTGTGGGGAGGCTCCTCCAAATGACAGCAGCGCCTGGGTTCTAAAAGAATCCCTTAGCTTGTCTTCCCTGATTGCATGCCTAGGCTGGAGAGTGGGGGAAAGTGGGGGTTGGGCTCTAAACCAAGTAAAAGCGAGAGCCTATCCATGGGATGTGGGTATTTAACCTACAACCCACAACCATGGAATAAATGTGCCCCCTGAAAGATGCTTTGACTGTTTCCCTACATCCAGCACACACACGAAGATGTGTTCTGGTATTCTGAGTGTGGGGAAGTTCCTCAAACTGACAGCAGCACCTGGATTCCATTAGAATCCCTTAGCTTCTGTTCCCTGAGTGTTCTCATAGACCAGGAAATGAGGGAAAGCTGGGGGTTGGGCTTGGAGGCCACGTAGCAGTGAGTGCCCCCTGATCCATTGAGGAAGTATTTAAAGGACTTCTCCCTAAAGGGAACACCTTTTCCTGCATTCATCTGGGTGCAGTGGGGCTGCACATCTCTCCCACACCTAAGAATGTGTTCTGGAATTCTGAGTGCAGGGAAGTTCCTCCAACTGACAGCAGCGCCTGGGTTCTAATTGAATTCCTTTGCTTGTCTTCCCTGATGGAAAGCCTAGGAGGGAGTGCGGGGGAAAGTGTGGTTTGGGCTCCAAAACCAAGTATTTGCGATGACCTCTCTATGGTTTGTGGAGGTGTTTAAACTACATCCCTAACCTGGGAACACCTGTGCCCCCATAAAGATCTGTGGAGTCTGTTTCCACACCTCCAGCACACACACGAACACTTGCACAGTTATCCTGAGAGTGGGCAGCCTCCTCCAACTGAGAGCAGGGCCTTGGTTCTTATAAAATCGCTTAACTTGTCTACCCTGTTTGGTTGCCTGATACGGAGTGCTGGGGAAAGGGTGGGTTGGGCTCTAAATCCAAGTATTAGCGAGTGCTTCTCCATGGGATTTGGAGGTTATTAACCAAAAGCCCACAACATGGGAATACCTGTGCTCCTTGAAAAAAGCGTGGACTCTGTATCCCCACCACCAGAACACACTTGAAGAAGTTTTCTGCTATCCTGAGTGTGGGCTGGCAATTTCAGGTGACAGAAGCGGCTGGGTTCTAATAGAATCCCTTAGCTTGTAATCCCTGAGTGTTTCCCTAGGACTGACTCTGAGAGAAACCTGGGGGTTGGGCTTTGAGGCCAAATAGTAGCGAGTGTCCCCGATGGACTGAGGAAGTATTTAGATGAATTCTCCATAAAGGGAAACACCTGAGCACCCATTCATCTGCGTGGAGTGGGGCTTCAAATCTCCCCACCACACAAGGTTGGGTTCCAGTATCCTGAGGGTGGGGTAGTTCCTCCAACTGACATCAGCATCTTGGTTTTAATAGAATCCATTTCCTTATCTTCCCTGATGGTTTGCCTAGGCCAGTGTGTGGTTGAAAGTGGGATTTGGGATCTAAAACTAAGTATTAGCGTGTGCTTCTCCATGGGTAGTGGAGATGTTTAAACTACAACCCACAACATGGGAATTACTGTGACCCCTGAAAAATGCGTGTGCTATGTTTCCCCACGTCCAGCACACACAGGAAGAAGTGTTCTGGGGTTCTGAGTGTGGGGAGGTTCCTCCAACAGACAGCAGCACCTGGGTTTTAATAGAATCCCTTCGCTTGACTTCCCTAAGTGTTTTCCTAAGCCTAGCAGTAAGCGATGGTGGGGGATGGGCTCTAAAGCCAAGTATTAGCGAGTGCATCTCTGTGGGTAGTGGAGGGTTTTAAACTACTTCCCCAACCTTGGAACACCTGTGCCCCATAAAGATGCGTGGAATCTGTTTCTCCACCTCCAGCACACACACGGAGACGTGCTCAGGTATCCTGATAGTGGGGAGGCTCCTCCAAATGACAGCAGCGCCTGGGTTCTAAAGAATCCCTTAGCTTCTCTTCCCTGATGGCATTCCTAGGCTGGAGAGTGGGGGAATGTGGGGGTTGGGCTCTAAACCAAGTATAAGCGAGAGCCTATCCATGGGAGGTGGATATTTAACCTACAACCCACAATCATGGATTAAATGTGCCCCCTGAAAGATGCTTTGACTGTTTCCCTACATCCAGCACACACACGAAGATTTGTTCTGGTATTCTGAGTGTGGGGAAGTTCCTCAAACTGACAGCAGCACCTGGATTCTATTAGTATCCCTTAGCTTCTGTTCCCTGAGTGTTTTCTTAGACCAGGCCATGAGGGAAAGCTGGGTGTTGGGCTTGGACCCCACGTAGCAGTGAGTGCCCCCTGATCCATTGAGGAAGTACTTAGAGGACTTCTCCCTAAACGGAACACCTTTTCCTCCATTCATCTGGGTGGAGTGGGGCTGCACATCTCTCCCACACCTAAGAATGTGTTCTGGAATTCTGAGTGCAGGGAAGTTCCTCCAACTGAGAGCAGCGCCTGGGTTCTAATTGAATTCCTTTGCTTGTCTTCCCTGATGGAAAGCCTAGGCGGGAGTGCGGGGGAAAGTGTGGTTTGGGCTCCAAAACCAAGTATTTGCGATGACCTCTCTATGGTTTGTGGAGGTGTTTAAACTACATCCCTAACCTGGGAACACCTGTGCCCCCATAAAGATCCGTGGAGTCTGTTTCCACACCTCCAGCACACACACGAACACTTGCACAGTTATCCTGAGAGTGGGCAGCCTCCTCCAACTTAGAGCAGGGCCTTGGTTCTTATAAAATCGCTTAACTTGTCTACCCTGTTTGGTTGCCTGATACGGAGTGCTGGGGAAAGGGTGGGTTGGGCTCTAAATCCAAGTATTAGCGAGTGCTTCTCCATGGGATTTGGAGGTTATTATCCAAAAGACCACAACATGGGAATACCTGTGCTCCTTGAAAAAAGCGTGGACTCTGTATCCCCACCACCAGAACACACATGAAGAAGTTTTCTGCTCTCCTGAGTGTGGGCTGGCAATTTCAGGTGACAGAAGCGGCTGGGTTCTAATAGAATCCCTTAGCTTGTAATCCCTGAGTGTTTCCCTAGGACTGACTCTGAGAGAAACCTGGGGGTTGGGCTTTGAGGCCAAATAGTAGCGAGTGTCCCCGATGGACTGAGGAAGTATTTAGATGAATTCTCCATAAAGGGAAACACCTGAGCACCCATTCATCTGCGTGGAGTGGGGCTTCAAATCTCCCCACCACACAAGGTTGGGTTCCAGTATCCTGAGGGTGGGGTAGTTCCTCCAACTGACATCAGCGTCTTGGTTTGAATAGAATCCCTTTGCTTGTCTTCCCTGATGGTTTGCCTAGGCCAGTGTGTGGTTGAAAGTGGGATTTGGGATCTAAAACTAAGTATTAGCGTGTGCCTCTCCATGGGTAGTGGAGATGTTTATACTACAACCCACAACTTGGGAATTACTGTGACCCCTAAAAAATGTGTGTGCTATGTTTCCCCACGTCCAGCACACACAGGAAGATGTGTTCTGGGGTTCTGAGTGTGGGGAGGTTCCTCCAACAGACAGCAGCACCTGGGTTGTAATAGAATCCCTTAGCTTGACTTCCCTAAGTGTTTTCCTAGGCCTAGCAGTAAGCGATGGTGGGGGATGGGCTCTAAAGCCAAGTATTAGCGAGTGCATCTCTGTGGGTAGTGGAGGGTTTTAAACTACTTCCCCAACCTTGGAACACCTGTGCCCCATAAAGATGCTTGGAATCTGTTTCTCCACCTCCAGCACACACACGGAGACGTGCTCAGGTATCCTGATTGTGGGGAGGCTCCTCCAAATGACAGCAGCGCCTGGGTTCTAAAGAATTTCTTAGCTTGTCTTCCCTGATGGCATGCCTAGGCTGGAGAGTGGAGGAAAGTGGGTGTTGGGCTCTAAACCAAGTATAAGCGAGAGCCTATCCATGGGATGTGGGTTTTTAACCTACAACCCAGAACCATGGAATAAATGTGCCCCCTGAAAGATGCTTTGACTGTTTCCCTACATCCAGCACACACACGAAGATGTGTTCTGGTATTCTGAGTGTGGGGAAGTTCCTCAAACTGACAGCAGCACCTGGATTCCATTAGTATCCCTTAGCTTCTGTTCCCTGAGTGTTCTCATAGACCAGGAAATGAGGGAAAGCTGGGGGTTGGGCTTGGAGGCCACGTAGCAGTGAGTGCCCCCTGATCCATTGAGGAAGTATTTAAAGGACTTCTCCCTAAAGGGAACACCTTTTCCTGCATTCATCTGGGTGCAGTGGGGCTGCACATCTCTCCCACACCTAAGAATGTGTTCTGGAATTCTGAGTGCAGGGAAGTTCCTCCAACTGACAGCAGCGCCTGGGTTCTAATTGAATCCCTTTGCTTGTCTTCCCTGATGGAAAGCCTAGGCGGGAGTGCGGGGGAAAGTGTGGTTTGGGCTCCAAAACCAAGTATTTGCGATGACTTCTCTATGGTTTGTGGAGGTGTTTAAACTACATCCCTAACCTGGGAACACCTGTGCCCCCATAAAGATCCGTGGAGTCTGTTTCCACACCTCCAGCACACACACGAACACTTGCACAGTTTTCCTGAGAGTGGGCAGCCTCCTCCAACTGAGAGCAGGGCCTTGGTTCTTATAAAATCGCTTAACTTGTCTACCCTGTTTGGTTGCCTGATACGGAGTGCTGGGGAAAGGGTGGGTTGGGCTCTAAATCCAAGTATTAGCGAGTGCTTCTCCATGGGATTTGGAGGTTATTAACCAAAAGCCCACAACATGGGAATACCTGTGCTCCTTGAAAAAAGCGTGGACTCTGTATCCCCACCACCAGAACACACATGAAGAAGTTTTCTGCTATCCTGAGTGTGGGCTGGCAATTTCAGGTGACAGAAGCGGCTGGGTTCGAATAGAATCCCTTATCTTGTAATCCCTGAGTGTTTCCCTAGGACTGACTCTGAGAGAAACCTGGGGGTTGGGCTTTGAGGCCAAATAGTAGCGAGTGTCCCCGATGGACTGAGGAAGTATTTAGATGAATTCTCCATAAAGGGAAACACCTGAGCACCCATTCATCTGCGTGGAGTGGGGCTTCAAATCTCCCCACCACACAAGGTTGGGTTCCAGTATCCTGAGGGTGGGGTAGTTCCTCCAACTGACATCAGCGTCTTGGTTTGAATAGAATCCCTTTGCTTGTCTTCCCTGATGGTTTGCCTAGGCCAGTGTGTGGTTGAAAGTGGGATTTGGGATCTAAAACTAAGTATTAGCGTGTGCCTCTCCATGGGTAGTGGAGATGTTTAAACTACAACCCACAACTTGGGAATTACTGTGACCCCTGAAAAATGCGTGTGCTATGTTTCCCCACGTCCAGCACACACAGGAAGAAGTGTTCTGGGGTTCTGAGTGTGGGGAGGTTCCACCAACAGACAGCAGCACCTGGGTTGTAATAGAATCCCTTAGCTTGACTTCCCTAAGTGTTTTCCTAGGCCTGGCAGTAAGCGATGGTGGGGGATGGGCTCTAAAGCCAAGTATTAGCGAGTGCATCTCTGTGGGTAGTGGAGGGTTTTAAACTACTTCCCCAACCTTGGAACACCTGTGCCCCATAAAGATGCGTGGAATCTGTTTCCCCACCTCCAGCACACACACGGAGACGTGCTCAGGTATCCTGATTGTGGGGAGGCTCCTCCAAATGACAGCAGCGCCTGGGTTCTAAAAGAATCCCTTAGCTTGTCTTCCCTGATGGCATGGCTAGGCTGGAGAGTGGGGGAAAGTGGGGGTTGGGCTCTAAACCAAGTATAAGCGAGAGCCTATCCATGGGATGTGGGTTTTTAACCTACAACCCACAACCATGGAATAAATGTGCCCCCTGAAAGATGCTTTGACTGTTTCCCTACATCCAGCACACACACGAAGATGTGTTCTGGTATTCTGAGTGTGGGGAAGTTCCTCAAACTGACAGCAGCACCTGGATTCCATTAGTATCCCTTAGCTTCTGTTCCCTGAGTGTTCTCTTAGACCAGGCCATGAGGGAAAGCTGGGGGTTGGGCTTGGAGGCCACGTAGCAGTGAGTGCCCCCTGATCCATTGAGGAAGTACTTAGAGGACTTCTTCCTAAACAGAACACCTTTTCCTGCATTCATCTGTGTGCAGTGGGGCTGCACATCTCTCCCACACCTAAGAATGTGTTCTGGAATTCTGAGTGCAGGGAAGTTCCTCCAACTGACAGCAGCGCCTGGGTTCTAATTGAATCCCTTTGCTTGTCTTCCCTGATGGAAAGCCTAGGCGGGAGTGCGGGGGAAAGTGTGGTTTGGGCTCCAAAACCAAGTATTTGCGATGACTTCTCTATGGTTTGTGGAGGTGTTTAAACTACATCCCTAACCTGGGAACACCTGTGCCCCCATAAAGATCCGTGGAGTCTGTTTCCACACCTCCAGCACACACACGAACACTTGCACAGTTATCCTGAGAGTGGGCAGCCTCCTCCAACTGAGAGCAGGGCCTTGGTTCTTATAAAATCGCTTAACTTGTCTACCCTGTTTGGTTGCCTGATACGGAGTGCTGGGGAAAGGGTGGGTTGGGCTCTAAATCCAAGTATTAGCGAGTGCTTCTCCATGGGATTTGGAGGTTATTAACCAAAAGCCCACAACATGGGAATACCTGTGCTCCTTGAAAAAAGCGTGGACTCTGTATCCCCACCACCAGAACACACATGAAGAAGTTTTCTGCTATCCTGAGTGTGGGCTGGCAATTTCAGGTGACAGAAGCGGCTGGGTTCGAATAGAATCCCTTAGCTTGTAATCCCTGAGTGTTTCCCTAGGACTGACTCTGAGAGAAACCTGGGGGTTGGGCTTTGAGGCCAAATAGTAGCGAGTGTCCCCGATGGACTGAGGAAGTATTTAGATGAATTCTCCATAAAGGGAAACACCTGAGCACCCATTCATCTGCGTGGAGTGGGGCTTCAAATCTCCCCACCACACAAGGTTGGGTTCCAGTATCCTGAGGGTGGGGTAGTTCCTCCAACTGACATCAGCGTCTTGGTTTGAATAGAATCCCTTTGCTTGTCTTCCCTGATGGTTTGCCTAGGCCAGTGTGTGGTTGAAAGTGGGATTTGGGATCTAAAACTAAGTATTAGCGTGTGCCTCTCCATGGGTAGTGGAGATGTTTAAACTACAACCCACAACTTGGGAATTACTGTGACCCCTGAAAAATGCGTGTGCTATGTTTCCCCACGTCCAGCACACACAGGAAGAAGTGTTCTGGGGTTCTGAGTGTGGGGAGGTTCCACCAACAGACAGCAGCACCTGGGTTGTAATAGAATCCCTTAGCTTGACTTCCCTAAGTGTATTCCTAGGCCTGGCAGTAAGCGATGGTGGGGGATGGGCTCTAAAGCCAAGTATTAGCGAGTGCATCTCTGTGGGTAGTGGAGGGTTTTAAACTACTTCCCCAACCTTGGAACACCTGTGCCCCATAAAGATGCGTGGAATCTGTTTCCCCACCTCCAGCACACACACGGAGACGTGCTCAGGTATCCTGATTGTGGGGAGGCTCCTCCAAATGACAGCAGCGCCTGGGTTCTAAAAGAATCCCTTAGCTTGTCTTCCCTGATGGCATGCCTAGGCTGGAGAGTGGGGGAAAGTGGGGGTTGGGCTCTAAACCAAGTAAAAGCGAGAGCCTATCCATGGGATGTGGGTATTTAACCTACAACCCACAACCATGGAATAAATGTGCCCCCTGAAAGATGCTTTGACTGTTTCCCTACATCCAGCACACACACGAAGATGTGTTCTGGTATTCTGAGTGTGGGGAAGTTCCTCAAACTGACAGCAGCACCTGGATTCCATTAGAATCCCTTAGCTTCTGTTCCCTGAGTGTTCTCATAGACCAGGAAATGAGGGAAAGCTGGGGGTTGGGCTTGGAGGCCACGTAGCAGTGAGTGCCCCCTGATCCATTGAGGAAGTATTTAAAGGACTTCTCCCTAAAGGGAACACCTTTTCCTGCATTCATCTGGGTGCAGTGGGGCTGCACATCTCTCCCACACCTAAGAATGTGTTCTGGAATTCTGAGTGCAGGGAAGTTCCTCCAACTGACAGCAGCGCCTGGGTTCTAATTGAATTCCTTTGCTTGTCTTCCCTGATGGAAAGCCTAGGAGGGAGTGCGGGGGAAAGTGTGGTTTGGGCTCCAAAACCAAGTATTTGCGATGACCTCTCTATGGTTTGTGGAGGTGTTTAAACTACATCCCTAACCTGGGAACACCTGTGCCCCCATAAAGATCTGTGGAGTCTGTTTCCACACCTCCAGCACACACACGAACACTTGCACAGTTATCCTGAGAGTGGGCAGCCTCCTCCAACTGAGAGCAGGGCCTTGGTTCTTATAAAATCGCTTAACTTGTCTACCCTGTTTGGTTGCCTGATACGGAGTGCTGGGGAAAGGGTGGGTTGGGCTCTAAATCCAAGTATTAGCGAGTGCTTCTCCATGGGATTTGGAGGTTATTAACCAAAAGCCCACAACATGGGAATACCTGTGCTCCTTGAAAAAAGCGTGGACTCTGTATCCCCACCACCAGAACACACTTGAAGAAGTTTTCTGCTATCCTGAGTGTGGGCTGGCAATTTCAGGTGACAGAAGCGGCTGGGTTCTAATAGAATCCCTTAGCTTGTAATCCCTGAGTGTTTCCCTAGGACTGACTCTGAGAGAAACCTGGGGGTTGGGCTTTGAGGCCAAATAGTAGCGAGTGTCCCCGATGGACTGAGGAAGTATTTAGATGAATTCTCCATAAAGGGAAACACCTGAGCACCCATTCATCTGCGTGGAGTGGGGCTTCAAATCTCCCCACCACACAAGGTTGGGTTCCAGTATCCTGAGGGTGGGGTAGTTCCTCCAACTGACATCAGCATCTTGGTTTTAATAGAATCCATTTCCTTATCTTCCCTGATGGTTTGCCTAGGCCAGTGTGTGGTTGAAAGTGGGATTTGGGATCTAAAACTAAGTATTAGCGTGTGCTTCTCCATGGGTAGTGGAGATGTTTAAACTACAACCCACAACATGGGAATTACTGTGACCCCTGAAAAATGCGTGTGCTATGTTTCCCCACGTCCAGCACACACAGGAAGAAGTGTTCTGGGGTTCTGAGTGTGGGGAGGTTCCTCCAACAGACAGCAGCACCTGGGTTTTAATAGAATCCCTTCGCTTGACTTCCCTAAGTGTTTTCCTAAGCCTAGCAGTAAGCGATGGTGGGGGATGGGCTCTAAAGCCAAGTATTAGCGAGTGCATCTCTGTGGGTAGTGGAGGGTTTTAAACTACTTCCCCAACCTTGGAACACCTGTGCCCCATAAAGATGCGTGGAATCTGTTTCTCCACCTCCAGCACACACACGGAGACGTGCTCAGGTATCCTGATAGTGGGGAGGCTCCTCCAAATGACAGCAGCGCCTGGGTTCTAAAGAATCCCTTAGCTTCTCTTCCCTGATGGCATTCCTAGGCTGGAGAGTGGGGGAATGTGGGGGTTGGGCTCTAAACCAAGTATAAGCGAGAGCCTATCCATGGGAGGTGGATATTTAACCTACAACCCACAATCATGGATTAAATGTGCCCCCTGAAAGATGCTTTGACTGTTTCCCTACATCCAGCACACACACGAAGATTTGTTCTGGTATTCTGAGTGTGGGGAAGTTCCTCAAACTGACAGCAGCACCTGGATTCTATTAGTATCCCTTAGCTTCTGTTCCCTGAGTGTTTTCTTAGACCAGGCCATGAGGGAAAGCTGGGTGTTGGGCTTGGACCCCACGTAGCAGTGAGTGCCCCCTGATCCATTGAGGAAGTACTTAGAGGACTTCTCCCTAAACGGAACACCTTTTCCTCCATTCATCTGGGTGGAGTGGGGCTGCACATCTCTCCCACACCTAAGAATGTGTTCTGGAATTCTGAGTGCAGGGAAGTTCCTCCAACTGAGAGCAGCGCCTGGGTTCTAATTGAATTCCTTTGCTTGTCTTCCCTGATGGAAAGCCTAGGCGGGAGTGCGGGGGAAAGTGTGGTTTGGGCTCCAAAACCAAGTATTTGCGATGACCTCTCTATGGTTTGTGGAGGTGTTTAAACTACATCCCTAACCTGGGAACACCTGTGCCCCCATAAAGATCCGTGGAGTCTGTTTCCACACCTCCAGCACACACACGAACACTTGCACAGTTATCCTGAGAGTGGGCAGCCTCCTCCAACTTAGAGCAGGGCCTTGGTTCTTATAAAATCGCTTAACTTGTCTACCCTGTTTGGTTGCCTGATACGGAGTGCTGGGGAAAGGGTGGGTTGGGCTCTAAATCCAAGTATTAGCGAGTGCTTCTCCATGGGATTTGGAGGTTATTATCCAAAAGACCACAACATGGGAATACCTGTGCTCCTTGAAAAAAGCGTGGACTCTGTATCCCCACCACCAGAACACACATGAAGAAGTTTTCTGCTCTCCTGAGTGTGGGCTGGCAATTTCAGGTGACAGAAGCGGCTGGGTTCTAATAGAATCCCTTAGCTTGTAATCCCTGAGTGTTTCCCTAGGACTGACTCTGAGAGAAACCTGGGGGTTGGGCTTTGAGGCCAAATAGTAGCGAGTGTCCCCGATGGACTGAGGAAGTATTTAGATGAATTCTCCATAAAGGGAAACACCTGAGCACCCATTCATCTGCGTGGAGTGGGGCTTCAAATCTCCCCACCACACAAGGTTGGGTTCCAGTATCCTGAGGGTGGGGTAGTTCCTCCAACTGACATCAGCGTCTTGGTTTGAATAGAATCCCTTTGCTTGTCTTCCCTGATGGTTTGCCTAGGCCAGTGTGTGGTTGAAAGTGGGATTTGGGATCTAAAACTAAGTATTAGCGTGTGCCTCTCCATGGGTAGTGGAGATGTTTATACTACAACCCACAACTTGGGAATTACTGTGACCCCTAAAAAATGTGTGTGCTATGTTTCCCCACGTCCAGCACACACAGGAAGATGTGTTCTGGGGTTCTGAGTGTGGGGAGGTTCCTCCAACAGACAGCAGCACCTGGGTTGTAATAGAATCCCTTAGCTTGACTTCCCTAAGTGTTTTCCTAGGCCTAGCAGTAAGCGATGGTGGGGGATGGGCTCTAAAGCCAAGTATTAGCGAGTGCATCTCTGTGGGTAGTGGAGGGTTTTAAACTACTTCCCCAACCTTGGAACACCTGTGCCCCATAAAGATGCTTGGAATCTGTTTCTCCACCTCCAGCACACACACGGAGACGTGCTCAGGTATCCTGATTGTGGGGAGGCTCCTCCAAATGACAGCAGCGCCTGGGTTCTAAAGAATTTCTTAGCTTGTCTTCCCTGATGGCATGCCTAGGCTGGAGAGTGGAGGAAAGTGGGTGTTGGGCTCTAAACCAAGTATAAGCGAGAGCCTATCCATGGGATGTGGGTTTTTAACCTACAACCCAGAACCATGGAATAAATGTGCCCCCTGAAAGATGCTTTGACTGTTTCCCTACATCCAGCACACACACGAAGATGTGTTCTGGTATTCTGAGTGTGGGGAAGTTCCTCAAACTGACAGCAGCACCTGGATTCCATTAGTATCCCTTAGCTTCTGTTCCCTGAGTGTTCTCATAGACCAGGAAATGAGGGAAAGCTGGGGGTTGGGCTTGGAGGCCACGTAGCAGTGAGTGCCCCCTGATCCATTGAGGAAGTATTTAAAGGACTTCTCCCTAAAGGGAACACCTTTTCCTGCATTCATCTGGGTGCAGTGGGGCTGCACATCTCTCCCACACCTAAGAATGTGTTCTGGAATTCTGAGTGCAGGGAAGTTCCTCCAACTGACAGCAGCGCCTGGGTTCTAATTGAATCCCTTTGCTTGTCTTCCCTGATGGAAAGCCTAGGCGGGAGTGCGGGGGAAAGTGTGGTTTGGGCTCCAAAACCAAGTATTTGCGATGACTTCTCTATGGTTTGTGGAGGTGTTTAAACTACATCCCTAACCTGGGAACACCTGTGCCCCCATAAAGATCCGTGGAGTCTGTTTCCACACCTCCAGCACACACACGAACACTTGCACAGTTTTCCTGAGAGTGGGCAGCCTCCTCCAACTGAGAGCAGGGCCTTGGTTCTTATAAAATCGCTTAACTTGTCTACCCTGTTTGGTTGCCTGATACGGAGTGCTGGGGAAAGGGTGGGTTGGGCTCTAAATCCAAGTATTAGCGAGTGCTTCTCCATGGGATTTGGAGGTTATTAACCAAAAGCCCACAACATGGGAATACCTGTGCTCCTTGAAAAAAGCGTGGACTCTGTATCCCCACCACCAGAACACACATGAAGAAGTTTTCTGCTATCCTGAGTGTGGGCTGGCAATTTCAGGTGACAGAAGCGGCTGGGTTCGAATAGAATCCCTTATCTTGTAATCCCTGAGTGTTTCCCTAGGACTGACTCTGAGAGAAACCTGGGGGTTGGGCTTTGAGGCCAAATAGTAGCGAGTGTCCCCGATGGACTGAGGAAGTATTTAGATGAATTCTCCATAAAGGGAAACACCTGAGCACCCATTCATCTGCGTGGAGTGGGGCTTCAAATCTCCCCACCACACAAGGTTGGGTTCCAGTATCCTGAGGGTGGGGTAGTTCCTCCAACTGACATCAGCGTCTTGGTTTGAATAGAATCCCTTTGCTTGTCTTCCCTGATGGTTTGCCTAGGCCAGTGTGTGGTTGAAAGTGGGATTTGGGATCTAAAACTAAGTATTAGCGTGTGCCTCTCCATGGGTAGTGGAGATGTTTAAACTACAACCCACAACTTGGGAATTACTGTGACCCCTGAAAAATGCGTGTGCTATGTTTCCCCACGTCCAGCACACACAGGAAGAAGTGTTCTGGGGTTCTGAGTGTGGGGAGGTTCCACCAACAGACAGCAGCACCTGGGTTGTAATAGAATCCCTTAGCTTGACTTCCCTAAGTGTTTTCCTAGGCCTGGCAGTAAGCGATGGTGGGGGATGGGCTCTAAAGCCAAGTATTAGCGAGTGCATCTCTGTGGGTAGTGGAGGGTTTTAAACTACTTCCCCAACCTTGGAACACCTGTGCCCCATAAAGATGCGTGGAATCTGTTTCCCCACCTCCAGCACACACACGGAGACGTGCTCAGGTATCCTGATTGTGGGGAGGCTCCTCCAAATGACAGCAGCGCCTGGGTTCTAAAAGAATCCCTTAGCTTGTCTTCCCTGATGGCATGGCTAGGCTGGAGAGTGGGGGAAAGTGGGGGTTGGGCTCTAAACCAAGTATAAGCGAGAGCCTATCCATGGGATGTGGGTTTTTAACCTACAACCCACAACCATGGAATAAATGTGCCCCCTGAAAGATGCTTTGACTGTTTCCCTACATCCAGCACACACACGAAGATGTGTTCTGGTATTCTGAGTGTGGGGAAGTTCCTCAAACTGACAGCAGCACCTGGATTCCATTAGTATCCCTTAGCTTCTGTTCCCTGAGTGTTCTCTTAGACCAGGCCATGAGGGAAAGCTGGGGGTTGGGCTTGGAGGCCACGTAGCAGTGAGTGCCCCCTGATCCATTGAGGAAGTACTTAGAGGACTTCTTCCTAAACAGAACACCTTTTCCTGCATTCATCTGTGTGCAGTGGGGCTGCACATCTCTCCCACACCTAAGAATGTGTTCTGGAATTCTGAGTGCAGGGAAGTTCCTCCAACTGACAGCAGCGCCTGGGTTCTAATTGAATCCCTTTGCTTGTCTTCCCTGATGGAAAGCCTAGGCGGGAGTGCGGGGGAAAGTGTGGTTTGGGCTCCAAAACCAAGTATTTGCGATGACTTCTCTATGGTTTGTGGAGGTGTTTAAACTACATCCCTAACCTGGGAACACCTGTGCCCCCATAAAGATCCGTGGAGTCTGTTTCCACACCTCCAGCACACACACGAACACTTGCACAGTTATCCTGAGAGTGGGCAGCCTCCTCCAACTGAGAGCAGGGCCTTGGTTCTTATAAAATCGCTTAACTTGTCTACCCTGTTTGGTTGCCTGATACGGAGTGCTGGGGAAAGGGTGGGTTGGGCTCTAAATCCAAGTATTAGCGAGTGCTTCTCCATGGGATTTGGAGGTTATTAACCAAAAGCCCACAACATGGGAATACCTGTGCTCCTTGAAAAAAGCGTGGACTCTGTATCCCCACCACCAGAACACACATGAAGAAGTTTTCTGCTATCCTGAGTGTGGGCTGGCAATTTCAGGTGACAGAAGCGGCTGGGTTCGAATAGAATCCCTTAGCTTGTAATCCCTGAGTGTTTCCCTAGGACTGACTCTGAGAGAAACCTGGGGGTTGGGCTTTGAGGCCAAATAGTAGCGAGTGTCCCCGATGGACTGAGGAAGTATTTAGATGAATTCTCCATAAAGGGAAACACCTGAGCACCCATTCATCTGCGTGGAGTGGGGCTTCAAATCTCCCCACCACACAAGGTTGGGTTCCAGTATCCTGAGGGTGGGGTAGTTCCTCCAACTGACATCAGCGTCTTGGTTTGAATAGAATCCCTTTGCTTGTCTTCCCTGATGGTTTGCCTAGGCCAGTGTGTGGTTGAAAGTGGGATTTGGGATCTAAAACTAAGTATTAGCGTGTGCCTCTCCATGGGTAGTGGAGATGTTTAAACTACAACCCACAACTTGGGAATTACTGTGACCCCTGAAAAATGCGTGTGCTATGTTTCCCCACGTCCAGCACACACAGGAAGAAGTGTTCTGGGGTTCTGAGTGTGGGGAGGTTCCACCAACAGACAGCAGCACCTGGGTTGTAATAGAATCCCTTAGCTTGACTTCCCTAAGTGTATTCCTAGGCCTGGCAGTAAGCGATGGTGGGGGATGGGCTCTAAAGCCAAGTATTAGCGAGTGCATCTCTGTGGGTAGTGGAGGGTTTTAAACTACTTCCCCAACCTTGGAACACCTGTGCCCCATAAAGATGCGTGGAATCTGTTTCCCCACCTCCAGCACACACACGGAGACGTGCTCAGGTATCCTGATTGTGGGGAGGCTCCTCCAAATGACAGCAGCGCCTGGGTTCTAAAAGAATCCCTTAGCTTGTCTTCCCTGATGGCATGCCTAGGCTGGAGAGTGGGGGAAATTGGGGGTTGGGCTCTAAACCAAGTATAAGCGAGAGCCTATCCATGGGATGTGGGTTTTTAACCTACAACCCACAACCATGGAATAAATGTGCCCCCTGAAAGATGCTTTGACTGTTTCCCTACATCCAGCACACACACGAAGATGTGTTCTGGTATTCTGAGTGTGGGGAAGTTCCTCAAACTGACAGCAGCACCTGGATTCCATTAGTATCCCTTAGCTTCTGTTCCCTGAGTGTTCTCTTAGACCAGGAAATGAGGGAAAGCTGGGGGTTGGGCTTGGAGGCCACGTAGCAGTGAGTGCCCCCTGATCCATTGAGGAAGTATTTAAAGGACTTCTCCCTAATGGGAACACCTTTTCCTGCATTCATCTGGGTGCAGTGGGGCTGCACATCTCTCCCACACCTAAGAATGTGTTCTGGAATTCTGAGTGCAGGGAAGTTCCTCCAACTGACAGCAGCGCCTGGGTTCTAATTGAATCCCTTTGCTTGTCTTCCCTGATGGAAAGCCTAGGCGGGAGTGCGGGGGAAAGTGTGGTTTGGGCTCCAAAACCAAGTATTTGCGATGACCTCTCTATGGTTTGTGGAGGTGTTTAAACTACATCCCAACCTGGGAACACCTGTGCCCCCATAAAGATCCGTGGAGTCTGTTTCCACACCTCCAGCACACACACGAACACTTGCACAGTTATCCTGAGAGTGGGCAGCCTCCTCCAACTGAGAGCAGGGCCTTGGTTCTTATAAAATCGCTTAACTTGTCTACCCTGTTTGGTTGCCTGATACGGAGTGCTGGGGAAAGGGTGGGTTGGGCTCTAAATCCAAGTATTAGCGAGTGCTTCTCCATGGGATTTGGAGGTTATTAACCAAAAGCCCACAACATGGGAATACCTGTGCTCCTTGAAAAAAGCGTGGACTCTGTATCCCCACCACCAGAACACACATGAAGAAGTTTTCTGCTATCCTGAGTGTGGGCTGGCAATTTCAGGTGACAGAAGCGGCTGGGTTCGAATAGAATCCCTTAGCTTGTAATCCCTGAGTGTTTCCCTAGGACTGACTCTGAGAGAAACCTGGGGGTTGGGCTTTGAGGCCAAATAGTAGCGAGTGTCCCCGATGGACTGAGGAAGTATTTAGATGAATTCTCCATAAAGGGAAACACCTGAGCACCCATTCATCTGCGTGGAGTGGGGCTTCAAATCTCCCCACCACACAAGGTTGGGTTCCAGTATCCTGAGGGTGGGGTAGTTCCTCCAACTGACATCAGCGTCTTGGTTTGAATAGAATCCCTTTGCTTGTGTTCCCTGATGGTTTGCCTAGGCCAGTGTGTGGTTGAAAGTGGGATTTGGGATCTAAAACTAAGTATTAGCGTGTGCCTCTCCATGGGTAGTGGAGATGTTTAAACTACAACCCACAACTTGGGAATTACTGTGACCCCTGAAAAATGCGTGTGCTATGTTTCCCCACGTCCAGCACACACAGGAAGAAGTGTTCTGGGGTTCTGAGTGTGGGGAGGTTCCACCAACAGACAGCAGCACCTGGGTTGTAATAGAATCCCTTAGCTTGACTTCCCTAAGTGTTTTCCTAGGCCTGGCAGTAAGCGATGGTGGGGGATGGGCTCTAAAGCCAAGTATTAGCGAGTGCATCTCTGTGGGTAGTGGAGGGTTTTAAACTACTTCCCCAACCTTGGAACACCTGTGCCCCATAAAGATGCGTGGAATCTGTTTCCCCACCTCCAGCACACACACGGAGACGTGCTCAGGTATCCTGATTGTGGGGAGGCTCCTCCAAATGACAGCAGCGCCTGGGTTCTAAAAGAATCCCTTAGCTTGTCTTCCCTGATGGCATGGCTAGGCTGGAGAGTGGGGGAAAGTGGGGGTTGGGCTCTAAACCAAGTATAAGCGAGAGCCTATCCATGGGATGTGGGTTTTTAACCTACAACCCACAACAATGGAATAAATGTGCCCCCTGAAAGATGCTTTGACTGTTTCCCTACATCCAGCACACACACGAAGATGTGTTCTGGTATTCTCAGTGTGGGGAAGTTCCTCAAACTGACAGCAGCACCTGGATTCCATTAGTATCCCTTAGCTTCTGTTCCCTGAGTGTTCTCTTAGACCAGAAAATGAGGGAAAGCTGGCGGTTGGGCTTGGAGGCCACGTAGTAGTGAGTGCCCCCTGATCCATTGAGGAAGTATTTAAAGGACTTCTCCCTAATGGGAACACCTTTTCCTGCATTCATCTGGGTGCAGTGGGGCTGCACATCTCTCCCACACCTAAGAATGTGTTCTGGAATTCTGAGTGCAGGGAAGTTCCTCCAACTGACAGCAGCGCCTGGATTCCATTAGTATCCCTTAGCTTCTGTTCCCTGAGTGTTCTCTTAGACCAGGCCATGAGGGAAAGCTGGGGGTTGGGCTTGGAGGCCACGTAGCAGTGAGTGCCCCGTGATCCATTGAGGAAGTACTTAGAGGACTTCTTCCTAAACAGAACACCTTTTCCTGCATTCATCTGGGTGCAGTGGGGCTGCACATCTCTCCCACACCTAAGAATGTGTTCTGGAATTCTGAGTGCAGGGAAGTTCCTCCAACTGACAGCAGCGCCTGGGTTCTAATTGAATCCCTTTGCTTGTCTTCCCTGATGGAAAGCCTAGGCGGGAGTGCGGGGGAAAGTGTGGTTTGGGCTCCAAAACCAAGTATTTGCGATGACTTCTCTATGGTTTGTGGAGGTGTTTAAACTACATCCCTAACCTGGGAACACCTGTGCCCCCATAAAGATCCGTGGAGTCTGTTTCCACACCTCCAGCACACACACGAACACTTGCACAGTTATCCTGAGAGTGGGCAGCCTCCTCCAACTGAGAGCAGGGCCTTGGTTCTTATAAAATCGCTTAACTTGTCTACCCTGTTTGGTTGCCTGATACGGAGTGCTGGGGAAAGGGTGGGTTGGGCTCTAAATCCAAGTATTAGCGAGTGCTTCTCCATGGGATTTGGAGGTTATTAACCAAAAGCCCACAACATGGGAATACCTGTGCTCCTTGAAAAAAGCGTGGACTCTGTATCCCCACCACCAGAACACACATGAAGAAGTTTTCTGCTATCCTGAGTGTGGGCTGGCAATTTCAGGTGACAGAAGCGGCTGGGTTCGAATAGAATCCCTTAGCTTGTAATCCCTGAGTGTTTCCCTAGGACTGACTCTGAGAGAAACCTGGGGGTTGGGCTTTGAGGCCAAATAGTAGCGAGTGTCCCCGATGGACTGAGGAAGTATTTAGATGAATTCTCCATAAAGGGAAACACCTGAGCACCCATTCATCTGCGTGGAGTGGGGCTTCAAATCTCCCCACCACACAAGGTTGGGTTCCAGTATCCTGAGGGTGGGGTAGTTCCTCCAACTGACATCAGCGTCTTGGTTTGAATAGAATCCCTTTGCTTGTCTTCCCTGATGGTTTGCCTAGGCCAGTGTGTGGTTGAAAGTGGGATTTGGGATCTAAAACTAAGTATTAGCGTGTGCCTCTCCATGGGTAGTGGAGATGTTTAAACTACAACCCACAACTTGGGAATTACTGTGACCCCTGAAAAATGCGTGTGCTATGTTTCCCCACGTCCAGCACACACAGGAAGAAGTGTTCTGGGGTTCTGAGTGTGGGGAGGTTCCACCAACAGACAGCAGCACCTGGGTTGTAATAGAATCCCTTAGCTTGACTTCCCTAAGTGTATTCCTAGGCCTGGCAGTAAGCGATGGTGGGGGATGGGCTCTAAAGCCAAGTATTAGCGAGTGCATCTCTGTGGGTAGTGGAGGGTTTTAAACTACTTCCCCAACCTTGGAACACCTGTGCCCCATAAAGATGCGTGGAATCTGTTTCCCCACCTCCAGCACACACACGGAGACGTGCTCAGGTATCCTGATTGTGGGGAGGCTCCTCCAAATGACAGCAGCGCCTGGGTTCTAAAAGAATCCCTTAGCTTGTCTTCCCTGATGGCATGCCTAGGCTGGAGAGTGGGGGAAAGTGGGGGTTGGGCTCTAAACCAAGTATAAGCGAGAGCCTATCCATGGGATGTGGGTTTTTAACCTACAACCCACAACCATGGAATAAATGTGCCCCCTGAAAGATGCTTTGACTCTTTCCCTACATCCAGCACACACACGAAGATGTGTTCTGGTATTCTGAGTGTGGGGAATTTCCTCAAACTGACAGCAGCACCTGGATTCTATTAGTATCCCTTAGCTTCTGTTCCCTGAGTGTTCTCTTAGACCAGGCCATGAGGGAAAGCTGGGGGTTGGGCTTGGAGGCCACGCAGCAGTGAGTGCCCCCTTATCCATTGAGGAAGCATTTAGAGGACTTCTCCCTAAACGGAACAACTTTTCCTCCATTCATCTGGGTGCAGTGGGGCTGCACAACTCTCCCACACCTAAGAATGTGTTCTGGAATTCTGAGTGCAGGGAAGTTCCTCCAACTGACAGCAGCGCCTGGGTTCTAATTGAATCCCTTTGCTTGTCTTCCCTGATGGAAAGCCTAGGCGGGGGTGCGGGGGAAAGTGTGGTTTGGGCTCCAAAACCAAGTATTTGCGATGACCTCTCTATGGTTTGTGGAGGTGTTTAAACTACATCCCTAACCTGGGAACACCTGTGCCCCCATAAAGATCCGTGGAGTCTGTTTCCACACCTCCAGCACACACACGAACACTTGCACAGTTATCCTGAGAGTGGGCAGCCTCCTCCAACTGAGAGCAGGGCCTTGGTTCTTATAAAATCGCTTAACTTGTCTACCCTGTTTGGTTGCCTGATACGGAGTGCTGGGGAAAGGGTGGGTTGGGCTCTAAATCCAAGTATTAGCGAGTGCTTCTCCATGGGATTTGGAGGTTATTAACCAAAAGCCCACAACATGGGAATACCTGTGCTCCTTGAAAAAAGCGTGGACTCTGTATCCCCACCACCAGAACACACATGAAGAAGTTTTCTGCTATCCTGAGTGTGGGCTGGCAATTTCAGGTGACAGAAGCGGCTGGGTTCTAATAGAATCCCTTAGCTTGTAATCCCTGAGTGTTTCCCTAGGACTGACTCTGAGAGAAACCTGGGGGTTGGGCTTTGAGGCCAAATAGTAGCGAGTGTCCCCGATGGACTGAGGAAGTATTTAGATGAATTCTCCATAAAGGGAAACACCTGAGCACCCATTCATCTGCGTGGAGTGGGGCTTCAAATCTCCCCACCACACAAGGTTGGGTTCCAGTATCCTGAGGGTGGGGTAGTTCCTCCAACTGACATCAGCGTCTTGGTTTGAATAGAATCCCTTTGCTTGTGTTCCCTGATGGTTTGCCTAGGCCAGTGTGTGGTTGAAAGTGGGATTTGGGATCTAAAACTAAGTATTAGCGTGTGCCTCTCCATGGGTAGTGGAGATGTTTAAACTACAACCCACAACTTGGGAATTACTGTGACCCCTGAAAAATGCGTGTGCTATGTTTCCCCACGTCCAGCACACACAGGAAGAAGTGTTCTGGGGTTGTGAGTGTGGGGAGGTTCCTCCAACAGACAGCAGCACCTGGGTTGTAATAGAATCCCTTAGCTTGACTTCCCTAAGTGTTTTCCTAGGCCTAGCAGTAAGCGATGGTGGGGGATGGGCTCTAAAGCCAAGTATTAGCGAGTGCATCTCTGTGGGTAGTGGAGGGTTTTAAACTACTTCCCCAACCTTGGAACACCTGTGCCCCATAAAGATGCGTGGAATCTGTTTCCCCACCTCCAGCACACACACGGAGACGTGCTCAGGTATCCTGATTGTGGGGAGGCTCCTCCAAATGACAGCAGCGCCTGGGTTCTAAAAGAATCCCTTAGCTTGTCTTCCCTGATGGCATGCCTAGGCTGGAGAGTGGGGGAAAGTGGGGGTTGGACTGTAAACCAAGTATAAGCGAGAGCCTATCCATGGGATGTGGGTTTTTAACCTACAACCCACAACCATGGAATAAATGTGCCCCCTGAAAGATGCTTTTACTGTTTCCCTACATCCAGCACACACACGAAGATGTGTTCTTGTATTCTGTGTGTGGGGAAGTTCCTCAAACTGACAGCAGCACCTGGATTCTATTAGTATCCCTTAGCTTCTGTTCCCTGAGTGTTCTTTTAGGCCAGGCCATGAGGGAAAGCTGGGGGTTGGGCTTGGAGGCCACGTAGCAGTGAGTGCCCCCTGATTCATTGAGGAAGTACTTAGAGGACTTCTCCCTAAAGGGAACACCTTTTCCTGCATTCATCTGGGTGCAGTGGGGCTGCACATCTCTCCCACACCTAAGAATGTGTTCTGGAATTCTGAGTGCAGGGAAGTTCCTCCAACTGACAGCAGCGCCTGGGTTCTAATTGAATCCATTTGCTTGTCTTCCCTGATGGAAAGCCTAGGCGGGGGTGCGGGGGAAAGTGTGGTTTGGGCTCCAAAACCAAGTATTTGCGATGACCTCTCTATGGTTTGTGGAGGTGTTTAAACTACATCCCTAACCTGGGAACACCTGTGCCCCCATAAAGATCCGTGGAGTCTGTTTCCACACCTCCAGCACACACACGAACACTTGCACAGTTATCCTGAGAGTGGGCAGCCTCCTCCAACTGAGAGCAGGGCCTTGGTTCTTATAAAATCGCTTAACTTGTCTACCCTGTTTGGTTGCCTGATACGGAGTGCTGGGGAAAGGGTGGGTTGGGCTCTAAATCCAAGTATTAGCGAGTGCTTCTCCATGGGATTTGGAGGTTATTAACCAAAAGCCCACAACATGGGAATACCTGTGCTCCTTGAAAAAAGCGTGGACTCTGTATCCCCACCACCAGAACACACATGAAGAAGTTTTCTGCTATCCTGAGTGTGGGCTGGCAATTTCAGGTGACAGAAGCGGCTGGGTTCTAATAGAATCCCTTAGCTTGTAATCCCTGAGTGTTTCCCTAGGACAGACTCTGAGAGAAACCTAGGGGTTGGGCTTTGAGGCCAAATAGTAGCGAGTGTCCCCGATGGACTGAGGAAGTATTTAGATGAATTCTCCATAAAGGGAAACACCTGAGCACCCATTCATCTGCGTGGAGTGGGGCTTCAAACCTCCCCACCACACAAGGTTGGGTTCCAGTGTCCTGAGGGTGGGGTAGTTCCTCCAACTGACATCAGCGTCTTGGTTTGAATAGAATCCCTTTGCTTGTCTTCCCTGATGGTTTGCCTAGGCCAGTGTGTGGTTGAAAGTGGGATTTGGGATCTAAAACTAAGTATTAGCGTGTGCCTCTCCATGGGTAGTGGAGATGTTTAAACTACAACCCACAACTTGGGAATTACTGTGACCCCTGAAAAATGCGTGTGCTATGTTTCCCCACGTCCAGCACACACAGGAAGAAGTGTTCTGGGGTTGTGAGTGTGGGGAGGTTCCTCCAACAGACAGCAGCACCTGGGTTGTAATAGAATCCCTTAGCTTGACTTCCCTAAGTGTTTTCCTAGGCCTAGCAGTAAGCGATGGTGGGGGATGGGCTCTAAAGCCAAGTATTAGCGAGTGCATCTCTGAGGGTAGTGGAGGGTTTTAAACGACTTCTCCAACCTTGGAACACCTGTGCCCCATAAAGATGCGTGGAATCTGTTTCCCCACCTCCAGCACACACCCGGAGACGTGCTCAGGTATCCTGATTGTGGGGAGGCTCCTCCAAATGACAGCAGCGCCTGGGTTCTAAAAGAATCCCTTAGCTTGTCTTCCCTGATGGCATGCCTAGGCTGGAGATTGGGGGAAAGTGGGGGTTGGACTCTAAACCAAGTATAAGCGAGAGCCTATCCATGGGATGTGGGTTTTTAACCTACAACCCACAACCATGGAATAAATGTGCCCCCTGAAAGATGCTTTGACTGTTTCCCTACATCCAGCACACACACGAAGATGTGTTCTTGTATTCTGTGTGTGGGGAAGTTCCTCAAACTGACAGCAGCACCTGGATTCTATTAGTATCCCTTAGCTTCTGTTCCCTGAGTGTTCTTTTAGGCCAGGCCATGAGGGAAAGCTGGGGGTTGGGCTTGGAGGCCACGTAGCAGTGAGTGCCCCCTGATTCATTGAGGAAGTACTTAGAGGACTTCTCCCTAAATGGAACACCTTTTCCTCCATTCATCTGGGTGCAGTGGGGCTGCACATCTCTCCCACACCTAAGAATGTGTTCTGGAATTCTGAGTGCAGGGAAGTTCCTCCAACTGACAGCAGCGCCTGGGTTCTAATTGAATCCCTTTGCTTGTCTTCCCTGATGGAAAGCCTAGGCGGGGGTGCGGGGGAAAGTGTGGTTTGGGCTCCAAAACCAAGTATTTGCGATGACCTCTCTATGGTTTGTGGAGGTGTTTAAACTACATCCCTAACCTGGGAACACCTGTGCCCCCATAAAGATCCGTGGAGTCTGTTTCCACACCTCCAGCACACACACGAACACTTGCACAGTTATCCTGAGAGTGGGCAGCCTCCTCCAACTGAGAGCAGGGCCTTGGTTCTTATAAAATCGCTTAACTTGTCTACCCTGTTTGGTTGCCTGATACGGAGTGCTGGGGAAAGGGTGGGTTGGGCTCTAAATCCAAGTATTAGCGAGTGCTTCTCCATGGGATTTGGAGGTTATTAACCAAAAGCCCACAACATGGGAATACCTGTGCTCCTTGAAAAAAGCGTGGACTCTGTATCCCCACCACCAGAACACACATGAAGAAGTTTTCTGCTATCCTGAGTGTGGGCTGGCAATTTCAGGTGACAGAAGCGGCTGGGTTCTAATAGAATCCCTTAGCTTGTAATCCCTGAGTGTTTCCCTAGGACTGACTCTGAGAGAAACCTGGGGGTTGGGCTTTGAGGCCAAATAGTAGCGAGTGTCCCCGATGGACTGAGGAAGTATTTAGATGAATTCTCCATAAAGGGAAACACCTGAGCACCCATTCATCTGCGTGGAGTGGGGCTTCAAATCTCCCCACCACACAAGGTTGGGTTCCAGTATCCTGAGGGTGGGGTAGTTCCTCCAACTGACATCAGCGTCTTGGTTTGAATAGAATCCCTTTGCTTGTCTTCCCTGATGGTTTGCCTAGGCCAGTGTGTGGTTGAAAGTGGGATTTGGGATCTAAAACTAAGTATTAGCGTGTGCCTCTCCATGGGTAGTGGAGATGTTTAAACTACAACCCACAACTTGGGAATTACTGTGACCCCTGAAAAATGGGTGTGCTATGTTTCCCCACGTCCAGCACACACAGGAAGAAGTGTTCTGGGGTTGTGAGTGTGTGGAGGTTCCTCCAACAGACAACAGCACCTGGGTTGTAATAGAATCCCTTAGCTTGACTTCCCTAAGTGTTTTCCTAGGCCTAGCAGTAAGCGATGGTGGGGGATGGGCTCTAAAGCCAAGTATTAGCGAGTGCATCTCTGTGGGTAGTGGAGGGTTTTAAACTACTTCCCCAACCTTGGAACACCTGTGCCCCATAAAGATGCGTGGAATCTGTTTCCCCACCTCAAGCACACACAAGGAGACGTGCTCAGGTATCCTGATTGTGGGGAGGCTCCTCCAAATGACAGCAGCGCCTGGGTTCTAAAAGAATCCCTTAGCTTGTCTTCCCTGATGGCATGCCTAGGCTGGAGTGTGGGGGAAAGTGGGGGTTGGACTCTAAACCAAGTATAAGCGAGAGCCTATCCATGGGATGTGGGTTTTTAACCTACAACCCACAACCATGGAATAAATGTGCCCCCTGAATGATGCTTTGACTCTTTCCCTACATCCAGCACACACACGAAGATGTGTTCTGGTATTCTGAGTGTGGGGAAGTTCCTCAAACTGACAGCAGCACCTGGATTCTATTAGTATCCCTTAGCTTCTGTTCCCTGAGTGTTCTCTTAGACCAGGCCATGAGGGAATGCTGGGGGTTGGGCTTGGAGGCCACGCAGCAGTGAGTGCCCCCTTATCCATTGAGAAAGCACTTAGAGGACTTCTCCCTAAACGGAACACCTTTTCCTCCATTCATCTGGGTGCAGTGGGGCTGCACATCTCTCCCACACCTAAGAATGTGTTCTGGAATTCTGAGTGCAGGGAAGTTCCTCCAACTGACAGCAGCGCCTGGGTTCTAATTGAATCCCTTTGCTTGTCTTCCCTGATGGAAAGCCTAGGCGGGGGTGCGGGGGAAAGTGTGGTTTGGGCTCCAAAACCAAGTATTTGCGATGACCTCTCTATGGTTTGTGGAGGTGTTTAAACTACATCCCTAACCTGGGAACACCTGTGCCCCCATAAAGATCCGTGGAGTCTGTTTCCACACCTCCAGCACACACACGAACACTTGCACAGTTATCCTGAGAGTGGGCAGCCTCCTCCAACTGAGAGCAGGGCCTTGGTTCTTATAAAATCGCTTAACTTGTCTACCCTGTTTGGTTGCCTGATACGGAGTGCTGGGGAAAGGGTGGGTTGGGCTCTAAATCCAAGTATTAGCGAGTGCTTCTCCATGGGATTTGGAGGTTATTAACCAAAAGCCCACAACATGGGAATACCTGTGCTCCTTGAAAAAAGCGTGGACTCTGTATCCCCACCACCAGAATACACATGAAGAAGTTTTCTGCTATCCTGAGTGTGGGCTGGCAATTTCAGGTGACAGAAGCGGCTGGGTTCTAATAGAATCCCTTAGCTTGTAATCCCTGAGTGTTTCCCTAGGACTGACTCTGAGAGAAACCTGGGGGTTGGGCTTTGAGGCCAAATAGTAGCGAGTGTCCCCGATGGACTGAGGAAGTATTTAGATGAATTCTCCATAAAGGGAAACACCTGAGCACCCATTCATCTGCGTGGAGTGGGGCTTCAAATCTCCCCACCACACAAGGTTGGGTTCCAGTATCCTGAGGGTGGGGTAGTTCCTCCAACTGACATCAGCGTCTTGGTTTGAATAGAATCCCTTTGCTTGTCTTCCCTGATGGTTTGCCTAGGCCAGTGTGTGGTTGAAAGTGGGATTTGGGATCTAAAACTAAGTATTAGCGTGTGCCTCTCCATGGGTAGTGGAGATGTTTAAACTACAACCCACAACTTGGGAATTACTGTGACCCCTGAAAAATGCGTGTGCTATGTTTCCCCACGTCCAGCACACACAGGAAGAAGTGTTCTGGGGTTGTGAGTGTGGGGAGGTTCCTCCAACAGACAGCAGCACCTGGGTTGTAATAGAATCCCTTAGCTTGACTTCCCTAAGTGTTTTCCTAGGCCTAGCAGTAAGCGATGGTGGGGGATGGGCTCTAAAGCCAAGTATTAGCGAGTGCATCTCTGTGGGTAGTGGAGGGTTTTAAACTACTTCTCCAACCTTGGAACACCTGTGCCCCATAAAGATGCGTGGAATCTGTTTCCCCACCTCCAGCACACACACGGAGACGTGCTCAGGTATCCTGATTGTGGGGAGGCTCCTCCAAATGACAGCAGCGCCTGGGTTCTAAAAGAATCCCTTAGCTTGTCTTCCCTGATGGCATGCCTAGGCTGGAGAGTGGGGGAAAGTGGGGGTTGGACTCTAAACCAAGTATAAGCGAGAGCCTATCCATGGGGTGTGGGTTTTTAACCTACAACCCACAACCATGGAATAAATGTGCCCCCTGAAAGATGCTTTGACTCTTTCCCTACATCCAGCACACACACGAAGATGTGTTCTTGTATTCTGTGTGTGGGGAAGTTCCTCAAACTGACAGCAGCACCTGGATTCTATTAGTATCCCTTAGCTTCTGTTCCCTGAGTGTTCTTTTAGGCCAGGCCATGAGGGAAAGCTGGGGGTTGGGCTTGGAGGCCACGTAGCAGTGAGTGCCCCCTGATTCATTGAGGAAGTACTTAGAGGACTTCTCCCTAAAGGGAACACCTTTTCCTCCATTCATCTGGGTGCAGTGGGGCTGCACATCTCTCCCACACCTAAGAATGTGTTCTGGAATTCTGAGTGCAGGGAAGTTCCTCCAACTGACAGCAGCGCCTGGGTTCTAATTGAATCCCTTTGCTTGTCTTCCCTGATGGAAAGCCTAGGCGGGGGTGCGGGGGAAAGTGTGGTTTGGGCTCCAAAACCAAGTATTTGCGATGACCTCTCTATGGTTTGTGGAGGTGTTTAAACTACATCCCTAACCTGGGAACACCTGTGCCCCCATAAAGATCCGTGGAGTCTGTTTCCACACCTCCAGCACACACACGAACACTTGCACAGTTATCCTGAGAGTGGGCAGCCTCCTCCAACTGAGAGCAGGGCCTTGGTTCTTATAAAATCGCTTAACTTGTCTACCCTGTTGGGTTGCCTGATACGGAGTGCTGGGGAAAGGGTGGGTTGGGCTCTAAATCCAAGTATTAGCGAGTGCTTCTCCATGGGATTTGGAGGTTATTAACCAAAAGCCCACAACATGGGAATACCTGTGCTCCTTGAAAAAAGCGTGGACTCTGTATCCCCACCACCAGAACACACATGAAGAAGTTTTCTGCTATCCTGAGTGTGGGCTGGCAATTTCAGGTGACAGAAGCGGCTGGGTTCTAATAGAATCCCTTAGCTTGTAATCCCTGAGTGTTTCCCTAGGACTGACTCTGAGAGAAACCTGGGGGTTGGGCTTTGAGGCCAAATAGTAGCGAGTGTCCCCGATGGACTGAGGAAGTATTTAGATGAATTCTCCATAAAGGGAAACACCTGAGCACCCATTCATCTGCGTGGAGTGGGGCTTCAAATCTCCCCACCACACAAGGTTGGGTTCCAGTATCCTGAGGGTGGGGTAGTTCCTCCAACTGACATCAGCGTCTTGGTTTGAATAGAATCCCTTTGCTTGTGTTCCCTGATGGTTTGCCTAGGCCAGTGTGTGGTTGAAAGTGGGATTTGGGATCTAAAACTAAGTATTAGCGTGTGCCTCTCCATGGGTAGTGGAGATGTTTAAACTACAACCCACAACTTGGGAATTACTGTGACCCCTGAAAAATGCGTGTGCTATGTTTCCCCACGTCCAGCACACACAGGAAGAAGTTTTCTGGGGTTGTGAGTGTGGGGAGGTTCCTCCAACAGACAGCAGCACCTGGGTTGTAATAGAATCCCTTAGCTTGACTTCCCTAAGTGTTTTCCTAGGCCTAGCAGTAAGCGATGGTGGGGGATGGGCTCTAAAGCCAAGTATTAGCGAGTGCATCTCTGTGGGTAGTGGAGGGTTTTAAACTACTTCCCCAACCTTGGAACACCTGTGCCCCATAAAGATGCGTGGAATCTGTTTCCCCACCTCCAGCACACACACGGAGACCTGCTCAGGTATCCTGATTGTGGGGAGGCTCCTCCAAATGACAGCAGCGCCTGGGTTCTAAAAGAATCCCTTAGCTTGTCTTCCCTGATGGCATGCCTAGGCTGGAGAGTGGGGGAAAGTGGGGGTTGGACTCTAAACCAAGTATAAGCGAGAGCCTATCCATGGGATGTGGGTTTTTAACCTACAACCCACAACCATGGAATAAATGTGCCCCCTGAAAGATGCTTTTACTGTTTCCCTACATCCAGCACACACACGAAGATGTGTTCTTGTATTCTGTGTGTGGGGAAGTTCCTCAAACTGACAGCAGCACCTGGATTCTATTAGTATCCCTTAGCTTCTGTTCCCTGAGTGTTCTTTTAGGCCAGGCCATGAGGGAAAGCTGGGGGTTGGGCTTGGAGGCCACGTAGCAGTGAGTGCCCCCTGATTCATTGAGGAAGTACTTAGAGGACTTCTCCCTAAAGGGAACACCTTTTCCTGCATTCATCTGGGTGCAGTGGGGCTGCACATCTCTCCCACACCTAAGAATGTGTTCTGGAATTCTGAGTGCAGGGAAGTTCCTCCAACTGACAGCAGCGCCTGGGTTCTAATTGAATCCATTTGCTTGTCTTCCCTGATGGAAAGCCTAGGCGGGGGTGCGGGGGAAAGTGTGGTTTGGGCTCCAAAACCAAGTATTTGCGATGACCTCTCTATGGTTTGTGGAGGTGTTTAAACTACATCCCTAACCTGGGAACACCTGTGCCCCCATAAAGATCCGTGGAGTCTGTTTCCACACCTCCAGCACACACACGAACACTTGCACAGTTATCCTGAGAGTGGGCAGCCTCCTCCAACTGAGAGCAGGGCCTTGGTTCTTATAAAATCGCTTAACTTGTCTACCCTGTTTGGTTGCCTGATACGGAGTGCTGGGGAAAGGGTGGGTTGGGCTCTAAATCCAAGTATTAGCGAGTGCTTCTCCATGGGATTTGGAGGTTATTAACCAAAAGCCCACAACATGGGAATACCTGTGCTCCTTGAAAAAAGCGTGGACTCTGTATCCCCACCACCAGAACACACATGAAGAAGTTTTCTGCTATCCTGAGTGTGGGCTGGCAATTTCAGGTGACAGAAGCGGCTGGGTTCTAATAGAATCCCTTAGCTTGTAATCCCTGAGTGTTTCCCTAGGACAGACTCTGAGAGAAACCTAGGGGTTGGGCTTTGAGGCCAAATAGTAGCGAGTGTCCCCGATGGACTGAGGAAGTATTTAGATGAATTCTCCATAAAGGGAAACACCTGAGCACCCATTCATCTGCGTGGAGTGGGGCTTCAAACCTCCCCACCACACAAGGTTGGGTTCCAGTGTCCTGAGGGTGGGGTAGTTCCTCCAACTGACATCAGCGTCTTGGTTTGAATAGAATCCCTTTGCTTGTCTTCCCTGATGGTTTGCCTAGGCCAGTGTGTGGTTGAAAGTGGGATTTGGGATCTAAAACTAAGTATTAGCGTGTGCCTCTCCATGGGTAGTGGAGATGTTTAAACTACAACCCACAACTTGGGAATTACTGTGACCCCTGAAAAATGCGTGTGCTATGTTTCCCCACGTCCAGCACACACAGGAAGAAGTGTTCTGGGGTTGTGAGTGTGGGGAGGTTCCTCCAACAGACAGCAGCACCTGGGTTGTAATAGAATCCCTTAGCTTGACTTCCCTAAGTGTTTTCCTAGGCCTAGCAGTAAGCGATGGTGGGGGATGGGCTCTAAAGCCAAGTATTAGCGAGTGCATCTCTGAGGGTAGTGGAGGGTTTTAAACGACTTCTCCAACCTTGGAACACCTGTGCCCCATAAAGATGCGTGGAATCTGTTTCCCCACCTCCAGCACACACCCGGAGACGTGCTCAGGTATCCTGATTGTGGGGAGGCTCCTCCAAATGACAGCAGCGCCTGGGTTCTAAAAGAATCCCTTAGCTTGTCTTCCCTGATGGCATGCCTAGGCTGGAGATTGGGGGAAAGTGGGGGTTGGACTCTAAACCAAGTATAAGCGAGAGCCTATCCATGGGATGTGGGTTTTTAACCTACAACCCACAACCATGGAATAAATGTGCCCCCTGAAAGATGCTTTGACTGTTTCCCTACATCCAGCACACACACGAAGATGTGTTCTTGTATTCTGTGTGTGGGGAAGTTCCTCAAACTGACAGCAGCACCTGGATTCTATTAGTATCCCTTAGCTTCTGTTCCCTGAGTGTTCTTTTAGGCCAGGCCATGAGGGAAAGCTGGGGGTTGGGCTTGGAGGCCACGTAGCAGTGAGTGCCCCCTGATTCATTGAGGAAGTACTTAGAGGACTTCTCCCTAAATGGAACACCTTTTCCTCCATTCATCTGGGTGCAGTGGGGCTGCACATCTCTCCCACACCTAAGAATGTGTTCTGGAATTCTGAGTGCAGGGAAGTTCCTCCAACTGACAGCAGCGCCTGGGTTCTAATTGAATCCCTTTGCTTGTCTTCCCTGATGGAAAGCCTAGGCGGGGGTGCGGGGGAAAGTGTGGTTTGGGCTCCAAAACCAAGTATTTGCGATGACCTCTCTATGGTTTGTGGAGGTGTTTAAACTACATCCCTAACCTGGGAACACCTGTGCCCCCATAAAGATCCGTGGAGTCTGTTTCCACACCTCCAGCACACACACGAACACTTGCACAGTTATCCTGAGAGTGGGCAGCCTCCTCCAACTGAGAGCAGGGCCTTGGTTCTTATAAAATCGCTTAACTTGTCTACCCTGTTTGGTTGCCTGATACGGAGTGCTGGGGAAAGGGTGGGTTGGGCTCTAAATCCAAGTATTAGCGAGTGCTTCTCCATGGGATTTGGAGGTTATTAACCAAAAGCCCACAACATGGGAATACCTGTGCTCCTTGAAAAAAGCGTGGACTCTGTATCCCCACCACCAGAACACACATGAAGAAGTTTTCTGCTATCCTGAGTGTGGGCTGGCAATTTCAGGTGACAGAAGCGGCTGGGTTCTAATAGAATCCCTTAGCTTGTAATCCCTGAGTGTTTCCCTAGGACTGACTCTGAGAGAAACCTGGGGGTTGGGCTTTGAGGCCAAATAGTAGCGAGTGTCCCCGATGGACTGAGGAAGTATTTAGATGAATTCTCCATAAAGGGAAACACCTGAGCACCCATTCATCTGCGTGGAGTGGGGCTTCAAATCTCCCCACCACACAAGGTTGGGTTCCAGTATCCTGAGGGTGGGGTAGTTCCTCCAACTGACATCAGCGTCTTGGTTTGAATAGAATCCCTTTGCTTGTCTTCCCTGATGGTTTGCCTAGGCCAGTGTGTGGTTGAAAGTGGGATTTGGGATCTAAAACTAAGTATTAGCGTGTGCCTCTCCATGGGTAGTGGAGATGTTTAAACTACATCCCACAACTTGGGAATTACTGTGACCCCTGAAAAATGGGTGTGCTATGTTTCCCCACGTCCAGCACACACAGGAAGAAGTGTTCTGGGGTTGTGAGTGTGTGGAGGTTCCTCCAACAGACAACAGCACCTGGGTTGTAATAGAATCCCTTAGCTTGACTTCCCTAAGTGTTTTCCTAGGCCTAGCAGTAAGCGATGGTGGGGGATGGGCTCTAAAGCCAAGTATTAGCGAGTGCATCTCTGTGGGTAGTGGAGGGTTTTAAACTACTTCCCCAACCTTGGAACACCTGTGCCCCATAAAGATGCGTGGAATCTGTTTCCCCACCTCAAGCACACACAAGGAGACGTGCTCAGGTATCCTGATTGTGGGGAGGCTCCTCCAAATGACAGCAGCGCCTGGGTTCTAAAAGAATCCCTTAGCTTGTCTTCCCTGATGGCATGCCTAGGCTGGAGTGTGGGGGAAAGTGGGGGTTGGACTCTAAACCAAGTATAAGCGAGAGCCTATCCATGGGATGTGGGTTTTTAACCTACAACCCACAACCATGGAATAAATGTGCCCCCTGAATGATGCTTTGACTCTTTCCCTACATCCAGCACACACACGAAGATGTGTTCTGGTATTCTGAGTGTGGGGAAGTTCCTCAAACTGACAGCAGCACCTGGATTCTATTAGTATCCCTTAGCTTCTGTTCCCTGAGTGTTCTCTTAGACCAGGCCATGAGGGAATGCTGGGGGTTGGGCTTGGAGGCCACGCAGCAGTGAGTGCCCCCTTATCCATTGAGAAAGCACTTAGAGGACTTCTCCCTAAACGGAACACCTTTTCCTCCATTCATCTGGGTGCAGTGGGGCTGCACATCTCTCCCACACCTAAGAATGTGTTCTGGAATTCTGAGTGCAGGGAAGTTCCTCCAACTGACAGCAGCGCCTGGGTTCTAATTGAATCCCTTTGCTTGTCTTCCCTGATGGAAAGCCTAGGCGGGGGTGCGGGGGAAAGTGTGGTTTGGGCTCCAAAACCAAGTATTTGCGATGACCTCTCTATGGTTTGTGGAGGTGTTTAAACTACATCCCTAACCTGGGAACACCTGTGCCCCCATAAAGATCCGTGGAGTCTGTTTCCACACCTCCAGCACACACACGAACACTTGCACAGTTATCCTGAGAGTGGGCAGCCTCCTCCAACTGAGAGCAGGGCCTTGGTTCTTATAAAATCGCTTAACTTGTCTACCCTGTTTGGTTGCCTGATACGGAGTGCTGGGGAAAGGGTGGGTTGGGCTCTAAATCCAAGTATTAGCGAGTGCTTCTCCATGGGATTTGGAGGTTATTAACCAAAAGCCCACAACATGGGAATACCTGTGCTCCTTGAAAAAAGCGTGGACTCTGTATCCCCACCACCAGAATACACATGAAGAAGTTTTCTGCTATCCTGAGTGTGGGCTGGCAATTTCAGGTGACAGAAGCGGCTGGGTTCTAATAGAATCCCTTAGCTTGTAATCCCTGAGTGTTTCCCTAGGACTGACTCTGAGAGAAACCTGGGGGTTGGGCTTTGAGGCCAAATAGTAGCGAGTGTCCCCGATGGACTGAGGAAGTATTTAGATGAATTCTCCATAAAGGGAAACACCTGAGCACCCATTCATCTGCGTGGAGTGGGGCTTCAAATCTCCCCACCACACAAGGTTGGGTTCCAGTATCCTGAGGGTGGGGTAGTTCCTCCAACTGACATCAGCGTCTTGGTTTGAATAGAATCCCTTTGCTTGTCTTCCCTGATGGTTTGCCTAGGCCAGTGTGTGGTTGAAAGTGGGATTTGGGATCTAAAACTAAGTATTAGCGTGTGCCTCTCCATGGGTAGTGGAGATGTTTAAACTACAACCCACAACTTGGGAATTACTGTGACCCCTGAAAAATGCGTGTGCTATGTTTCCCCACGTCCAGCACACACAGGAAGAAGTGTTCTGGGGTTGTGAGTGTGGGGAGGTTCCTCCAACAGACAGCAGCACCTGGGTTGTAATAGAATCCCTTAGCTTGACTTCCCTAAGTGTTTTCCTAGGCCTAGCAGTAAGCGATGGTGGGGGATGGGCTCTAAAGCCAAGTATTAGCGAGTGCATCTCTGTGGGTAGTGGAGGGTTTTAAACTACTTCTCCAACCTTGGAACACCTGTGCCCCATAAAGATGCGTGGAATCTGTTTCCCCACCTCCAGCACACACACGGAGACGTGCTCAGGTGTCCTGATTGTGGGGAGGCTCCTCCAAATGACAGCAGCGCCTGGGTTCTAAAAGAATCCCTTAGCTTGTCTTCCCTGATGGCATGCCTAGGCTGGAGAGTGGGGGAAAGTGGGGGTTGGACTCTAAACCAAGTATAAGCGAGAGCCTATCCATGGGGTGTGGGTTTTTAACCTACAACCCACAACCATGGAATAAATGTGCCCCCTGAAAGATGCTTTGACTCTTTCCCTACATCCAGCACACACACGAAGATGTGTTCTTGTATTCTGTGTGTGGGGAAGTTCCTCAAACTGACAGCAGCACCTGGATTCTATTAGTATCCCTTAGCTTCTGTTCCCTGAGTGTTCTTTTAGGCCAGGCCATGAGGGAAAGCTGGGGGTTGGGCTTGGAGGCCACGTAGCAGTGAGTGCCCCCTGATTCATTGAGGAAGTACTTAGAGGACTTCTCCCTAAAGGGAACACCTTTTCCTCCATTCATCTGGGTGCAGTGGGGCTGCACATCTCTCCCACACCTAAGAATGTGTTCTGGAATTCTGAGTGCAGGGAAGTTCCTCCAACTGACAGCAGCGCCTGGGTTCTAATTGAATCCCTTTGCTTGTCTTCCCTGATGGAAAGCCTAGGCGGGGGTGCGGGGGAAAGTGTGGTTTGGGCTCCAAAACCAAGTATTTGCGATGACCTCTCTATGGTTTGTGGAGGTGTTTAAACTACATCCCTAACCTGGGAACACCTGTGCCCCCATAAAGATCCTTGGAGTCTGTTTCCACACCTCCAGCACACACACGAACACTTGCACAGTTATCCTGAGAGTGGGCAGCCTCCTCCAACTGAGAGCAGGGCCTTGGTTCTTATAAAATCGCTTAACTTGTCTACCCTGTTGGGTTGCCTGATACGGAGTGCTGGGGAAAGGGTGGGTTGGGCTCTAAATCCAAGTATTAGCGAGTGCTTCTCCATGGGATTTGGAGGTTATTAACCAAAAGCCCACAACATGGGAATACCTGTGCTCCTTGAAAAAAGCGTGGACTCTGTATCCCCACCACCAGAACACACATGAAGAAGTTTTCTGCTATCCTGAGTGTGGGCTGGCAATTTCAGGTGACAGAAGCGGCTGGGTTCTAATAGAATCCCTTAGCTTGTAATCCCTGAGTGTTTCCCTAGGACTGACTCTGAGAGAAACCTGGGGGTTGGGCTTTGAGGCCAAATAGTAGCGAGTGTCCCCGATGGACTGAGGAAGTATTTAGATGAATTCTCCATAAAGGGAAACACCTGAGCACCCATTCATCTGCGTGGAGTGGGGCTTCAAATCTCCCCACCACACAAGGTTGGGTTCCAGTATCCTGAGGGTGGGGTAGTTCCTCCAACTGACATCAGCGTCTTGGTTTGAATAGAATCCCTTTGCTTGTGTTCCCTGATGGTTTGCCTAGGCCAGTGTGTGGTTGAAAGTGGGATTTGGGATCTAAAACTAAGTATTAGCGTGTGCCTCTCCATGGGTAGTGGAGATGTTTAAACTACAACCCACAACTTGGGAATTACTGTGACCCCTGAAAAATGCGTGTGCTATGTTTCCCCACGTCCAGCACACACAGGAAGAAGTGTTCTGGGGTTGTGAGTGTGGGGAGATTCCTCCAACAGACAGCAGCACCTGGGTTGTAATAGAATCCCTTAGCTTGACTTCCCTAAGTGTTTTCCTAGGCCTAGCAGTAAGCGATGGTGGGGGATGGGCTCTAAAGCCAAGTATTAGCGAGTGCATCTCTGTGGGTAGTGGAGGGTTTTAAACTACTTCCCCAACCTTGGAACACCTGTGCCCCATAAAGATGCGTGGAATCTGTTTCCCCACCTCCAGCACACACACGGAGAAGTGCTCAGCTATCCTGATTGTGGGGAGGCTCCTCCAAATGACAGCAGCGCCTGGGTTCTAAAAGAATCCCTTAGCTTGTCTTCCCTGATGGCATGCCTAGGCTGGAGAGTGGGGGAAAGTGGGGGTTGGACTCTAAACCAAGTATAAGCGAGAGCCTATCCATGGGATGTGGGTTTTTAACCTACAACCCACAACCATGGAATAAATGTGCCCCCTGAAAGATGCTTTGACTGTTTCCCTACATCCAGCACACACACGAAGATGTGTTCTTGTATTCTGTGTGTGGGGAAGTTCCTCAAACTGACAGCAGCACCTGGATTCTATTAGTATCCCTTAGCTTCTGTTCCCTGAGTGTTCTTTTAGGCCAGGCCATGAGGGAAAGCTGGGGGTTGGGCTTGGAGGCCACGTAGCAGTGAGTGCCCCCTGATTCATTGAGGAAGTACTTAGAGGACTTCTCCCTAAAGGGAACACCTTTTCCTGCATTCATCTGGGTGCAGTGGGGCTGCACATCTCTCCCACACCTAAGAATGTGTTCTGGAATTCTGAGTGCAGGGAAGTTCCTCCAACTGACAGCAGCGCCTGGGTTCTAATTGAATCCCTTTGCTTGTCTTCCCTGATGGAAAGCCTAGGCGGGGGTGCGGGGGAAAGTGTGGTTTGGGCTCCAAAACCAAGTATTTGCGATGACCTCTCTATGGTTTGTGGAGGTGTTTAAACTACATCCCTAACCTGGGAACACCTGTGCCCCCATAAAGATCCGTGGAGTCTGTTTCCACACCTCCAGCACACACACGAACACTTGCACAGTTATCCTGAGAGTGGGCAGCCTCCTCCAACTGAGAGCAGGGCCTTGGTTCTTATAAAATCGCTTAACTTGTCTACCCTGTTTGGTTGCCTGATACGGAGTGCTGGGGAAAGGGTGGGTTGGGCTCTAAATCCAAGTATTAGCGAGTGCTTCTCCATGGGATTTGGAGGTTATTAACCAAAAGCCCACAACATGGGAATACCTGTGCTCCTTGAAAAAAGCGTGGACTCTGTATCCCCACCACCAGAACACACATGAAGAAGTTTTCTGCTATCCTGAGTGTGGGCTGGCAATTTCAGGTGACAGAAGCGGCTGGGTTCTAATAGAATCCCTTAGCTTGTAATCCCTGAGTGTTTCCCTAGGACTGACTCTGAGAGAAACCTGGGGGTTGGGCTTTGAGGCCAAATAGTAGCGAGTGTCCCCGATGGACTGAGGAAGTATTTAGATGAATTCTCCATAAAGGGAAACACCTGAGCACCCATTCATCTGCGTGGAGTGGGGCTTCAAATGTCCCCACCACACAAGGTTTGGTTCCAGTATCCTGAGGGTGGGGTAGTTCCTCCAACTGACATCAGCGTCTTGATTTGAATAGAATCCCTTTGCTTGTGTTCCCTGATGGTTTGCCTAGGCCAGTGTGTGGTTGAAAGTGGGATTTGGGATCTAAAACTAAGTATTAGCGTGTGCCTCTCCATGGGTAGTGGAGATGTTTAAACTACAACCCACAACTTGGGAATTACTGTAACCCCTGAAAAATGCGTGTGCTATGTTTCCCCACGTCCAGCACACACAGGAAGAAGTGTTCTGGGGTTGTGAGTGTGGGGAGGTTCCTCCAACAGACAGCAGCACCTGGGTTGTAATAGAATCCCTTAGCTTGACTTCCCTAAGTGTTTTCCTAGGCCTAGCAGTAAGCGATGGTGGGGGATGGGCTCTAAATCCAAGTATTAGCGAGTGCATCTCTGTGGGTAGTGGAGGGTTTTAAACTACTTCCCCAACCTTGGAACACCTGTGCCCCATAAAGATGCGTGGAATCTGTTTCCCCACCTCCAGCACACACACGGAGACGTGCTCAGGTATCCTGATTGTGGGGAGGCTCCTCCAAATGACAGCAGCGCCTGGGTTCTAAAAGAATCCCTTAGCTTGTCTTCCCTGATGGCATGCCTAGGCTGGAGAGTGGGGGAAAGTGGGGGTTGGACTCTAAACCAAGTATAAGCGAGAGCCTATCCATGGGATGTGGGTTTTTAACCTACAACCCACAACCATGGAATAAATGTGCCCCCTGAAAGATGCTTTGACTCTTTCCCTACATCCAGCACACACACGAAGATGTGTTCTTGTATTCTGTGTGTGGGGAAGTTCCTCAAACTGACAGCAGCACCTGGATTCTATTAGTATCCCTTAGCTTCTGTTCCCTGAGTGTTCTTTTAGGCCAGGCCATGAGGGAAAGCTGGGGGTTGGGCTTGGAGGCCACGTAGCAGTGAGTGCCCCCTGATTCATTGAGGAAGTACTTAGAGGACTTCTCCCTAAAGGGAACACCTTTTCCTGCATTCATCTGGGTGCAGTGGGGCTGCACATCTCTCCCACACCTAAGAATGTGTTCTGGAATTCTGAGTGCAGGGAAGTTCCTCCAACTGACAGCAGCGCCTGGGTTCTAATTGAATCCCTTTGCTTGTCTTCCCTGATGGAAAGCCTAGGCGGGGGTGCGGGGGAAAGTGTGGTTTGGGCTCCAAAACCAAGTATTTGCGATGACCTCTCTATGGTTTGTGGAGGTGTTTAAACTACATCCCTAACCTGGGAACACCTGTGCCCCCATAAAGATCCGTGGAGTCTGTTTCCACACCTCCAGCACACACACGAACACTTGCACAGTTATCCTGAGAGTGGGCAGCCTCCTCCAACTGAGAGCAGGGCCTTGGTTCTTATAAAATCGCTTAACTTGTCTACCCTGTTGGGTTGCCTGATACGGAGTGCTGGGGAAAGGGTGGGTTGGGCTCTAAATCCAAGTATTAGCGAGTGCTTCTCCATGGGATTTGGAGGTTATTAACCAAAAGCCCACAACATGGGAATACCTGTGCTCCTTGAAAAAAGCGTGGACTCTGTATCCCCACCACCAGAACACACATGAAGAAGTTTTCTGCTATCCTGAGTGTGGGCTGGCAATTTCAGGTGACAGAAGTGGCTGGGTTCTAATAGAATCCCTTAGCTTGTAATCCCTGAGTGTTTCCCTAGGACTGACTCTGAGAGAAACCTGGGGGTTGGGCTTTGAGGCCAAATAGTAGCGAGTGTCCCCGATGGACTGAGGAAGTATTTAGATGAATTCTCCATAAAGGGAAACACCTGAGCACCCATTCATCTGCGTGGAGTGGGGCTTCAAATCTCCCCACCACACAAGGTTGGGTTCCAGTATCCTGAGGGTGGGGTAGTTCCTCCAACTGACATCAGCGTCTTGGTTTGAATAGAATCCCTTTGCTTGTCTTCCCTGATGGTTTGCCTAGGCCAGTGTGTGGTTGAAAGTGGGATTTGGGATCTAAAACTAAGTATTAGCGTGTGCCTCTCCATGGGTAGTGGAGATGTTTAAACTACAACCCACAACTTGGGAATTACTGTGACCCCTGAAAAATGCGTGTGCTATGTTTCCCCACGTCCAGCACACACAGGAAGAAGTGTTCTGGGGTTGTGAGTGTGGGGAGGTTCCTGCAACAGACAGCAGCACCTGGGTTGTAATAGAATCCCTTAGCTTGACTTCCCTAAGTGTTTTCCTAGGCCTAGCAGTAAGCGATGGTGGGGGATGGGCTCTAAAGCCAAGTATTAGCGAGTGCATCTCTGTGGGTAGTGGAGGGTTTTAAACTACTTCCCCAACCTTGGAACACCTGTGCCCCATAAAGATGCGTGGATTCTGTTTCCCCACCTCCAGCACACACACGGAGACGTGCTCAGATATCCTGATTGTGGGGAGGCTCCTCCAAATGACAGCAGCGCCTGGGTTCTAAAAGAATCCCTTAGCTTGTCTTCCCTGATGGCATGCCTAGGCTGGAGAGTGGGGGAAAGTGGGGGTTGCACTCTAAACCAAGTATAAGCGAGAGCCTATCCATGGGATGTGGGTTTTTAACCTACAACCCACAACCATGGAATAAATGTGCCCCCTGAAAGATGCTTTGACTGTTTCCCTACATCCAGCACACACACGAAGATGTGTTCTTGTATTCTGTGTGTGGGGAAGTTCCTCAAACTGACAGCAGCACCTGGATTCTATTAGTATCCCTTAGCTTCTGTTCCCTGAGTGTTCTTTTAGGCCAGGCCATGAGGGAAAGCTGGGGGTTGGGCTTGGAGGCCACGTAGCAGTGAGTGCCCCCTGATTCATTGAGGAAGTACTTAGAGGACTTCTCCCTAAAGGGAACATCTTTTCCTGCATTCATCTGGGTGCAGTGGGGCTGCACATCTCTCCCACACCTAAGAATGTGTTCTGGAATTCTGAGTGCAGGGAAGTTCCTCCAACTGACAGCAGCGCCTGGGTTCTAATTGAATCCCTTTGCTTGTCTTCCCTGATGGAAAGCCTAGGCGGGGGTGCGGGGGAAAGTGTGGTTTGGGCTCCAAAACCAAGTATTTGCGATGACCTCTCTATGGTTTGTGGAGGTGTTTAAACTACATCCCTAACCTGGGAACACCTGTGCCCCCATAAAGATCCGTGGAGTCTGTTTCCACACCTCCAGCACACACACGAACACTTGCACAGTTATCCTGAGAGTGGGCAGCCTCCTCCAACTGAGAGCAGGGCCTTGGTTCTTATAAAATCGCTTAACTTGTCTACCCTGTTGGCTTGCCTGATACGGAGTGCTGGGGAAAGGGTGGGTTGGGCTCTAAATCCAAGTATTAGCGAGTGCTTCTCCATGGGATTTGGAGGTTATTAACCAAAAGCCCACAACATGGGAATACCTGTGCTCCTTGAAAAAAGCGTGGACTCTGTATCCCCACCACCAGAACACACATGAAGGAGTTTTCTGCTATCCTGAGTGTGGGCTGGCAATTTCAGGTGACAGAAGCGGCTGGGTTCTAATAGAATCCCTTAGCTTGTAATCCCTGAGTGTTTCCCTAGGACTGACTCTGAGAGAAACCTGGGGGTTGGGCTTTGAGGCCAAATAGTAGCGAGTGTCCCCGATGGACTGAGGAAGTATTTAGATGAATTCTCCATAAAGGGAAACACCTGAGCACCCATTCATCTGCGTGGAGTGGGGCTTCAAATCTCCCCACCACACAAGGTTGGGTTCCAGTATCCTGAGGGTGGGGTAGTTCCTCCAACTGACATCAGCGTCTTGGTTTGAATAGAATCCCTTTGCTTGTGTTCCCTGATGGTTTGCCTAGGCCAGTGTGTGGTTGAAAGTGGGATTTGGGATCTAAAACTAAGTATTAGCGTGTGCCTCTCCATGGGTAGTGGAGATGTTTAAACTACAACCCACAACTTGGGAATTACTGTGACCCCTGAAAAATGCGTGTGCTATGTTTCCCCACGTCCAGCACACACAGTAAGAAGTGTTCTGGGGTTGTGAGTGTGGGGAGGTTCCTCCAACAGACAGCAGCACCTGGGTTGTAATAGAATCCCTTAGCTTGACTTCCCTAAGTGTTTTCCTAGGCCTAGCAGTAAGCGATGGTGGGGGATGGGCTCTAAAGCCAAGTATTAGCGAGTGCATCTCTGTGGGTAGTGGAGGGTTTTAAACTACTTCCCCAACCTTGGAACACCTGTGCCCCATAAAGATGCGTGGAATCTGTTTCCCCACCTCCAGCACACACACGGAGACGTGCTCAGGTATCCTGATTGTGGGGAGGCTCCTCCAAATGACAGCAGCGCCTGGGTTCTAAAAGAATCCCTTAGCTTGTCTTCCCTGATGGCATGCCTAGGCTGGAGAGTGGGGGAAAGTGGGGGTTGGGCTCTAAACCAAGTATAAGCGAGAGCCTATCCATGGGATGTGGGTTTTTAACCTACAACCCACAACCATGGAATAAATGTGCCCCCTGAAAGATGCTTTGACTGTTTCCCTACATCCAGCACACACACGAAGATGTGTTCTTGTATTCTGTGTGTGGGGAAGTTCCTCAAACTGACAGCAGCACCTGGATTCTATTAGTATCCCTTAGCTTCTGTTCCCTGAGTGTTGTTTTAGGCCAGGCCATGAGGGAAAGCTGGGGGTTGGGCTTGGAGGCCACGTAGCAGTGAGTGCCCCCTGATTCATTGAGGAAGTAGTTAGAGGACTTCTCCCTAAAGGGAACACCTTTTCCTGCATTCATCTGGGTGCAGTGGGGCTGCACATCTCTCCCACACCTAAGAATGTGTTCTGGAATTCTGAGTGCAGGGAAGTTCCTCCAACTGACAGCAGCGCCTGGGTTCTAATTGAATCCCTTTGCTTGTCTTCCCTGATGGAAAGCCTAGGCGGGGGTGCGGGGGAAAGTGTGGTTTGGGCTCCAAAACCAAGTATTTGCGATGACCTCTCTATGGTTTGTGGAGGTGTTTAAACTACATCCCTAACCTGGGAACACCTGTGCCCCCATAAAGATCCGTGGAGTCTGTTTCCACACCACCAGCACACACACGAACACTTGCACAGTTATCCTGAGAGTGGGCAGCCTCCTCCAACTGAGAGCAGGGCCTTGGTTCTTATAAAATCGCTTAACTTGTCTACCCTGTTTGGTTGCCTGATACGGAGTGCTGGGGAAAGGGTGGGTTGGGCTCTAAATCCAAGTATTAGCGAGTGCTTCTCCATGGGATTTGGAGGTTATTAACCAAAAGCCCACAACATGGGAATACCTGTGCTCCTTGAAAAAAGCGTGGACTCTGTATCCCCACCACCAGAACACACATGAAGAAGTTTTCTGCTATCCTGAGTGTGGGCTGGCAATTTCAGGTGACAGAAGCGGCTGGGTTCTAATAGAATCCCTTAGCTTGTAATCCCTGAGTGTTTCCCTAGGACTGACTCTGAGAGAAACCTGGGGGTTGGGCTTTGAGGCCAAATAGTAGCGAGTGTCCCCGATGGACTGAGGAAGTATTTCGATGAATTCTCCATAAAGGGAAACACCTGAGCACCCATTCATCTGCGTGGAGTGGGGCTTCAAATCTCCCCACCACACAAGGTTGGGTTCCAGTATCCTGAGGGTGGGGTAGTTCCTCCAACTGACATCAGCGTCTTGGTTTGAATAGAAACCCTTTGCTTGTGTTCCCTGATGGTTTGCCTAGGCCAGTGTGTGGTTGAAAGTGGGATTTGGGATCTAAAACTAAGTATTAGCGTGTGCCTCTCCATGGGTAGTGGAGATGTTTAAACTACAACCCACAACTTGGGAATTACTGTGACCCCTGAAAAATGCGTGTGCTATGTTTCCCCATGTCCAGCACACACAGGAAGAAGTGTTCTGGGGTTGTGAGTGTGGGGAGGTTCCTCCAACAGACAGCAGCACCTGGGTTGTAATAGAATCCCTTAGCTTGACTTCCCTAAGTGTTTTCCTAGGCCTAGCAGTAAGCGATGGTGGGGGATGGGCTCTAAAGCCAAGTATTAGCGAGTGCATCTCTGTGGGTAGTGGAGGGTTTTAAACTACTTCCCCAACCTTGGAACACCTGTGCCCCATAAAGATGCGTGGAATCTGTTTCCCCACCTCCAGCACACACACGGAGACGTGCTCAGGTATCCTGATTGTGGGGAGGCTCCTCCAAATGACAGCAGCGCCTGGGTTCTAAAAGAATCCCTTAGCTTGTCTTCCCTGATGGCATGCCTAGGCTGGAGAGTGGGGGAAAGTGGGGGTTGGACTCTAAACCAAGTATAAGCGAGAGCCTATCCATGGGATGTGGGTTTTTAACCTACAACCCACAACCATGGAATAAATGTGCCCCCTGAAAGATGCTTTGACTCTTTCCCTACATCCAGCACACACACGAAGATGTGTTCTTGTATTCTGTGTGTGGGGAAGTTCCTCAAACTGACAGCAGCACCTGGATTCTATTAGTATCCCTTAGCTTCTGTTCCCTGAGTGTTCTTTTAGGCCAGGCCATGAGGGAAAGCTGGGGGTTGGGCTTGGAGGCCACGTAGCAGTGAGTGCCCCCTGATTCATTGAGGAAGTACTTAGAGGACTTCTCCCTAAAGGGAACACCTTTTCCTCCATTCATCTGGGTGCAGTGGGGCTGCACATCTCTCCCACACCTAAGAATGTGTTCTGGAATTCTGAGTGCAGGGAAGTTCCTCCAACTGACAGCAGCGCCTGGGTTCTAATTGAATCCCTTTGCTTGTCTTCCCTGATGGAAAGCCTAGGCGGGGGTGCGGGGGAAAGTGTGGTTTGGGCTCCAAAACCAAGTATTTGCGATGACCTCTCTATGGTTTGTGGAGGTGTTTAAACTACATCCCTAACCTGGGAACACCTGTGCCCCCATAAAGATCCGTGGAGTCTGTTTCCACACCTCCAGCACACACACGAACACTTGCACAGTTATCCTGAGAGTGGGCAGCCTCCTCCAACTTAGAGCAGGGCCTTGGTTCTTATAAAATCGCTTAACTTGTCTACCCTGTTTGGTTGCCTGATACGGAGTGCTGGGGAAAGGGTGGGTTGGGCTCTAAATCCAAGTATTAGCGAGTGCTTCTCCATGGGATTTGGAGGTTATTAACCAAAAGCCCACAACATGGGAATACCTGTGCTCCTTGAAAATAGCGTGGACTCTGTATCCCCACCACCAGAATACACATGAAGAAGTTTTCTGCTATCCTGAGTGTGGGCTGGCAATTTCAGGTGACAGAAGCGGCTGGGTTCTAATAGAATCCCTTAGCTTGTAATCCCTGAGTGTTTCCCTAGGACTGACTCTGAGAGAAACCTGGGGGTTGGGCTTTGAGGCCAAATAGTAGCGAGTGTCCCCGATGGACTGAGGAAGTATTTAGATGAATTCTCCATAAAGGGAAACACCTGAGCACCCATTCATCTGCGTGGAGTGGGGCTTCAAATCTCCCCACCACACAAGGTTGGGTTCCAGTATCCTGAGGGTGGGGTAGTTCCTCCAACTGACATCAGCGTCTTGGTTTGAATAGAATCCCTTTGCGTGTCTTCCCTGATGATTTGCCTAGGCCAGTGTGTGGTTGAAAGTGGGATTTGGGATCTAAAACTAAGTATTAGCGTGTGCCTCTCCATGAGTAGTGGAGATGTTTAAACTACAACCCACAACTTGGGAATTACTGTGACCCCTGAAAAATGCGTGTGCTATGTTTCCCCACGTCCAGCACACACAGGAAGAAGTGTTCTGGGGTTGTGAGTGTGGGGAGGTTCCTCCAACAGACAGCAGCACCTGGGTTGTAATAGAATCCCTTAGCTTGACTTCCCTAAGTGTTTTCCTAGGCCTAGCAGTAAGCGATGGTGGGGGATGGGCTCTAAAGCCAAGTATTAGCGAGTGCATCTCTGTGGGTAGTGGAGGGTTTTAAACTACTTCTCCAACCTTGGAACACCTGTGCCCCATAAAGATGCGTGGAATCTGTTTCCCCACCTCCAGCACACACACGGAGACGTGCTCAGGTATCCTGATTGTGGGGAGGCTCCTCCAAATGACAGCAGCGCCTGGGTTCTAAAAGAATCCCTTAGCTTGTCTTCCCTGATGGCATGGCTAGGCTGGAGAGTGGGGGAAAGTGGGGGTTGGTCTCTAAACCAAGTATAAGCGAGAGCCTATCCATGGGATGTGGGTATTTAACCTACAACCCACAACCATGGAATAAATGTGCCCCCTGAAAGATGCTTTGACTGTTTCCCTACATCCAGCACACACACGAAGATGTGTTCTTGTATTCTGTGTGTGGGGAAGTTCCTCAAACTGACAGCAGCACCTGGATTCTATTAGTATCCCTTAGCTTCTTTTCCCTGAGTGTTCTTTTAGGCCAGGCCATGAGGGAAAGCTGGGGGTTGGGCTTGGAGGCCACGTAGCAGTGAGTGCCCCCTGATTCATTGAGGAAGTACTTAGAGGACTTCTCCCTAAAGGGAACACCTTTTCCTGCATTCATCTGGGTGCAGTGGGGCTGCACATCTCTCCCACACCTAAGAATGTGTTCTGGAATTCTGAGTGCAGGGAAGTTCCTCCAACTGACAGCAGCGCCTGGGTTCTAATTGAATCCCTTTGCTTGTCTTCCCTGATGGAAAGCCTAGGCGGGGGTGCGGGGGAAAGTGTGGTTTGGGCTCCAAAACCAAGTATTTGCGATGACCTCTCTATGGTTTGTGGAGGTGTTTAAACTACATCCCTAACCTGGGAACACCTGTGCCCCCATAAAGATCCGTGGAGTCTGTTTCCACACCTCCAGCACACACACGAACACTTGCACAGTTATCCTGAGAGTGGGCAGCCTCCTCCAACTGAGAGCAGGGCCTTGGTTCTTATAAAATCGCTTAACTTGTCTACCCTGTTTGGTTGCCTGATACGGAGTGCTGGGGAAAGGGTGGGTTGGGCTCTAAATCCAAGTATTAGCGAGTGCTTCTCCATGGGATTTGGAGGTTATTAACCAAAAGCCCACAACATGGGAATACCTGTGCTCCTTGAAAAAAGCGTGGACTCTGTATCCCCACCACCAGAACACACATGAAGAAGTTTTCTGCTATCCTGAGTGTGGGCTGGCAATTTCAGGTGACAGAAGCGGCTGGGTTCTAATAGAATCCCTTAGCTTGTAATCCCTGAGTGTTTCCCTAGGACTGACTCTGAGAGAAACCTGGGGGTTGGGCTTTGAGGCCAAATAGTAGCGAGTGTCCCCGATGGACTGAGGAAGTATTTAGATGAATTCTCCATAAAGGGAAACACCTGAGCACCCATTCATCTGCGTGGAGTGGGGCTTCAAATCTCCCCACCACACAAGGTTGGGTTCCAGTATCCTGAGGGTGGGGTAGTTCCTCCAACTGACATCAGCGTCTTGGTTTGAATAGAATCCCTTTGCTTGTCTTCCCTGATGGTTTGCCTAGGCCAGTGTGTGGTTGAAAGTGGGATTTGGGATCTAAAACTAAGTATTAGCGTGTGCCTCTCCATGGGTAGTGGAGATGTTTAAACTACAACCCACAACTTGGGAATTACTGTGACCCCTGAAAAATGCATGTGCTATGTTTCCCCACGTCCAGCACACACAGGAAGAAGTGTTCTGGTGTTCTGAGTGTGGGGAGGTTCCTCCAACAGACAGCAGCACCTGGGTTGTAATAGAATCCCTTAGCTTGACTTCCCTAAGTGTTTTCCTAGGCCTAGCAGTAAGCGATGGTGGGGGATGGGCTCTAAAGCCAAGTATTAGCGAGTGCATCTCTGTGGGTTGTGGAGGGTTTTAAACTACTTCCCCAACCTTGGAACACCTGTGCCCCATAAAGATGCGTGAAATCTGTTTCCCCACATCCAGCACACACACGGAGACGTGCTCAGGTATCCTGATTGTGGGGAGGCTCCTCCAAATGACAGCAGCGCCTGGGTTCTAAAAGAATCCCTTAGCTTGTCTTCCCTGTTGGCATGCCTAGGCTGGAGAGTGGGGGAAAGTGGGGGTTGGGCTCTAAACCAAGTATAAGCGAGAGCCTATCCATGGGATGTGGGTTTTTAACCTACAACCCACAACCATGGAATAAATGTGCCCCCTGAAAGATGCTTTGACTGTTTCCCTACATCCATCACACACACGAAGATGTGTTCTGGTATTCTGAGTGTGGGGAAGTTCCTCAAACTGACAGCAGCACCTGGATTCTATTAGTATCCCTTAGCTTCTGTTCCCTGAGTGTTCTTTTAGGCCAGGCCATGAGGGAAAGCTGGGGGTTGGGCTTGGAGGCCACGTAGCAGTGAGTGCCCCCTGATCCATTGAGGAAGTACTTAGAGGACTTCTTCCTAAAGGGAACACATTTTCCTCCATTCATCTGGGTGCAGTGGGGCTGCACAACTCTCCCACACCTAAGAATGTGTTCTGGAATTCTGAGTGCAGGGAAGTTCCTAAAACTGACAGCAGCGCCTGGGTTCTAATTGAATCCCTTTGCTTGTCTTCCCTGATGGAAAGCCTAGGCGGGAGTGCGGGGGAAAGTGTGGTTTGGGCTCCAAAACCAAGTATTTGCGATGACCTCTCTATGGTTTGTGGAGGTGTTTAAACTACATCCCTAACCTGGGAACACCTGTGCCCCTATAAAGATCCGTGGAGTCTGTTTCCACACCTCCAGCACACACACGAACACTTGCACAGTTATCCTGAGAGTGGGCAGCCTCCTCCAACTGAGAGCAGGGCCTTGGTTCTTATAAAATCGCTTAACTTGTCTACCCTGTTTGGTTGCCTGATACGGAGTGCTGGGGAAAGGGTGGGTTGGGCTCTAAATCCAAGTATTAGCGAGTGCTTCTCCATGGGATTTGGAGGTTATTAACCAAAAGCCCACAACATGGGAATACCTGTGCTCCTTGAAAAAAGCGTGGACTCTGTATCCCCACCACCAGAACACACATGAAGAAGTTTTCTGCTATCCTGAGTGTGGGCTGGCAATTTCAGGTGACAGAAGCGGCTGGGTTCTAATAGAATCCCTTAGCTTGTAATCCCTGAGTGTTTCCCTAGGACTGACTCTGAGAGAAACCTGGGGGTTGGGCTTTGAGGCCAAATAGTAGCGAGTGTCCCCGATGGACTGAGGAAGTATTTAGATGAATTCTCCATAAAGGGAAACACCTGAGCACCCATTCATCTGCGTGGAGTGGGGCTTCAAATCTCCCCACCACACAAGGTTGGGTTCCAGTATCCTGAGGGTGGGGTAGTTCCTCCAACTGACATCAGCGTCTTGGTTTGAATAGAATCCCTTTGCTTGTCTTCCCTGATGGTTTGCCTAGGCCAGTGTGTGGTTGAAAGTGGGATTTGGGATCTAAAACTAAGTATTAGCGTGTGCCTCTCCATGGGTAGTGGAGATGTTTAAACTACAACCCACAACTTGGGAATTACTGTGACCCCTGAAAAATGCTTGTGCTCTGTTTCCCCACGTCCAGCACACACAGGAAGAAGTGTTCTGGGGTTCTGAGTGTGGGGAGGTTCCTCCAACAGACAGCAGCACCTGGGTTGTAATAGAATCCCTTAGCTTGACTTCCCTAATTGATTTCCTAGGCCTAGCAGTAAGCGATGGTGGGGATGGGCTCTAAAGACAAGTATTAGCGAGTGCATCTCTGTGGGTAGTGGAGGGTTTTAAACTACTTCCCCAACCTTGGAACACCTGTGCCCCATAAAGATGCGTGGAATCTGTTTCCCCACCTCCAGCACACACACGGAGACGTGCTCAGGTATCCTGATTGTGGGGAGGCTCCTCCAAATGACAGCAGCGCCTGGGTTCTAAAAGAATCCCTTAGCTTGTCTTCCCTGATGACATGCCTAGAATGGAGAGTGGGGGAAAGTGGGGGTTGGGCTCTAAACCAAGTATAAGCGAGAGCCTATCCATGGGATGTGGGTTTTTAACCTACAACCCACAACCATGGAATAAATGTGCCCCCTGAAAGATGCTTTGACTGTTTCCATACATCCAGCACTCACACGAAGATGTGTTCTTGTATTCTGAGTGTGGGGAAGTTCCTCAAACTGACAGCAGCACCTGGATTCTATTAGTATCCCTTAGCTTCTGTTCCCTTAGTGTTTTCATAGACCAGGCCATGAGGGAAAGCTGGGGGTTGGGCTTGGAGGCCACGTAGCAGTGAGTGCCCCCTGATCCATTGAGGAAGTACTTAGAGGACTTCTCCCTAAACGGAACACCTTTTCCTGCATTCATCTGGGTGCAGTGGGGCTGCACATCTCTCCCACACCTAAGAATGTGTTCTGGAATTCTGAGTGCAGGGAAGTTCCTCCAACTGACAGCAGCGCCTGGGTTCTAATTGAATCCCTTTGCTTGTCTTCCCTGATGGAAAGCCTAGGCGGGAGTGCGGGGGAAAGTGTGGTTTGGGCTCCAAAACCAAGTATTTGCGATGACCTCTCTATGGTTTGTGGAGGTGTTTAACCTTCATCCCTAAACTGGGAACACCTGTGCCCCCATAAAGATCCGTGGAGTCTGTTTCCACACCTCCAGCACACACACAAACACTTGCACAGTTATCCTGAGAGTGGGCAGCCTCCTCCAACTGAGAGCAGGGCCTTGGTTCTTATAAAATCGCTTAACTTGTCTACCCTGTTTGGTTGCCTGATACGGAGTGCTGGGGAAAGGGTGGGTTGGGCTCTAAATCCAAGTATTAGCGAGTGCTTCTCCATGGGATTTGGAGGTTATTAACCAACAGCCCACAACATGGGAATACCTGTGCTCCTTGAAAAAAGCGTGGACTCTGTATCCCCACCACCAGAACACACATGAAGAAGTTTTCTGCTATCCTGAGTGTGGGCTGGAAATTTCAGGTGACAGAAGTGGCTGGGTTCTAATAGAATCCCTTAGCTTGTAATCCCTGAGTGTTTCCCTAGGACTGACTCTGAGAGAAACCTGGGGGTTGGGCTTTGAGGCCAAATAGTAGCGAGTGTCCCCGATGGACTGAGGAAGTATTTAGATGAATTCTCCATAAAGGGAAACACCTGAGCACCCATTCATCTGCGTGGAGTGGGGCTTCAAATCTCCCCACCACACAAGGTTGGGTTCCAGTATCCTGAGGGTGGGGTAGTTCCTCCAACTGACATCAGCGTCTTGGTTTGAATAGAATCCCTTTGCTTGTCTTCCCTGATGGTTTGCCTAGGCCAGTGTGTGGTTGAAAGTGGGATTTGGGATCTAAAACTAAGTATTAGCGTGTGCCTCTCCATGGGTAGTGGAGATGTTTAAACTACAACCCACAACTTGGGAATTACTGTGACCCCTGAAAAATGCTTGTGCTATGTTTCCCCACGTACAGCACACACAGGAAGAAGTGTTCTGGGGTTGTGAGTGTGGGGAGGTTCCTCCAACAGACAGCAGCACCTGGGTTGTAATAGAATCCCTTAGCTTGACTTCCCTAAGTGATTTCCTAGGCCTAGCAGTAAGCGATGGTGGGGATGGGCTCTAAAGACAAGTATTAGCGAGTGCATCTCTGTGGGTAGTGGAGGGTTTTAAACTACTTCCCCAACCTTGGAACACCTGTGCCCCATAAAGATGCGTGGAATCTGTTTCCCCACCTCCAGCACACACACGGAGACGTGCTCAGGTATCCTGATTGTGGGGAGGCTCCTCCAAATGACAGCAGCGCCTGGGTTCTAAAAGAATCCCTTAGCTTGTCTTCCCTGATGACATGCCTAGAATGGAGAGTGGGGGAAAGTGGGGGTTGGGCTCTAAACCAAGTATAAGCGAGAGCCTATCCATGGGATGTGGGTTTTTAACCTACAACCCACAACCATGGAATAAATGTGCCCCCTGAAAGATGCTTTGACTGTTTCCATACATCCAGCACTCACACGAAGATGTGTTCTTGTATTCTGAGTGTGGGGAAGTTCCTCAAACTGACAGCAGCACCTGGATTCTATTAGTATCCCTTAGCTTCTGTTCCCTTAGTGTTTTCATAGACCAGGCCATGAGGGAAAGCTGGGGGTTGGGCTTGGAGGCCACGTAGCAGTGAGTGCCCCCTGATCCATTGAGGAAGTACTTAGAGGACTTCTCCCTAAACGGAACACCTTTTCCTGCATTCATCTGGGTGCAGTGGGGCTGCACATCTCTCCCACACCTAAGAATGTGTTCTGGAATTCTGAGTGCAGGGAAGTTCCTCCAACTGACAGCAGCGCCTGGGTTCTAATTGAATCCCTTTGCTTGTCTTCCCTGATGGAAAGCCTAGGCGGGAGTGCGGGGGAAAGTGTGGTTTGGGCTCCAAAACCAAGTATTTGCGATGACCTCTCTATGGTTTGTGGAGGTGTTTAACCTTCATCCCTTAACTGGGAACACCTGTGCCCCCATAAAGATCCGTGGAGTCTGTTTCCACACCTCCAGCACACACACAAACACTTGCACAGTTATCCTGAGAGTGGGCAGCCTCCTCCAACTGAGAGCAGGGCCTTGGTTCTTATAAAATCGCTTAACTTGTCTACCCTGTTTGGTTGCCTGATACGGAGTGCTGGGGAAAGGGTGGGTTGGGCTCTAAATCCAAGTATTAGCGAGTGCTTCTCCATGGGATTTGGAGGTTATTAACCAACAGCCCACAACATGGGAATACCTGTGCTCCTTGAAAAAAGCGTGGACTCTGTATCCCCACCACCAGAACACACATGAAGAAGTTTTCTGCTATCCTGAGTGTGGGCTGGAAATTTCAGGTGACAGAAGCGGCTGGGTTCTAATAGAATCCCTTAGCTTGTAATCCCTGAGTGTTTCCCTAGGACTGACTCTGAGAGAAACCTGGGGGTTGGGCTTTGAGGCCAAATAGTAGCGAGTGTCCCCGATGGACTGAGGAAGTATTTAGATGAATTCTCCATAAAGGGAAACACCTGAGCACCCATTCATCTGCGTGGAGTGGGGCTTCAAATCTCCCCACCACACAAGGTTGGGTTCCAGTATCCTGAGGGTGGGGTAGTTCCTCCAACTGACATCAGCGTCTTGGTTTGAATAGAATCCCTTTGCTTGTCTTCCCTGATGGTTTGCCTAGGCCAGTGTGTGGTTGAAAGTGGGATTTGGGATCTAAAACTAAGTATTAGCGTGTGCCTCTCCATGGGTAGTGGAGATGTTTAAACTACAACCCACAACTTGGGAATTACTGTGACCCCTGAAAAATGCTTGTGCTATGTTTCCCCACGTACAGCACACACAGGAAGAAGTGTTCGGGGGTTCTGAGTGTGGGGAGGTTCCTCCAACAGACAGCAGCACCTGGGTTGTAATAGAATCCCTTAGCTTGACTTCCCTAAGTGATTTCCTAGGCCTAGCAGTAAGCGATGGTGGGGATGGGCTCTAAAGACAAGTATTAGCAAGTGCATCTCTGTGGGTAGTGGAGGGTTTTAAACTACTTCCCCAACCTTGGAACACCTGTGCCCCATAAAGATGCGTGGAATCTGTTTCCCCACCTCCAGCACACACACGGAGACGTGCTCAGGTATCCTGATTGTGGGGAGGCTCCTCCAAATGACAGCAGCGCCTGGGTTCTAAAGAATCCCTTAGCTTGTCTTCCCTGATGACATGCCTAGAATGGAGAGTGGGGGAAAGTGGGGATTGGGCTCTAAACCAAGTATAAGCGAGAGCCTATCCATGGGATGTGGGTTTTTAACCTACAACCCACAACCATGGAATAAATGTGCCCCCTGAAAGATGCTTTGACTGTTTCCATACATCCAGCACTCACACGAAGATGTGTTCTTGTATTCTGAGTGTGGGGAAGTTCCTCAAACTGACAGCAGCACCTGGATTCTATTAGTATCCCTTAGCTTCTGTTCCCTTAGTGTTTTCATAGACCAGGCCATGAGGGAAAGCTGGGGGTTGGGCTTGGAGGCCACGTAGCAGTGAGTGCCCCCTGATCCATTGAGGAAGTACTTAGAGGACTTCTCCCTAAACGGAACACCTTTTCCTGCATTCATCTGGGTGCAGTGGGGCTGCACATCTCTCCCACACCTAAGAATGTGTTCTGGAATTCTGAGTGCAGGGAAGTTCCTCCAACTGACAGCAGCGCCTGGGTTCTAATTGAATCCCTTTGCTTGTCTTCCCTGATGGAAAGCCTAGGCGGGAGTGCGGGGGAAAGTGTGGTTTGGGCTCCAAAACCAAGTATTTGCGATGACCTCTCTATGGTTTGTGGAGGTGTTTAACCTTCATCCCTAAACTGGGAACACCTGTGCCCCCATAAAGATCCGTGGAGTCTGTTTCCACACCTCCAGCACACACACAAACACTTGCACAGTTATCCTGAGAGTGGGCAGCCTCCTCCAACTGAGAGCAGGGCCTTGGTTCTTATAAAATCGCTTAACTTGTCTACCCTGTTTGGTTGCCTGATACGGAGTGCTGGGGAAAGGGTGGGTTGGGCTCTAAATCCAAGTATTAGCGAGTGCTTCTCCATGGGATTTGGAGGTTATTAACCAAAAGCCCACAACATGGGAATACCTGTGCTCCTTGAAAAAAGCGTGGACTCTGTATCCCCACCACCAGAACACACATGAAGAAGTTTTCTGCTATCCTGAGTGTGGGCTGGAAATTTCAGGTGACAGAAGCGGCTGGGTTCTAATAGAATCCCTTAGCTTGTAATCCCTGAGTGTTTCCCTAGGACTGACTCTGAGAGAAACCTGGGGGTTGGGCTTTGAAGCCAAATAGTAGCGAGTGTCCCCGATGGACTGAGGAAGTATTTAGATGAATTCTCCATAAAGGGAAACACCTGAGCACCCATTCATCTGCGTGGAGTGGGGCTTCAAATCTCCCCACCACACAAGGTTGGGTTCCAGTATCCTGAGGGTGGGGTAGTTCCTCCAACTGACATCAGCGTCTTGGTTTGAATAGAATCCCTTTGCTTGTCTTCCCTGATGGTTTGCCTAGGCCAGTGTGTGGTTGAAAGTGGGATTTGGGATCTAAAACTAAGTATTAGCGTGTGCCTCTCCATGGGTAGTGGAGATGTTTAAACTACAACCCACAACTTGGGAATTACTGTGACCCCTGAAAAATGCTTGTGCTATGTTTCCCCACGTACAGCACACACAGGAAGAAGTGTTCGGGGGTTCTGAGTGTGGGGAGGTTCCTCCAACAGACAGCAGCACCTGGGTTGTAATAGAATCCCTTAGCTTGACTTCCCTAAGTGATTTCCTAGGCCTAGCAGTAAGCGATGGTGGGGATGGGCTCTAAAGACAAGTATTAGCAAGTGAATCTCTGTGGGCAGTGGAGGGTTTTAAACTACTTCCCCAACCTTGGAACACCTGTGCCCCATAAAGATGCGTGGAATCTGTTTCCCCACCTCCAGCACACACACGGAGACGTGCTCAGGTATCCTGATTGTGGGGAGGCTCCTCCAAATGACAGCAGCGCCTGGGTTCTAAAAGAATCCCTTAGCTTGTCTTCCCTGATGGCATGCCTAGGCTGGAGAGTGGGGGAAAGTGGGGGTTGGGCTCTAAACCAAGTATAAGCGAGAGCCTATCCATGGGATGTGGGTTTTTAACCTACAACCCACAACCATGGAATAAATGTGCCCCCTGAAAGATGCTTTGACTGTTTCCATACATCCAGCACTCACACGAAGATGTGTTCTTGTATTCTGAGTGTGGGGAAGTTCCTCAAACTGACAGCAGCACCTGGATTCTATTAGTATCCCTTAGCTTCTGTTCCCTTAGTGTTTTCTTAGACCAGGCCATGAGGGAAAGCTGGGGGTTGGGCTTGGAGGCCACGTAGCAGTGAGTGCCCCCTGATCCATTGAGGAAGTACTTAGAGGACTTCTCCCTAAACGGAACACCTTTTCCTGCATTCATCTGGGTGCAGTGGGGCTGCACATCTCTCCCACACCTAAGAATGTGTTCTGGAATTCTGAGTGCAGGGAAGTTCCTCCAACTGACAGCAGCGCCTGGGTTCTAATTGAATCCCTTTGCTTGTCTTCACTGATGGAAAGCCTAGGCGGGAGTGCGGGGGAAAGTGTGGTTTGGGCTCCAAAACCAAGTATTTGCGATGACCTCTCTATGGTTTGTGGAGGTGTTTAAACTACATCCCTAAACTGGGAACACCTGTGCCCCCATAAAGATCCGTGGAGTCTCTTTCCACACCTCCAGCACACACACAAACACTTGCACAGTTATCCTGAAAGTGGGCAGCCTCCTCCAACTGAGAGCAGGGCCTTGGTTCTTATAAAATCGCTTAACTTGTCTACCCTGTTGGGTTGCCTGATACGGAGTGCTGGGGAAAGGGTGGGTTGGGCTCTAAATCCAAGTATTAGCGAGTGCTTCTCCATGGGATTTGGAGGTTATTAACCAAAAGCCCACAACATGGGAATACCTGTGCTCCTTGAAAAAAGCGTGGACTCTGTATCCCCACCACCAGAACACACATGAAGAAGTTTTCTGCTATCCTGAGTGTGGGCTGGCAATTTCAGGTGACAGAAGCGGCTGGGTTCTAATAGAATCCCTTAGCTTTTAATCCCTGAGTGTTTCCCTAGGACTGATTCTGAGAGAAACCTGGGGGTTGGGCTTTGAGGCCAAATAGTAGCGAGTGTCCCCGATGGACTGAGGAAGTATTTAGATGAATTCTCCATAAAGGGAAACACCTGAGCACCCATTCATCTGCGTGGAGTGGGGCTTCAAATCTCCCCACCACACAAGGTTGGGTTCCAGTATCCTGAGGGTGGGGTAGTTCCTCCAACTGACATCAGCGTCTTGGTTTGAATAGAATCCCTTTGCTTGTCTTCCCTGATGGTTTGCCTAGGCCAGTGTGTGGTTGAAAGTGGGATTTGGAATCTAAAATTAAGTATTAGCGTGTGCCTCTCTATGGGTAGTGGAGATGTTTAAACTACAACCCACAACTTGGGATTTACTGTGACCCCTGAAAAATGCTTGTGCTATGTTTCCCCACGTACAGCACACACAGGAAGAAGTGTTCTGGGGTTGTGAGTGTGGGGAGGTTCCTCCAACAGACAGCAGCACCTGGGTTGTAATAGAATCCCTTAGCTTGACTTCCCTAAGTGTTTTCCTAGGCCTGGCAGTAAGCGATGGTGGGGGATGGGCTCTAAAGCCAAGTATTAGCGAGTGCATCTCTGTGGGTAGTGGAGGGTTTTAAACTACTTCCCCAACCTTGGAACACCTGTGCCCCATAAAGATGCGTGGAATCTGTTTCCCCACCTCCAGCACACACACGGAGACGTGCTCAGGTATCCTGATTGTGGGGAGGCTCCTCCAAATGACAGCAGCGCCTGGGTTCTAAAAGAATCCCTTAGCTTGTCTTCCCTGATGGCATGCCTAGGCTGGAGAGTGGGGGAAAGTGGGGGTTGGGCTCTAAACCAAGTATAAGCGAGAGCCTATCCATGGGATGTGGGTTTTTAACCTACAACCCACAACCATGGTATAAATGTGCCCCCTGAAAGATGCTTTGACTGTTTCCCTACATCCAGCACACACACGAAGATGTGTTCTTGTATTCTGAGTGTGGGGAATTTCCTCAAACTGACAGCAGCACCTGGATTCTATTAGTATCCCTTAGCTTCTGTTCCCTGAGTGTTCTTTAAGGCCAGGCCATGAGGGAAAGCTGGGGGTTGGGCTTGGAGGCCACGTAGCAGTGAGTGCCCCCTGATCCATTGAGGAAGTACTTAGAGGACTTCTCCCTAAAGTAACACCTTTTCGTGCATTCATCTGGGTGCAGTGGGGCTGCACAACACTCCCACACCTAAGAATGTGTACTGGAAATCTGAGTGCAGGGAAGTTCCTCCAACTAACAGCAGCGCCTGGGTTCTAATTGAATCCCTTTGCTTGTCTTCCCTGATGGAAAGCCTACGCGGGAGTGCGGGGGAAATTGTGGTTTGGGCTCCAAAACCAAGTATTTGCGATGACCTCTCTATGGTTTGTGGAGGTGTTTAAACTACATCCCTAACCTGGGAACACCTGTGCCCCCATAAAGATCCGTGGAGTCTGTTTCCACACCTCCAGCACACACACGAACACTTGCACAGTTATCCTGAGACTGGGCAGCCTCCTCCAACTGAGAGCAGTTCCTTGGTTCTTATAAAATCGCTTAACTTGTCTACCCTGTTTGGTTGCCTGATACGGAGTGCTGGGGAAAGGGTGGGTTGGGCTCTAAATCCAAGTATTAGTGAGTGCTTCTCCATGGGATTTGGAGGTTATTAACCAAAAGCCCACAACATGGGAATACCTGTGCTCCTTGAAAAAAGCGTGGACTCTGTATCCCCACCACCAGAACACACATGAAGAAGTTTTCTGCTATCCTGAGTGTGGGCTGGCAATTTCAGGTGACAGAAGCGGCTGGGTTCTAATAGAATCCCTTAGCTTGTAATCCCTGAGTGTTTCCCTAGGACTGACTCTGAGAGAAACCTGGGGGTTGGGCTTTGAGGCCAAATAGTAGCGAGTGTCCCCGATGGACTGAGGAAGTATTTAGATGAATTCTCCATAAAGGGAAACACCTGAGCACCCATTCATCTGCGTGGAGTGGGGCTTCAAATCTCCCCACCACACAAGGTTGGGTTCCAGTATCCTGAGGGTGGGGTAGTTCCTCCAACTGACATCAGCGTCTTGGTTTGAATAGAATCCCTTTGCTTGTCTTCCCTGATGGTTTGCCTAGGCCAGTGTGTGGTTGAAAGTGGGATTTGGGATCTAAAACTAAGTATTAGCGTGTGCCTCTCCATGGGTAGTGGAGATGTTTAAACTACAACCCACAACTTGGGAATTACTGTGACCCCTGAAAAATGCGTGTGCTATGTTTCCCCACGTACAGCACACACAGGAAGAAGTGTTCTGGGGTTGTGAGTGTGGGGAGGTTCCTCCAACAGACAGCAGCACCTGGGTTGTAATAGAATCCTTTAGCTTGACTTCCCTAAGAGATTTCCTAGGCTTAGCAGTAAGCGATGGTGGGGATGGGCTCTAAAGACAAGTATTAGCGAGTGCATCTCTGTGGGTAGTGGAGAGTTTTAAACTACTTCCCCAACCTTGGAACACCTGTGCCCCATAAAGATGCGTGGAATCTGTTTCCCAACCTCCAGCACACACACGGAGACGTGCTCAGGTATCCTGATTGTGGGGAGGCTCCTCCAAATGACAGCAGCACCTGGGTTCTAAAAGAATCCCTTAGCTTGTCTTCCCTGATGGCATGCCTAGGCTGGAGAGTGGGGGAAAGTGGGGGTTGGGCTCTAAACCAAGTATAAGCGAGAGCCTATCCATGGGATGTGGGTTTTAAACATACAACCCACAACCATGGAATAAATGTGCCCCCTGAAAGATGCTTTGACTGTTTCCATACATCCAGCACTCACACGAAGTTGTGTTCTTGTATTCTGAGTGTGGGGAAGTTCCTCAAACTGACAGCAGCACCTGGATTCTATTAGTATCCCTTAGCTTCTGTTCCCTTAGTGTTTTCTTAGACCAGGCCATGAGGGAAAGCTGGGGGTTGGGCTTGGAGGCCACGTAGCAGTGAGTGCCCCCTGATCCATTGAGGAAGTACTTAGAGGACTTCTCCCTAAACGGAACACCTTTTCCTGCATTCATCTGGGTGCAGTGGGGCTGCACAACTCTCCCACACCTAAGAAAGTGTTATGGAATTCTGAGTGCAGGGAAGTTCCTCCAACTGACAGCAGCGCCTGGGTTCTAATTGAATCCCTTTGCTTGTCTTCCCTGATGGAAAGCCTAGTCGGGAGTGCGGGGGAAAGTGTGGTTTGGGCTCCAAAACCAAGTATTTGCGATGACCTCTCTATGGTTTGTGGAGGTGTTTAAACTACATCCCTAAACTGGGAACACCTGTGCCCCCATAAAGATCCGTGGAGTCTGTTTCCACACCTCCAGCACACACACAAACACTTGCACAGTTATCCTGAGAGTGGGCAGCCTCCTCCAACTGAGAGCAGGGCCTTGGTTCTTATAAAATCGCTTAACTTGTCTACCCTGTTTGGTTGCCTGATACGGAGAGCTGGGGAAAGGGTGGGTTGGGCTCTAAATCCAAGTATTAGCGAGTGCTTCTCCATGGGATTTGGAGGTTATTAACCAACAGCCCACAACATGGGAATACCTGTGCTCCTTGAAAAAAGCGTGGACTCTGTATCCCCACCACCAGAACACACATGAAGAAGTTTTCTGCTATCCTGAGTGTGGGCTGGCAATTTCAGGTGACAGAAGCGGCTGGGTTCTAATAGAATCCCTTAGCTTGTAATCCCTGAGTGTTTCCCTAGGACTGACTCTGAGAGAAACCTGGGTGTTGGACTTTGAGGCCAAATAGTAGCGAGTGTCCCCGATGGACTGAGGAAGTATTTAGATGAATTCTCCATAAAGGGAAACACCTGAGCACCCATTCATCTGCGTGGAGTGGGGCTTTAAATCTCCCCACCACACAAGGTTGGGTTCCAGTATCCTGAGGGTGGGGTAGTTCCTCCAACTGACATCAGCGTCTTGGTTTGAATAGAATCCCTTTGCTTGTCTTCCCTGATGGTTTGCCTAGGCCAGTGTGTGGTTGAAAGTGGGATTTGGAATCTAAAACTAAGTATTAGCGTGTGCCTCTCCATGGGTAGTGGAGATGTTTAAACTACAACCCACAACTTGGGAATTACTGTGACCCCTGAAAAATGCTTGTGCTATGCTTCCCCACGTACAGCACACACAGGAAGAAGTGTTCTGGGGTTGTGAGTGTGGGGAGGTTCCTCCAACAGACAGCAGCACCTGGGTTGTAATAGAATCCCTTAGCTTGACTTCCCTAAGTGATTTCCTAGGCCTAGCAGTAAGCGATGGTGGGGATGGGCTCTAAAGACAAGTATTAGCGAGTGCATCTCTCTGGGTAGTGGAGGGTTTTAAACTACTTCCCCAACCTTGGAACACCTGTGCCCCATAAAGTTGCGTGGAATCTGTTTCCCCACCTCCAGCACACACACGGAGACGTGCTCAGGTATCCTGATTGTGGGGAGGCTCCTCCAAATGACAGCAGCGCCTGGGTTCTAAAAGCATCCCTTAGCTTGTCTTCCCTGATGACATGCCTAGGCTGGAGAGTGGGGGAAATTGGGGGTTGGGCTCTAAACCAAGTATAAGCGAGAGCCTATCCATGGGATGTGGGTTTTTAACCTACAACCCACAACCATGGAATAAATGTGCCCCCTGAAAGATGCTTTGACTGTTTCCATACATCCAGCACTCACACGAAGATGTGTTCTTGTATTCTGAGTGTGGGGAAGTTCCTCAAACTGACAGCAGCACCTGGATTCTATTAGTATCCCTTAGCTTCTGTTCCCTGAGTGTTTTCTTAGACCAGGCCATGAGGGAAAGCTGGGGGTTGGGCTTGGAGGCCACGTAGCAGTGAGTGCCCCTGATCCATTGAGGAAGTACTTAGAGGACTTCTCCCTAAACGGAACACCTTTTCCTGCATTCATCTGGGTGCAGTGGGGCTGCACATCTCTCCCACACCTAAGAATGTGTTCTGGAATTCTGAGTGCAGGGAAGTTCCTCCAAGTGACAGCAGCGCCTGGGTTCTAATTGAATCCCTTTGCTTGTCTTCCCTGATGGAAAGCCTAGGCGGGAGTGCGGGGGAAAGTGTGGTTTGGGCTCCAAAACCAAGTATTTGCGATGACCTCTCTATGGTTTGTGGAGGTTTTTAAATTACATCCCTAACCTGGGAACACCTGTGCCCCCATAAAGATCCGTGGAGTCTGTTTCCACACCTCCAGCACACACACAAACACTTGCACAGTTATCCTGAGAGTGGGCAGCCTCCTCCAACTGAGAGCAGGGCCTTGGTTCTTATAAAATCGCTTAACTTGTCTACCCTGTTTGGTTGCCTGATACGGAGTGCTGGGGAAAGGGTGGGTTGGGCTCTAAATCCAAGTATTAGCGAGTGCTTCTCCATGGGATTTGGAGGTTATTAACCAAAAGCCCACAACATGGGAATACCTGTGCTCCTTGAAAAAAGCGTGGACTCTGTATCCCCACCACCAGAACACACATGAAGAAGTTTTCTGCTATCCTGAGTGTGGGCTGGCAATTTCAGGTGACAGAAGCGGCTGGGTTCTAATAGAATCCCTTAGCATGTAATCCCTGAGTGTTTCCCTAGGACTGACTCTGAGAGAAACCTGGGGGTTGAGCTTTGAGGCCAAATAGTAGCGAGTGTCCCCGATGGACTGAGGAAGTATTTAGATGAATTCTCCATAAAGGGAAACACCTGAGCACCCATTCATCTGCGTGGAGTGGGGCTTCAAATCTCCCCACCACACAAGGTTGGGTTCCAGTATCCTGAGGGTGGGGTAGTTCCTCCAACTGACATCAGCGTCTTGGTTTGAATAGAATCCCTTTGCTTGTCTTCCCTGATGGTTTGCCTAGGCCAGTGTGTGGTTGAAAGTGGGATTTGGGATCTAAAACTAAGTATTAGCGTGTGCCTCTCCATGGGTAGTGGAGATGTTTAAACTACAACCCACAACTTGGGAATTACTGTGACCCCTGAAAAATGCGTGTGCTATGTTTCCCCACGTACAGCACACACAGGAAGAAGTGTTCTGGGGTTGTGAGTGTGGGGAGGTTCCTCCAACAGACAGCAGCACCTGGGTTGTAATAGAATCCTTTAGCTTGACTTCCCTAAGAGATTTCCTAGGCTTAGCAGTAAGCGATGGTGGGGATGGGCTCTAAAGACAAGTATTAGCGAGTGCATCTCTGTGGGTAGTAGAGGGTTTTAAACTACTTCCCCAACCTTGGAACACCTGTGCCCCATAAAGATGCGTGGAATCTGTTTCCCAACCTCCAGCACACACACGGAGACGTGCTCAGGTATCCTGATTGTGGGGAGGGTCCTCCAAATGACAGCAGCGCCTGGGTTCTAAAAGAATCCCTTAGCTTGTCTTCCCTGATGACATGCCTAGGCTGGAGAGTGGGGGAAATTGGGGGTTGGGCTCTAAACCAAGTATAAGCGAGAGCCTATCCATGGGATGTGGGTTTTTAACCTACAACCCACAACCATGGAATAAATGTGCCCCCTGAATGATGCTTTGACTGTTTCCATACATCCAGCACTCACACGAAGATGTGTTCTTGTATTCTGAGTGTGGGGAAGTTCCTCAAACTGACAGCAGCACCTGGATTCTATTAGTATCCCTTAGCTTCTGTTCCCTGAGTGTTTTCTTAGACCAGGCCATGAGGGAAAGCTGGGGGTTGGGCTTGGAGGCCACGTAGCAGTGAGTGCCCCTGATCCATTGAGGAAGTACTTAGAGGACTTCTCCCTAAATGGAACAAATTTTCCTGCATTCATCTGGGTGCAGTGGGGCTGCACATCTCTCCCATACCTAAGAATGTGTTCTGGAATTCTGAGTGCAGGGAAGTTCCTCCAAGTGACAGCAGCGCCTGGGTTCTAATTGAATCCCTTTGCTTGTCTTCCCTGATGGAAAGCCTAGGCGGGAGTGCGGGGGAAAGTGTGGTTTGGGCTCCAAAACCAAGTATTTGCGATGACCTCTCTATGGTTTGTGGAGATTTTTAAGCTACATCCCTAACCTGGGAACACCTGTGCCCCCATAAAGATCCGTGGAGTCTGTTTCCACACCTCCAGCACACACACAAACACTTGCACAGTTATCCTGAGAGTGGGCAGCCTCCTCCAACTGAGAGCAGGGACTTGGTTCTTATAAAATCGCTTAACTTGTCTACCCTGTTTGGTTGCCTGATACGGAGTGCTGGGGAAAGGGTGGGTTGGGCTCTAAATCCAAGTATTAGCGAGTGCTTCTCCATGGGATTTGGAGGTTATTAACCAACAGCCCACAACATGGGAATACCTGTGCTCCTTGAAAAAAGCGTGGACTCTGTATCCCCACCACCAGAACACACATGAAGAAGTTTTCTGCTATCCTGAGTGTGGGCTGGCAATTTCAGGTGACAGAAGCGGCTGGGTTCTAATAGAATCCCTTAGCATGTAATCCCTGAGTGTTTCCCTAGGACTGACTCTGAGAGAAACCTGGGGGTTGGGCTTTGAGGCCAAATAGTAGCGAGTGTCCCCGATGGACTGAGGAAGTATTTAGATGAATTCTCCATAAAGGGAAACACCTGAGCACCCATTCATCTGCGTGGAGTGGGGCTTCAAATCTCCCCACCACACAAGGTTGGGTTCCAGTATCCTGAGGGTGGGGTAGTTCCTCCAACTGACATCAGTGTCTTGGTTTGAATAGAATCCCTTTGCTTGTCTTCCCTGATGGTTTGCCTAGGCCAGTGTGTGGTTGAATGTGGGATTTGGGATCTAAAACTAAGTATTAGCGTGTGCCTCTCCATGGGTAGTGGAGATGTTTAAACTACAACCCACAACTTGGGAATTACTGTGACCCCTGAAAAATGCGTGTGCTATGTTTCCCCACGTACAGCACACACAGGAAGAAGTGTTCTGGGGTTGTGAGTGTGGGGAGGTTCCTCCAACAGACAGCAGCACCTGGGTTGTAATAGAATCCTTTAGCTTGACTTCCCTAAGAGATTTCCTAGGCTTAGCAGTAAGCGATGGTGGGGATGGGCTCTAAAGACAAGTATTAGTGAGTGCATCTCTGTGGGTAGTAGAGGGTTTTAAACTACTTCCCCAACCTTGGAACACCTGTGCCCCATAAAGATGCGTGGAATCTGTTTCCCCACCTCCAGCACACACACGGAGACGTGCTCAGGTATCCTGATTGTGGGGAGGCTCCTCCAAATGACAGCAGCGCCTGGGTTCTAAAAGAATCCCTTAGCTTGTCTTCCCTGATGGCATGCCTAGGCTGGAGAGTGGGGGAAAGTGGGGGTTGGGCTCTAAACCAAGTATAAGCGAGAGCCTATCCATGGGATGTGGGTTTTAAACCTACAACCCACAACCATGGAATAAATGTGCCCCCTGAAAGATGCTTTGACTGTTTCCATACATCCAGCACTCACACGATGATGTGTTCTTGTATTCTGAGTGTGGGGAAGTTCCTCAAACTGACAGCAGCACCTGGATTCTATTAGTATCCCTTAGCTTCTGTTCCCTTAGTGTTTTCTTAGACCAGGCCATGAGGGAAAGCTGGGGGTTGGGCTTGGAGGCCACGTAGCAGTGAGTGCCCCCTGATCCATTGAGGAAGTACTTAGAGGACTTCTCCCTAAACGGAACACCTTTTCCTGCATTCATCTGGGTGCAGTGGGGCTGCACATCTCTCCCACACCTAAGAATGTGTTCTGGAATTCTGAGTGCAGGGAAGTTCCTCCAACTGACAGCAGCGCCTGGGTTCTAATTGAATTCCTTTGCTTGTCTTCCCTGATGGAAAGCCTAGGCGGGAGTGCGGGGGAAAGTGTGGTTTGGGCTCCAAAACCAAGTATTTGCGATGACCTCTCTATGGTTTCTGGAGGTTTTTAAACTACATCCCTAACCTGGGAACACCTGTGCCCCCATAAAGATCCGTGGAGTCTGTTTCCACACCTCCAGCACACACACAAACACTTGCAGAGTTATCCTGAGAGTGGGCAGCCTCCTCCAACTGAGAGCAGGGCCTTGGTTCTTATAAAATCGCTTAACTTGTCTACCCTGTTTGGTTGCCTGATACGGAGAGCTGGGGAAAGGGTGGGTTGGGCTCTAAATCCAAGTATTAGCGAGTGCTTCTCCATGGGATTTGGAGGTTATTAACCAAAAGCCCACAACATGGGAATAACTGTGCTCCTTGAAAAAAGCGTGGACTCTGTATCCCCACCACCAGAACACACATGAAGAAGTTTTCTGCTATCCTGAGTGTGGGCTGGCAATTTCAGGTGACAGAAGCGGCTGGGTTCTAATAGAATCCCTTAGCTTGTAATCCCTGAGTGTTTCCCTAGGACTGACTCTGAGAGAAACCTGGGGGTTGGGCTTTGAGGCCAAATAGTAGCGAGTGTCCCCGATGGACTGAGGAAGTATTTAGATGAATTCTCCATAAAGGGAAACACCTGAGCACCCATTCATCTGCGTGGAGTGGGGCTTCAAATCTCCCCACCACACAAGGTTGGGTTCCAGTATCCTGAGGGTGGGGTAGTTCCTCCAACTGACATCAGCGTCTTGGTTTGAATAGAATCCCTTTGCTTGTCTTCCCTGATGGTTTGCCTAGGCCAGTGTGTGGTTGAAAGTGGGATTTGGGATCTAAAACTAAGTATTAGCGTGTGCCTCTCCATGGGTAGTGGAGATGTTTAAACTACAACCCACAACTTGGGAATTACTGTGACCCCTGAAAAATGCTTGTGCTATGCTTCCCCACGTCCAGCACACACAGGAAGAAGTGTTCTGGGGTTGTGAGTGTGGGGAGGTTCCTCCAACAGACAGCAGCAGCTGGGTTGTAATAGAATCCCTTAGCTTGACTTCCCTAAGTGATTTCCTAGACCTAGCAGTAAGCGATGGTGGGGATGGGCTCTAAAGACAAGTATTAGCGAGTGCATCTCTCTGGGTAGTGGAGGGTTTTAAACTACTTCCCCAACCTTGGAACACCTGTGCCCCATAAAGTTGCGTGGAATCTGTTTCCCCACCTCCAGCACACACACGGAGACGTGCTCAGGTATCCTGATTGTGGGGAGGCTCCTCCAAATGACAGCAGCGCCTGGGTTCTAAAAGAATCCCTTAGCTTGTCTTCCCTGATGACATTCCTAGGCTGGAGAGTGGGGGAAATTGGGGGTTGGGCTCTAAACCAAGTATAAGCGAGAGCCTATCCATGGGATGTGGGTTTTTAACCTACAACCCACAACCATGGAATAAATGTGCCCCCTGAAAGATGCTTTGACTGTTTCCATACATCCAGCACTCACACGAAGATGTGTTCTTGTATTCTGAGTGTGGGGAAGTTCCTCAAACTGACAGCAGCACCTGGATTCTATTAGTATCCCTTAGCTTCTGTTCCCTTAGTGTTTTCATAGACCAGGCCATGAGGGAAAGCTGGGGGTTGGGCTTGGAGGCCACGTAGCAGTGAGTGCCCCTGATCCATTGAGGAAGTACTTAGAGGACTTCTCCCTAAACGGAACACCTTTTCCTGCATTCATCTGGGTGCAGTGGGGCTGCACATCTCTCCCACACCTAAGAATGTGTTCTGGAATTCTGAGTGCAGGGAAGTTCCTCCAAGTGACAGCAGCGCCTGGGTTCTAATTGAATCCCTTTGCTTGTCTTCCCTGATGGAAAGCCTAGGCGGGAGTGCGGGGGAAAGTGTGGTTTGGGCTCCAAAACCAAGTATTTGCGATGACCTCTCTATGGTTTGTGGAGGTGTTTAAACTACATCCCTAACCTGGGAACACCTGTGCCCCCATAAAGATCCGTGGAGTCTGTTTCCACACCTCCAGCACACACACAAACACTTGCACATTTATCCTGAGAGTGGGCAGCCTCCTCCAACTGAGAGCAGGGCCTTGGTTCTTATAAAATCGCTTAACTTGTCTACCCTGTTTGGTTGCCTGATACGGAGTGCTGGGGAAAGGGTGGGTTGGGCTCTAAATCCAAGTATTAGCGAGTGCTTCTCCATGGGATTTGGAGGTTATTAACCAACAGCCCACAACATGGGAATACCTGTGCTCCTTGAAAAAAGCGTGGACTCTGTATCCCCACCACCAGAACACACATGAAGAAGTTTTCTGCTATCCTGAGTGTGGGCTGGCAATTTCAGGTGACAGAAGCGGCTGGGTTCTAATAGAATCCCTTAGCATGTAATCCCTGAGTGTTTCCCTAGGACTGACTCTGAGAGAAACCTGGGGGTTGGGCTTTGAGGCCAAATAGTAGCGAGTGTCCCCGATGGACTGAGGAAGTATTTAGATGAATTCTCCATAAAGGGAAACACCTGAGCACCCATTCATCTGCGTGGAGTGGGGCTTCAAATCTCCCCACCACACAAGGTTGGGTTCCAGTATCCTGAGGGTGGGGTAGTTCCTCCAACTGACATCAGCGTCTTGGTTTGAATAGAATCCCTTTGCTTGTCTTCCCTGATGGTTTGCCTAGGCCAGTGTGTGGTTGAAAGTGGGATTTGGGATCTAAAACTAAGTATTCGCGTGTGCCTCTCCATGGGTAGTGGAGATGTTTAAACTACAACCCACAACTTGGGAATTACTGTGACCCCTGAAAAATGTTTGTGCTATGCTTCCCCACGTCCAGCACACACAGGAAGAAGTGTTCTGGGGTTGTGAGTGTGGGGAGGTTCCTCCAACAGACAGCAGCACCTGGGTTGTAATAGAATCCCTTAGCTTGACTTCCCTAAGTGATTTCCTAGACCTAGCAGTAAGCGATGGTGGGGATGGGCTCTAAAGACAAGTATTAGCGAGTGCATCTCTCTGGGTAGTGGAGGGTTTTAAACTACTTCCCCAACCTTGGAACACCTGTGCCCCATAAAGTTGCGTGGAATCTGTTTCCCCACCTCCAGCACACACACGGAGACGTGCTCAGGTATCCTGATTGTGGGGAGGCTCCTCCAAATGACAGCAGCGCCTGGGTTCTAAAAGAATCCCTTAGCTTGTCTTCCCTGATGACATTCCTAGGCTGGAGAGTGGGGGAAATTGGGGGTTGGGCTCTAAAACAAGTATAAGCGAGAGCCTATCCATGGGATGTGGGTTTTTAACCTACAACCCACAACCATGGAATAAATGTGCCCCCTGAAAGATGCTTTGACTGTTTCCATACATCCAGCACTCACACGAAGATGTGTTCTTGTATTCTGAGTGTGGGGAAGTTCCTCAAAGTGACAGCAGCACCTGGATTCTATTAGTATCCCTTAGCTTCTGTTCCCTGAGTGTTTTCTTAGACCAGGCCATGAGGGAAAGCTGGGGGTTGGGCTTGGAGGCCACGTAGCAGTGAGTGCCCCTGATCCATTGAGGAAGTACTTAGAGGACTTCTCCCTAAACGGAACACCTTTTCCTGCATTCATCTGGGTGCAGTGGGGCTGCACATCTCTCCCACACCTAAGAATGTGTTCTGGAATTCTGAGTGCAGGGAAGTTCCTCAAGTGACAGCAGCCCCTGGGTTCTAATTGAATCCCTTTGCTTGTCTTCCCTGATGGAAAGCCTAGGCGGTAGTGCGGGGGAAAGTGTGGTTTGGGCTCCAAAACCAAGTATTTGCGATGACCTCTCTATGGTTTGTGGAGGTTTTTAAACTACATCCCTAACCTGGGAACACCTGTGCCCCCATAAAGATCCGTGGAGTCTGTTTCCACACCTCCAGCACACACACAAACACTTGCACAGTTATCCTGAGAGTGGGCAGCCTCCTCCAACTGAGAGCAGGGCCTTGGTTCTTATAAAATCGCTTAACTTGTCTACCCTGTTTGGTTGCCTGATACGGAGTGCTGGGGAAAGGGTGGGTTGGGCTCTAAATCCAAGTATTAGCGAGTGCTTCTCCATGGGATTTGGAGGTTATTAACCAACAGCCCACAACATGGGAATACCTGTGCTCCTTGAAAAAAGCGTGGACTCTGTATCCCCACCACCAGAACACACATGAAGAAGTTTTCTGCTATCCTGAGTGTGGGCTGGCAATTTCAGGTGACAGAAGCGGCTGGGTTCTAATAGAATCCCTTAGCATGTAATCCCTGAGTGTTTCCCTAGGACTGACTCTGAGAGAAACCTGGGGGTTGGGCTTTGAGGCCAAATAGTAGCGAGTGTCCCCGATGGACTGAGGAAGTATTTAGATGAATTCTCCATAAAGGGAAACACCTGAGCACCCATTCATCTGCGTGGAGTGGGGCTTCAAATCTCCCCACCACACAAGGTTGGGTTCCAGTATCCTGAGGGTGGGGTAGTTCCTCCAACTGACATCAGCGTCTTGGTTTGAATAGAATCCCTTTGCTTGTCTTCCCTGATGGTTTGCCTAGGCCAGTGTGTGGTTGAAAGTGGGATTTGGAATCTAAAACTAAGTATTAGCGTGTGCCTCTCCATGGGTAGTGGAGATGTTTAAACTACAACCCACAACTTGGGAATTACTGTGACCCCTGAAAAATGCTTGTGCTATGTTTCCCCACGTACATCTCACACAGGAAGAAGTGTTCTGGGGTTGTGAGTGTGGGGAGGTTCCTCCAACAGACAGCAGCACCTGGGTTGTAATAGAATCCCTTAGCTTGACTTCCCTAAGTGATTTCCTAGGCCTAGCAGTAAGCGATGGTGGGGATGGGCTCTAAAGACAAGTATTAGCGAGTGCATCTCTGTGGGTAGTGGAGGGTTTTAAACTACTTCCCCAACCTTGGAACACCTGTGCCCCATAAAGATGCGTGGAATCTGTTTCCCCACCTCCAGCACACACACGGAGACGTGCTCAGGTATCCTGATTGTGGGGAGGCTCCTCCAAATGACAGCAGCGCCTGGGTTCTAAAAGAATCCCTTAGCTTGTCTTCCCTGATGACATGCCTAGGCTGGAGAGTGGGGGAAAGTGGGGGTTGGGCTCTAAACCAAGTATAAGCGAGAGCCTATCCATGGGATGTGGGTTTTTAACCTACAACCCACAACCATGGAATAAATGTGCCCCCTGAAAGATGCTTTGACTGTTTCCATACATCCAGCACTCACACGAAGATGTGTTCTTGTATTCTGAGTGTGGGGAAGTTCCTGAAACTGACAGCAGCACCTGGATTCTATTAGTATCCCTTAGCTTCTCTTCCCTTAGTGTTTTCTTAGACCAGGCCATGAGGGAAAGCTGGGGGTTGGGCTTGGAGGCCACGTAGCAGTGAGTGCCCCCTGATCCATTGAGGAAGTACTTAGAGGACTTCTCCCTAAACGGAACACCTTTTCCTGCATTCATCTGGGTGCAGTGGGGCTGCACATCTCTCCCACACCTAAGAATGTGTTCTGGAATTCTGAGTGCAGGGAAGTTCCTCCAACTGACAGCAGCGCCTGGGTTCTAATTGAATCCCTTTGCTTGTCTTCCCTGATGGAAAGCCTAGGCGGGAGTGCGGGGGAAAGTGTGGTTTGGGCTCCAAAACCAAGTATTTGCGATGACCTCTCTATGGTTTCTGGAGGTTTTTAAACTACATCCCTAACCTGGGAACACCTGTGCCCCCATAAAGATCCGTGGAGTCTGTTTCCACACCTCCAGCACACACACAAACACTTGCACAGTTATCCTGAGAGTGGGCAGCCTCCTCCAACTGAGAGCAGGGCCTTGGTTCTTATAAAATCGCTTAACTTGTCTACCCTGTTTGGTTGCCTGATACGGAGTGCTGGGGAAAGGGTGGGTTGGGCTCTAAATCCAAGTATTAGCGAGTGCTTCTCCATGGGATTTGGAGGTTATTAACCAACAGCCCACAACATGGGAATACCTGTGCTCCTTGAAAAAAGCGTGGACTCTGTATCCCCACCACCAGAACACACATGAAGAAGTTTTCTGCTATCCTGAGTGTGGGCTGGCAATTTCAGGTGACAGAAGCGGCTGGGTTCTAATAGAATCCCTTAGCATGTAATCCCTGAGTGTTTCCCTAGGACTGACTCTGAGAGAAACCTGGGGGTTGGGCTTTGAGGCCAAATAGTAGCGAGTGTCCCCGATGGACTGAGGAAGTATTTAGATGAATTCTCCATAAAGGGAAACACCTGAGCACCCATTCATCTGCGTGGAGTGGGGCTTCAAATCTCCCCACCACACAAGGTTGGGTTCCAGTATCCTGAGGGTGGGGTAGTTCCTCCAACTGACATCAGCGTCTTGGTTTGAATAGAATCCCTTTGCTTGTCTTCCCTGATGGTTTGCCTAGGCCAGTGTGTGGTTGAAAGTGGGATTTGGGATCTAAAACTAAGTATTCGCGTGTGCCTCTCCATGGGTAGTGGAGATGTTTAAACTACAACCCACAACTTGGGAATTACTGTGACCCCTGAAAAATGTTTGTGCTATGCTTCCCCACGTCCAGCACACACAGGAAGAAGTGTTCTGGGGTTGTGAGTGTGGGGAGGTTCCTCCAACAGACAGCAGCACCTGGGTTGTAATAGAATCCCTTAGCTTGACTTCCCTAAGTGATTTCCTAGACCTAGCAGTAAGCGATGGTGGGGATGGGCTCTAAAGACAAGTATTAGCGAGTGCATCTCTCTGGGTAGTGGAGGGTTTTAAACTACTTCCCCAACCTTGGAACACCTGTGCCCCATAAAGTTGCGTGGAATCTGTTTCCCCACCTCCAGCACACACACGGAGACGTGCTCAGGTATCCTGATTGTGGGGAGGCTCCTCCAAATGACAGCAGCGCCTGGGTTCTAAAAGAATCCCTTAGCTTGTCTTCCCTGATGACATTCCTAGGCTGGAGAGTGGGGGAAATTGGGGGTTGGGCTCTAAAACAAGTATAAGCGAGAGCCTATCCATGGGATGTGGGTTTTTAACCTACAACCCACAACCATGGAATAAATGTGCCCCCTGAAAGATGCTTTGACTGTTTCCATACATCCAGCACTCACACGAAGATGTGTTCTTGTATTCTGAGTGTGGGGAAGTTCCTCAAAGTGACAGCAGCACCTGGATTCTATTAGTATCCCTTAGCTTCTGTTCCCTGAGTGTTTTCTTAGACCAGGCCATGAGGGAAAGCTGGGGGTTGGGCTTGGAGGCCACGTAGCAGTGAGTGCCCCTGATCCATTGAGGAAGTACTTAGAGGACTTCTCCCTAAACGGAACACCTTTTCCTGCATTCATCTGGGTGCAGTGGGGCTGCACATCTCTCCCACACCTAAGAATGTGTTCTGGAATTCTGAGTGCAGGGAAGTTCCTCAAGTGACAGCAGCCCCTGGGTTCTAATTGAATCCCTTTGCTTGTCTTCCCTGATGGAAAGCCTAGGCGGTAGTGCGGGGGAAAGTGTGGTTTGGGCTCCAAAACCAAGTATTTGCGATGACCTCTCTATGGTTTGTGGAGGTTTTTAAACTACATCCCTAACCTGGGAACACCTGTGCCCCCATAAAGATCCGTGGAGTCTGTTTCCACACCTCCAGCACACACACAAACACTTGCACAGTTATCCTGAGAGTGGGCAGCCTCCTCCAACTGAGAGCAGGGCCTTGGTTCTTATAAAATCGCTTAACTTGTCTACCCTGTTTGGTTGCCTGATACGGAGTGCTGGGGAAAGGGTGGGTTGGGCTCTAAATCCAAGTATTAGCGAGTGCTTCTCCATGGGATTTGGAGGTTATTAACCAACAGCCCACAACATGGGAATACCTGTGCTCCTTGAAAAAAGCGTGGACTCTGTATCCCCACCACCAGAACACACATGAAGAAGTTTTCTGCTATCCTGAGTGTGGGCTGGCAATTTCAGGTGACAGAAGCGGCTGGGTTCTAATAGAATCCCTTAGCATGTAATCCCTGAGTGTTTCCCTAGGACTGACTCTGAGAGAAACCTGGGGGTTGGGCTTTGAGGCCAAATAGTAGCGAGTGTCCCCGATGGACTGAGGAAGTATTTAGATGAATTCTCCATAAAGGGAAACACCTGAGCACCCATTCATCTGCGTGGAGTGGGGCTTCAAATCTCCCCACCACACAAGGTTGGGTTCCAGTATCCTGAGGGTGGGGTAGTTCCTCCAACTGACATCAGCGTCTTGGTTTGAATAGAATCCCTTTGCTTGTCTTCCCTGATGGTTTGCCTAGGCCAGTGTGTGGTTGAAAGTGGGATTTGGAATCTAAAACTAAGTATTAGCGTGTGCCTCTCCATGGGTAGTGGAGATGTTTAAACTACAACCCACAACTTGGGAATTACTGTGACCCCTGAAAAATGCTTGTGCTATGTTTCCCCACGTACATCTCACACAGGAAGAAGTGTTCTGGGGTTGTGAGTGTGGGGAGGTTCCTCCAACAGACAGCAGCACCTGGGTTGTAATAGAATCCCTTAGCTTGACTTCCCTAAGTGATTTCCTAGGCCTAGCAGTAAGCGATGGTGGGGATGGGCTCTAAAGACAAGTATTAGCGAGTGCATCTCTGTGGGTAGTGGAGGGTTTTAAACTACTTCCCCAACCTTGGAACACCTGTGCCCCATAAAGATGCGTGGAATCTGTTTCCCCACCTCCAGCACACACACGGAGACGTGCTCAGGTATCCTGATTGTGGGGAGGCTCCTCCAAATGACAGCAGCGCCTGGGTTCTAAAAGAATCCCTTAGCTTGTCTTCCCTGATGACATGCCTAGGCTGGAGAGTGGGGGAAAGTGGGGGTTGGGCTCTAAACCAAGTATAAGCGAGAGCCTATCCATGGGATGTGGGTTTTTAACCTACAACCCACAACCATGGAATAAATGTGCCCCCTGAAAGATGCTTTGACTGTTTCCATACATCCAGCACTCACACGAAGATGTGTTCTTGTATTCTGAGTGTGGGGAAGTTCCTGAAACTGACAGCAGCACCTGGATTCTATTAGTATCCCTTAGCTTCTCTTCCCTTAGTGTTTTCTTAGACCAGGCCATGAGGGAAAGCTGGGGGTTGGGCTTGGAGGCCACGTAGCAGTGAGTGCCCCCTGATCCATTGAGGAAGTACTTAGAGGACTTCTCCCTAAACGGAACACCTTTTCCTGCATTCATCTGGGTGCAGTGGGGCTGCACATCTCTCCCACACCTAAGAATGTGTTCTGGAATTCTGAGTGCAGGGAAGTTCCTCCAACTGACAGCAGCGCCTGGGTTCTAATTGAATCCCTTTGCTTGTCTTCCCTGATGGAAAGCCTAGGCGGGAGTGCGGGGGAAAGTGTGGTTTGGGCTCCAAAACCAAGTATTTGCGATGACCTCTCTATGGTTTCTGGAGGTTTTTAAACTACATCCCTAACCTGGGAACACCTGTGCCCCCATAAAGATCCGTGGAGTCTGTTTCCACACCTCCAGCACACACACAAACACTTGCACAGTTATCCTGAGAGTGGGCAGCCTCCTCCAACTGAGAGCAGGGCCTTGGTTCTTATCAAATCGCTTAACTTGTCTACCCTGTTTGGTTGCCTGATACGGAGTGCTAGGGAAAGGGTGGGTTGGGCTCTAAATCCAAGTATTAGCGAGTGCTACTCCATGGGATATGGAGGTTATTAACCAAAAGCCCACAACATGGGAATACCTGTGCTCCTTGAAAAAAGCGTGGACTCTGTATCCCCACCACCAGAACACACATGAAGAAGTTTTCTGCTATCCTGAGTGTGGGCTGGCAATTTCAGGTGACAGAAGCGGCTGGGTTCTAATAGAATCCCTTAGCATGTAATCCCTGAGTGTTTCCCTAGGACTGACTCTGAGAGAAACCTGGGGGTTGGGCTTTGAGGCCAAATAGTAGCGAGTGTCCCCGATGGACTGAGGAAGTATTTAGATGAATTCTCCATAAAGGGAAACACCTGAGCACCCATTCATCTGCGTGGAGTGGGGCTTCAAATCTCCCCACCACACAAGGTTGGGTTCCAGTATCCTGAGGGTGGGGTAGTTCCTCCAACTGACATCAGCGTCTTGGTTTGAATAGAATCCCTTTGCTTGTCTTCCCTGATGGTTTGCCTAGGCCAGTGTGTGGTTGAAAGTGGGATTTGGAATCTAAAACTAAGTATTAGCGTGTGCCTCTCCATGGGTAGTGGAGATGTTTAAACTACAACCCACAACTTGGGAATTACTGTGACCCCTGAAAAATGCTTGTGCTATGTTTCCTCACGTACATCTCACACAGGAAGAAGTGTTCTGGGGTTGTGAGTGTGGGGAGGTTCCTCCAACAGACAGCAGCACCTGGGTTGTAATAGAATCCCTTAGCTTGACTTCCCTAAGTGATTTCCTAGGCCTAGCAGTAAGCGATGGTGGGGATGGGCTCTAAACACAAGTATTAGCGAGTGCATCTCTGTGGGTAGTGGAGGGTTTTAAACTACTTCCCCAACCTTGGAACACCTGTGCCCCATAAAGATGCGTGGAATCTGTTTCCCCACCTCCAGCACACACACGGAGACGTGCTCAGGTATCCTGATTGTGGGGAGGCTCCTCCAAATGACAGCAGCGCCTGGGTTCTAAAAGAATCCCTTAGCTTGTCTTCCCTGATGACATGCCTAGGCTGGAGAGTGGGGGAAAGTGGGGGTTGGGCTCTAAACCAAGTATAAGCGAGAGCCTATCCATGGGATGTGGGTTTTTAACCTACAACCCACAACCATGGAATAAATGTGCCCCCTGAAAGATGCTTTGACTGTTTCCATACATCCAGCACTCACACGAAGATGTGTTCTTGTATTCTGAGTGTGGGGAAGTTCCTGAAACTGACAGCAGCACCTGGATTCTATTAGTATCCCTTAGCTTCTCTTCCCTTAGTGTTTTCTTAGACCAGGCCATGAGGGAAAGCTGGGGGTTGGGCTTGGAGGCCACGTAGCAGTGAGTGCCCCCTGATCCATTGAGGAAGTACTTAGAGGACTTCTCCCTAAACGGAACACCTTTTCCTGCATTCATCTGGGTGCAGTGGGGCTGCACATCTCTCCCACACCTAAGAATGTGTTCTGGAATTCTGAGTGCAGGGAAGTTCCTCCAACTGACAGCAGCGCCTGGGTTCTAATTGAATCCCTTTGCTTGTCTTCCCTGATGGAAAGCCTAGGCGGGAGTGCGGGGGAAAGTGTGGTTTGGGCTCCAAAACCAAGTATTTGCGATGACCTCTCTATGGTTTGTGGAGGTTTTTAAACTACATCCCTAACCTGGGAACACCTGTGCCCCCATAAAGATCCGTGGAGTCTGTTTCCACACCTCCAGCACACACACAAACACTTGCACAGTTATCCTGAGAGTGGGCAGCCTCCTCCAACTGAGAGCAGGGCCTTGGTTCTTATAAAATCGCTTAACTTGTCTACCCTGTTTGGTTGCCTGATACGGAGTGCTGGGGAAAGGGTGGGTTGGGCTCTAAATCCAAGTATTAGCGAGTGCTTCTCCATGGGATTTGGAGGTTATTAACCAACAGCCCACAACATGGGAATACCTGTGCTCCTTGAAAAAAGCGTGGACTCTGTATCCCCACCACCAGAACACACATGAAGAAGTTTTCTGCTATCCTGAGTGTGGGCTGGCAATTTCAGTTGACAGAAGCAGCTGGGTTCTAATAGAATCCCTTAGCTTGTAATCCCTGAGTGTTTCCCTAGGACTGACTCTGAGAGAAACCTGGGGGTTGGTCTTTGAGGCCAAATAGTAGCGAGTGTCCCCGATGGACTGAGGAAGTATTTAGATGAATTCTCCATAAAGGGAAACACCTGAGCACACATTCATCTGCGTGGAGTGGGGCTTCAAATCTCCCCACCACACAAGGTTGGGTTCCAGTATCCTGAGGGTGGGGTAGTTCCTCCAACTGACATCAGCGTCTTGGTTTGAATAGAATCCCTTTGCTTGTCTTCCCTGATGGTTTGCCTAGGCCAGTGTGTGGTTGAAAGTGGGATTTGGGATCTGAAACTAAGTATTAGCGTGTGCCTCTCCATGGGTAGTGTAGATGTTTAAACTACAACCCACAACTTGGGAATTACTGTGACCCCTGAAAAATGCGTGTGCTAAGATTCCCCACGTCCAGCACACACAGGAAGAAGTGTTCTGGGGTTCTGAGTGTGGGGAGGTTCCTCCAACAGACAGCAGCACCTGGGTTGTAATAGAATCCCTTAGCTTGACTTCCCTAAGTGTTTTCCTAGGCCTAGCAGTAAGCGATGGTGGGGATGGGCTCTAAAGACAAGTATTAGCGAGTGCATCTCTGTGGGTAGTGGAGGGTTTTAAACTACTTCCCCAACCTTGGAACACCTGTGCCCCATAAAGATGCGTGGAATCTGTTTCCCCACCTCCAGCACACACACGGAGACGTACTCAGGTATCCTGATTGTGGGGAGGCTCCTCCAAATGACAGCAGCGCCTGGGTTCTAAAAGAATCCCTTAGCTTGTCTTCCCTGATGGCATGCCTAGGCTGGAGAGTGGGGGAAAGTGGGGGTTGGGCTCTAAACCAAGTATAAGCGAGAGCCTATCCATGGGATGTGGGTTTTTAACCTACAACCCACAACCATGGAATAAATGTGCCCTCTGAATGATGCTTTGACTGTTTCCATACATCCAGCACTCACACGAAGATGTGTTCTTGTATTCTGAGTGTGGGGAAGTTCCTCAAACTGACAGCAGCACCTGGATTCTATTAGTATCCCTTAGCTTCTGTTCAATGAGTGTTCTTTTAGGCCAGGCCATGAGGGAAAGCTGGGAGTTGGGCTTGGAGGCCACGTAGCAGTGAGTGCCCCCTGATCCATTGAGGAAGTACTTAGAGGACTTCTCCCTAATGGAACACATTTTCCTCCATTCATCTGGGTGCAGTGGGGCTGCACAACTCTCCCACACCTAAGAATGTGTTCTGGAATTCTGAGTGCAGGGAAGTTCCTCCAACTGACAGCAGCGCCTGGGTTCTAATTGAATCCCTTTGCTTGTCTTCCCTGATGGAAAGCCTAGGCGGGAGTGCGGGGGAAAGTGTGGTTTGGGCTCCAAAACCAAGTATTGGCGATGACCTCTCTATGGTTTGTGGAGGTTTTTAAACTACATCCCTAACCTGGGAACACCTGTGCCCCCATAAAGATCCGTGGAGTCTGTTTCCACACCTCCAGCACACACACAAACACTTGCACAGTTATCCTGAGAGTGGGCAGCCTCCTCCAACTGAGAGCAGGGCCTTGGTTCTTATAAAATCGCTTAACTTGTCTACCCTGTTTGGTTGCCTGATACGGAGTGCTGGGGAAAGGGTGGGTTGGGCTCTAAATCCAAGTATTAGCGAGTGCTTCTCCATGGGATTTGGAGGTTATTAACCAAAAGCCCACAACATGGGAATACCTGTGCTCCTTGAAAAAAGCGTGGACTCTGTATCCCCACCACCAGAACACACATGAAGAAGTTTTCTGCTATCCTGAGTGTGGGCTGGCAATTTCAGGTGACAGAAGCGGCTGGGTTCTAATAGAATCCCTTAGCTTGTAATCCCTGAGTGTTTCCCTAGGACTGACTCTGAGAGAAACCTGGGGGTTGGTCTTTGAGGCCAAATAGAAGCGAGTGTCCCCGATGGACTGAGGAAGTATTTAGATGAATTCTCCATAAAGGGAAACACCTGAGCACACATTCATCTGCGTGGAGTGGGGCTTCAAATCTCCCCACCACACAAGGTTGGGTTCCAGTATCCTGAGGGTGGGGTAGTTCCTCCAACTGACATCAGCGTCTTGGTTTGAATAGAATCCCTTTGCTTGTCTTCCCTGATGGTTTGCCTAGGCCAGTGTGTGGTTGAAAGTGGGATTTGGGATCTAAAACTAAGTATTAGCGTGTGCCTCTCCATGGGTAGTGGAGATGTTTAAACTACAACCCACAACTTGGGAATTACTGTGACCCCTGAAAAATGCGTGTGCTATGTTTCCCCACGTCCAGCACACACAGGAAGATGTTTTCTGGGGTTCTGAGTGTGGGGAGGTTCCTCCAACAGACAGCAGCACCTGGGTTGTAATAGAATCCCTTAGCTTGACTTCCCTAAGTGTTTTCCTAGGCCTAGCAGTAAGCGATGGTGGGGATGGGCTCTAAAGACAAGTATTAGCGAGTGCATCTCTGTGGGTAGTGGAGGGTTTTAAACTACTTCCCCAACCTTGGAACACCTGTGCCCCATAAAGATGCGTGGAATCTGTTTCCCCACCTCCAGCACACACACGGAGACGTGCTCAGGTATCCTGATTGTGGGGAGGCTCCTCCCAATGACAGCAGCGCCTGGGTTCTAAAGAATGCCTTAGCTTGTCTTCCCTGATGGCATGCCTAGGCTGGAGAGTGGGGGAAAGTGGGTGTTGGGCTTTAAACCATCTATTAGCGAGAGCCTATCCATGGGATGTGGGTTTTTAACCTACAACCCACAACCATGGAATAAATGTGCCCCCTGAAAGATGCTTTGACTGTTTCCATACATCCAGCACACACACGAAGATGTTTTCTGGTATTATGAGTGTGGGGAAGATCCTCAAACTGACAGCAGCACCTGGATTCTATTAGTATCCCTTAGCTTCTGTTCCCTGAGTGTCCTTTTAGGCCAGGCCATGTGGGAAAGCTTGGGGTTGGGCTTGGAGGCCACGTAGCAGTGAGTGCCCCCTGATCCATTGAGGAAGTACTTAGAGGACTTCTCCCTAAAGGGAACACCTTTTCCTGCATTCATCTGGGTGCAGTGGGGCTGCACATCTCTCCCACACCTAAGAATGTGTTCTGGAATTCTGAGTGCAGGGAAGTTCCTCCAACTGACAGCAGCGCCTGGGTTCTAATTGAATCCCTTTGCTTGTCTTCCCTGATGGAAAGCCTAGGCGGGAGTCCGGGGGAAAGTGTGGTTTGGGCTCCAAAACCAAGTATTTGCGATGACCTCTCTATGGTTTGTGGAGGTTTTTAAACTACATCCCTAACCTGGGAACACCTGTGCCCCCATAAAGATCCGTGGAGTCTGTTTCCACACCTCCAGCACACACACGAACACTTGCACAGTTATCCTGAGAGTGGGCAGCCTCCTCCAACTGAGAGCAGGGCCTTGGTTCTTATAAAATCGCTTAACTTGTCTACCCTGTTTGGTTGCCTGATACGGAGTGCTGGGGAAAGGGTGGGTTGGGCTCTAAATCCAAGTATTAGCGAGTGCTTCTCCATGGGATTTGGAGGTTATTAACCAAAAGCCCACAACATGGGAATACCTGTGCTCCTTGAAAAAAGCGTGGACTCTGTATCCCCACCACCAGAACACACATGAAGAAGTTTTCTGCTATCCTGAGTGTGGGCTGGCAATTTCAGGTGACAGAAGCGGCTGGGTTCTAATAGAATCCCTTAGCTTGTAATCCCTGAGTGTTTCCCTAGGACTGACTCTGAGAGAAACCTGGGGGTTGGGCTTTGAGGCCAAATAGTAGCGAGTGTCCCCGATGGACTGAGGAAGTATTTAGATGAATTCTCCATAAAGGGAAACACCTGAGCACCCATTCATCTGCGTGGAGTGGGGCTTCAAATCTCCCCACCACACATGGTTGGGTTCCAGTATCCTGAGATTGGGGTAGTTCCTAAAACTGATATCAGAATCTTGGTTTTAATAGAATCCCTTTGCTTATCTTCCCTGATGGTTTGCCTAGGCCAGTGTGTGGTTGAAAGTGGGATATGGGATCTAAAACTAAGTATTAGCGTGTGCCTCTCCATGGGTAGTGGAGATGTTTAAACTACAACCCACAACTTGGGAATTACTGTGACCCCTGAAAAATGCGTGTGCTATGTTTCCCCACGTCCAGCACACACAGGAAGAAGTTTTCTGGGGTTCTGAGTGTGGGGAGTTTCCTCCAACAGACAGCAGCACCTGGGTTTTAATAGAATCCCTTCGCTTGACTTCCCTATGTGTTTTTCTAAGCCTAGCAGTAAGCGATGGTGGGGGATGGGCTCTAAAGCCAAGTATTAGCGAGTGCATCTCTGTGGGTTGTGGAGGGTTTTAAACTACTTCCCCAACCTTGGAACACTTGTGCCCCATAAAGATGCGTGGAATCTGTTTCCCCACCTCCAGCACACACACGGAGACGTGCTCAGGTATCCTGATTGTGGGGAGGCTCCTCCAAATGACAGCAGCGCCTGGGTTCTAAAAGAATCCCTTAGCTTGTCTTCCCTGATGGCATGCCTAGGCTGGACAGTGGGGGAAAGTGGGGGTTGGGCTCTAAACCAAGTATAAGCGAGAGCCTATCCATGGGATGTGGGTTTTTAACCTACAACCCACAACCATGGAATAAATGTGCCCCCTGAAAGATGCTTTGACTCTTTCCCTACATCCAGCACACACACGAAGATGTGTTCTTGTATTCTGAGTGTGGGGAAGTTCCTCAAACTGACAGCAGCACCTGGATTCTATTACTATCCCTTAGCTTCTGTTCCCTGAGTGTTGTTTTAGGCCAGGCCATGAGGGAAAGCTGCCGGTTGGGCTTGGAGGCCACGTAGCAGTGAGTGCCCCCTGATCCATTGAGGAAGTACTTAGAGGACTTCTCCCTAAAGGGAACACCTTTTCCTGCATTCATCTGGGTGCAGTGGGGCTGCACAACTCTCCCACACCTAAGAATGTGTTCTGGAATTCTGAGTGCAGGGAAGTTCCTCCAAGTGACAGCAGCGCCTGGGTTCTAATTGAATCCCTTTGCTTGTCTTCCCTGATGGAAAGCCTAGGCGGGAGTGCGGGGGAAAGTGTGGTTTGGGCTCCAAAACCAAGTATTTGCGATGACCTCTCTATGGTTTGTGGAGGTGTTTAAACTACATCCCTAACCTGGGAACACCTGGGCCCCCATAAAGATCCGTGGAGTCTGTTTCCACACCTCCAGCACACACACGAACACTTGCACAGTTATCCTGAGAGTGGGCAGCCTCCTCCAACTGAGAGCAGGTCCTTGGTTCTTATAAAATCGCTTAACTTGCCTACACTGTTTGGTTGCCTGATACGGAGTGCTGGGGAAAGGGTGGGTTGGGCTCTAAATCCAAGTATTAGCGAGTGCTTCTCCATGGGATTTGGAGGTTATTAACCAACAGCCCACAACTTGGGAATACCTGTGCTCCTTGAAAAAAGCGTGGACTCTGTATCCCCACCACCAGAACACACATGAAGAAGTTTTCTGCTATCCTGAGTGTGGGCTGGCAATTTCAGGTGACAGAAGCGGCTGGGTTCTAATAGAATCCCTTAGCTTGTAATCCCTGAGTGTTTCCCTAGGACTGACTCTGAGAGAAACCTGGGGGTTGGGCTTTGAGGCCAAATAGTAGCGAGTGTCCCCGATGGACTGAGGAAGAATTTAGATGAATTCTCCATAAAGGGAAACACCTGAGCACCCATTCATCTGAGTGGAGTGGGGCTTCAAATCTCCCCACCACAAAAGGTTGGGTTCCAGTATCCTGAGGGTGGGGTAGTTCCTCCAACTGACATCAGCGTCTTGGTTTGAATAGAATCCCTTTGCTTGTCTTCCCTGATGGTTTGCCTAGGCCAGTGTGTGGTTGAAAGTGGGATTTGGAATCTAAAACTAAGTATTAGCGTGTGCCTCTCCATGGGTAGTGGAGATGTTTAAACTACAACCCACAACTTGGGAATTACTGTGACCCCTGAATAATGCTTGTGCTATATTTCCCCACGTACAGCACACACAGGAAGAAGTGTTCTGGGGTTGTGAGTGTGGGGAGGTTCCTCCAACAGACAGCAGCACCTGGGTTGTAATAGAATCCCTTAGCTTGACTTCCCTAAGTGATTTCCTAGGCCTAGCAGTAAGCGATGGTGGGGATGGTCTCTAAAGACAAGTATTAGCGAGTGCATCTCTCTGGGTAGTGGAGGGTTTTAAACTACTTCCCCAACCTTGGAACACCTGTGCCCCATAAAGATGCGTGGAATCTGTTTCCCCACCTCCAGCACACACACGGAGACATGCTCAGGTATCCTGATTGTGGGGAGGCTCCTCCAAATGACAGCAGCGTCTGGGTTCTAAAAGAATCCCTTAGCTTGTCTTCCCTGATGACATGCCTAGGCTGGAGAGTGGGGGAAAGTGGGGGTTGGGCTCTAAACCAAGTATAAGCGAGAGCCTATCCATGGGATGTGGGTTTTTAACCTACAACCCACAACCATGGAATAAATGTGCCCCCTGAAAGATGCTTTGACTGTTTCCATACATCCAGCACTCACACGAAGATGTGTTCTTGTATTCTGAGTGTGGGGATGTTCCTCAAACTGACAGCAGCACCTGGATTCTATTAGTATCCCTTAGCTTCTGTTCCCTTAGTGTTTTCTTAGACCAGGACATGAGGGAAAGCTGGGGGTTGGGCTTGGAGGCCACGTAGCAGTGAGTGCCCCCTGATCCATTGAGGAAGTACTTAGAGGACTTCTCCCTAAACGGAACACATTTTCCTGCATTCATCTCGGTGCAGTGGGGCTGCACATCTCTCTAACACCTACGAATGTGTTCTGGAATTCTGAGTGCAGGGAAGTTCCTCCAACTGACAGCAGCGCCTGGGTTCTAATTGAATCCCTTTGCTTGTCTTCCCTGATGGAAAGCCTAGGCGGGAGTGCGGGGGAAAGTGTGGTTTGGGCTCCAAAACCAAGTATTTGCGATGACCTCTCTATGGTTTGTGGAGGTTTTTAAACTACATCCCTAACCTGGGAACACCTGTGCCCCCATAAAGATCCGTGGAGTCTGTTTCCACACCTCCAGCACACATACAAACACTTGCACAGTTATCCTGAGAGTGGGCAGCCTCCTCCAACTGAGAGCAGGGCCTTGGTTCTTATAAAATCGCTTAACTTGTCTACCCTGCTTGGTTGCCTGATACGGAGTGCTGGGGAAAGGGTGGGTTGGGCTCTAAATCCAAGTATTAGCGAGTGCTTCTCCATGGGATTTGGAGGTTATTAACCAAAAGCCCACAACATGGGAATACCTGTGCTCCTTGAAAAAAGCGTGGACTCTGTATCCCCACCACCAGAACACACATGAAGAAGTTTTCTGCTATCCTGAGTGTGGGCTGGCAATTTCAGGTGACAGAAGCGGCTGGGTTCTAATAGAATCCCTTAGCTTGTAATCCCTGAGTGTTTCCCTAGGACTGACTCTGAGAGAAACCTGGGGGTTGGGCTTTGAGGCCAAATAGTAGCGAGTGTCCCCGATGGACTGAGGAAGTATTTAGATGAATTCTCCATAAAGGGAAACACCTGAGCACCCATTCATCTGCGTGGAGTGGGGCTTCAAATCTCCCCACCACAAAAGGTTGTGTTCCAGTATCCTGAGGGTGGGGTAGTTCCTCCAACTGACATCAGCGTCTTGGTTTGAATAGAATCCCTTTGCTTGTCTTCCCTGATGGTTTGCCTAGGCCAGTGTGTGGTTGAAAGTGGGATTTGGGATCTAAAACTAAGTATTAGCGTGTGCCTCTCCATGGGTATTGGAGATGTTTAAACTACAACCCACAACTTGGGAATTACTGTGACCCCTGAAAAATGCGTGTGGTATGTTTCCCCACGTCCAGCACACACAGGAAGATGTGTTCTGGGGTTCTGAGTGTGGGGAGGTTCCTCCAACAGACAGCAGCACCTGGGTTGTAATAGAATCCCTTAGCTTGACTTCCCTAAGTGTTTTCCTAGGCCTAGCAGTAAGCGATGGTGGGGATGGGCTCTAAAGACAAGTATTAGCGAGTGCATCTCTGTGGGTAGTGGAGGGTTTTAAACTACTTCCCCAACCTTGGAACACCTGTGCCCCATAAAGATGCGTGGAATCTGTTTCCCCACCTCCAGCACACACACGGAGACATGCTCAGGTATCCTGTTTGTGGGGAGGCTCCTCCAAATGACAGCAGCGCCTGGGTTCTAAAAGAATCCCTTAGCTTGTCTTCCCTGATGGCATGCCTAGGCTGGACAGTGGGGGAAAGTGGGGGTTGGGCTCTAAACCAAGTATAAGCGAGAGCCTATCAATGGGATGTGGGTTTTTAACCTACAACCCACAACCATGGAATAAATGTGCCCCCTGAAGGATGCTTTGACTGTTTCCCTACATCCAGCACTCACACGAAGATGTGTTCTTGTATTCTGAGTGTGGGGATGTTCCTCAAACTGACAGCAGCACCTGGATTCTATTAGTATCCCTTAGCTTCTGTTCCCTTAGTGTTTTCTTAGACCAGGCCATGAGGGAAAGCTGGGGGTTGGGCTTGGAGTCCACGTAGCAGTGAGTGCCCCCTGATCCATTGAGGAAGTACTTAGAGGACTTCTCCCTAAACGGAACACATTTTCCTGCATTCATCTCGGTGCAGTGGGGCTGCACATCTCTCCCACACCTAAGAATGTGTTCTGGAATTCTGAGTGCAGGGAAGTTCCTGCAACTGACAGCAGCGCCTGGGTTCTAATTGAATCCCTTTGCTTGTCTTCCCTGATGGAAAGCCTAGGCGGGAGTGCGGGGGAAAGTGTGGTTTGGGCTCCAAAACCAAGTATTTGCGATGACCTCTCTATGGTTTGTGGAGGTTTTTAAACTACATCCCTAACCTGGGAACACCTGTGCCCCCATAAAGATCCGTGGAGTCTGTTTCCACACCTCCAGCACACATACAAACACTTGCACAGTTATCCTGAGAGTGGGCAGCCTCCTCCAACTGAGAGTAGGGCCTTGGTTCTTATAAAATCGCTTAACTTGTCTACCCTGTTTGGTTGCCTGATACGGAGTGCTGGGGAAAGGGTGGGTTGGGCTCTAAATCCAAGTATTAGCGAGTGCTTCTCCATGGGATTTGGAGGTTATTAACCAAAAGCCCACAACATGGGAATACCTGTGCTCCTTGAAAAAAGCGTGGACTCTGTATCCCCACCACCAGAACACACATGAAGAAGTTTTCTGCTATCCTGAGTGTGGGCTGGCAATTTCAGGTGACAGAAGCGGCTGGGTTCTAATAGAATCCCTTAGCTTGTAATCCCTGAGTGTTTCCCTAGGACTGACTCTGAGAGAAACCTGGGGGTTGGGCTTTGAGGCCAAATAGTAGCGAGTGTCCCCGATGGACTGAGGAAGTATTTAGATGAATTCTCCATAAAGGGAAACACCTGAGCACCCATTCATCTGCGTGGAGTGGGGCTTCAAATCTCCCCACCACAAAAGGTTGTGTTCCAGTATCCTGAGGGTGGGGTAGTTCCTCCAACTGACATCAGCGTCTTGGTTTGAATAGAATCCCTTTGCTTGTCTTCCCTGATGGTTTGCCTAGGCCAGTGTGTGGTTGAAAGTGGGATTTGGGATCTAAAACTAAGTATTAGCGTGTGCCTCTCCATGGGTATTGGAGATGTTTAAACTACAACCCACAACTTGGGAATTACTGTGACCCCTGAAAAATGCGTGTGCTATGTTTCCCCACGTCCAGCTCACACAGGAAGAAGTGTTCTGGGGTTCTGAGTGTGGGGAGGTTCCTCCAACAGACAGCAGCACCTGGGTTGTAATAGAATCCCTTAGCTTGACTTCCCTAAGTGTTTTCCTAGTCCTAGCAGTAAGCGATGGTGGGGGATGGGCTCTAAAGCCAAGTATTAGTGAGTGCATCTCTGTGGGTTGTGGAGGGTTTTAAACTACTTCCCCAACCTTGGAACACCTGTGCACCATAAAGATGCGTGGAATCTGTTTCCCCACCTCCAGCACACACACGGAGACGTGCTCAGGTATCCTGATTGTGGGGAGGCTCCTCCAAATGACAGCAGCGCCTGGGTTCTAAAAGAATCCCTTAGCTTGTCTTCCCTGATGGCATGCCTAGGCTGGAGAGTGGGGGAAAGTGGGGTTTGGGCTCTAAACCAAGTATAAGCGAGAGCCTATCCATGGGATGTGGGTTTTTAACCTACAACCCACAACCATGGAATAAATGTGCCCCCTGAAAGATGCTTTGACTGTTTCCCTACATCCAGCACACACACGAAGATGTGTTCTTGTATTCTGAGTGTGGGGAAGTTCCTCAAACTGACAGCAGCACCTGGATTCTATTAGTATCCCTTAGCTTCTGTTCCCTGAGTGTTCTTTTAGGCCAGGCCATGAGGGAAAGCTGGGGGTTGGGCTTGGAGGCCACGTAGCAGTGAGTGCCCCCTGATCCATTGAGGAAGTACTTAGAGGACTTCTCCCTAAAGGAACACCTTTTCCTGCATTCATCTGGGTGCAGTGGGGCTGCACAACTCTCCCACATCTAAGAATGTGTTCTGGAATTCTGAGTGCAGGGAAGTTCCTCCAAGTGACAGCAGCACCTGGGTTCTAATTGAATCCCTTTGCTTGTCTTCCCTGATGGAAAGCCTAGGCGGTAGTGCGGGGGAAAGTGTGGTTTGGGCTCCAAAACCAAGTATTTGCGATGACCTCTCTATGGTTTGTGGAGGTGTTTAAACTACATCCCTAACCTAGGAACACCTGTGCCCACATAAAGATCCGTGGAGTCTGTTTCCACACCTCCAGCACACACACGAACACTTGCACAGTTATCCTGAGAGTGGGCAGCCTCCTCCAACTGAGAGCAGGGCCTTGGTTCTTATAAAATCGCTTAAATTGTCTACCCTGTTTGGTTGCCTGATACGGAGTGCTGGGGAAAGGGTAGGTTTGGCTCTAAATCCAAGTATTAGCGAGTGCTTCTCCATGGGATTTGGAGGTTATTAACCAAAAGCCCACAACATGGGAATACCTGTGCTTCTTGAAAAAAGCGTGGACTCTGTATCCCCACCACCAGAACACACATGAAGAAGTTTTCTGCTATCCTGAGTGTGGGCTGGCAATTTCAGGTGACAGAAGCGGCTGGGTTCTAATAGAATCCCTTAGCTTGTAATCCCTGAGTGTTTCCCTAGGACTGACTCTGAGAGAAACCTGGGGGTTGGGCTTTGAGGCCAAATAGTAGCGAGTGTCCCCGATGGACTGAGGAAGTATTTAGATGAATTCTCCATAAAGGGAAACACCTGAGCACCCATTCATCTGCGTGGAGTGGGGCTTCAAATCTCCCCACCACACAAGGATGGGTTCCAGTATCCTGAGGGTGGGGTAGTTCCTCCAACTGACATCAGCGTCTTGGTTTGAATAGAATCCCTTTGCTTGTCTTCCCTGATGGTTTGCTAGGCCAGTGTGTGGTTGAAAGTGGGATTTGGGATCTAAAACTAAGTATTAGCGTGTGCCTCTCCATGGGTAGTGGAGATGTTTAAACTACAACCCACAACTTGGGAATTACTGTGACCCCTGAAAAATGCTTGTGCTATGTTTCCCCACATCCAGCACACACAGGAAGAAGTGTTCTGGGGTTCTGAGTGTGGGGAGGTTCCTCCAACAGACAGCAGCACCTGGGTTGTAATAGAATCCCTTAGCTTGACTTCCCTAAGTGATTTCCTAGGCCTAGCAGTAAGCGATGGTGGGGATGGGCTCTAAAGACAAGTATTAGCGAGTGCATCTCTGTGGGTAGTGGAGGGTTTTAAACTACTTCCCCAACCTTGGAACACCTGTGCCCCATAAAGATGCGTGGAATCTGTTTCCCCACCTCCAGCACACACACGGAGACGTGCTCAGGTATCCTGATTGTGGGGAGGCTCCTCCAAATGACAGCAGCGCCTAGGTTCTAAAAGAATCCCTTAGCTTGTCTTCCCTGATGGCATGCCTAGGCTGGAGAGTGGGGGAAAGTGGGGGTTGGGCTCTAAACCAAGTATAAGTGAGAGCCTATCCATGGGATGTGGGTTTTTAACCTACAACCCACAACCATGGAATAAATGTGCCCCCTGAAAGATGCTTTGACTGTTTCCATACATCCAGCACTCACACGAAGATGTGTTCTTGTATACTGAGTGTGGGGAAGTTCCTCAAACTGACAGCAGCACCTGGATTCTATTAGTATCCCTTAGCTTCAGTTCCCTGAGTGTTCTTTTAGGCCAGGCCATGAGGGAAAGCTGGGGGTTGGGCTTGGAGGCCACGTAGCAGTGAGTGCCCCCTGATCCATTGAGGAAGTACTTAGAGGACTTCTCCCTAAAGGGAACACCTTTTCCTGCATTCATCTGGGTGCAGTGGGGCTGCACAACTCTCCCACACCTAAGAATGTGTTCTGGAATTCTGAGTGCAGGGAAGTTCCTCCAAGTGACAGCAGCGCCTGGGTTCTAATTGAATCCCTTTGCTTGTCTTCCCTGATGGAAAGCCTAGGCGGGAGTGCGGTGGAAATTGTGGTTTGGGCTCCAAAACCAAGTATTTGCGATGACCTCTCTATGGTTTGTGGAGGTGTTTAAAATACATCCCTAACCTGGGAACACCTGTGCCCCCATAAAGATACGTGGAGTCTGTTTCCACACCTCCAGCACACACACGAACACTTGCACAGTTATCCTGAGAGTGGGCAGCCTCCTCCAACTGAGAGCAGGGCCTTGGTTCTTATAAAATCGCTTAACTTGTCTACCCTGTTTGGTTGCCTGATACGGAGTGCTGGGGAAAGGGTGGGTTGGGCTCTAAATCCAAGTATTAGCGAGTGCTTCTCCATGGGATTTGGAGGTTATTAACCAAAAGCCCACAACATGGGAATACCTGTGCTCCTTGAAAAAAGCGTGGACTCTGTATCCCCACCACCAGAACACACATGAAGAAGTTTTCTGCTATCCTGAGTGTGGGCTGGCAATTTCAGGTGACAGAAGCGGCTGGGTTCTAATAGAATCCCTTAGCTTGTAATCCCTGAGTGTTTCCCTAGGACTGACTCTGAGAGAAACCTGGGGGTTGGGCTTTGAGGCCAAATAGTAGCGAGTGTCCCCGATGGACTGAGGAAGTATTTAGATGAATTCTCCATAAAGGGAAACACCTGAGCACCCATTCATCTGCGTGGAGTGGGGCTTCAAATCTCCCCACCACACAAGGTTGGGGTCCAGTATCCTGAGAGTGGGGTAGTTTCTCCAACTGACATCAGCGTCTTGGTTTGAATAGAATCCCTTTGCTTGTCTTCCCTGATGGTTGGCCTAGGCCAGTGTGTGGTTGAAAGTGTGATTTGGGATCTAAAACTAAGTATTAGCGTGTGCCTCTCCATGGGTAGTGGAGATGTTTAAACTACAACCCACAACTTGGGAATTACTGTGACCCCTGAAAAATGCGTGTGCTATGTTTCCCCACGTCCAGCACACACAGGAAGAAGTGTTCTGGGGTTCTGAGTGTGGGGAGGTTCCTCCAACAGACAGCAGCACCTGGGTTGTAATAGAATCCCTTAGCTTGACTTCACTAAGTGATTTCCTAGCCCTAGCAGTATGCGATGGTGGGGATGGGCTCTAAAGACAAGTATTAGCGAGTGCATCTCTGTGGGTAGTGGAGGGTTTTAAACTACTTCCCCAACCTTGGAACACCTGGGCCCATAAAGATGCGTTGAATCTGTTTCCCCACCTCCAGCACACACACGGAGACGTGCTCAGGTATCCTGATTGTGGGGAGGCTCCTCCAAATGACAGCAGCGCCTGGGTTCTAAAAGAATCCCTTAGCTTGTCTTCCCTGATGGCATGCCTAGGCTGGAGAGTGGGGGAAAGTGGGGGTTGGGCTCTAAACCAAGTATAAGCGAGAGCCTATCCATGGGATGTGGGTTTTTAACCTACAACCCACAACCATGGAATAAATGTGCCCCCTGAAAGATGCTTTGACTGTTTCCCTACATCCAGCACACACACGAAGATTTGTTCTGGTATTCTGAGTGTGGGGAAGTTCCTCAAACTGACAGCAGCACCTGGATTCTATTAGTATCCCTTAGCTTCTGTTCCCTGAGTGTCATTTTAGGCCAGGCCATGAGGGAAAACTGGGGTTTGGGCTTGGATGCCATGTAGCAGTGAGTGCCCCCTGATCCATTGAGGAAGTACTTAGAGGACTTCTCCCTAAAGGGAACACCTTTTCCTGCATTCATCTGGGTGCAGTGGGGCTGCACAACTCTCCCACACCTAAGAATGTGTTCTGGAATTCTGAGTGCAGGGAAGTTCCTCCAACTGACAGCAGCGCCTGGGTTCTAATTGAATCCCTTTGCTTGTCTTCCCTGATGGAAAGCCTAGGAGGGAGTGCGGGGGAAAGTGTGGTTTGGGCTCCAAAACCAAGTATTTGCGATGACCTCTCTACGGTTTGTGGAGGTGTTTAAACTACATCCCTAACCTGGGAACACCTGTGCCCCCATAAAGATACGTGGAGTCTGTTTCCACACCTCCAGCACACACACGAACACTTGCACAGTTATCCTGAGAGTGGGCAGCCTCCTCCAACTGAGAGCAGGGCCTTGGTTCTTATAAAATCGCTTAACTTGTCTACCCTGTTTGGTTGCCTGATACGGAGTGCTGGGGAAAGGGTGGGTTGGGCTCTAAATCCAAGTATTAGCGAGTGCTTCTCCATGGGATTTGGAGGTTATTAACCAAAAGCCCACAACATGGGAATACCTGTGCTCCTTGAAAAAAGCGTGGACTCTGTATCCCCACCACCAGAACACACATGAAGAAGTTTTCTGCTATCCTGAGTGTGGGCTGGCAATTTCAGGTGACAGAAGCGGCTGGGTTCTAATAGAATCCCTTAGCGTGTAATCCCTGAGTGTTTCCCTAGGACTGACTCTGAGAGAAACCTGGGGGTTGGGCTTTGAGGCCAAATAGTAGCGAGTGTCCCCGATGGACTGAGGAAGTATTTAGATGAATTCTCCATAAAGGGAAACACCTGAGCACCCATTCATCTGCGTGGAGTGGGGCTTCAAATCTCCCCACCACACAAGGTTGGGTTCCAGTATCCTGAGGGTGGGGTAGTTCCTAAAACTGATATCAGCATCTTGGTTTTAATAGAATCCCTTTGCTTATCTTCCCTGATGGTTTGCCTAGGCCAGTGTGTGGTTGAAAGTGGGATATGGGATCTAAAACTAAGTATTAGCGTGTGCCTCTCCATGGGTAGTGGAGATGTTTAAACTACAACCCACAACTTGGGAATTACTGTGACCCCTGAAAAATGCGTGTGCTATGTTTCCCCACGTCCAGCACACACAGGAAAAAGTGTTCTGGGGTTGTGAGTGTGGGGAGTTTCCTCCAACAGACGGCAGCACCTGGGTTTTAATAGAATCCCTTCGCTTGACTTCCCTAAGTGTTTTTCTAGGCCTAGCAGTAAGCGATGGTGGGGGATGGGCTCTAAAGCCAAGTATTAGCGAGTGCATCTCTGTGGGTAGTGGAGGGTTTTAAACTACTTCCAAATCCTTGGAACACCTGGGCCCCATAAAGATGCGTGGAATATGTTTCTCCACCTCCAGCACACACACGGAGACGTGCTCAGGTATCCTGATTGTGGGGAGGCACCTCCCAATGACAGCAGCGCCTGGGTTCTAACGAATCCATTAGCTTGTCTTCCCTGATGGCATGCCTTGGCTGGAGAGTGGGGGAAAGTGGGTGTTGGGCTTTAAACCATCTATTAGCGAGAGCCTATCCATGGGATGTGGGTTTTTAACCTACAACCCACAACCATGGAATAAATGTGCCCCCTGAAAGATGCTTTGACTGTTTCCCTACATCCAGCACACACACGAAGATGTTTTCTGGTATTATGAGTGTGGGGAAGATCCTCAAACTGACAGCAGCACCTGGATTCTATTAGTATCCCTTAGCTTCTGTTCCCTGAGTGTTCTTTTAGGCCAGGCCATGTGGGAAAGCTTGGGGTTGGGCTTGGAGGCCACGTAGCAGTGAGTGCCCCCTGATCCATTGAGGAAGTACTTAGAGGACTTCTCCCTAAAGGGAACACCTTTTCCTGCATTCATCTGGGTGCAGTGGGGCTGCACATCTCTCCCACACCAAAGAATGTGTTCTGGAATTCTGAGTGCAGGGAAGTTCCTCCAACTGACAGCAGCGCCTGGGTTCTAATTGAATCCCTTTGCTTGTCTTCCCTGATGGAAAGCCTAGGCGGGAGTGCGGGGGAAAGTGTGGTTTGGGCTCCAAAACCAAGTATTGGCGATGACCTCTCTATGGTTTGTGGAGGTATTTAAACTACATCCCTAACCTGGGAACACCTGTGCCCCCATAAAGATCCGTGCAGTCTGTTTCCACACCTCCAGCACACACACGAACACTTGCACAGTTATCCTGAGAGTGGGCAGCCTCCTCCAACTGAGAGCAGGGCCTTGGTTCTTATAAAATCGCTTAACTTGTCTACCCTGTTTGGTTGCCTGATACGGAGTGCTGGGGAAAGGGTGGGTTGGGCTCTAAATCCAAGTATTAGCGAGTGCTTCTCCATGGGATTTGGAGGTTATTAACCAAAAGCCCACAACATGGGAATACCTGTGCTCCTTGAAAAAAGCGTGGACTCTGTATCCCCACCACCAGAACACACATGAAGAAGTTTTCTGCTATCGTGAGTGTGGGCTGGCAATTTCAGGTGACAGAAGCGGCTGGGTTTTAATAGAATCCCTTAGCGTGTAATCCCTGAGTGATTCCCTAGGACTGACTCTGAGAGAAACCTGGGGGTTGGGCTTTGAGGCCAAATAGTAGCGAGTGTCCCCGAAGGACTGAGGAAGTATTTAGATGAATTCTCCATAAAGGGAAACACCTGAGCACCCATTCATCTGCGTGGAGTGGGGCTTCAAATCTCCCCACCACACAAGGTTGGGTTCCAGTATCCTGAGGGTGGGGTAGTTCCTAAAACTGATATCAGCATCTTGGTTTTAATAGAATCCCTTTGCTTATCTTCCCTGATGGTTTGCCTAGGCCAGTGTGTGGTTGAAAGTGGGATATGGGATCTAAAACTAAGTATTAGCGTGTGCCTCTCCATGGGTACTGGAGATGTTTAAACTACAACCCACAACTTGGGAATTACTGTGACCCCTGAAAAATGCGTGTGCTATGTTTCCCCACGTCCAGCACACACAGGAAGAAGGGTTCTGGGGTTCTGAGTGTGGGGAGTTTCCTCCAACAGACAGCAGCACCTGGGTTTTAATAGAATCCCTTCGCTTGACTTCCCTAAGTGTTTTTCTAGGCCTAGCAGTAAGCGATGGTGGGGGATGGGCTCTAAACCCAAGTATTAGCGAGTGCATCTCTGTGGGTAGTGGAGGGTTTTAAACTACTTCCAAATCCTTGGAACACCTGGGCCCCATAAAAATGCGTGGAATATGTTTCTCCACCTCCAGCACACACACGGAGACGTGCTCAGGTATCCTGATTGTGGGGAGGCTCCTCCCAATGACAGCAGCGCCTGGGTTCTAAAGAATCCATTAGCTTGTCTTCCCTGATGGCATGCCTTGGCTGGAGAGTGGGGGAAAGTGGGTGTTGGGCTTTAAACCATCTATTAGCGAGAGCCTATAGATGGGATGTGGGTTTTTAACCTACAACCCACAACCATGGAATAAATGTGCCCCCTGAAAGATGCTTTGACTGTTTCCATACATCCAGCACACACACGAAGATGTTTTCTGGTATTATGAGTGTGGGGAAGATCCTCAAACTGACAGCAGCACCTGGATTCTATTAGTATCCCTTAGCTTCTGTTCCCTGAGTGTTCTTTTAGGCCAGGCCATGTGGGAAAGCTTGGGGTTGGGCTTGGAGGCCACGTAGCAGTGAGTGCCCCCTGATCCATTGAGGAAGTACTTAGAGGACTTCTCCCTAAAGGGAACACCTTTTCCTGCATTCATCTGGGTGCAGTGGGGCTGCACATCTCTCCCACACCAAAGAATGTGTTCTGGAATTCTGAGTGCAGGGAAGTTCCTCCAACTGACAGCAGCGCCTGGGTTCTAATTGAATCCCTTTGCTTGTCTTCCCTGATGGAAAGCCTAGGCGGGAGTGCGGGGGAAAGTGTGGTTTGGGCTCCAAAACCAAGTATTTGCGATGACCTCTCTATGGTTTGTGGAGGTGTTTAAACTACATCCCTAACCTGGGAACACCTGTGCCCCTATAAAGATCCATGGAGTCTGTTTCCACACCTCCAGCACACACACGAACACTTGCACAGTTATCCTGAGAGTGGGCAGCCTCCTCCAACTGAGAGCAAGGCCTTCGTTCTTATAAAATCGCTTAACTTGCCTACCCTGTTTGGTTGCCTGATACGGAGTGCTGGGGAAAGGGTGGGTTGGGCTCTAAATCCAAGTATTAGCGAGTGCTTCTCCATGGGATTTGGAGGTTATTAACCAAAAGCCCACAACATGGGAATACCTGTGCTCCTTGAAAAAAGCGTGGACTCTGTATCCCCACCACCAGAACACACATGAAGAAGTTTTCTGCTATCCTGAGTGTGGGCTGGCAATTTCAGGTGACAGAAGCGGCTGGGTTCTAATAGAATCCCTTAGCTTGTAATCCCTGAGTGTTTCCCTAGGACTGACTCTGAGAGAAACCTGGGGGTTGGGCTTTGAGGCCAAATAGTAGCGAGTGTCCCCGATGGACTGAGGAAGTATTTAGATGAATTCTCCATAAAGGGAAACACCTGAGCACCCATTCATCTGCGTGGAGTGGGGCTTCAAATCTCCCCACCACACAAGGTTGGGTTCCAGTATCCTGAGGGTGGGGTAGTTCCTCCAACTGACATCAGCGTCTTGGTTTGAATAGAATCCCTTTGCTTGTCTTCCCTGATGGTTTGCCTAGGCCAGTGTGTGGTTGAAAGTGGGATTTGGGATCTAAAACTAAGTATTAGCGTGTGCCTCTCCATGGGTAGTGGAGATGTTTAAACTACAACGCACAACTTGGGAATTACTGTGACCCCTGAAAAATGCGTGTGCTCTGTTTCCCCACGTCCAGCTCACACAGGAAGAAGTGTTCTGGGGCTCTGAGTGTGGGGAGGTTCCTCCAACAGACAGCAGCACCTGGGTTGTAATAGAATCCCTTAGCTTGACTTCCCTAAGTGTTTTCCTAGGCCTAGCAGTAAGCGATGGTGGGGGATGGGCTCTAAAGCCAAGTATTAGTGAGTGCATCTCTGTGGGTTGTGGAGGGTTTTAAACTACTTCCCCAACCTTGGAACACCTGTGCACCATAAAGATGCGTGGAATCTGTTTCCCCACCTCCAGCACACACACGGAGACGTGCTCAGGTTTCCTGATTGTGGGGAGGCTCCTCCAAATGACAGCAGCGCCTGGGTTCTAAAAGAATCCCTTAGCTTGTCTTCCCTGATGGCATGCCTAGGCTGGAGAGTGGGGGAAAGTGGGGGTTGGGCTCTAAACCAAGTATAAGCGAGAGCCTATCCGTGGGATGTGGGTTTTTAAACTACAACCCACAACCATGGAATAAATGTGCCCCCTGAAAGATGCTTTGACTGTTTCCTTACATCCAGCACACACACGAAGATGTGTTCTTGTATTCTGAGTGTGGGGAAGTTCCTCAAACTGACAGCAGCACCTGGATTCTATTACTATCCCTTAGCTTCTGTTCCCTGAGTGTTCTTTTAGGCCAGGCCATGAGGGAAAGCTGGGGGTTGGGCTTGGAGGCCACGTAGCAGTGAGTGCCCCCTGATCCATTGAGGAAGTACTTAGAGGACTTCTCCCTAAAGGGAACACCTTTTCCTGCATTCATCTGGGTGCAGTGGGGCTGCACAACTCTCCCACACCTAAGAATGTGTTCTGGAATTCTGAGTGCAGGGAAGTTCCTCCAAGTGACAGCAGCGCCTGGGTTCTAATTGAATCCCTTTGCTTGTCTTCCCTGATGGAAAGCCTAGGCGGGAGTGCGGGGGAAAGTGTGGTTTGGGCTCCAAAACCAAGTATTTGCGATGACCTCTCTATGGTTTGTGGAGGTGTTTAAACTACATCCCTAACCTGGGAACACCTGTGCCCCCATAAAGATCCGTGGAGTCTGTTTCCACACCTCCAGCACACACACGAACACTTGCACAGTTATCCTGAGAGTGGGCAGCCTCCTCCAACTGAGAGCAGGCCCCTGGTTCTTATAAAATCGCTTAACTTGCCTACCCTGTTTCGTTGCCTGATACGGAGTGCTGGGGAAAGGGTGGGTTGGGCTCTAAATCCAAGTATTAGCGAGTGCTTCTCCATGGGATTTGGAGGTTATTAACCAACAGCCCACAACATGGGAATACCTGTGCTCCTTGAAAAAAGCGTGGACTCTGTATCCCCACCACCAGAACACACATGAAGAAGTTTTCTGCTATCCTGAGTGTGGGCTGGCAATTTCAGGTGACAGAAGCGGCTGGGTTCTAATAGAATCCCTTAGCTTGTAATCCCTGAGTGTTTCCCTAGGACTGACTCTGAGAGAAACCTGGGGGTTGGGCTTTGAGGCCAAATAGTAGCGAGTGTCCCCGATGGACTGAGGAAGTATTTAGAAGAATTCTCCATAAAGGGAAACACCTGAGCACCCATTCCTCTGCGTGGAGTGGGGCTTCAAATCTCCCCACCACACAAGGTTGGGTTCCAGTATCCTGAGGGTGGGGTAGTTCCTCCAACTGACATCAGCGTCTTGGTTTGAATAGAATCCCTTTGCTTGTCTTCCCTGATGGTTTGCCTAGGCCAGTGTGTGGTTGAAAGTGGGATTTGGAATCTAAAACTAAGTATTAGCGTGTGCCTCTCCATGGGTAGTGGAGATGTTTAAACTACAACCCACAACTTGGGAATTACTGTGACCCCTGAAAAATGCTTGTGCTATGTTTCCCCACGTACAGCACACACAGGAAGAAGTGTTCTGGGGTTGTGAGTGTGGGGAGGTTCCTCCAACAGACAGCAGCACCTGGGTTGTAATAGAATCCCTTAGCTTGACTTCCCTAAGTGATTTCCTAGGCCTAGCAGTAAGCGATGGTGGGGATGGGCTCTAAAGACAAGTATTAGCGAGTGCAACTCTGTGGGTAGTGGAGGGTTTTAAACTACTTCCCCAACCTTGGAACACCTGTGCCCCATAAAGATGCGTGGAATCTGTTTCCCCACCTCCAGCACACACACGGAGACATGCTCAGGTATCCTGATTGTGGGGAGGCTCCTCCAAATGACAGCAGCGCCTGGGTTCTAAAAGAATCCCTTAGCTTGTCTTCCCTGATGACATGCCTAGGCTGGAGAGTGGGGGAAAGTGGGGGTTGGGCTCTAAACCAAGTATAAGCGAGAGCCTATCCATGGGATGTGGGTTTTTAACCTACAACCCACAACCATGGAATAAATGTGCCCCCTGAAAGATGCTTTGACTGTTTCCATACATCCAGCACTCACACGAAGATGTGTTCTTGTATTCTGAGTGTGGGGAAGTTCCTCAAACTGACAGCAGCACCTGGATTCTATTAGTATCCCTTAGCTTCTGTTCCCTTAGTGTTTTCTAAGACCAGGCCATGAGGGAAAGCTGGGGGTTGGGCTTGGAGGCCACGTAGCAGTGAGTGCCCCCTGATCCATTGAGGAAGTGCTTAGAGGACTTCTCCCTAAACGGAACACCTTTTCCTCCATTCATCTGGGTGCAGTGGGGCTGCACAACTCTCCCACACCAAAGAATGTGTTCTGGAATTCTGAGTGCAGGGAAGTTCCTCCAAGTGACAGTAGCGCCTGGGTTCTAATTGAATCCCTTTGCTTGTCTTCCCTGATGGAAAGCCTAGGCGGGAGTGCGGGGGAAAGTGTGGTTTGGGCTCCAAAACCAAGTATTTGCGATGACCTCTCTATGGTTTGTGGAGGTGTTTAAACTACATCCCTAACCTGGGAACACCTGTGCCCCCATAAAGATACGTGGAGTCTGTTTCCACACCTCCAGCACACACACGAACACATGCACAGTTATCCTGAGAGTGGGCAGCCTCCTCCAACTGAGAGCAGGTCCTTGGTTCTTATAAAATCGCTTAACTTGTCTACCCTGTTTGGTTGCCTGATACGGAGTGCTGGGGAAAGGGTGGGTTGGGCTCTAAATCCAAGTATTATCGAGTGCTTCTCCATGGGATTTGGAGGTTATTAACCAAAAGCCCACAACATGGGAATACCTGTGCTCCTTGAAAAAAGCGTGGACTCTGTATCCCCACCACCAGAACACACATGAAGAAGTTTTCTGCTATCCTGAGTGTGGGCTGGCAATTTCAGGTGACAGAAGCGGCTGGGTTCTAATAGAATCCCTTAGCTTGTAATCCCTGAGTGTTTCCCTAGGACTGACTCTGAGAGAAACCTGGGGGTTGGGCTTTGAGGCCAAATAGTAGCGAGTGTCCCCGATGGACTGAGGAAGTATTTAGATGAATTCTCCATAAAGGGAAACACCTGAGCACCCATTCATCTGCGTGGAGTGGGGCTTCAAATCTCCCCACCACACAAGGTTGGGTTCCAGTATCCTGAGAGTGGGGTAGTTTCTCCAACTGACATCAGCGTCTTGGTTTGAATAGAATCCCTTTGCTTGTCTTCCCTGATGGTTTGCCTAGGCCAGTGTGTGGTTGAAAGTGGGATTTGGGATCTAAAACTAAGTATTAGCGTGTGCCTCTCCATGGGTAGTGGAGATGTTTAAACTACAACCCACAACTTGGGAATTACTCTGACCCCTGAAAAATGCGTGTGCTATGTTTCCCCACGTCCAGCACACACAGGAAGAAGTGTTCTGGGGTTCTGAGTGTGGGGAGGTTCCTCCAACAGACAGCAGCACCTGGGTTGTAATAGAATCCCTTAGCTTGACTTCCCTAAGTGATTTCCTAGGCCTAGCAGTATGCGATGGTGGGGATGGGCTCTAAAGACAAGTATTAGCGAGTGCATCTCTGTGGGTAGTGGAGGGTTTTAAACTACTTCCCCAACCTTGGAACACCTGTGCCCCATAAAGATGCGTGGAATCTGTTTCCCCACCTCCAGCACACACACGGAGACGTGCTCAGGTATCCTGATTGTGGGGAGGCTCCTCCAAATGACAGCAGCGCCTGGGTTCTAAAAGAATCCCTTAGCTTGTCTTCCCTGATGACATGGCTAGGCTGAAGTGTGGGGGAAAGTGGAGGTTGGGCTCTAAACCAAGTATTAGAGAGAGCCTATCCATGGGATGTGGGTTTTTAACCTACAACCCACAACCATGGAATAAATGTGCCCCCTGAAAGATGCTTTGACTGTTTCCCTGCATCCAGCACACACACGAAAATTTGTTCTGGTATTCTGAGTGTGGGGAAGTTCCTCAAACTGACAGCAGCACCTGGATTCTATTAGTATCCCTTAGCTTCTGTTCCCTGAGTGTATTTTAGGCCAGGCCATGAGGGAAAGCTGGGGGTTGGGCTTGGAGGCCACGTAGCAGTGAGTGCCCCCTGATCCATTGAGGAAGTACTTAGAGGACTTCTCCCTAAACGGAACAACTTTTCCTCCATTCATCTGGGTGCAGTGGGGCTGCACAACTCTCCCACACCTAAGAATGTGTTCTGGAATTCTGAGTGCAGGGAAGTTCCTCCAACTGACAGCAGCGCCTGGGTTCTAATTGAATCCCTTTGCTTGTCTTCCCTGATGGAAAGCCTAGGCGGGAGTTCGGAGGAAAGTTTGGTTTGGGCTCCTAAACCAAGTATTTGCGATGACCTCTCTATGGTTTGTGGAGGTGTTTAAACTACATCCCTAACCTGGGAACACCTGTGCCCCCATAAAGATCCGTGGAGTCTGTTTCCACACCTCCAGCACAAACACAAACACTTGCACAGTTATCCTGAGAGTGGGCAGCCTCCTCCAACTGAAAGCAGGGCCTTGGTTCTTATAAAATCGCTTAACTTGTCTACCCTGTTTGGTTGCCTGATACGGAGTGCTGGGGAAAGGGTGGGTTGGGCTCTAAATCCAAGTATTAGCGAGTGCTTCTCCATGGGATTTGGAGGTTATTAACCAACAGCCCACAACATGGGAATACCTGTGCTCTTTGAAAAAAGCGTGGACTCTGTATCCCCACCACCAGAACACACATGAAGAAGTTTTCTGCTATCCTGAGTGTGGGCTGGCAATTTCAGGTGACAGAAGCGGCTGGGTTCTAATAGAATCCCTTAGCTTTTAATCCCTGAGTGTTTCCCTAGGACTGACTCTGAGAGAAACCTGGGGGTTGGGCTTTGAGGCCAAATAGTAGCGAGTGTCCCCGATGGACTGAGGAAGTATTTAGATGAATTCTCCATAAAGGGAAACACCTGAGCACCCATTCATCTGCGTGGAGTGGGGCTTCAAATCTCCCCACCACACATGGTTGGGTTCCAGTATCCTGAGGGTGGGGTAGTTCCTCCAACTGACATCAGCGTCTTGGTTTGAATAGAATCTCTTTGCTTGTCTTCCCTGATGGTTTGCCTAGGCCAGTGTGTGGTTGAAAGTGGGATTTGGGATCTAAAACTAAGTATTAGCGTGTGCCTCTCCATGGGTAGTGGAGATGTTTAAACTACAACCCACAACTTGGGAATTACTGTGACCCCTGAAAAATGCTTTTGCTATGTTTCCCCACGTCCAGCACACACAGGAAGAAGTGTTCTGGGGTTCTGAGTGTGGGGAGGTTCCTCCAACAGACAGCAGCACCTGGGTTGTAATAGAATCCCTTAGCTTGACTTCCCTAAGTGATTTCCTAGGCCTAGCAGTAAGCGATGGTGGGGATGGGCTCTAAAGACAAGTATTAGCGAGTGCATCTCTCTGGGTAGTGGAGGGTTTTAAACTACTTCCCCAACCTTGGAACACCTGTGCCCCATAAAGATGCGTGGAATCTGTTTCCCCACCTCCAGCACACACACGGAGACGTGCTCAGGTATCCTGATTGTGGGGAGGCTCCTCCAAATGACAGCAGCGCCTGGGTTCTAAAAGAATCCCTTAGCTTGTCTTCCCTGATGGCATGCCTAGGCTGGAGAGTGGGGGAAAGTGGGGGTTGGGCTCTAAACCAAGTATAAGCGAGAGCCTATCCATGGGATGTGGGTTTTTAACCTACAACCCACAACCATGGAATAAATGTGCCCCCTGAAAGATGCTTTGACTGTTTCCATACATCCAGCACTCACACGAAGATGTGTTCTTGTATTCTGAGTGTGGGGAAGTTCCTCAAACTGACAGCAGCACCTGGATTCTATTAGTATCCCTTAGCTTCTGTTCCCTGAGTGTTCTTTTAGGCCAGGCCATGAGGGAAAGCTGGGGGTTGGGCTTGGAGGCCACGTAGCAGTGAGTGCCCCCTGATCCATTGAGGAAGTACTTTGAGGACTTCTCCCTAAAGGGAAAACCTTTTCCTCCATTCACCTGGGTGCAGTGGGGCTGCACAACTCTCCCACACCTAAGAATGTGTTCTGGAATTCTGAGTGCAGGGAAGTTCCTCCAACTGACAGCAGCGCCTGGGTTCTAATTGAATCCCTTTGCTTGTCTTCCCTGATGGAAAGCCTAGGCGGGAGTGCGGGGGAAAGTGTGGTTTGGGCTCCAAAACCAAGTATTTGCGATGACCTCTCTATGGTTTGTGGAGATTTTTAAACTACATCCCTAATCTGGGAACACCTGTGCCCCCATAAAGATCCGTGGAGTCTGTTTCCACACCTCCAGCACACACACAAACACTTGCACAGTTATCCTGAGAGTGGGCAGCCTCCTCCAACTGAGAGCAGGGCCTTGGTTCTTATAAAATCGCTTAACTTGTCTACCCTGTTTGGTTGCCTGATACGGAGTGCTGGGGAAAGGGTGGGTTGGGCTCTAAATCCAAGTATTAGCGAGTGCTTCTCCATGGGATTTGGAGGTTATTAACCAAAAGCCCACAACATGGGAATACCTGTGCTCCTTGAAAAAAGCGTGGACTCTGTATCCCCACCACCAGAACACACATGAAGAAGTTTTCTGCTATCCTGAGTGTGGGCTGGCAATTTCAGGTGACAGAAGCGGCTGGGTTCTAATAGAATCCCTTAGCTTGTAATCCCTGAGTGTTTCCCTAGGACTGACTCTGAGAGAAACCTGGGGGTTGGGCTTTGAGGCCAAATAGTAGCGAGTGTCCCCGATGGACTGAGGAAGTATTTAGATGAATTCTCCATAAAGGGAAACACCTGAGCACCCATTCATCTGCGTGGAGTGGGGCTTCAAATCTCCCCACCACACAAGGTTGGGTTCCAGTATCCTGAGGGTGGGGTAGTTCCTCCAACTGACATCAGCGTCTTGGTTTGAATAGAATCCCTTTGCTTGTCTTCCCTGATGGTTTGCCTAGGCCAGTGTGTGGTTGAAAGTGGGATTTGGAATCTAAAACTAAGTATTAGCGTGTGCCTCTCCATGGGTAGTGGAGATGTTTAAACTACAACCCACAACTTGGGAATTACTGTGACCCCTGAAAAATGCTTGTGCTGTGTATCCCCACGTCCAGCACACACAGGAAGAAGTGTTCTGGGGTTCTGAGTGTGGGGAGGTTCCTCCAACAGACAGCAGCACCTGGGTTGTAATAGAATCCCTTAGCTTGACTTCCCTAAGTAATTTCCTAGGCCTAGCAGTATGCGATGGTGGGGATGGGCTCTAAAGCCAAGTATTAGCGAGTGCATCTCTGTGGGTAGTGGAGGGTTTTAAACTACTTCCCCAACCTTGGAACACCTGTGCCCCATAAAGATGCGTGGAATCTGTTTCCCCACCTCCAGCACACACACGGAGACGTGCTCAGGTATCCTGATTGTGGGGAGGCTCCTCCAAATGACAGCAGCGCCTGGGTTCTAAAGAATCCCTTAGCTTGTCTTCCCTGATGACATGGCTAGGCTGAAGAGTGGGGGAAAGTGGAGGTTGGGCTCTAAACCAAGTATTAGAGAGAGCCTATCCATGGGATGTGGGTTTTTAACCTACAACCCACAACCATGGAATAAATGTGCCCAATGAAAGATGCTTTGATTGTTTCCCTACATCCAGCACACACACGAAGATGTGTTCTTGTATTCTGAATGTGGGGAAGTTCCTCAAACTGACAGCAGCACCTGGATTCTATTAGTATCCCTTAGCTTCTGTTCCCTGAGTGTTCTTTTAGGCCAGGAAATGAGGGAAAGCTGGGGGTTCGGCTCGGAAGCCACGTTGAAGTGTGTGCCCCCTGATCCATTGAGGAAGTACTTAGAGGACTTCTCCCTAAAGGGAACACCTTTTCCTCCATTCATCTGGGTGCAGTGGGGCTGCACAACGCTCCCACACCTAAGAATGTGTTCTGGAATTCTGAGTGCAGGGAAGTTCCTCCAACTGACAGCAGCGCCTGGGTTCTAATTGAATCCCTTTGCTTGTCTTCCCTGATGGAAAGCCTAGGCGGGAGTGCGGGGGAAAGTGTGGTTTGGGCTCCGACACCAAGTATTTGCGATGACCTCTCTATGGTTTGTGGAGGTTTTTAAACTACATCCCTAACCTGGGAACACCTGTGCCCCCATAAAGTTCCGTGGAGTCTGTTTCCACACCTCCAGCACACACACAAACACTTGCACAGTTATCCTGAGAGTGGGCAGCCTCCTCCAACTGAAAGCAGGGCCTTGGTTCTTATAAAATCGCTTAACTTGTCTACCCTGTTTGGTTGCCTGATACGGAGTGCTGGGGAAAGGGTGGGTTGGGCTCTAAATCCAAGTATTAGCGAGTGCTTCTCCATGGGATTTGGAGGTTATTAACCAACAGCCCACAACATGGGAATACCTGTGCTCTTTGAAAAAAGCGTGGACTCTGTATCCCCACCACCAGAACACACATGAAGAAGTTTTCTGCTATCCTGAGTGTGGGCTGGCAATTTCAGGTGACAGAAGCGGCTGGGTTCTAATAGAATCCCTTAGCTTTTAATCCCTGAGTGTTTCCCTAGGACTGACTCTGAGAGAAACCTGGGGGTTGGGCTTTGAGGCCAAATAGTAGCGAGTGTCCCCGATGGACTGAGGAAGTATTTAGATGAATTCTCCATAAAGGGAAACACCTGAGCACCCATTCATCTGCGTGGAGTGGGGCTTCAAATCTCCCCACCACACATGGTTGGGTTCCAGTATCCTGAGGGTGGGGTAGTTCCTCCAACTGACATCAGCGTCTTGGTTTGAATAGAATCTCTTTGCTTGTCTTCCCTGATGGTTTGCCTAGGCCAGTGTGTGGTTGAAAGTGGGATTTGGGATCTAAAACTAAGTATTAGCGTGTGCCTCTCCATGGGTAGTGGAGATGTTTAAACTACAACCCACAACTTGGGAATTACTGTGACCCCTGAAAAATGCTTTTGCTATGTTTCCCCACGTCCAGCACACACAGGAAGAAGTGTTCTGGGGTTCTGAGTGTGGGGAGGTTCCTCCAACAGACAGCAGCACCTGGGTTGTAATAGAATCCCTTAGCTTGACTTCCCTAAGTGATTTCCTAGGCCTAGCAGTAAGCGATGGTGGGGATGGGCTCTAAAGACAAGTATTAGCGAGTGCATCTCTCTGGGTAGTGGAGGGTTTTAAACTACTTCCCCAACCTTGGAACCCCTGTGCCCCATAAAGATGCGTGGAATCTGTTTCCCCACCTCCAGCACACACACGGAGACGTGCTCAGGTATCCTGATTGTGGGGAGGCTCCTCCAAATGACAGCAGCGCCTGGGTTCTAAAAGAATCCCTTAGCTTGTCTTCCCTGATGGCATGCCTAGGCTGGAGAGTGGGGGAAAGTGGGGGTTGGGCTCTAAACCAAGTATAAGCGAGAGCCTATCCATGGGATGTGGGTTTTTAACCTACAACCCACAACCATGGAATAAATGTGCCCCCTGAAAGATGCTTTGACTGTTTCCATACATCCAGCACTCACACGAAGATGTGTTCTTGTATTCTGAGTGTGGGGAAGTTCCTCAAACTGACAGCAGCACCTGGATTCTATTAGTATCCCTTAGCTTCTGTTCCCTGAGTGTTCTTTTAGGCCAGGCCATGAGGGAAAGCTGGGGGTTGGGCTTGGAGGCCACGTAGCAGTGAGTGCCCCCTGATCCATTGAGGAAGTACTTTGAGGACTTCTCCCTAAAGGGAAAACCTTTTCCTCCATTCACCTGGGTGCAGTGGGGCTGCACAACTCTCCCACACCTAAGAATGTGTTCTGGAATTCTGAGTGCAGGGAAGTTCCTCCAACTGACAGCAGCGCCTGGGTTCTAATTGAATCCCTTTGCTTGTCTTCCCTGATGGAAAGCCTAGGCGGGAGTGCGGGGGAAAGTGTGGTTTGGGCTCCAAAACCAAGTATTTGCGATGACCTCTCTATGGTTTGTGGAAGTTTTTAAACTACATCCCTAACCTGGGAACACCTGTGCCCCCATAAAGATCCGTGGAGTCTGTTTCCACACCTCCAGCACACACACAAACACTTGCACAGTTATCCTGAGAGTGGGCAGCCTCCTCCAACTGAGAGCAGGGCCTTGGTTCTTATAAAATCGCTTAACTTGTCTACCCTGTTTGGTTGCCTGATACGGAGTGCTGGGGAAAGGGTGGGTTGGGCTCTAAATCCAAGTATTAGCGAGTGCTTCTCCATGGGATTTGGAGGTTATTAACCAAAAGCCCACAACATGGGAATACCTGTGCTCCTTGAAAAAAGCGTGGACTCTGTATCCCCACCACCAGAACACACATGAAGAAGTTTTCTGCTATCCTGAGTGTGGGCTGGCAATTTCAGGTGACAGAAGCGGCTGGGTTCTAATAGAATCCCTTAGCTTGTAATCCCTGAGTGTTTCCCTAGGACTGACTCTGAGAGAAACCTGGGGGTTGGGCTTTGAGGCCAAATAGTAGCGAGTGTCCCCGATGGACTGAGGAAGTATTTAGATGAATTCTCCATAAAGGGAAACACCTGAGCACCCATTCATCTGCGTGGAGTGGGGCTTCAAATCTCCCCACCACACAAGGTTGGGTTCCAGTATCCTGAGGGTGGGGTAGTTCCTCCAACTGACATCAGCGTCTTGGTTTGAATAGAATCCCTTTGCTTGTCTTCCCTGATGGTTTGCCTAGGCCAGTGTGTGGTTGAAAGTGGGATTTGGAATCTAAAACTAAGTATTAGCGTGTGCCTCTCCATGGGTAGTGGAGATGTTTAAACTACAACCCACAACTTGGGAATTACTGTGACCCCTGAAAAATGCTTGTGCTGTGTATCCCCACGTCCAGCACACACAGGAAGAAGTGTTCTGGGGTTCTGAGTGTGGGGAGGTTCCTCCAACAGACAGCAGCACCTGGGTTGTAATAGAATCCCTTAGCTTGACTTCCCTAAGTAATTTCCTAGGCCTAGCAGTATGCGATGGTGGGGATGGGCTCTAAAGCCAAGTATTAGCGAGTGCATCTCTGCGGGTAGTGGAGGGTTTTAAACTACTTCCCCAACCTTGGAACACCTGTGCCCCATAAAGATGCGTGGAATCTGTTTCCCCACCTCCAGCACACACACGGAGACGTGCTCAGGTATCCTGATTGTGGGGAGGCTCCTCCAAATGACAGCAGCGCCTGGGTTCTAAAGAATCCCTTAGCTTGTCTTCCCTGATGACATGGCTAGGCTGAAGAGTGGGGGAAAGTGGAGGTTGGGCTCTAAACCAAGTATTAGAGAGAGCCTATCCATGGGATGTGGGTTTTTAACCTACAACCCACAACCATGGAATAAATGTGCCCAATGAAAGATGCTTTGATTGTTTCCCTACATCCAGCACACACACGAAGATGTGTTCTTGTATTCTGAATGTGGGGAAGTTCCTCAAACTGACAGCAGCACCTGGATTCTATTAGTATCCCTTAGCTTCTGTTCCCTGAGTGTTCTTTTAGGCCAGGAAATGAGGGAAAGCTGGGGGTTCGGCTCGGAAGCCACGTTGAAGTGTGTGCCCCCTGATCCATTGAGGAAGTACTTAGAGGACTTCTCCCTAAAGGGAACACCTTTTCCTCCATTCATCTGGGTGCAGTGGGGCTGCACAACGCTCCCACACCTAAGAATGTGTTCTGGAATTCTGAGTGCAGGGAAGTTCCTCCAACTGACAGCAGCGCCTGGGTTCTAATTGAATCCCTTTGCTTGTCTTCCCTGATGGAAAGCCTAGGCGGGAGTGCGGGGGAAAGTGTGGTTTGGGCTCCGACACCAAGTATTTGCGATGACCTCTCTATGGTTTGTGGAGGTTTTTAAACTACATCCCTAACCTGGGAACACCTGTGCCCCCATAAAGTTCCGTGGAGTCTGTTTCCACACCTCCAGCACACACACAAACACTTGCACAGTTATCCTGAGAGTGGGCAGCCTCCTCCAACTGAGAGCAGGGCCTTGGTTCTTATAAAATCGCTTAACTTGTCTACCCTGTTTGGTTGCCTGATACGGAGTGCTGGGGAAAGGGTGGGTTGGGCTCTAAATCCAAGTATTAGCGAGTGCTTCTCCATGGGATTTGGAGGTTATTAACCAAAAGCCCACAACATGGGAATACCTGTGCTCCTTGAAAAAAGCGTGGACTCTGTATCCCCACCACCAGAACACACATGAAGAAGTTTTCTGCTATCCTGAGTGTGGGCTCGCAATTTCAGGTGACAGAAGCGGCTGGGTTCTAATAGAATCCCTTAGCGTGTAATCCCTGAGTGTTTCCCTAGGACTGACTCTGAGAGAAACCTGGGGGTTGGGCTTTGAAGCCAAATAGTAGCGAGTGTCCCCGATGGACTGAGGAAGTATTTAGGTGAATTCTCAATAAAGGGAAACACCTGAGCACCCTTTCATCTGCGTGGAGTGGGGCTTCAAATCTCCCCACCACACAAGGTTGGGTTCCAGTATCCTGAGGGTGGGGTAGTTCCTCCAACTGACATCAGCGTCTTGGTTTGAATAGAATCCCTTTGCTTGTCTTCCCTGTTGGTTTGCCTAGGCCAGTGTGTGGTTGAAAGTGGGATTTGGGATCTAAAACTAAGTATTAGCGTGTGCCTCTCCATGGGTAGTGGAGATGTTTAAACTACAACCCACAACTTGGGAATTACTGTGACCCCTGAAAAATGCGTGTGCTATGTTTCCCCACGTCCAGCACACACAGGAAGAAGTGTTCTGGGGTTCTGAGTGTGGGGAGGTTCCTCCAACAGACAGCAGCACCTGGGTTGTAATAGAATCCCTTAGCTTGACTTCCCTATGTGTATTCCTAGGCCTAGCAGTAAGCGATGGTGGGGGATGGGCTCTAAACCCTAGTATTAGCGAGTGCATCTCTGTGGGTAGTGGAGTGTTTTAAACTACTTCCCCAACCTTGGAACACCTGGGCCCCAAAAAGATGCGTGGAATCTGTTTCTCCACCTCCAGCACACACACGGAGACGTGCTCAGGTATCCTGATTGTGGGGAGGCTCCTCCCAATGACAGCAGCGCCTGGGTTCTAAAGAATCCCTTAGCTTGTCTTCCCTGATGGCATGCCAAGCCTGGAGATTGGGGGAAAGTGGGTGTTGGGCTTTAAACCATCTATTAGCGAGGGCCTATCCATGGGATGTGGGTTTTTAACCTACAACCCACAACCATGGAATAAATGTGCCCCCTGAAAGATGCTTTGACTGTTTCCCTACATCCAGCACACACACGAAGATGTGTTCTGGTATTATGAGTGTGGGGAAGTTCCTCAAACTGACAGCAGCACCTGGATTCTATTAGTATCCCTTAGCTTCTGTTCCCTGAGTGTTCTCTTAGACCAGGCCATGAGGGAAAGCTGGGGGTTGGTCTTGGAGGCCACGTAGCAGTGAGTGCCCCCTGATCCATTGAGGAAGTACTTAGAGGACTTCTCTCTAAACGGAACACCTTTTCCTCCATTCATCTGGGTGCAGTGGGGCTACACATCTCTCCCACACCTAAGAATGTGTTCTGGAATTCTGAGTGCAGGGAAGTTCCTCCAACTGACACCAGCTCCTAGGTTCTAATTGAATTCTTTGCTTGTCTTCCCTGATGGAAAGCCTAGGCGGGAGTGCAGGGGAAAGTGTGGTTTGGGCTCCAAAACCAAGTATTTGCGATGACCTCTCTATGGTTTGTGGAGGTGTTTAAACTACATCCCTATCCTGGGAACACTTGTGCCCCCATAAAGATCCGTGGAGTCTGTTTCCACACCTCCAGCACACACACGAACACTTGCACAGTTATCCTGAGAGTGGGCAGCCTCCTCCAACTGAGAGCAGGGCCTTGGTTCTTATAAAATCGCTTAACTTGTCTACCCTGTTTGGTTGCCTGATACGGAGTGCTGGGGAAAGGGTGGGTTGGGCTCTAAATCCAAGTATTAGCGAGTGCTTCTCCATGGGATTTGGAGGTTATTAACCAAAAGCCCACAACATGGGAATACCTGTGCTCCTTGAAAAAAGCGTGGACTCTGTATCCCCACCACCAGAACACACATGAAGGAGTTTTCTGCTATCCTGAGTGTGGGCTGGCAATTTCAGGTGACAGAAGCGGCTGGGTTCTAATAGAATCGCTTAGCTTGTAATCCCTGAGTGTTTCCCTAGGACTGACTCTGAGAGAAACCTGGGGGTTGGGCTTTGAGGCCAAATAGTAGCGAGTGTCCCCGATGGACTGAGGAAGTATTTAGATGAATTCTCCATAAAGGGAAACACCTGAGCACCCATTCATCTGCGTGGAGTGGGGCTTCAAATCTCCCCACCACACAAGGTTGGGTTCCAGTATCCTGAGGGTGGGGTAGTTCCTCCAACTGACATCAGCGTCTTGGTTTGAATAGAATCCCTTTGCTTGTCTTCCCTGATGGTTTGCCTAGGCCAGTGTGTGGTTGAAAGTGGGATTTGGGATCTAAAACTAAGTATTAGCGTGTGCCTCTCCATGGGTAGTGGAGATGTTTAAACTACAACCCACAACTTGGGAATTACTGTGACCCCTGAAAAATGCGTGTGCTATGTTTCCCCACGTCCAGCACACACAGGAAGAACTGTTCTGGGGTTCTGAGTGTGGGGAGGTTCCTCCAACAGACAGCAGCACCTGGGTTGTAATAGAATCCATTAGCTTGACTTCCCTAAGTGTATTCCTAGGCCTAGCAGTAAGCGATGGTGGGGGATGGGCTCTAAAGCCAAGTATTAGCGAGTGCATCTCTGTGGGTAGTGGAGGGTTTTAAACTACTTCCAAAACCTTGGAACACCTGGGCCCCATAAAGATGCGTGGAATCTGTTTCTCCACTTCCAGCACACACACGGAGACGTGCTCAGGTATCCTGATTGTGGGGAGACTCCTCCCAATGACAGCAGCGCCTGGGTTCTAAGGAATCCCTTAGCTTGTCTTCCCTGATGGCATGCCGAGCCTGGAGAGTGGGGGAAAGTGGGTGTTGGGCTTTAAACCATCTATTAGCGAGAGCCTATCCATGGGATGTGGGTTTTTAACCTACAACCCACAACCATGGAATAAATGTGCCCCCTGAAAGATGCTTTGACTGTTTCCCTACATCCAGCACACACACGAAGAATTTTTCTGGTATTATGAGTGTGGGGAAGTTCCTCAAACTGACAGCAGCACCTGGATTCTATTAGTATCCCTTAGCTTCTGTTCCCTGAGTGTTCTTTTAGGCCAGGTCATGTGGGAAAGCTGGGGGTTGGGCTTGGAGGCCACGTAGCAGTGAGTGCCCCCTGATCCATTGAGGAAGTACTTAGAGGACTTCTCCCTAAAGGGAACACCTTTTCCTGCATTCATCTGGGTGCAGTGGGGCTGCACATCTCTCCCACACCTAAGAATGTGTTCTGGAATTCTGAGTGCAGGGAAGTTCCTCCAACTGACACCAGCTCCTAGGTTCTAATTGAATTCTTTGCTTGTCTTCCCTGATGGAAAGCCTAGGCGGGAGTGCGGGGGAAAGTGTAATTTGGGCTCCAAAACCAAGTATTTGCGATGACCTCTCTATGGTTTGTGGAGGTTTTTAAACTACATCCCTAACCTGGGAACACCTGTGCCCCCATAAAGATCCGTGGAGTCTGTTTCCACACCTCCAGCACACACACGAACACTTGCACAGTTATCCTGAGAGTGGGCAGCCTCCTCCAACTGAGAGCAGGGCCTTGGTTCTTATAAAATCGCTTAACTTGTCTACCCTGTTTGGTTGCCTGATACGGAGTGCTGGGGAAAGGGTGGGTTGGGCTCTAAATCCAAGTATTAGCGAGTGCTTCTCCATGGGATTTGGAGGTTATTAACCAAAAGCCCACAACATGGGAATACCTGTGCTCCTTGAAAAAAGCGTGGACTCTGTATCCCCACCACCAGAACACACATGAAGAAGTTTTCTGCTATCCTGAGTGTGGGCTGGCAATTTCAGGTGACAGAAGCGGCTGGGTTCTAATAGAATCCCTTAGCTTGTAATCCCTGAGTGTTTCCCTAGGACTGACTCTGAGAGAAACCTGGGGGTTGGGCTTTGAGGCCAAATAGTAGCGAGTGTCCCCGATGGACTGAGGAAGTATTTAGATGAATTCTCCATAAAGGGAAACACCTGAGCACCCATTCATCTGCGTGGAGTGGGGCTTCAAATCTCCCCACCACACAAGGTTGGGTTCCAGTATCCTGAGGGTGGGGTAGTTCCTCCAACTGACATCAGCGTCTTGGTTTGAATAGAATCCCTTTGCTTGTCTTCCCTGATGGTTTGCCTAGGCCAGTGTGTGGTTGAAAGTGGGATTAGGGATCTAAAACTAAGTATTAGCGTGTGCCTCTCCATGGGTAGTGGAGATGTTTAAACTACAACCCACAACTTGGGAATTACTGTGACCCCTGAAAAATGCGTGTGCTATGTTTCCCCACGTCCAGCACACACAGGAAGAACTGTTCTGGGGTTCTGAGTGTGGGGAGGTTCCTCCAACAGACAGCAGCACCTGGGTTGTAATAGAATCCATTAGCTTGACTTCCCTAAGTGTATTCCTAGGCCTAGCAGTAAGCGATGGTGGGGGATGGGCTCTAAAGCCAAGTATTAGCGAGTGCATCTCTGTGGGTAGTGGAGGGTTTTAAACTACTTCCAAAACCTTGGAAAACCTGGGCCCCATAAAGATGCGTGGAATCTGTTTCTCCACTTCCAGCACACACACGGAGACGTGCTCAGGTATCCTGATTGTGGGGAGGCTCCTCCCAATGACAGCAGCGCCTGGGTTCTAAGGAATCCCTTAGCTTGTCTTCCCTGATGGCATGCCGAGCCTGGAGAGTGGGGGAAAGTGGGTGTTGGGCTTTAAACCATCTATTAGCGAGAGCCTATCCATGGGATGTGGGTTTTTAACCTACAACCCACAACCATGGAATAAATGTGCCCCCTGAAAGATGCTTTGACTGTTTCCCTACATCCAGCACACACACGAAGATGTGTTCTTGTATTCTGAGTGTGGGGAAGTTCCTCAAACTGACAGCAGCACCTGGATTCTATTAGTATCCCTTAGCTTCTGTTCCCTGAGTGTTCTCTTAGACCAGGCCATGAGGGAAAGCTGGGGGTTGGGCTTGGAGGCCACGTAGCAGTGAGTGCCCCTGATCCATTGAGGAAGTACTTAGAGGACTTGTCCCTAAAGGGAACACATTTTCCTCCATTCATCTGGGTGCAGTGGGGCTGCACAACTCTCCCACACCTAAGAATGTGTTCTGGAATTCTGAGTGCAGGGAAGTTCCTCCAAGTGACAGCAGCGCCTGGGTTCTAATTGAATCCCTTTGCTTGTCTTCCCTGATGGAAAGCCTAGGCGGGAGTGCGGGGGAAAGTGTGGTTGGGCTCCAAAACCAAGTATTTGCGATGACCTCTCTATGGTTTGTGGAGGTGTTTAAACTACATCCCTATCCTGGGAACACTTGTGCCCCCATAAAGATCCGTGGAGTCTGTTTCCACACCTCCAGCACACACACGAACACTTGCACAGTTATCCTGAGAGTGGGCAGCCTCCTCCAACTGAGAGCAGGGCCTTGGTTCTTATAAAATCGCTTAACTTGTCTACCCTGTTTGGTTGCCTGATACGGAGTGCTGGGGAAAGGGTGGGTTGGGCTCTAAATCCAAGTATTAGCGAGTGCTTCTCCATGGGATTTGGAGGTTATTAACCAAAAGCCCACAGCATGGGAATACCTGTGCTCCTTGAAAAAAGCGTGGACTCTGTATCCCCACCACCAGAACACACATGAAGGAGTTTTCTGCTATCCTGAGTGTGGGCTGGCAATTTCAGGTGACAGAAGCGGCTGGGTTCTAATAGAATCCCTTAGCTTGTAATCCCTGAGTGTTTCCCTAGGACTGACTCTGAGAGAAACCTGGGGTTTGGGCTTTGAGGCCAAATAGTAGCGAGTGTCCCCGATGGACTGAGGAAGTATTTAGATGAATTCTCCATAAAGGGAAACACCTGAGCACCCATTCATCTGCGTGGAGTGGGGCTTCAAATGTCCCCACCACACAAGGTTGGGTTCCAGTATCCTGAGGGTGGGGTAGTTCCTCCAACTGACATCAGCGTCTTGGTTTGAATAGAATCCCTTTGCTTGTCTTCCCTGATGGTTTGCCTAGGCCAGTGTGTGGTTGAAAGTGGGATTTGGGATCTAAAACTAAGTATTAGCGTGTGCCTCTCCATCGGTAGTGGAGATGTTTAAACTACAACCCACAACTTGGGAATTACTGTGACCCCTGAAAAATGCGTGTGCTATGTTTCCCCACGTCCAGCACACACAGGAAGAACTGTTCTGGGGTTCTGAGTGTGGGGAGGTTCCTCCAACAGACAGCAGCATCTGGGTTGTAATAGAATCCCTTAGCTTGACTTCCCTAAGTGTATTCTTAGGCCTAGCAGTAAGCGATGGTGGGGGATGGGCTCTAAAGCCAAGTATTAGCGAGTGTATCTCTGTGGGTAGTGGAGGGTTTTGAACTACTTCCCCAACCTTGGAACACCTGTGCCCCATAAAGATGCGTGGAATCTGTTTCTCCACCTCCAGCACACACACGGAGACGTGCTCAGGTATCCTGATTGTGGGGAGGCTCCTCCCAATGACAGCAGCGCCTGGGTTCTAAAAGAATCCCTTAGGTTGTCTTCCCTGATGTCATGCCTATCCTGGAGAGTGGGGGAAAGTGGGTGTTGGGCTTTAAACCATCTATTAGCGAGGGTCTATCCATGGGATGTGGGTTTTTAACCTACAACCCACAACCATGGAATAAATGTGCCCCCTGAAAGATGCTTTGACTGTTTCCCTACATCCAGCACACACACGAAGATGTGTTCTTGTATTCTGAGTGTGGGGAAGTTCCTCAAACTGACAGCAGCACCTGGATTCTATTAGTATCCCTTAGCTTCTGTTCCCTGAGTGTTCTCTTAGACCAGGCCATGAGGGAAAGCTGGGGGTTGGGCTTGGAGGCCACCTAGCAGTGAGTGCCCCCTGATCCATTGAGGAAGTACTTAGAGAACTTCTCCCTAAACGGAACACCTTTTCCTCCATTCATCTGGGTGCAGTGGGGCTGCACATCTCTCCCACACCTAAGAATGTGTTCTGGAATTCTGAGTGCAGGGAAGTTCCTCCAACTGACACCAGCTCCTAGGTTCTAATTGAATTCTTTGCTTGTCTTCCCTGATGGAAAGCCTAGGCGGGAGTGCGGGGGAAAGTGTGGTTTGGGCTCCAAAACCAAGTATTTGCGATGACCTCTCTATGGTTTGTGGAGGTGTTTAAACTACATCCCTATCCTGGGAACAATTGTGCCCCCATAAAGATCCGTGGAGTCTGTTTCCACACCTCCAGCACACACACGAACACTTGCACAGTTATCCTGAGAGTGGGCAGCCTCCTCCAACTGAGAGCAGGGCCTTGGTTCTTATAAAATCGCTTAACTTGTCTACCCTGTTTGGTTGCCTGATACGGAGTGCTGGGGAAAGGGTGGGTTGGGCTCTAAATCCAAGTATTAGCGAGTGCTTCTCCATGGGATTTGGAGGTTATTAACCAAAAGCCCACAGCATGGGAATACCTGTGCTCCTTGAAAAAAGCGTGGACTCTGTATCCCCACCACCAGAACACACATGAAGGAGTTTTCTGCTATCCTGAGTGTGGGCTGGCAATTTCAGGTGACAGAAGCGGCTGGGTTCTAATAGAATCCCTTAGCTTGTAATCCCTGAGTGTTTCCCTAGGACTGACTCTGAGAGAAACCTGGGGGTTGGGCTTTGAGGCCAAATAGTAGCGAGTGTCCCCGATGGACTGAGGAAGTATTTAGATGAATTCTCCATAAAGGGAAACACCTGAGCACCCATTCATCTGCGTGGAGTGGGGCTTCAAATGTCCCCACCACACAAGGTTTGGTTCCAGTATCCTGAGGGTGGGGTAGTTCCTCCAACTGACATCAGCGTCTTGGTTTGAATAGAATCCCTTTGCTTGTCTTCCCTGATGGTTTGCCTAGGCCAGTGTGTGGTTGAAAGTGGGATTTGGGATCTAAAACTAAGTATTAGCGTGTGCCTCTCCATGGGTAGTGGAGATGTTTAAACTACAACCCACAACTTGGGAATTACTGTGACCCCTGAAAAATGCGTGTGCTATGTTTCCCCACGTCCAGCACACACAGGAAGAAGTGTTCTGGGGTTCTGAGTGTGGGGAGGTTCCTCCAACAGACAGCAGCACCTGGGTTGTAATAGAATCCCTTAGCTTGACTTCCCTAAGTGTATTCCTTGGCCTAGCAGTAAGCGATGGTGGGGGATGGGCTCTAAAGCCAAGTATTAGCGAGTGCATCTCTGTGGGTAGTGGAGGGTTTTAAACTACTTCCCCAACCTTGGAACACCTGTGCCCCATAAAGATGCGTGGAATCTGTTTCCCCACCTCCAGCACACACACGGAGACGTGCTCAGGTATCCTGATTGTGGGGAGGCTCCTCCAAATGACAGCAGCGCCTGGGTTCTAAAAGAATCCCTTAGCTTGTCTTCCCTGATGGCATGCCTAGGCTGGAGAGTGGGGGAAAGTGGGGGTTGGGCTCTAAACCAAGTATAAGCGAGAGCCTATCCATGGGATGTGGGTTTTTAACCTACAACCCACAACCATGGAATAAATGTGCCCCCTGAAAGATGCTTTGACTGTTTCCCTACATTCAGCACACACACGATGATGTGTTCTATTATTCTGAGTGTGGGGAAGTTCCTCAAACTGACAGCAGCACCTGGATTCTATTAGTATCCCTTACCTTCTGTTCTCTGAGTGTTCTTTTAGGCCAGGCCATGAGGGAAAGCTGGGGGTTGGGCTTGGAGGCCACGTAGCAGTGAGTGCCCCCTGATCCATTGAGGAAGTACTTAGAGGACATGTCCCTAAAGGGAACACCTTTTCCTGCATTCATCTGGGTGCAGTGGGGCTGCACAACTCTCCCACACCTAAGAATGTGTTCTGGAATTCTGAGTGCAGGGAAGTTCCTCCAAGTGACAGCAGCGCCTGGGTTCTAATTGAATCCCTTTGCTTGTCTTCCCTGATGGAAAGCCTAGGCGGGAGTGCCGGGGAAAGTGTGGTTGGGCTCCAAAACCAAGTATTTGCGATGACCTCTCTATGGTTTGTGGAGGTGTTTAAACTACATCCCTAACCTGGGAACACCTGTGCCCCCATAAAGATCCGTGGAGTCTGTTTCCACACCTCCAGCACACACACGAACACTTGCACAGTTATCCTGAGAGTGGGCAGCCTCCTCCAACTGAGAGCAGGGCCTTGGTTCTTATAAAATCGCTTAACTTGTCTACCCTGTTTGGTTGCCTGATACGGAGTGCTGGGGAAAGGGTGGGTTGGGCTCTAAATCCAAGTATTAGCGAGTGCTTCTCCATGGGATTTGGAGGTTATTAACCAAAAGCCCACCACATGGGAATACCTGTGCTCCTTGAAAAAAGCGTGGACTCTGTATCCCCACCACCAGAACACACATGAAGAAGTTTTCTGCTATCCTGAGTGTGGGCTGGCAATTTCAGGTGACAGAAGGGGCTGGGTTCTAATAGAATCCCTTAGCTTGTAATCCCTGAGTGTTTCCCTAGGACTGACTCTGAGAGAAACCTGGGGGTTGGGCTTTGAGGCCAAATAGTAGCGAGTGTCCCCGATGGACTGAGGAAGTATTTAGATGAATTCTCCATAAAGGGAAACACCTGAGCACCCATTCATCTGCGTGGAGTGGGGCTTCAAATCTCCCCACCACACAAGGTTGGGTTCCAGTATCCTGAGGGTGGGGAAGTTCCTCCAACTGACATCAGCGTCTTGGTTTGAATAGAATCCCTTTGCTTGTCTTCCCTGATGGTTTGCCTAGGCCAGTGTGTGGTTGAAAGTGGGATTTGGGATCTAAAACTAAGTATTAGCGTGTGCCTCTCCATGGGTAGTGGAGATGTTTAAACTACAACCCACAACTTGGGAATTACTGTGACCCCTGAAAAATGCGTGTGCTATGTTTCCCCACGTCCAGCACACACAGGAAGAAGTGTTCTGGGGTTCTGAGAGTGGGGAGGTTCCTCCAACAGACAGCAGCACCTGGGTTGTAATAGAATCCCTTAGCTTGACTTCCCTAAGTGTTTTCCTAGGCCTAGCAGTAAGCGATGGTGGGGGATGGGCTCTAAAGCCAAGTATTAGCGAGTGCATCTCTGTGGGTAGTGGAGGGTTTTAAATTACTTCCCCAACCTTGGAACACCTGTGCCCCATAAAGATGCGTGGAATCTGTTTCCCCACCTCCAGCACACACACGGAGACGTGCTCAGGTATCATGATTGTGGGGAGGCTCCTCCAAATTACAGCAGCGCCTGGGTTCTAAAAGAATCCCTTAGCTTGTCTTCCCTGATGGCATGCCTAGGCTGGAGAGTGGGGGAAAGTGGGGGTTGGGCTCTAAACCAAGTATAAGCGAGAGCCTATCCATGGGATGTGGGTTTTTAACCTACAACCCACAACCATGGAATAAATGTGCCCCCTGAAATATGCTTTGACTGTTTCCCTACATCCAGCACACACACGAAGATGTGTTCTGGTATTCTGAGTGTGGGGAAGTTTCTCAAACTGACAGCAGCACCTGGATTCTATTAGTATCCCTTAGCTTCTGTTCCCTGAGTGTACTTTAGGCCAGGCCATGAGGGAAAGCTGGGGGTTGGGCTTGGAGGCCACGTAGCAGTGAGTGCCCCTGATCCATTGAGGAAGTACTTAGAGGACTTGTCCCTAAAGGGAACACATTTTCCTCCATTCATCTGGGTGCAGTGGGGCTGCACAACTCTCCCACACCTAAGAATGTGTTCTGGAATTCTGAGTGCAGGGAAGTTCCTCCAAGTGACAGCAGCGCCTGGGTTCTAATTGAATCCCTTTGCTTGTCTTCCCTGATGGAAAGCCTAGGCGGGAGTGCGGGGGAAAGTGTGGTTGGGCTCCAAAACCAAGTATTTGCGATGACCTCTCTATGGTTTGTGGAGGTGTTTAAACTACATCCCTATCCTGGGAACACTTGTGCCCCCATAAAGATCCGTGGAGTCTGTTTCCACACCTCCAGCACACACACGAACACTTGCACAGTTATCCTGAGAGTGGGCAGCCTCCTCCAACTGAGAGCAGGGCCTTGGTTCTTATAAAATCGCTTAACTTGTCTACCCTGTTTGGTTGCCTGATACGGAGTGCTGGGGAAAGGGTGGGTTGGGCTCTAAATCCAAGTATTAGCGAGTGCTTCTCCATGGGATTTGGAGGTTATTAACCAAAAGCCCACAGCATGGGAATACCTGTGCTCCTTGAAAAAAGCGTGGACTCTGTATCCCCACCACCAGAACACACATGAAGGAGTTTTCTGCTATCCTGAGTGTGGGCTGGCAATTTCAGGTGACAGAAGCGGCTGGGTTCTAATAGAATCCCTTAGCTTGTAATCCCTGAGTGTTTCCCTAGGACTGACTCTGAGAGAAACCTGGGGTTTGGGCTTTGAGGCCAAATAGTAGCGAGTGTCCCCGATGGACTGAGGAAGTATTTAGATGAATTCTCCATAAAGGGAAACACCTGAGCACCCATTCATCTGCGTGGAGTGGGGCTTCAAATGTCCCCACCACACAAGGTTGGGTTCCAGTATCCTGAGGGTGGGGTAGTTCCTCCAACTGACATCAGCGTCTTGGTTTGAATAGAATCCCTTTGCTTGTCTTCCCTGATGGTTTGCCTAGGCCAGTGTGTGGTTGAAAGTGGGATTTGGGATCTAAAACTAAGTATTAGCGTGTGCCTCTCCATGGGTAGTGGAGATGTTTAAACTACAACCCACAACTTGGGAATTACTGTGACCCCTGAAAAATGCGTGTGCTATGTTTCCCCACGTCCAGCACACACAGGAAGAAGTGTTCTGGGGTTCTGAGTGTGGGGAGGTTCCTCCAACAGACAGCAGCACCTGGGTTGTAATAGAATCCCTTAGCTTGACTTCCCTAAGTGTATTCCTTGGCCTAGCAGTAAGCGATGGTGGGGGATGGGCTCTAAAGCCAAGTATTAGCGAGTGCATCTCTGTGGGTAGTGGAGGGTTTTAAACTACTTCCCCAACCTTGGAACACCTGTGCCCCATAAAGATGCGTGGAATCTGTTTCCCCACCTCCAGCACACACACGGAGACGTGCTCAGGTATCCTGATTGTGGGGAGGCTCCTCCAAATGACAGCAGCGCCTGGGTTCTAAAAGAATCCCTTAGCTTGTCTTCCCTGATGGCATGCCTAGGCTGGAGAGTGGGGGAAAGTGGGGGTTGGGCTCTAAACCAAGTATAAGCGAGAGCCTATCCATGGGATGTGGGTTTTTAACCTACAACCCACAACCATGGAATAAATGTGCCCCCTGAAAGATGCTTTGACTGTTTCCCTACATTCAGCACACACACGATGATGTGTTCTATTATTCTGAGTGTGGGGAAGTTCCTCAAACTGACAGCAGCACCTGGATTCTATTAGTATCCCTTACCTTCTGTTCTCTGAGTGTTCTTTTAGGCCAGGCCATGAGGGAAAGCTGGGGGTTGGGCTTGGAGGCCACGTAGCAGTGAGTGCCCCCTGATCCATTGAGGAAGTACTTAGAGGACATGTCCCTAAAGGGAACACCTTTTCCTGCATTCATCTGGGTGCAGTGGGGCTGCGCAACTCTCCCACACCTAAGAATGTGTTCTGGAATTCTGAGTGCAGGGAAGTTCCTCCAAGTGACAGCAGCGCCTGGGTTCTAATTGAATCCCTTTGCTTGTCTTCCCTGATGGAAAGCCTAGGCGGGAGTGCCGGGGAAAGTGTGGTTGGGCTCCAAAACCAAGTATTTGCGATGACCTCTCTATGGTTTGTGGAGGTGTTTAAACTACATCCCTAACCTGGGAACACCTGTGCCCCCATAAAGATCCGTGGAGTCTGTTTCCACACCTCCAGCACACACACGAACACTTGCACAGTTATCCTGAGAGTGGGCAGCCTCCTCCAACTGAGAGCAGGGCCTTGGTTCTTATAAAATCGCTTAACTTGTCTACCCTGTTTGGTTGCCTGATACGGAGTGCTGGGGAAAGGGTGGGTTGGGCTCTAAATCCAAGTATTAGCGAGTGCTTCTCCATGGGATTTGGAGGTTATTAACCAAAAGCCCACCACATGGGAATACCTGTGCTCCTTGAAAAAAGCGTGGACTCTGTATCCCCACCACCAGAACACACATGAAGAAGTTTTCTGCTATCCTGAGTGTGGGCTGGCAATTTCAGGTGTCAGAAGGGGCTGGGTTCTAATAGAATCCCTTAGCTTGTAATCCCTGAGTGTTTCCCTAGGACTGACTCTGAGAGAAACCTGGGGGTTGGGCTTTGAGGCCAAATAGTAGCGAGTGTCCCCGATGGACTGAGGAAGTATTTAGATGAATTCTCCATAAAGGGAAACACCTGAGCACCCATTCATCTGCGTGGAGTGGGGCTTCAAATCTCCCCACCACACAAGGTTGGGTTCCAGTATCCTGAGGGTGGGGAAGTTCCTCCAACTGACATCAGCGTCTTGGTTTGAATAGAATCCCTTTGCTTGTCTTCCCTGATGGTTTGCCTAGGCCAGTGTGTGGTTGAAAGTGGGATTTGGGATCTAAAACTAAGTATTAGCGTGTGCCTCTCCATGGGTAGTGGAGATGTTTAAACTACAACCCACAACTTGGGAATTACTGTGACCCCTGAAAAATGCGTGTGCTATGTTTCCCCACGTCCAGCACACACAGGAAGAAGTGTTCTGGGGTTCTGAGAGTGGGGAGGTTCCTCCAACAGACAGCAGCACCTGGGTTGTAATAGAATCCCTTAGCTTGACTTCCCTAATTGTTTTCCTAGGCCTAGCAGTAAGCGATGGTGGGGGATGGGCTCTAAAGCCAAGTATTAGCGAGTGCATCTCTGTGGGTAGTGGAGGGTTTTAAATTACTTCCCCAACCTTGGAACACCTGTGCCCCATAAAGATGCGTGGAATCTGTTTCCCCACCTCCAGCACACACACGGAGACGTGCTCAGGTATCATGATTGTGGGGAGGCTCCTCCAAATTACAGCAGCGCCTGGGTTCTAAAAGAATCCCTTAGCTTGTCTTCCCTGATGGCATGCCTAGGCTGGAGAGTGGGGGAAAGTGGGGGTTGGGCTCTAAACCAAGTATAAGCGAGAGCCTATCCATGGGATGTGGGTTTTTAACCTACAACCCACAACCATGGAATAAATGTGCCCCCTGAAATATGCTTTGACTGTTTCCCTACATCCAGCACACACACGAAGATGTGTTCTGGTATTCTGAGTGTGGGGAAGTTTCTCAAACTGACAGCAGCACCTGGATTCTATTAGTATCCCTTAGCTTCTGTTCCCTGAGTGTACTTTAGGCCAGGCCATGAGGGAAAGCTGGGGGTTGGGCTTGGAGGCCACGTAGCAGTGAGTGCCCCTGATCCATTGAGGAAGTACTTAGAGGACTTCTCCCTAAAGGGAACACATTTTCCTACATTCATCTGGGTGCAGTGGGGCTACACATCTCTCCCACACCTAAGAATGTGTTCTGGAATTCTGAGTGCAGGGAAGTTCCTCCAACTGACACCAGCTCCTAGGTTCTAATTGAATTCTTTTCTTGTCTTCCCTGATGGAAAGCCTCGGCGGGAGTGCGGGGGAAAGTGTGGTTTGGGCTCCAAAACCAAGTATTTGTGATGACCTATCTATGGTTTGTGGAGGTGTTTAAACTACATCCCTATCCCGGGAACACATGTGCCCCCATAAAGATCCGTGGAGTCTGTTTCCACACCTCCAGCACACACACGAACACTTGCACAGTTATCCTGAGAGTGGGCAGCCTCCTCCAACTGAGAGCAGGGCCTTGGTTCTTATAAAATCGCTTAACTTGTCTACCCTGTTTGGTTGCCTGATACGGAGTGCTGGGGAAAGGGTGGGTTGGGCTCTAAATCCAAGTATTAGCGAGTGCTTCTCCATGGGATTTGGAGGTTATTAACCAAAAGCCCACAACATGGGAATACCTGTGCTCCTTGAAAAAAGCGTGGACTCTGCATCCCCACCACCAGAACACACATGAAGGAGTTTTCTGCTATCCTGAGTGTGGGCTGGCAATTTCAGGTGACAGAAGCGGCTGGGTTCTAATAGAATCCCTTAGCTTGTAATCCCTGAGTGTTTCCCTAGGACTGACTCTGAGAGAAACCTGGGGTTTGGCTTTGAGGCCAAATAGTAGCGAGTGTCCCCGATGGACTGAGGAAGTATTTAGATGAATTCTCCATAAACTGAAACACCTGAGCACCCATTCATCTGCGTGGAGTGGGGCTTCAAATCTCTCCACCACACAAGGTTGGGTTCCAGTATCCTGAGGGTGGGGTAGTTCCTCCAACTGACATCAGCGTCTTGGTTTGAATAGAATCCATTTGCGTGTCTTCCCTGATGGTTTGCCTAGGCCAGTGTGTGGTTGAAAGTGGGATTTGGGATCTAAAACTAAGTATTAGCGTGTGCCTCTCCATGGGTAGTGGAGATGTTTAAACTACAACCCACAACTTGGGAATTACTGTGACCCCTGAAAAATGCGTGTGCTATGTTTCCCCACGTCCACCACACACAGGAAGAACTGTTCAGGGGTTCTGAGTGGGGGGAGGATCCTCCAACAGACAGCAGCACCTGGGTTGTAATAGAATCCCTTAGCTTGACTTCCCTAAGTGTATTCCTAGGCCTAGCAGTAAGCGATGGTGCGGGATGGGCTCTAAAGCCAAGTATTAGCGAGTGCATCTCTGTGGGTAGTGGAGGGTTTTAAACTACTTCCAAAACCTTGGAACACCTGTGCCCCATAAAGATGCGTGGAATCTGTTTCCCCACCTCCAGCACACACACGGAGACGTGCTCAGGTATCCTGATTGTGGGGAGGCTCCTCCAAATGACAGCAGCGCCTGGGTTCTAAAAGAATCCCTTAGCTTGTCTTCCCTGATGGCATGCCTAGGCTGGAGAGTGGGGGAAAGTGGGGGTTGGGCTCTAAACCAAGTATAAGCGAGAGCCTATCCATGGGATGTGGGTTTTTAACCTACAAAACACAACCATGGAATAAATGTGCCCCCTGAAAGATGCTTTGACTGTTTCCCTACATTCAGCACACACACGAAGATGTGTTCTTTTATTCTGAGTGTGGGGAAGTTCCTCAAACTGACAGCAGCACCTGGATTCTATTAGTATCCCTTAGCTTCTGTTCTCTGAGTGTTCTTTTAGGCCAGGCCATGAGGGAAAGCTGGGGGTTGGGCTTGGAGGCCACGTAGTAGTGAGTGCCCCCTGATCCATTGAGGAAGTACTTTGAGGACATGTCCCTAAACGGAACACCTTTTCCTGCATTCATCTGGGTGCATTGGGGCTGCACAACTCTCCCACACCTAAGAATGTGTTCTGGAATTCTGAGTGCAGGGAAGTTCCTCCAACTGACAGCAGCGCCTGGGTTCTAATTGAATCCCTTTGCTTGTCTTCCCTGATGGAAAGCCTAGGCGGGAGTGCGGGGGAAAGTGTGGTTTGGGCTCCAAAACCAAGTATTTGCGATGACCTCTCTATGCTTTGTGGAGGTGTTTAAACTACATCCCTAACCTGGGAACACCTGTGCCCCCATAAAGATCCGTGGAGTCTGTTTCCACACCTCCAGCACACACACGAACACTTGCACAGTTATCCTGAGAGTGGGCAGCCTCCTCCAACTGAGAGCAGGGCCTTGGTTCTTATAAAATCGCTTAACTTGTCTACCCTGTTTGGTTGCCTGATACGGAGTGCTGGGGAAAGGGTGGGTTGGGCTCTAAATCCAAGTATTAGCGAGTGCTTCTCCATGGGATTTGGAGGTTATTAACCAAAAGCCCACAACATGGGAATACCTGTGCTCCTTGAAAAAAGCGTGGACTCTGTATCCCCACCACCAGAACACACATGAAGAAGTTTTCTGCTATCCTGAGTGTGGGCTGGCAATTTCAGGTGACAGGAGCGGCTGGGTTCTAATAGAATCCCTTAGCTTGTAATCCCTGAGTGTTTCCCTAGGACTGACTCTGAGAGAAACCTGGGGGTTGGGCTTTGAGGCCAAATAGTAGCGAGTGTCCCCGATGGACTGAGGAAGTATTTAGATGAATTCTCCATAAAGGGAAACACCTGAGCACCCATTCATCTGCGTGGAGGGGGGCTTCAAATCTCCCCACCACACAAGGTTGGGTTCCAGTATCCTGAGGGTGAGGTAGTTCCTCCAACTGACATCAGCATCTTGGTTTTAATAGAATCTCTTTGCTTATCTTCCCTGATGGTTTGCCTAGGCCAGTGTGTGGTTGAAAGTGGGATTTGGGATCTAAAACTAAGTATTAGCGTGTGCCTCTCCATGGGTAGTGGAGATGTTTAAACTACAACCCACAACTTGGGAATTACTGTGACCCCTGAAAAATGCGTGTGCTATGTTTCCCCACGTCCAGCACACACAGGAAGAAGTGTTCTGGGGTTCTGAGTGTGGGGAGTTTCCTCCAACAGACAGCAGCACCTGGGTTGAAATAGAATCCCTTAGCTTGACTTCCCTTAGTGTTTTCCTAGGCCTAGCAGTAAGCGATGGTGGGGGATGGGCTCTAAAGCCAAGTATTAGCGAGTGCATCTCTGTGGGTAGTGGAGGGTTTTAAACTATTTCCCCAACCTTGGAACACCTGGGCCCCAAAAAGATGCGTGGAATCTGTTTCTCCACCTCCAGCACACACACGGAGTCGTGCTCAGGTATCCTGATTGTGGGGAGGCTCCTCCCAATGACAGTAGCGCCTGGGTTCTAAAGAATCCCTTAGCTTGTCTTCCCTGATGGCATGCCTAGCCTGGAGAGTGGGGGAAAGTGGGTGTTGGGCTTTAAACCATCTATTAGCGAGGGCCTATCCTTGGGATGTGGGTTTTTAACCTAAAACCCACAACCATGGAATAAATGTGCCCCCTGAAAGATGCTTTGACTGTTTCCCTACATCCAGCACACACACGAAGATGTGTTATTGTATTCTGAGTGTGGGGAAGTTCCTCAAACTGACAGCAGCACCTGGATTCTATTAGTATCCTTTAGCTTCTGTTCCCTGAGTGTTCTCTTAGACCAGGCCATGAGGGAAAGCTGGGGGTTGGGCTTGGAGGCCACGTAGCAGTGAGTGCCCCCTGATCCATTGAGGAAGTTCTTAGAGAACTTCTCCCTAAACGGAACACCTTTTCCTACATTCATCTGGGTGCAGTGGGGCTACATATCTCTCCCACACCTAAGAATGTGTTCTGGAATTCTGAGTGCAGGGAAGTTCCTCCAACTGACACCAGCTCCTAGGTTCTAATTGAATTCTTTTCTTGTCTTCCCTGATGGAAAGCCTCGGCGGGAGTGCGGGGGAAAGTGTGGTTTGGGCTCCAAAACCAAGTATTTGTGATGACCTATCTATGGTTTGTGGAGGTGTTTAAACTACATCCCTATCCTGGGAACACATGTGCCCCCATAAAGATCCGTGGAGTCTGTTTCCACACCTCCAGCACACACACGAACACTTGCACAGTTATCCTGAGAGTGGGCAGCCTCCTCCAACTGAGAGCAGGGCCTTGGTTCTTATAAAATCGCTTAACTTGTCTACCCTGTTTGGTTGCCTGATACGGAGTGCTGGGGAAAGGGTGGGTTGGGCTCTAAATCCAAGTATTAGCGAGTGCTTCTCCATGGGATTTGGAAGTTATTAACCAAAAGCCCACAACATGGGAATACCTGTGCTCCTTGAAAAAAGCGTGGACTCTGCATCCCCACCACAAGAACACACATGAAGGAGTTTTCTGCTATCCTGAGTGTGGGCTGGCAATTTCAGGTGACAGAAGCGGCTGGGTTCTAATAGAATCCCTTAGCTTGTAATCCCTGAGTGTTTCCCTAGGACTGACTCTGAGAGAAACCTGGGGTTTGGCTTTGATTCCAAATAGTAGCGAGTGTCCCCGATGGACTGAGGAAGTATTTAGATGAATTCTCCATAAACTGAAACACCTGAGCACCCATTCATCTGCGTGGAGTGGGGCTTCAAATCTCTCCACCACACAAGGTTGGGTTCCAGTATCCTGAGGGTGGGGTAGTTCCTCCAACTGACATCAGCGTCTTGGTTTGAATAGAATCCATTTGCGTGTCTTCCCTGATGGTTTGCCTAGGCCAGTGTGTGGTTGAAAGTGGGATTTGGGATCTAAAACTAAGTATTAGCGTGTGCCTCTCCATGGGTAGTGGAGATGTTTAAACTACAACCCACAACTTGGGAATTACTGTGACCCCTGAAAAATGCGTGTGCTATGTTTCCCCACGTCCAGCACACACAGGAAGAACTGTTCTGGGGTTCTGAGTGGGGGAGGATCCTCCAACAGACAGCAGCACCTGGGTTGTAATAGAATCCCTTAGCTTGACTTCCCTAAGTGTATTCCTAGGCCTAGCAGTAAGCGATGGTGGGGGATGGGCTCTAAAGCCAAGTATTAGCGAGTGCATCTCTGTGGGTAGTGGAGGGTTTTAAACTACTTCCAAAACCTTGGAACACCTGTGCCCCATAAAGATGCGTGGAATCTGTTTCCCCACCTCCAGCACACACACGGAGACGTGCTCAGGTATCCTGATTGTGGGGAGGCTCCTCCAAATGACAGCAGCGCCTGGGTTCTAAAAGAATCCCTTAGCTTGTCTTCCCTGATGGCATGCCTAGGCTGGAGAGTGGGGGAAAGTGGGGGTTGGGCTCTAAACCAAGTATAAGCGAGAGCCTATCCATGGGATGTGGGTTTTTAACCTACAAAACACAACCATGGAATAAATGTGCCCCCTGAAATAAGCTTTGACTATTTCCCTACATTCAGCACACACACGATGATGTGTTCTTTTATTCTGAGTGTGGGGAAGTTCCTCAAACTGACAGCAGCACCTGGATTCTATTAATATCCCTTAGCTTCTGTTCCCTGAGTGTTCTTTTAGGCCAGGCCATGTGGGAAAGCTGGGGGTTGGGCTTGGAGGCCACGTAGCAGTGAGTGCCCCCTGATCCATTGAGGAAGTACTTAGAGGACTTCTCCCTATAGGGAACACCTTTTCCTGCATTCATCTGGGTGCAGTGGGGCTGCACAACTCTCCCACACCTAAGAATGTGTTCTGGAATTCTGAGTGGAGGGAAGTACCTCCAACTGACAGCAGCGCCTGGGTTCTAATTGAATCCCTTTGCTTGTCTTCCCTGATGGAAAGCCTAGGCGGGAGTGCGGGGGAAAGTGTGGTTTGGGCTCCAAAACCAAGTATTTGCGATGACCTCTCTATGGTTTGTGGAGGTGTTTAAACTACATCCCTAACCTGGGAACACCTGTGCCCCCATAAAGATCCGTGGAGTCTGTTTCCACACCTCCAGCACACACACGAACACTTGCACAGTTATCCTGAGAGTGGGCAGCCTCCTCCAACTGAGAGCAGGGCCTTGGTTCTTATAAAATCGCTTAACTTGTCTACCCTGTTTGGTTGCCTGATACGGAGTGCTGGGGAAAGGGTGGGTTGGGCTCTAAATCCAAGTATTAGCGAGTGCTTCTCCATGGGATTTGGAGGTTATTAACCAAAAGCCCACAACATGGGAATACCTGTGCTCCTTGAAAAAAGCGTGGACTCTGTATCCCCACCACCAGAACACACATGAAGAAGTTTTCTGCTATCCTGAGTGTGGGCTGGCAATTTCAGGTGACAGAAGTGGCTGGGTTCTAATAGAATCCCTTAGCTTGTAATCCCTGAGTGTTTCCCTAGGACTGACTCTGAGAGAAACCTGGGGGTTGGGCTTTGAGTCCAAAGAGTAGCGAGTGTCCCCGATGGACTGAGGAAGTATTTAGATGAATTCTCCATAAAGGGAAACACCTGAGCACCCATTCATCTGCGTGGAGTGGGGCTTCAAATCTCCCCACCACACAAAGTTGGGTTTCAGTATCCTGAGGGTGGGGTAGTTCCTCCAACTGACATCAGCGTCTTGGTTTGAATAGAATCCCTTTGCTTGTCTTCCCTGATGGTTTGCCTAGGCCAGTGTGTGGTTGAAAGTGGGATTTGGGATCTAAAACTAAGTATTAGCGTGTGCCTCTCCATGGGTAGTGGAGATGTTTAAACTACAACCCACAACTTGGGAATTACTGTGACCCCTGAAAAATGCGTGTGCTATGTTTCCCCACGTCCAGCAAACACAGGAAGAAGTGTTCTGGGGTTGTGAGTGTGGGGAGGTTCCTCCAACAGACAGCAGCACCTGGGTTGAAATAGAATCCCTTAGCTGGACTTCCCTAAGTGTTTTCCTAGGCCTAGCAGTAAGCGATGGTGGGGGATGGGCTCTAAAGCCTAGTATTAGCGAGTGCATCTCTGTGGGTAGTGGAGGGTTTTAAACTACTTCCCCAACCTTGGAACACCTGTGCCCCATAAAGATGCGTGGAATCTGTTTCCCCACCTCCAGCACACACACGGAGACGTGCTCAGCTATCCTGATTGTGGGGAGGCTCCTCCAAATGACAGCAGCGCCTGGGTTCTAAAAGAATCCCTTAGCTTGTCTTCCCTGATGGCATGCCTAGGCTGGAGAGTGGGGGAAAGTGGGGGTTGGGCTCTAAACCAAGTATAAGCGAGAGCCTATCCATGGGATGTGGGTTTTTAACCTACAACCCACAACCATGGAATAAATGTGCCCCCTGAAAGATGCTTTGACTGTTTCCCTACATCCAGCACACACACGAAGATGTGTTCTGGTATTCTGAGTGTGGGGAAGTTCCTCAAACTGACAGCAGCACCTGGATTCTATTAGTATCCCTTAGCTTCTGTTCTCTGAGTGTTCTTTTAGGCCAGGCCAAGAGGGAAAGCTGGGGGTTGGGCTTGGAGGCCACGTAGTAGTGAGTGCCCCCTGATCCATTGAGGAAGTACTTAGAGGACATGTCCCTAAACGGAAAACCTTTTCCTGCATTCATCTGGGTGCATTGGGGCTGCACAACTCTCCCACACCTAAGAATGTGTTCTGGAATTCTGAGTGCAGGGAAGTTCCTCCAACTGACAGCAGCGCCTGGGTTCTAATTGAATCCCTTTGCTTGTCTTCCCTGATGGAAAGCCTAGGCGGGAGTGCGGGGGAAAGTGTGGTTTGGGCTCCAAAACCAAGTATTTGCGATGACCTCTCTATGGTTTGTGGAGGTGTTTAAACTACATCCCTAACCTGGGAACACCTGGGCCCCCATAAAGATCCGTGGAGTCTGTTTCCACACCTCCAGCACACACACGAACACTTGCACAGTTATCCTGAGAGTGGGCAGCCTCCTCCAACTGAGAGCAGGGCCTTGGTTCTTATAAAATCGCTTAACTTGCCTACCCTGTTTGGTTGCCTGATACGGAATGCTGGGGAAAGGGTGAGTTGGGCTCTAAATCCAAGTATTAGCGAGTGCTTCTCCATGGGATTTGGAGGTTATTAACCAAAAGCCCACAACATGGGAATACCTGTGCTCCTTGAAAAAAGCGTGGACTCTGTATCCCCACCACCAGAACACACATGAAGAAGTTTTCTGCTATCCTGAGTGTGGGCTGGCAATTTCAGGTGACAGGAGCGGCTGGGTTCTAATAGAATCCCTTAGCTTGTAATCCCTGAGTGTTTCCCTAGGACTGACTCTGAGAGAAACCTGGGGGTTGGGCTTTGAGGCCAAATAGTAGCGAGTGTCCCCGATGGACTGAGGAAGTATTTAGATGAATTCTCCATAAAGGGAAACACCTGAGCACCCATTCATCTGCGTGGAGGGGGGCTTCAAATCTCCCCACCACACAAGGTTGGGTTCCAGTATCCTGAGGGTGGGGTAGTTCCTCCAACTGACATCAGCATCTTGGTTTTAATAGAATCCCTTTGCTTATCTTCCTTGATGGTTTGCCTAGGCCAGTGTGTGGTTGAAAGTGGGATTTGGGATCTAAAACTAAGTATTAGCGTGTGCCTCTCCATGGGTAGTGGAGATGTTTAAACTACAACCCACAACTTGGGAATTACTGTGACCCCTGAAAAATGCGTGTGCTATGTTTCCCCACGTCCAGCACACACAGGAAGAACTGTTCTGGGGTTCTGAGTGTGGGGAGTTTCCTCCAACAGACAGCAGCACCTGGGTTTTAATAGAATCCCTTCGCTTGACTTCCCTTAGGGTTTTCCTAGGCCTAGCAGTAAGCGATGGTGGGGGATGGGCTCTAAAGCCAAGTATTAGCGAGTGCATCTCTGTGGGTAGTGGAGGGTTTTAAACTACTTCCGCAACCTTGAACACCTGTGCCCCATAAAGATGCGTGGAATCTGTTTCCCCACCTCCAGCACACACACGGAGACGTGCTCAGGTATCCTGATTGTGGGGAGGCTCCTCCAAATGACAGCAGCGCCTGGGTTCTAAAGAATCCCTTAGCTTGTCTTCCCTGATGGCATGCCTATCCTGGAGAGTGGGGGAAAGTGGGTGTTGGGCTTTATCCCATCTATTAGCGAGGGTCTATCCATGGGATGTGGGTTTTTAACCTACAACCCACAACCATAAAATAAATGTGCCCCCTGAAAGATGCTTTGACTGTTTCCCTACATTCAGCACACACACGATGATGTGTTCTTTTATTCTGAGTGTGGGGAAGTTCCTCAAACTGACAGCAGCACCTGGATTCTATTAGTATCCCTTAGCTTCTGTTCCCTGAGTGTTCTCTTAGACCAGGCCATGAGGGAAAGCTGGGGGTTGGGCTTGGAGGCCACGTAGCAGTGAGTGCCCCCTGATCCATTGAGGAAGTACTTAGAGAACTTCTCCCTAAACGGAACACCTTTTCCTCCATTCATCTGGGTGCAGTGGGGCTGCACATCTCTCCCACACCTAAGAATGTGTTCTGGAATTCTGAGTGCAGGGAAGTTCCTCCAACTGACACCAGCTCCTAGGTTCTAACTGAATTCTTTGCTTGGCTTCCCTGATGGAAAGCCTAGGCGGGAGTGCGGGGGAAAGTGTGGTTTGGGCTCCAAAACCAAGTATTTGCGATGACCTCTCTATGGTTTGTGGAGGTGTTTAAACTACATCCCTATCCTGGGAACACTTGTGCCCCCATTAAGATCCGTGGAGTCTGTTTCCACACCTCCAGCACACACACGAACACTTGCACAGTTATCCTGAGAGTGGGCAGCCTCCTCCAACTGAGAGCAGGGCCTTGGTTCTTATAAAATCGCTTAACTTGTCTACCCTGTTTGGTTGCCTGATACGGAGTGCTGGGGAAAGGGTGGGTTGGGCTCTAAATCCAAGTATTAGCGAGTGCTTCTCCATGGGATTTGGAGGTTATTAACCAAAAGCCCACAGCATGGGAATACCTGTGCTCCTTGAAAAAAGCGTGGACTCTGTATCCCCACCACCAGAACACACATGAAGAAGTTTTCTGCTATCCTGAGTGTGGGCTGGCAATTTCAGGTGACAGAAGCGGCTGGGTTCTAATAGAATCCCTTAGCTTGTAATCCCTGAGTGTTTCCCTAGGACTGACTCTGAGAGAAACCTGGGGGTTGGGCTTTGAGGCCAAATAGTAGCGAGTGTCCCTGAAGGACTGAGGAAGTATTTAGATGAATTCTCCATAAAGGGAAACACCTGAGCACCCATTCATCTGCGTGGAGTGGGGCTTCAAATCTCCCCACCACACAAGGTTGGGTTCCAGTATCCTGAGGGTGGGGTAGTTCCTCCAACTGACATCAGCGTCTTGGTTTGAATAGAATCCCTTTGCTTGTCTTCCCTGATGGTTTGCCTAGGCCAGTGTGTGGTTGAAAGTGGGATTTGGGTTCTAAAACTAAGTATTAGCGTGTGCCTCTCCGTGGGTAGTGGAGATGTTTAAACTACAACCCACAACTTGGGATTTACTGTGACCCCTGTAAAATGCGTGTGCTATGTTTCCCCACGTCAAGCACACACAGGAAGAAGTGTTCTGGGGTTCTGAGTGTGGGGAGGTTCCTCCAACAGACAGCAGCACCTGGGTTGTAATAGAATCCCTTAGCTTGACTTCCCTAAGTGTATTCCTAGGCCTAGCAGTAAGCGATGGTGGGGGATGGGCTCTAAAACCAAGTATTAGCGAGTGCATCTCTGTGGGTAGTGGAGGGTTTTAAACTACTTCCCCAACCTTGGAACACCTGTGCCCCATAAAGATGCGTGGAATCTGTTTCCCCAAATCCAGCACACACACGGAGACGTGCTCAGGTATCTTGATGGTGGGGAGGCTCCTCCAAATGACAGCAGCGCCTGGGTTCTAAAAGAATCCCTTAGCTTGTCTTCCCTGATGGCATGCCTAGGCTGGAGAGTGGGGGAAAGTGGGGGTTGGGCTCTAAACCAAGTATAAGCGAGAGCCTATCCATGGGATGTGGGTTTTTAACCTACAACCCACAACCATGGAATAAATGTGCCCCCTGAAAGATGCTTTGACTGTTTCCCTACATCCAGCACACACACGAAGATGTGTTCTGGTATTCTGAGTGTGGGGAAGTTCCTCAAACTGACAGCAGCACCTGGATTCTATTAGTATCCCTTAGCTTCTGTTCTCTGAGTGTTCTTTTAGGCCAGGCCAAGAGGGAAAGCTGGGGGTTGGGCTTGGAGGCCACGTAGTAGTGAGTGCCCCCTGATCCATTGAGGAAGTACTTAGAGGACATGTCCCTAAACGGAAAACCTTTTCCTGCATTCATCTGGGTGCATTGGGGCTGCACAACTCTCCCACACCTAAGAATGTGTTCTGGAATTCTGAGTGCAGGGAAGTTCCTCCAACTGACAGCAGCGCCTGGGTTCTAATTGAATCCCTTTGCTTGTCTTCCCTGATGGAAAGCCTAGGCGGGAGTGCGGGGGAAAGTGTGGTTTGGGCTCCAAAACCAAGTATTTGCGATGACCTCTCTATGGTTTGTGGAGGTGTTTAAACTACATCCCTAACCTGGGAACACCTGGGCCCCCATAAAGATCCGTGGAGTCTGTTTCCACACCTCCAGCACACACACGAACACTTGCACAGTTATCCTGAGAGTGGGCAGCCTCCTCCAACTGAGAGCAGGGCCTTGGTTCTTATAAAATCGCTTAACTTGCCTACCCTGTTTGGTTGCCTGATACGGAATGCTGGGGAAAGGGTGAGTTGGGCTCTAAATCCAAGTATTAGCGAGTGCTTCTCCATGGGATTTGGAGGTTATTAACCAAAAGCCCACAACATGGGAATACCTGTGCTCCTTGAAAAAAGCGTGGACTCTGTATCCCCACCACCAGAACACACATGAAGAAGTTTTCTGCTATCCTGAGTGTGAGCTGGCAATTTCAGGTGACAGGAGCGGCTGGGTTCTAATAGAATCCCTTAGCTTGTAATCCCTGAGTGTTTCCCTAGGACTGACTCTGAGAGAAACCTGGGGGTTGGGCTTTGAGGCCAAATAGTAGCGAGTGTCCCCGATGGACTGAGGAAGTATTTAGATGAATTCTCCATAAAGGGAAACACCTGAGCACCCATTCATCTGCGTGGAGGGGGGCTTCAAATCTCCCCACCACACAAGGTTGGGTTCCAGTATCCTGAGGGTGGGGTAGTTCCTCCAACTGACATCAGCATCTTGGTTTTAATAGAATCCCTTTGCTTATCTTCCCTGATGGTTTGCCTAGGCCAGTGTGTGGTTGAAAGTGGGATTTGGGATCTAAAACTAAGTATTAGCGTGTGCCTCTCCATGGGTAGTGGAGATGTTTAAACTACAACCCACAACTTGGGAATTACTGTGACCCCTGAAAAATGCGTGTGCTATGTTTCCCCACGTCCAGCACACACAGGAAGAACTGTTCTGGGGTTCTGAGTGTGGGGAGTTTCCTCCAACAGACAGCAGCACCTGGGTTTTAATAGAATCCCTTCGCTTGACTTCCCTTAGGGTTTTCCTAGGCCTAGCAGTAAGCGATGGTGGGGGATGGGCTCTAAAGCCAAGTATTAGCGAGTGCATCTCTGTGGGTAGTGGAGGGTTTTAAACTACTTCCGCAACCTTGAACACCTGTGCCCCATAAAGATGCGTGGAATCTGTTTCCCCACCTCCAGCACACACACGGAGACGTGCTCAGGTATCCTGATTGTGGGGAGGCTCCTCCCAATGACAGCAGCGCCTGGGTTCTAAAGAATCCCTTAGCTTGTCTTCCCTGATGGCATGCCTATCCTGGAGAGTGGGGGAAAGTGGGTGTTGGGCTTTATCCCATCTATTAGCGAGGGTCTATCCATGGGATGTGGGTTTTTAACCTACAACCCACAACCATGGAATAAATGTGCCCCCTGAAAGATGCTTTGACTGTTTCCCTACATCCAGCACTCACACGAAGATGTGTTCTTGTATTCTGAGTGTGGGGAAGTTCCTCAAACTGACAGCAGCACCTGGATTCTATTAGTATCCCTTAGCTTCTGTTCCCTGAGTGTTCTCTTAGACCAGGCCATGAGGGAAAGCTGGGGGTTGGGCTTGGAGGCCACGTAGCAGTGAGTGCCCCCTGATCCATTGAGGAAGTACTTAGAGAACTTTTCCCTAAACGGAACACCTTTTCCTCCATTCATCTGGGTGCAGTGGGGCTGCACATCTCTCCCACACCTAAGAATGTGTTCTGGAATTCTGAGTGCAGGGAAGTTCCTCCAACTGACACCAGCTCCTAGGTTCTAACTGAATTCTTTGCTTGGCTTCCCTGATGGAAAGCCTAGGCGGGAGTGCGGGGGAAAGTGTGGTTTGGGCTCCAAAACCAAGTATTTGCGATGACCTCTCTATGGTTTGTGGAGGTGTTTAAACTACATCCCTATCCTGGGAACACTTGTGCCCCCATTAAGATCCGTGGAGTCTGTTTCCACACCTCCAGCACACACACGAACACTTGCACAGTTATCCTGAGAGTGGGCAGCCTCCTCCAACTGAGAGCAGGTCCTTGGTTCTTATAAAATCGCTTAACTTGTCTACCCTGTTTGGTTGCCTGATACGGAGTGCTGGGGAAAGGGTGGGTTGGGCTCTAAATCCAAGTATTAGCGAGTGCTTCTCCATGGGATTTGGAGGTTATTAACCAAAAGCCCACAGCATGGGAATACCTGTGCTCCTTGAAAAAAGCGTGGACTCTGTATCCCCACCACCAGAACACACATGAAGAAGTTTTCTGCTATCCTGAGTGTGGGCTGGCAATTTCAGGTGACAGAAGCGGCTGGGTTCTAATAGAATCCCTTAGCTTGTAATCCCTGAGTGTTTCCCTAGGACTGACTCTGAGAGAAACCTGGGGTTTGGGCTTTGAGGCCAAATAGTAGCGAGTGTCCCTGAAGGACTGAGGAAGTATTTAGATGAATTCTCCATAAAGGGAAACACCTGAGCACCCATTCATCTGCGTGGAGTGGGGCTTCAAATCTCCCCACCACACAAGGTTGGGTTCCAGTATCCTGAGGGTGGGGTAGTTCCTCCAACTGACATCAGCGTCTTGGTTTGAATAGAATCCCTTTGCTTGTCTTCCCTGATGGTTTGCCTAGGCCAGTGTGTGGTTGAAAGTGGGATTTGGGTTCTAAAACTAAGTATTAGCGTGTGCCTCTCCGTGGGTAGTGGAGATGTTTAAACTACAACCCACAACTTGGGATTTACTGTGACCCATGTAAAATGCGTGTGCTATGTTTCCCCACGTCAAGCACACACAGGAAGAAGTGTTCTGGGGTTCTGAGTGTGGGGAGGTTCCTCCAACAGACAGCAGCACCTGGGTTGTAATAGAATCCCTTAGCTTGACTTCCCTAAGTGTATTCCTAGGCCTAGCAGTAAGCGATGGTGGGGGATGGGCTCTAAAACCAAGTATTAGCGAGTGCATCTCTGTGGGTAGTGGAGGGTTTTAAACTACTTCCCCAACCTTGGAACACCTGTGCCCCATAAAGATGCGTGGAATCTGTTTCCCCAAATCCAGCACACACACGGAGACGTGCTCAGGTATCTTGATTGTGGGGAGGCTCCTCCAAATGACAGCAGCGCCTGGGTTCTAAAAGAATCCCTTAGCTTGTCTTCCCTGATGGCATGCCTAGGCTGGAATGTGGGGGAAAGTGGGGGTTGGGCTCTAAACCAAGTATAAGCGAGAGCCTATCCATGGGATGTGGGTTTTTAACCTACAACCCACAACCATAAAATAAATGTGCCCCCTGAAAGATGCTTTGACTGTTTCCCTACATTCAGCACACACACGATGATGTGTTCTTTTATTCTGAGTGTGGGGAAGTTCCTCAAACTGACAGCAGCACCTGGATTCTATTAGTATCCCTTAGCTTCTGTTCCCTGAGTGTTCTCTTAGACCAGGCCATGAGGGAAAGCTGGGGGTTGGGCTTGGAGGCCACGTAGCAGTGAGTGCCCCCTGATCCATTGAGGAAGTACTTAGAGAACTTCTCCCTAAACGGAACACCTTTTCCTCCATTCATCTGGGTGCAGTGGGGCTGCACATCTCTCCCACACCTAAGAATGTGTTCTGGAATTCTGAGTGCAGGGAAGTTCCTCCAACTGACACCAGCTCCTAGGTTCTAACTGAATTCTTTGCTTGGCTTCCCTGATGGAAAGCCTAGGCGGGAGTGCGGGGGAAAGTGTGGTTTGGGCTCCAAAACCAAGTATTTGCGATGACCTCTCTATGGTTTGTGGAGGTGTTTAAACTACATCCCTATCCTGGGAACACTTGTGCCCCCATTAAGATCCGTGGAGTCTGTTTCCACACCTCCAGCACACACACGAACACTTGCACAGTTATCCTGAGAGTGGGCAGCCTCCTCCAACTGAGAGCAGGTCCTTGGTTCTTATAAAATCGCTTAACTTGTCTACCCTGTTTGGTTGCCTGATACGGAGTGCTGGGGAAAGGGTGGGTTGGGCTCTAAATCCAAGTATTAGCAAGTGCTTCTCCATGGGATTTGGAGGTTATTAACCAAAAGCCCACAGCATGGGAATACCTGTGCTCCTTGAAAAAAGCGTGGACTCTGTATCCCCACCACCAGAACACACATGAAGAAGTTTTCTGCTATCCTGAGTGTGGGCTGGCAATTTCAGGTGACAGAAGCGGCTGGGTTCTAATAGAATCCCTTAGCTTGTAATCCCTGAGTGTTTCCCTAGGACTGACTCTGAGAGAAACCTGGGGTTTGGGCTTTGAGGCCAAATAGTAGCGAGTGTCCCCGATGGACTGAGGAAGTATTTAGATGAATTCTCCATAAAGGGAAACACCTGAGCACCCATTCATCTGCGTGGAGTGGGGCTTCAAATCTCCCCACCACACAAGGTTGGGTTCCAGTATCCTGAGGGTGGGGTAGTTCCTCCAACTGACATCAGCGTCTTGGTTTGAATAGAATCCCTTTGCTTGTCTTCCCTGATGGTTTGCCTAGGCCAGTGTGTGGTTGAAAGTGGGATTTGGGTTCTAAAACTAAGTATTAGCGTGTGCCTCTCCATGGGTAGTGGAGATGTTTAAACTACAACCCACAACTTGGGATTTACTGTGACCCCTGTAAAATGCGTGTGCTATGTTTCCCCACGTCAAGCACACACAGGAAGAAGTGTTCTGGGGTTCTGAGTGTGGGGAGGTTCCTCCAACAGACAGCAGCACCTGGGTTGTAATAGAATCCCTTAGCTTGACTTCCCTAAGTGTATTCCTAGGCCTAGCAGTAAGCGATGGTGGGGGATGGGCTCTAAAACCAAGTATTAGCGAGTGCATCTCTGTGGGTAGTGGAGGGTTTTAAACTACTTCCCCAACCTTGGAACACCTGTGCCCCATAAAGATGCGTGGAATCTGTTTCCCCACCTCCAGCACACACACGGAGACGTGCTCAGCTATCCTGATTGTGGGGAGGCTCCTCCAAATGACAGCAGCGCCTTTGTTCTAAAAGAATCCCTTAGCTTGTCTTCCCTGATGGCATGCCTAGTCTGGAGAGTGGGGGAAAGTGGGGGTTGGGCTCTAAACCAAGTATAAGCGAGAGCCTATCCATGGGATGTGGGTTTTTAACCTACAACCCACAACCATGGAATAAATGTGCCCCCTGAAAGATGCTTTGACTGTTTCCCTACATCCAGCACACACACGAAGATGTGTTCTGGTATTCTGAGTGTGGGGAAGTTCCTCAAACTGACAGCAGCACCTGGATTCTATTAGTATCCCTAAGCTTCTGTTCTCTGAGTGTTCTTTTAGGCCAGGCCATGAGGGAAAGCTGGGGGTTGGGCTTGGAGGCCACGTAGCAGTGAGTGCCCCCTGATCCATTGAGGAAGTACTTAGAGGACATGTCCCTAAACGGAAAACCTTTTCCTGCATTCATCTGGGTGCATTGGGGCTGCACAACTCTCCCACACCTAAGAATGTGTTCTGGAATTCTGAGTGCAGGGAAGTTCCTCCAACTGACAGCAGCGCCTGGGTTCTAATTGAATCCCTTTGCTTGTCTTCCCTGATGGAAAGCCTAGGCGGGAGTGCGGGGGAAAGTGTGGTTTGGGCTCCAAAACCAAGTATTTGCGATGACCTCTCTATGGTTTGTGGAGGTGTTTAAACTACATCCCTAACCTGGGAACACCTGTGCCCCCATAAAGATCCGTGGAGTCTGTTTCCACACCTCCAGCACACACACGAACACTTGCACAGTTATCCTGAGAGTGGGCAGCCTCCTCCAACTGAGAGCAGGGCCTTGGTTCTTATAAAATCGCTTAACTTGTCTACCCTGTTTGGTTGCCTGATACGGAGTGCTGGGGAAAGGGTGGGTTGGGCTCTAAATCCAAGTATTAGCGAGTGCTTCTCCATGGGATTTGGAGGTTATTAACCAAAAGCCCACAACATGGGAATACCTGTGCTCCTTGAAAAAAGCGTGGACTCTGTATCCCCACCACCAGAACACACATGAAGAAGTTTTCTGCTATCCTGAGTGTGGGCTGGCAATTTCAGGTGACAGAAGCGGCTGGGTTCTAATAGAATCCCTTAGCTTGTAATCCCTGAGTGTTTCCCTAGGACTGACTCTGAGAGAAACCTGGGGGTTGGGCTTTGAGTCCAAAGAGTAGCGAGTGTCCCCGATGGACTGAGGAAGTATTTAGATGAATTCTCCATAAAGGGAAACACCTGAGCACCCATTCATCTGCGTGGAGTGGGGCTTCAAATCTCCCCACCACACAAAGTTGGGTTTCAGTATCCTGAGGGTGGGGTAGTTCCTCCAACTGACATCAGCGTCTTGGTTTGAATAGAATCCCTTTGCTTGTCTTCCCTGATGGTTTGCCTAGGCCAGTGTGTGGTTGAAAGTGGGATTTGGGATCTAAAACTAAGTATTAGCGTGTGCCTCTCCATGGGTAGTGGAGATGTTTAAACTACAACCCACAACTTGGGAATTACTGTGACCCCTGAAAAATGCGTGTGCTATGTTTCCCCACGTCCAGCAAACACAGGAAGAAGTGTTCTGGGGTTGTGAGTGTGGGGAGGTTCCTCCAACAGACAGCAGCACCTGGGTTGAAATAGAATCCCTTAGCTGGACTTCCCTAAGTGTTTTCCTAGGCCTAGCAGTAAGCGATGGTGGGGGATGGGCTCTAAAGCCTAGTATTAGCGAGTGCATCTCTGTAGGTAGTGGAGGGTTTTAAACTACTTCCCCAACCTTGGAACACCTGTGCCCCATAAAGTTGCGTGGAATCTGTTTCCCCACCTCCAGCACACACACGGAGACGTGCTCAGCTATCCTGATTGTGGGGAGGCTCCTCCAAATGACAGCAGCGCCTGGGTTCTAAAAGAATCCCTTAGCTTGTCTTCCCTGATGGCATGCCTAGGCTGGAGAGTGGGGGAAAGTGGGTGTTGGGCTTTATCCCATCTATTAGCGAGGGTCTATCCATGGGATGTGGGTTTTTAACCTACAACCCACAACCATGGAATAAATGTGCCCCCTGAAAGATGCTTTGACTGTTTCCCTACATCCAGCACTCACACGAAGATGTGTTCTTGTATTCTGAGTGTGGGGAAGTTCCTCAAACTGACAGCAGCACCTGGATTCTATTAGTATCCCTTAGCTTCTGTTCCCTGAGTGTTCTCTTAGACCAGGACATGAGGGAAAGCTGGGGGTTGGGCTTGGAGGCCACGTAGCAGTGAGTGCCCCCTGATCCATTGAGGAAGTACTTAGAGAACTTCTCCCTAAACGGAACACCTTTTCCTCCATTCATCTTGGTGCAGTGGGGCTGCACATCTCTCCCACACCTAAGAATGTGTTCTGGAATTCTGAGTGCAGGGAAGTTCCTCCAACTGACACCAGCTCCTAGGTTCTAACTGAATTCTTTGCTTGGCTTCCCTGATGGAAAGCCTAGGCGGGAGTGCGGGGGAAAGTGTGGTTTGGGCTCCAAAACCAAGTATTTGCGATGACCTCTCTATGGTTTGTGGAGGTGTTTAAACTACATCCCTATCCTGGGAACACTTGTGCCCCCATTAAGATCCGTGGAGTCTGTTTCCACACCTCCAGCACACACACGAACACTTGCACAGTTATCCTGAGAGTGGGCAGCCTCCTCCAACTGAGAGCAGGGCCTTGGTTCTTATAAAATCGCTTAACTTGTCTACCCTGTTTGGTTGCCTGATACGGAGTGCTGGGGAAAGGGTGGGTTGGGCTCTAAATCCAAGTATTAGCGAGTGCTTCTCCATGGGATTTGGAGGTTATTAACCAAAAGCCCACAGCATGGGAATACCTGTGCTCCTTGAAAAAAGCGTGGACTCTGTATCCCCACCACCAGAACACACATGAAGAAGTTTTCTGCTATCCTGAGTGTGGGCTGGCAATTTCAGGTGACAGAAGCGGCTGGGTTCTAATAGAATCCCTTAGCTTGTAATCCCTGAGTGTTTCCCTAGGACTGACTCTGAGAGAAACCTGGGGTTTGGGCTTTGAGGCCAAATAGTAGCGAGTGTCCCCGAAGGACTGAGGAAGTATTTAGATGAATTCTCCATAAAGGGAAACACCTGAGCACCCATTCATCTGCGTGGAGTGGGGCTTCAAATCTCCCCACCACACAAGGTTGGGTTCCAGTATCCTGAGGGTGGGGTAGTTCCTCCAACTGACATCAGCGTCTTGGTTTGAATAGAATCCCTTTGCTTGTCTTCCCTGATGGTTTGCCTAGGCCAGTGTGTGGTTGAAAGTGGGATTTGGGTTCTAAAACTAAGTATTAGCGTGTGCCTCTCCATGGGTAGTGGAGATGTTTAAACTACAACCCACAACTTGGGATTTACTGTGACCCCTGTAAAATGCGTGTGCTATGTTTCCCCACGTCAAGCACACACAGGAAGAAGTGTTCTGGGGTTCTGAGTGTGGGGAGGTTCCTCCAACAGACAGCAGCACCTGGGTTGTAATAGAATCCCTTAGCTTGACTTCCCTAAGTGTATCCCTAGGCCTAGCAGTAAGCGATGGTGGGGGATGGGCTCTAAAGCCTAGTATTAGCGAGTGCATCTCTGTGGGTAGTGGAGGGTTTTAAACTACTTCCCCAACCTTGGAACACCTGTGCCCCATAAAGATGCGTGGAATCTGTTTCCCCAAATCCAGCACACACACGGAGACGTGCTCAGGTATCTTGATTGTGGGGAGGCTCCTCCAAATGACAGCAGCGCCTGGGTTCTAAAAGAATCCCTTAGCTTGTCTTCCCTGATGGCATGCCTAGGCTGGAGTGTGGGGGAAAGTGGGGGTTGGGCTCTAAACCAAGTATAAGCGAGAGCCTATCCATGGGATGTGGGTTTTTAACTTACAACCCACAACCATAAAATAAATGTGCCCCCTGAAAGATGCTTTGACTGTTTCCCTACATTCAGCACACACACGATGATGTGTTCTTTTATTCTGAGTGTGGGGAAGTTCCTCAAACTGACAGCAGCACCTGGATTCTATTAGTATCCCTAAGCTTCTGTTCCCTGAGTGTTCTTTTAGGCCAGGCCATGTGGGAAAGCTGGGGGTTGGGCTTGGAGGCCACGTAGCAGTGAGTGCCCCCTGATCCATTGAGGAAGTACTTAGAGGACTTCTCCCTAAAGGGAACACCTTTTCCTGCATTCATCTGGGTGCAGTGGGGCTGCACATCTCTCCCACACCTAAGAATGTGTTCTGGAATTCTGAGTGCAGGGAAGTTCCTCCAACTGACAGCAGCGCCTGGGTTCTAATTGAATCCCTTTGCTTGTCTTCCCTGATGGAAAGCCTAGGCGGGAGTGCGGGGGAAAGTGTGGTTTGGGCTCCAAAACCAAGTATTTGCGATGACCTCTCTATGGTTTGTGGAGGTGTTTAAACTACATCCCTAACCTGGGAACACCTGTGCCCCCATAAAGATCCGTGGAGTCTGTTTCCCCACCTCCAGCACACACACGGAGACGTGCTCAGGTATCCTGATTGTGGGGAGGCTCCTCCCAATGACAGCAGCGCCTGGGTTCTAAAGAATCCCTTAGCTTGTCTTCCCTGATGGCATGCCTATCCTGGAGAGTGGGGGAAAGTGGGTGTTGGGCTTTATCCCATCTATTAGCGAGGGTCTATCCATGGGATGTGGGTTTTTAACCTACAACCCACAACCATGGAATAAATGTGCCCCCTGAAAGATGCTTTGACTGTTTCCCTACATCCAGCACTCACACGAAGATGTGTTCTTGTATTCTGAGTGTGGGGAAGTTCCTCAAACTGACAGCAGCACCTGGATTCTATTAGTATCCCTTAGCTTCTGTTCCCTGAGTGTTCTCTTAGACCAGGCCATGAGGGAAAGCTGGGGGTTGGGCTTGGAGGCCACGTAGCAGTGAGTGCCCCCTGATCCATTGAGGAAGTACTTAGAGAACTTCTCCCTAAACGGAACACCTTTTCCTCCATTCATCTGGGTGCAGTGGGGCTGCACATCTCTCCCACACCTAAGAATGTGTTCTGGAATTCTGAGTGCAGGGAAGTTCCTCCAACTGACACCAGCTCCTAGGTTCTAACTGAATTCTTTGCTTGGCTTCCCTGATGGAAAGCCTAGGCGGGAGTGCGGGGGAAAGTGTGGTTTGGGCTCCAAAACCAAGTATTTGCGATGACCTCTCTATGGTTTGTGGAGGTGTTTAAACTACATCCCTATCCTGGGAACACTTGTGCCCCCATTAAGATCCGTGGAGTCTGTTTCCACACCTCCAGCACACACACGAACACTTGCACAGTTATCCTGAGAGTGGGCAGCCTCCTCCAACTGAGAGCAGGGCCTTGGTTCTTATAAAATCGCTTAACTTGTCTACCCTGTTTGGTTGCCTGATACGGAGTGCTGGGGAAAGGGTGGGTTGGGCTCTAAATCCAAGTATTAGCGAGTGCTTCTCCATGGGATTTGGAGGTTATTAACCAAAAGCCCACAGCATGGGAATACCTGTGCTCCTTGAAAAAAGCGTGGACTCTGTATCCCCACCACCAGAACACACATGAAGAAGTTTTCTGCTATCCTGAGTGTGGGCTGGCAATTTCAGGTGACAGAAGCGGCTGGGTTCTAATAGAATCCCTTAGCTTGTAATCCCTGAGTGTTTCCCTAGGACTGACTCTGAGAGAAACCTGGGGTTTGGGCTTTGAGGCCAAATAGTAGCGAGTGTCCCCGAAGGACTGAGGAAGTATTTAGATGAATTCTCCATAAAGGGAAACACCTGAGCACCCATTCATCTGCGTGGAGTGGGGCTTCAAATCTCCCCACCACACAAGGTTGGGTTCCAGTATCCTGAGGGTGGGGTAGTTCCTCCATCTGACATCAGCGTCTTGGTTTGAATAGAATCCCTTTGCTTGTCTTCCCTGATGGTTTGCCTAGGCCAGTGTGTGGTTGAAAGTGGGATTTGGGTTCTAAAACTAAGTATTAGCGTGTGCCTCTCCATGGGTAGTGGAGATGTTTAAACTACAACCCACAACTTGGGATTTACTGTGACCCCTGTAAAATGCGTGTGCTATGTTTCCCCACGTCAAGCACACACAGGAAGAAGTTTTCTGGGGTTCTGAGTGTGGGGAGGTTCCTCCAACAGACAGCAGCACCTGGGTTGTAATAGAATCCCTTAGCTTGACTTCCCTAAGTGTATTCCTAGGCCTACCAGTAAGCGATGGTGGGGGATGGGCTCTAAAACCAAGTATTAGCGAGTGCATCTCTGTGGGTAGTGGAGGGTTTTAAACTACTTCCCCAACCTTGGAACACCTGTGCCCCATAAAGATGCGTGGAATCTGTTTCCCCAAATCCAGCACACACACGGAGACGTGCTCAGGTATCTTGATTGTGGGGAGGCTCCTCCAAATGACAGCAGCGCCTGGGTTCTAAAAGAATCCCTTAGCTTGTCTTCCCTGATGGCATGCCTAGGCTGGAGTGTGGGGGAAAGTGGGGGTTGGGCTCTAAACCAAGTATAAGCGAGAGCCTATCCATGGGATGTGGGCTTTTAACCTACAACCCACAACCATAAAATAAATGTGCCCCCTGAAAGATGCTTTGACTGTTTCCCTACATTCAGCACACACACGATGATGTGTTCTTTTATTCTGAGTGTGGGGAAGTTCCTCAAACTGACAGCAGCACCTGGATTCTATTAGTATCCCTTAGCTTCTGTTCCCTGAGTGTTCTTTTAGGCCAGGCCATGTGGGAAAGCTGGGGGTTGGGCTTGGAAGCCACGTAGCAGTGAGTGCCCCCTGATCCATTGAGGAAGTACTTAGAGGACTTCTCCCTAAAGGGAACACCTTTTCCTGCATTCATCTGGGTGCAGTGGGGCTGCACATCTCTCCCACACCTAAGAATGTGTTCTGGAATTCTGAGTGCAGGGAAGTTCCTCCAACTGACAGCAGCGCCTGGGTTCTAATTGAATCCCTTTGCTTGTCTTCCCTGATGGAAAGCCTAGGCGGGGGTGCGGGGGAAAGTGTGGTTTGGGCTCCAAAACCAAGTATTTGCGATGACCTCTCTATGGTTTGTGGAGGTGTTTAAACTACATCCCTAACCTGGGAACACCTGTGCCCCCATAAAGATCCGTGGAGTCTGTTTCCACACCTCCAGCACACACACGAACACTTGCACAGTTATCCTGAGAGTGGGCAGCCTCCTCCAACTGAGAGCAGGGCCTTGGTTCTTATAAAATCGCTTAACTTGTCTACCCTGTTTGGTTGCCTGATACGGAGTGCTGGGGAAAGGGTGGGTTGGGCTCTAAATCCAAGTATTAGCGAGTGCTTCTCCATGGGATTTGGAGGTTATTAACCAAAAGCCCACAACATGGGAATACCTGTGCTCCTTGAAAAAAGCGTGGACTCTGTATCCCCACCACCAGAACACACATGAAGAAGTTTTCTGCTATCCTGAGTGTGGGCTGGCAATTTCAGGTGACAGAAGCGGCTGGGTTCTAATAGAATCCCTTAGCTTGTAATCCCTGAGTGTTTCCCTAGGACTGACTCTGAGAGAAACCTGGGGGTTGGGCTTTGAGGCCAAATAGTAGCGAGTGTCCCCGATGGACTGAGGAAGTATTTAGATGAATTCTCCATAAAGGGAAACACCTGAGCACCCATTCATCTGCGTGGAGTGGGGCTTCAAATCTCCCCACCACACAAAGTTGGGTTCCAGTATCCTGAGGGTGGGGTAGTTCCTCCAACTGACATCAGCGTCTTGGTTTGAATAGAATCCCTTTGCTTGTCTTCCCTGATGGTTTGCCTAGGCCAGTGTGTGGTTGAAAGTGGGATTTGGGATCTAAAACTAAGTATTAGCGTGTGCCTCTCCATGGGTAGTGGAGATGTTTAAACTACAACCCACAACTTGGGAATTACTGTGACCCCTGAAAAATGCGTGTGCTATGTTTCCCCACGTCCAGCACACACAGGAAGAAGTGTTCTGGGCTTGTGAGTGTGGGGAGGTTCCTCCAACAGACAGCAGCACCTGGGTTGAAATAGAATCCCTTAGCTGGACTTCCCTAAGTGTTTTCCTAGGCCTAGCAGTAAGCGATGGTGGGGGATGGGCTCTAAAGCCTAGTATTAGCGAGTGCATCTCTGTTTGTAGTGGAGGGTTTTAAACTACTTCCCCAACCTTGGAACACCTGTGCCCCATAAAGATGCGTGGAATCTGTTTCCCCACCTCCAGCACACACACGGAGACTTGCTCAGCTATCCTGATTGTGGGGAGGCTCCTCCAAATGACAGCAGCGCCTGGGTTCTAAAAGAATCCCTTAGCTTGTCTTCCCTGATGGCATGCCTAGGCTGGAGAGTGGGGGAAAGTGGGGGTTGGGCTCTAAACCAAGTATAAGCGAGAGCCTATCCATGGGATGTGGGTTTTTAACCTACAACCCACAACCATGGAATAAATGTGCCCCCTGAAAGATGCTTTGACTGTTTCCCTACATCCAGCACACACACGAAGATGTGTTCTGGTATTCTGAGTGTGGGGAAGTTCCTCAAACTGACAGCAGCACCTGGAATCTATTAGTATCCCTTAGCTTCTGTTCTCTGAGTGTTCTTTTAGGCCAGGCCATGAGGGAAAGCTGGGGGTTTGGCTTGGAGGCCACGTAGTAGTGAGTGCCCCCTGATCCATTGAGGAAGTACTTAGAGGACATGTCCCTAAACGGAACACCTTTTCCTGCATTCATCTGGGTGCATTGGGGCTGCACAACTCTCCCACACCTAAGAATGTGTTCTGGAATTCTGAGTGCAGGGAAGTTCCTCCAACTGACAGCAGCGCCTGGGTTCTAATTGAATCCCTTTGCTTGTCTTCCCTGATGGAAAGCCTAGGCGGGAGTGCGGGGGAAAGTGTGGTTTGGGCTCCAAAACCAAGTATTTGCGATGACCTCTCTATGGTTTGTGGAGGTGTTTAAACTACATCCCTAACCTGGGAACACCTGTGCCCCCATAAAGATCCGTGGAGTCTGTTTCCACACCTCCAGCACACACACGAACACTTGCACAGTTATCCTGAGAGTGGGCAGCCTCCTCCAACTGAGAGCAGGGCCTTGGTTCTTATAAAATCGCTTAACTTGTCTACCCTGTTTGGTTGCCTGATACGGAGTGCTGGGGAAAGGGTGGGTTGGGCTCTAAATCCAAGTATTAGCGAGTGCTTCTCCATGGGATTTGGAGGTTATTAACCAAAAGCCCACAACATGGGAATACCTGTGCTCCTTGAAAAAAGCGTGGACTCTGTATCCCCACCACCAGAACACACATGAAGAAGTTTTCTGCTATCCTGAGTGTGGGCTTGCAATTTCAGGTGACAGGAGCGGCTGGGTTCTAATAGAATCCCTTAGCTTGTAATCCCTGAGTGTTTCCCTAGGACTGACTCTGAGAGAAACCTGGGGGTTGGGCTTTGAGGCCAAATAGTAGCGAGTGTCCCCGATGGACTGAGGAAGTATTTAGATGAATTCTCCATAAAGGGAAGCACCTGAGCACCCATTCATCTGCGTGGAGGGGGCTTCAAATCTCCCCACCACACAAGGTTGGGTTCCAGTATCCTGAGGGTGGGGTAGTTCCTCCAACTGACATCAGCATCTTGGTTTTAATAGAATCCCTTTGCTTATCTTCCCTGATGGTTTGCCTAGGCCAGTGTGTGGTTGAAAGTGGGATTTGGGATCTAAAACTAAGTATTAGCGTGTGCCTCTCCATGGGTAGTGGAGATGTTTAAACTACAACCCACAACTTGGGAATTACTGTGACCCCTGAAAAATGCGTGTGCTATGTTTCCCCACGTCCAGCACACACAGGAAGAAGAGTTCTGGGGTTCTGAGTGTGGGGAGTTTCCTCCAACAGACAGCAGCACCTGGGTTTTAATAGAATCCCTTCGCTTGACTTCCCTTAGTGTTTTCCTAGGCCTAGCAGTAAGCGATGGTGGGGGATGGGCTCTAAAGCCAAGTATTAGCGAGTGCATCTCTGTGGGTAGTGGAGGGTTTTAAACTACTTCCCCAACCTTGAACACCTGTGCCCCATAAAGATGCGTGGAATCTGTTTCCCCACCTCCAGCACACACACGGAGACGTGCTCAGGTATCCTGATTGTGGGGAGGCTCCTCCCAATGACAGCAGCGCCTGGGTTCTAAAGAATCCCTTAGCTTGTCTTCCCTGATGGCATGCATATCCTGGAGAGTGGGGGAAAGTGGGTGTTGGGCTTTAACCCATCTATTAGCTAGGGTCTATCCATGGGATGTGGGTTTTTAACCTACAACCCACAACCATGGAATAAATGTGCCGCCTGAAAGATGCTTTGACTGTTTCCCTACATCCAGCACTCACACGAAGATGTGTTCTTGTATTCTGAGTGTGGGGAAGTTCCTCAAACTGACAGCAGCACCTGGATTCTATTAGTATCCCTTAGCTTCTGTTCCCTGAGTGTTCTCTTAGACCAGGCCATGAGGGAAAGCTGGGGGTTGGGCTTGGAGGCCACGTAGCAGTGAGTGCCCCCTGATCCATTGAGGAAGTACTTAGAGAACTTCTCCCTAAACGGAACACCTTTTCCTCCATTCATCTGGGTGCAGTGGGGCTGCACATCTCTCCCACACCTAAGAATGTGTTCTGGAATTCTGAGTGCAGGGAAGTTCCTCCAACTGACACCAGCTCCTAGGTTCTAATTGAATTCTTTGCTTGTCTTCCCTGATGGAAAGCCTAGGCGGGAGTGCGGGGGAAAGTGTGGTTTGGGCTCCAAAACCAAGTATTTGCGATGACCTCTCTATGGTTTGTGGAGGTGTTTAAACTACATCCCTATCCTGGGAACACTTGTGCCCCCATTAAGATACGTGGAATCTGTTTCCACACCTCCAGCACACACACGAACACTTGCACAGTTATCCTGAGAGTGGGCAGCCTCCTCCAACTGAGAGCAGGGCCTTGGTTCTTATAAAATCGCTTAACTTGTCTACCCTGTTTGGTTGCCTGATACGGAGTGCTGGGGAAAGGGTGGGTTGGGCTCTAAATCCAAGTATTAGCGAGTGCTTCTCCATGGGATTTGGAGGTTATTAACCAAAAGCCCACAGCATGGGAATACCTGTGCTCCTTGAAAAAAGCGTGGACTCTGTATCCCCACCACCAGAACACACATGAAGGAGTTTTCTGCTATCCTGAGTGTGGGCTGGCAATTTCAGGTGACAGAAGCGGCTGGGTTCTAATAGAATCCCTTAGCTTGTAATCCCTGAGTGTTTCCCTAGGACTGACTCTGAGAGAAACCTGGGGTTTGGGCTTTGAGGCCAAATAGTAGCGAGTGTCCCCGAAGGACTGAGGAAGTATTTAGATGAATTCTCCATAAAGGGAAACACCTGAGCACCCATTCATCTGCGTGGAGTGGGGCTTCAAATCTCCCTACCACACAAGGTTGGGTTCCAGGATCCTGAGGGTGGGGTAGTTCCTCCAACTGACATCAGCGTCTTGGTTTGAATAGAATCACTTTGCTTGTCTTCCCTGATGGTTTGCCTAGGCCAGTGTGTGGTTGAAAGTGGGATTTGGGATCTAAAACGAAGTATTAGCGTGTGCCTCTCCATGGGTAGTGGAGATGTTTAAACTACAACCCACAACTTGGGAATTACTGTGACCCCTGTAAAATGCGTGTGCTATGTTTCCCCACGTCAAGCACACACAGGAAGAAGTGTTCTGGGGTTCTGAGTGTGGGGAGGTTCCTCCAACAGACAGCAGCACCTGGGTTGTAATAGAATCCCTTAGCTTGACTTCCCTAAGTGTATTCCTAGGCCTAGCAGTAAGCGATGGTGGGGGATGTGCTCTAAAGCCAAGTATTAGCGAGTGCATCTCTGTGGGTAGTGGAGGGTTTTAAACTACTTCCCCAACCTTGGAACACCTGTGCCCCATAAAGATGCGTGGAATCTGTTTCCCCAAATCCAGCACAAACACGGAGACGTGCTCAGGTATCTTGATTGTGGGGAGGCTCCTCCAAATGACAGCAGCGCCTGGGTTCTAAAAGAATCCCTTAGCTTGTCTTCCCTGATGGCATGCCTAGGCTGGAGAGTGGGGGAAAGTGGGGGTTGGGCTCTAAACCAAGTATAAGCGAGAGCCTATCCATGGGATGTGGGTTTTTAACCTACAACCCACAACCATAAAATAAATGTGCCCCCTGAAAGATGCTTTGACTGTTTCCCTACATTCAGCACACACACGATGATGTGTTCTTTTATTCTTAGTGTGGGGAAGTTCCTCAAACTGACAGCAGCACCTGGATTCTATTAGTATCCCTTAGCTTCTGTTCCCTGAGTGTTCTTTTAGGCCAGGCCATGTGGGAAAGCTGGGGGTTGGGCTTGGAGGCCACGTAGCAGTGAGTGCCCCCTGATCCATTGAGGAAGTACTTAGAGGACTTCTCCCTAAAGGGAACACCTTTTCCTGCATTCATCTGGGTGCAGTGGGGCTGCACATCTCTCCCACACCTAAGAAAGTGTTCTGGAATTCTGAGTGCAGGGAAGTTCCTCCAACTGACAGCAGCGCCTGGGTTCTAATTGAATCCCTTTGCTTGTCTTCCCTGATGGAAAGCCTAGGCGGGAGTGCGGGGGAAAGTGTGGTTTGGGCTCCAAAACCAAGTATTTGCGATGACCTCTCTATGCTTTGTGGAGGTGTTTAAACTACATCCCTAACCTGGGAACACCTGTGCCCCCATAAAGATCCGTGGAGTCTGTTTCCACACCTCCAGCACACACACGAACACTTGCACAGTTATCCTGAGAGTGGGCAGCCTCCTCCAACTGAGAGCAGGGCCTTGGTTCTTATAAAATCGCTTAACTTGTCTACCCTGTTTGGTTGCCTGATACGGAGTGCTGGGGAAAGGGTGGGTTGGGCTCTAAATCCAAGTATTAGCGAGTGCTTCTCCATGGGATTTGGAGGTTATTAACCAAAAGCCCACAACATGGGAATACCTGTGCTCCTTGAAAAAAGCGTGGACTCTGTATCCCCACCACCAGAACACACATGAAGAAGTTTTCTGCTATCCTGAGTGTGGGCTGGCAATTTCAGGTGACAGAAGCGGCTGGGTTCTAATAGAATCCCTTAGCTTGTAATCCCTGAGTGTTTCCCTAGGACTGACTCTGAGAGAAACCTGGGGGTTGGGCTTTGAGGCCAAATAGTAGCGAGTGTCCCCGATGGACTGAGGAAGTATTTAGATGAATTCTCCATAAAGGGAAACACCTGAGCACCCATTCATCTGCGTGGAGTGGGGCTTCAAATCTCCCCACCACACAAAGTTGGGTTCCAGTATCCTGAGGGTGGGGTAGTTCCTCCAACTGACATCAGCGTCTTGGTTTGAATAGAATCCCTTTGCTTGTCTTCCCTGATGGTTTGCCTAGGCCAGTGTGTGGTTGAAAGTGGGATTTGGGATCTAAAACTAAGTATTAGCGTGTGCCTCTCCATGGGTAGTGGAGATGTTTAAACTACAACCCACAACTTGGGAATTACTGTGACCCCTGAAAAATGCGTGTGCTATGTTTCCCCACGTCCAGCACACACAGGAAGAAGTGTTCTGGGCTTGTGAGTGTGGGGAGGTTCCTCCAACAGACAGCAGCACCTGGGTTGTAATAGAATCCCTTAGCTTGACTTCCCTAAGTGTTTTCCTAGGCCTAGCAGTAAGCGAAGGTGGGGGATGGGCTCTAAAGCCAAGTATTAGCGAGTGCATCTCTGTGGGTAGTGGAGGGTTTCAAACTACTTCCCCAACCTTGGAACACCTGTGCCCCATAAAGATGCGTGGAATCTGTTTCCCCACCTCCAGCACACACACGGAGACGTGCTCAGGTATCCTGATTGTGGGGAGGCTCCTCCAAATGACAGCAGCGCCTGGGTTCTAAAAGAATCCCTTAGCTTGTCTTCCCTGATGGCATAACTAGGCTGGAGAGTGGGGGAAAGTGGGGGTTGGGCTCTAAACCAAGTATAAGCGAGAGCCTATCCATGGGATGTGGGTTTTTAACCTACAACCCACAACCATGGAATAAATGTGCCCCCTGAAAGATGCTTTGACTGTTTCCCTACATCCAGCACACACACGAACATGTGTTCTGGTATTCTGAGTGTGGGGAATTTCCTCAAACTGACAGCAGCACCTGGATTCTATTAGTATCCCTTAGCTTCTGTTCCCTGAGTGTTCATTTAGGCCAGGCCATGAGGGAAAGCTGGGGGTTGGGCTTGGAGGCCACGTAGCAGTGAGTGCCCCCTGATCCATTGAGGAAGTACTTAGAGGACTTGTCCCTAAAGGGAACACCTTTTCCTGCATTCATCTGGGTGCAGTGGGGCTGCACAACTCTCCCACACCTAAGAATGTGTTCTGGAATTCTGAGTGCACGGAAGTTCCTCCAACTGACAGCAGCTCCTGGGTTCTAATTGAATCCCTTTGCTTGTCTTCCCTGATGGAAAGCCTAGGCGGGAGTGCGGGGGAAAGTGTGGTTGGGCTCCAAAACCAAGTATTTGCGACGACCTCTCTATGGTTTGTGGAGGTGTTTAAACTACATCCCTAACCTGGGAACACCTGTGCCCCCATAAAGATCCGTGGAGTCTGTTTCCACACCTCCAGCACACACACGAACACTTGCACAGTTATCCTGAGAGTGGGCAGCCTCCTCCAACTGAGAGCAGGGCCTTGGTTCTTATAAAATCGCTTAACTTGTCTACCCTGTTTGGTTGCCTGATACGGAGTGCTGGGGAAAGGGTGGGTTGGGCTCTAAATCCAAGTATTAGCGAGTGCTTCTCCATGGGATTTGGAGGTTATTAACCAAAAGCCCACAACATGGGAATACCTGTGCTCCTTGAAAAAAGCGTGGACTCTGTATCCCCACCACCAGAACACACATGAAGAAGTTTTCTGCTATCCTGAGTGTGGGCTGGCAATTTCAGGTGACAGAAGCGGCTGGGTTCTAATAGAATCCCTTAGCTTGTAATCCCTGAGTGTTTCCCTAGGACTGACTCTGAGAGAAACCTGGGGGTTGGGCTTTGAGGCCAAATAGTAGCGAGTGTCCCCGATGGACTGAGGAAGTATTTCGATGAATTCTCCATAAAGGGAAACACCTGAGCACCCATTCATCTGCGTGGAGTGGGGCTTCAAATCTCCCCACCACACAAGGTTGGGTTCCAGTATCCTGAGGGTGGGGTAGTTCCTCCAACTGACATCAGCGTCTTGGTTTTAATAGAATCCCTTTGCTTGTCTTCCCTGATGGTTTGCCTAGGCCAGTGTGTGGTTGAAAGTGGGATTTGGGATCTAAAACTAAGTATTAGCGTGTGCCTCTCCATGGGTAGTGGAGATGTTTAAACTACAACCCACAACTTGGGAATTACTGTGACCCCTGAAAAATGCGTGTGCTATGTTTCCCCACGTCCAGCACACACAGGAAGAAGTGTTCTGGGGTTCTGAGTGTGGGGAGGTTCCTCCAACAGACAGCAGCACCTGGGTTGTAATAGAATCCCTTAGCTTGACTTCCCTAAGTGTTTTCCTAGGCCTAGCAGTAAGCGATGGTGGGGGATGGGCTCTAAAGCCAAGTATTAGCGAGTGCATCTCTGTGGGAAGTGGAGGGTTTCAAACTACTTCCCCAACCTTGGAACACCTGTGCCCCATAAAGATGCGTGGAATCTGTTTCCCCACCTCCAGCACACACACGGAGACGTGCTCAGGTATCCTGATTGTGGGGAGGCTCCTCCAAATGACAGCAGCGCCTGGGTTCTAAAAGAATCCCTTAGCTTGTCTTCCCTGATGGCATGCCTAGGCTGGAGAGTGGGGGAAAGTGGGGGTTGGGCTCTAAACCAAGTATAAGCGAGAGCCTATCCATGGGATGTGGGTTTTTAACCTACAACCCACAACCATGGAATAAATGTGCCCCCTGAAAGATGCTTTGACTGTTTCCCTACATCCAGCACACACACGAACATGTGTTCTGGTATTCTGAGTGTGGGGAATTTCCTCAAACTGACAGCAGCACCTGGATTCTATTAGTATCCCTTAGCATCTGTTCCCTGAGTGTTCATTTAGGCCAGGCCATGAGGGAAAGCTGGGGGTTGGGCTTGGAGGCCACGTAGCAGTGAGTGCCCCCTGATCCATTGAGGAAGTACTTAGAGGACTTGTCCCTAAAGGGAACACCTTTTCCTGCATTCATCTGGGTGCAGTGGGGCTGCACAACTCTCCCACACCTAAGAATGTGTTCTGGAATTCTGAGTGCACGGAAGTTCCTCCAACTGACAGCAGCTCCTGGGTTCTAATTGAATCCCTTTGCTTGTCTTCCCTGATGGAAAGCCTAGGCGGGAGTGCGGGGGAAAGTGTGGTTGGGCTCCAAAACCAAGTATTTGCGACGACCTCTCTATGGTTTGTGGAGGTGTTTAAACTACATCCCTAACCTGGGAACACCTGTGCCCCCATAAAGATCCGTGGAGTCTGTTTCCACACCTCCAGCACACACACGAACACTTGCACAGTTATCCTGAGAGTGGGCAGCCTCCTCCAACTGAGAGCAGGGCCTTGGTTCTTATAAAATCGCTTAACTTGTCTACCCTGTTTGGTTGCCTGATACGGAGTGCTGGGGAAAGGGTGGGTTGGGCTCTAAATCCAAGTATTAGCGAGTGCTTCTCCATGGGATTTGGAGGTTATTAACCAAAAGCCCACAACATGGGAATACCTGTGCTCCTTGAAAAAAGCGTGGACTCTGTATCCCCACCACCAGAACACACATGAAGAAGTTTTCTGCTATCCTGAGTGTGGGCTGGCAATTTCAGGTGACAGAAGCGGCTGGGTTCTAATAGAATCCCTTAGCTTGTAATCCCTGAGTGTTTCCCTAGGACTGACTCTGAGAGAAACCTGGGGGTTGGGCTTTGAGGCCAAATAGTAGCGAGTGTCCCCGATGGACTGAGGAAGTATTTCGATGAATTCTCCATAAAGGGAAACACCTGAGCACCCATTCATCTGCGTGGAGTGGGGCTTCAAATCTCCCCACCACACAAAGTTGGGTTCCAGTATCCTGAGGGTGGGGTAGTTCCTCCAACTGACATCAGCGTCTTGGTTTTAATAGAATCCCTTTGCTTGTCTTCCCTGATGGTTTGCCTAGGCCAGTGTGTGGTTGAAAGTGGGATTTGGGATCTAAAACTAAGTATTAGCGTGTGCCTCTCCATGGGTAGTGGAGATGTTTAAACTACAACCCACAACTTGGGAATTACTGTGACCCCTGAAAAATGCGTGTGCTATGTTTCCCCACGTCCAGCACACACAGGAAGAAGTGTTCTGGGGTTCTGAGTGTGGGGAGGTTCCTCCAACAGACAGCAGCACCTGGGTTGTAATAGAATCCCTTAGCTTGACTTCCCTAAGTGTTTTCCTAGGCCTAGCAGTAAGCGATGGTGGGGGATGGGCTCTAAAGCCAAGTATTAGCGAGTGCATCTCTGTGGGAAGTGGAGGGTTTCAAACTACTTCCCCAACCTTGGAACACCTGTGCCCCATAAAGATGCGTGGAATCTGTTTCCCCACCTCCAGCACTCACACGGAGACGTGCTCAGGTATCCTGATTGTGGGGAGGCTCCTCCAAATGACAGCAGCGCCTGGGTTCTAAAAGAATCCCTTAGCTTGTCTTCCCTGATGGCATGCCTAGGCTGGAGAGTGGGGGAAAGTGGGGGTTGGGCTCTAAACCAAGTATAAGCGAGAGCCTATCCATGGGATGTGGGTTTTTAACCTACAACCCACAACCATGGAATAAATGTGCCCCCTGAAAGATGCTTTGACTGTTTCCCTACATCCAGCACACACACGAACATGTGTTCTTGTATTCTGAGTGTGGGGATGTTCCTCAAACTGACAGCAGCACCTGGATTCTATTAGTATCTCTTACCTTCTGTTCCCTGAGTGTTCTCTTAGGCCAGGCCATGAGGGAAAGCTGGGGGTTGGGCTTGGAGGCCACGTAGCAGTGAGTGCCCCCTGATCCATTGAGGAAGTACTTAGAGGACTTCTCCCTAAACGGAACAAATTTTCCTCCATTCATCTGGGTGCAGTGGGGCTGCACATCTCTCCCACACCTAAGAATGTGTTCTGGAATCCTGAGTGCAGGGAAGTTACTCCAACTGACAGCAGCGCCTGGGTTCTAATTGAATCCCTTTGCTTGTCTTCCCTGACGGAAAGCCTAGGCGGGAGTGCGGGGAACTGTGTGGTTTGGGCTCCAAAACCAAATATTTGCGATGACCTCTCTATGGTTTGTGGAGGTGTTTAAACTACATCCCTAACCTGGGAACACCTGTGCCCCCATAAAGATCCGTGGAGTCTGTTTCCACACCTCCAGCACACACACGAACACTTGCACAGTTATCCTGAGAGTGGGCAGCCTCCTCCAACTGAGAGCAGGGCCTTGGTTCTTATAAAATCGCTTAACTTGTCTACCCTGTTTGGTTGCCTGATACGGAGTGCTGGGGAAAGGGTGGGTTGGGCTCTAAATCCAAGTATTAGCGAGTGCTTATCCATGGGATTTGGAGGTTATTAACCAAAAGCCCACAACATGGGAATACCTGTGCTCCTTGAAAAAAGCGTGGACTCTGTATCCCCACCACCAGAACACACATGAAGAAGTTTTCTGCTATCCTGAGTGTGGGCTGGCATTTTCAGGTGACAGAAGCGGCTGGGTTCTAATAGAATCCCTTAGCTTGTAATCCCTGAGTGTTTCCCTAGGACTGACTCTGAGAGAAACCTGGGGGTTGGGCTTTGAGGCCAAATAGTAGCGAGTGTCCCCGATGGACTGAGGAAGTATTTAGATGAATTCTCCATAAAGGGAAACACCTGAGCACCCATTCATCTGCGTGGAGTGGGGCTTCAAATCTCCCCACGACACAAGGTTGGGTTCCAGTATCCTGAGGGTGGGGTAGTTCCTCCAACTGACATCAGCGTCTTGGTTTGAATAGAATCCCTTTGCTTGTCTTCCCTGATGGTTTGCCTAGGCCAGTGTGTGGTTGAAAGTGGGATTTGGGATCTAAAACTAAGTATTAGCGTGTGCCACTCCATGGGTAGTGGAGATGTTTAAACTACAACCCACAACTTGGGAATTACTGTGACCCCTGAAAAATGCGTGTGCTATGTTTCCCCACGACCAGCACACACAGGAAGAAGTGTTCTGGGGTTGTGAGTGTGGGGAGGTTCCTCCAACAGACAGCAGCACCTGGGTTGTAATAGAATCCCTTAGCTTGACTTCCCTAAGTGTTTTCCTAGGCCTAGCAGTAAGCGATGGTGGGGGATGGGCTCTAAAGCCAAGTATTAGCGAGTGCATCTCTGTGGGTAGTGGAGGGTTTTAAACTACTTCCCCAACCTTGGAACACCTGTGCCCCATAAAGATGCGTGGAATCTGTTTCCCCACCTCCAGCACACACACGGAGACGTGCTCAGGTATCCTGATTGTGGGGAGGCTCCTCCAAATGACAGCAGCGCCTGGGTTCTAAAAGAATCCCTTAGCTTGTCTTCCCTGATGGCATGCCTAGGCTGGAGAGTGGGGGAAAGTGGGGGTTGGGCTCTAAACCAAGTATAAGCGAGAGCCTATCCATGGGATGTGGGTTTTTAACCTACAACCCACAACCATGGAATAAATGTGCCCCCTGAAAGATGCTTTGACTGTTTCCCTACATTCAGCACACACACGAAGATGTGTTCTGTTATTCTGAGTGTGGGGAAGTTCCTCAAACTGACAGCAGCACCTGGATTCTATTAGTATCCCTTAGCTTCTGTTCCCTGAGTGTTCTTTTAGGCCAGGCCATGAGGGAAAGCTGGGGGTTTGGCTTGCAGGCCACGTAGCAGTGAGTGCCCCCTGATCCATTGAGGAAGTACTTAGAGGACTTCTCCCTAAACGGAACACCTTTTCCTCCATTCATTTGGGTGCAGTGGGGCTGCACATCTCTCCCACACCTAAGAATGTGTTCTGGAATTCTGAGTGCCGGGAAGTTCCTCCAACTAACAGCAGCGCCTGGGTTCTAATTGAATCCCTTTGCTTGTCTTCCCTGACGGAAAGCCTAGGCGGGAGTGCGGGGAAAAGTGTGGTTTGGGCTCCAAAACCAAGTATTTGCGATGACCTCTCTATGGTTTGTGGAGGTGTTTAAACTACATCCCTAACCTGGGAACACCTGTGCCCCCATAAAGATCCGTGGAGTCTGTTTCCACACCTCCAGCACACACACGAACACTTGCACAGTTATCCTGAGAGTGGGCAGCCTCCTCCAACTGAGAGCAGGGCCTTGGTTCTTATAAAATCGCTTAACTTGCCTACCCTGTTTGGTTGCCTGATACGGAGTGCTGGGGAAAGGGTGGGTTGGGCTCTAAATCCAAGTATTAGCGAGTGCTTATCCATGGGATTTGGAGGTTATTAACCAAAAGCCCACAACATGGGAATACCTGTGCTCCTTGAAAAAAGCGTGGACTCTGTATCCCCACCACCAGAACACACATGAAGAAGTTTTCTGCTATCCTGAGTGTGGGCTGGCAATTTCAGGTGACAGAAGCGGCTGGGTTCTAATAGAATCCCTTAGCTTGTAATCCCTGAGTGTTTCCCTAGGACTGACTCTGAGAGAAACCTGGGGGTTGGGCTTTGAGGCCAAATAGTAGCGAGTGTCCCCGATGGACTGAGGAAGTATTTAGATGAATTCTCCATAAAGGGAAACACCTGAGCACCCATTCATCTGCGTGGAGTGGGGCTTCAAATCTCCCCACCACACAAGGTTGGGTTCCAGTATCCTGAGGGTGGGGTAGTTCCTCCAACTGACATCAGCGTCTTGGTTTGAATAGAATCCCTTTGCTTGTCTTCCCTGATGGTTTGCCTAGGCCAGTGTGTGGTTGAAAGTGGGATTTGGGATCTAAAACTAAGTATTAGCGTGTGCCTCTCCATGGGTAGTGGAGATGTTTAAACTACAACCCACAACTTGGGAATTACTGTGACCCCTGAAAAATGCGTGTGCTATGTTTCCCCACGTCCAGCACACACAGGAAGAAGTGTTCTGGGGTTGTGAGTGTGGGGAGGTTCCTCCAACAGACAGCAGCACCTGGGTTGTAATAGAATCCCTTAGCTTGACTTCCCTAAGTGTTTTCCTAGGCCTAGCAGTAAGCGATGGTGGGGGATGGGCTCTAAAGCCAAGTATTAGCGAGTGCATCTCTGTGGGTAGTGGAGGGTTTTAAACTACTTCCCCAACCTTGGAACACCTGTGCCCCATAAAGATGCGTGGAATCTGTTTCCCCACCTCCAGCACACACACGGAGACGTGCTCAGCTATCCTGATTGTGTGGAGGCTCCTCCAAATTACAGCAGCGCCTGGGTTCTAAAAGAATCCCTTAGCTTGTCTTCTCTGATGGCATGCCTAGGCTGGAGAGTGGGGGAAAGTGGGTGTTGGGCTCTAAACCAAGGATAAGCGAGAGCCTATCCATGGGATGTGGGTTTTTAACCTACAACCCACAACCATGGAAAAAATGTGCCCCCTGAAAGATGCTTTGACTGTTTCCCTACATCCAGCACACACACGAAGATGTGTTCTGGTATTCTGAGTGTGGGGAAGTTCCTCAAACTGACAGCAGCACCTGGATTCTATTAGTATCCCTTAGCTTCTGTTCCCTGAGTGTTCTCTTAGACCTGGCCATGAGGGAAAGCTGCGGGTTGGGCTTGGAGGCCACGTAGCAGTGAGTGCCCCCTGATCCATTGAGGAAGTACTTAGAGGACTTATCCCTTAACGGAACACCTTTTCCTCCATTCATCTGGGTGCAGTGGGGCTGCACATCTCTCCCACACCTAAGAATTTGTTCTGGAATCCTGAGTGCAGGAAAGTTCCTCCAACTGACAGCAGCGCCTGGGTTCTAATTGAATCCCTTTGCTTGTCTTCCCTGACGGAAAGCCTAGGCGGGAGTTCGGGGAAAAGTGTGGTTTGGGCTCCAAAACCAAGTATTTGCGATGACCTCTCTATGGTTTGTGGAGGTGTTTAAACTACATCCCTAACCTGGGAACACCTGTGCCCCCATAAAGATCCGTGGAGTCTGTTTCCACACCTCCAGCACACACACGAACACTTGCACAGTTATCCTGAGAGTGGGCAGCCTCCTCCAACTGAGAGCAGGGCCTTGGTTCTTATAAAATCGCTTAACTTGCCTACCCTGTTTGGTTGCCTGATACGGAGTGCTGGGGAAAGGGTGGGTTGGGCTCTAAATCCAAGTCTTAGCGAGTGCTTCTCCATGGGATTTGGAGGTTATTAACCAAAAGCCCACAACATGGGAATACCTGTGCTCCTTGAAAAAAGCGTGGACTCTGTATCCCCACCACCAGAACACACATGAAGAAGTTTTCTGCTATTCTGAGTGTGGGCTGGCAATTTCAGGTGACAGAAGCGGCTGGGTTCTAATAGAATCCCTTAGCTTGTAATCCCTGAGTGTTTCCCTAGGACTGACTCTGAGAGAAACCTGGGGGTTGGGCTTTGAGGCCAAATAGTAGCGAGTGTCCCCGATGGACTGAGGAAGTATTTAGATGAATTCTCCATAAAGGGAAACACCTGAGCACCCATTCATCTGCGTGGAGTGGGGCTTCAAATCTCCCCACCACACAAGGTTGGGTTCCAGTATCCTGAGGGTGGGGTAGTTCCTCCAACTGACATCAGCGTCTTGGTTTAAATAGAATCCCTTTGCTTGTCTTCCCTGATGGTTTGCCTAGGCCAGTATGTGGTTGAAAGTGGGATTTGGGATCTAAAACTAAGTATTAGCGTGTGCCTCTCCATGGGTAGTGGAGATGTTTAAACTACAACCCACAACTTGGGAATTACTGTGACCCCTGGAAAATGCGTGTGCTATGTTTCCCCCCGACCAGCACACACAGGAAGAAGTGTTCTGGGGTTGTGAGTGTGGGGAGGTTCCTCCAACAGACAGCAGCACCTGGGTTGTAATAGAATCCCTTAGCTTGACTTCCCTAAGTGTATTCCTAGGCCTAGCAGTAAGCGATGGTGGGGGATGGGCTCTAAAGCCAAGTATTAGCGAGTGCATCTCTGTGGGTAGTGGAGGGTTTTAAACTACTTCCCCAACCTTGGAACACCTGTGCCCCATAAAGATGCGTGGAATCTGTTTCCCCACCTCCAGCACACACACGGAGACGTGCTCAGCTATCCTGATTGTGGGGAGGCTCCTCCAAATTACAGCAGCGCCTGGGTTCTAAAAGAATCCCTTAGCTTGTCTTCCCTGATGGCATGCCTAGGCTGGAGAGTGGGGGAAAGTGGTTGTTGGGCTCTAAACCAAGGATAAGCGAGAGCCTATCCATGGGATGTGGGTTTTTAACATACAACCCACAACCATGGAATAAATGTGCCCCCTGGAAGATGCTTTGACTGTTTCCCTACATCCAGCACACACACGAAGATTTGTTCTTGTATTCTGAGTGTGGGGAAGTTCCTCAAACTGACAGCAGCACCTGGATTCTATAAGTATCCCTTAGCTTCTGTTCCCTGAGTGCTCTTTTAGGCCAGGCCATGAGGGAAAGCTGGGGGTTGGGCTTGGAGGCCACGTAGCAGTGAGTGCCCCCTGATCCATTGAGGAAGTACTTAGAGGACTTCTCCCTAAACGGAACACCTTTTCCTGCATTGATCTGGGTGCAGTGGGGCTGCACAAATCTCCCACACCTAAGAATGTGTTCTGGAATCCTGAGTGCAGGAAAGTTCCTCCAACTGACAGCAGCGCCTGGGTTCTAATTGAATTCCTTTGCTTGTCTTCCCTGACGGAAAGCCTAGGCGGGAGTTCGGGGAAAAGTGTGGTTTGGGCTCCAAAACCAAGTATTTGCGATGACCTCTCTATGGTTTGTGGAGGTGTTTAAACTACATCCCTAACCTGGGAACACCTGTGCCCCCATAAAGATCCGTGGAGTCTGTTTCCACACCTCCAGCACACACACGAACACTTGCACAGTTATCCTGAGAGTGGGCAGCCTCCTCCAACTGAGAGCAGGGCCTTGGTTCTTATAAAATCGCTTAACTTGCCTACCCTGTTTGGTTGCCTGATACGGAGTGCTGGGGAAAGGGTGGGTTGGGCTCTAAATCCAAGTCTTAGCGAGTGCTTCTCCATGGGATTTGGAGGTTATTAACCAAAAGCCCACAACATGGGAATACCTGTGCTCCTTGAAAAAAGCGTGGACTCTGTATCCCCACCACCAGAACACACATGAAGAAGTTTTCTGCTATCCTGAGTGTGGGCTGGCAATTTCAGGTGACAGAAGCGGCTGGGTTCTAATAGAATCCCTTAGCTTGTAATCCCTGAGTGTTTCCCTAGGACTGACTCTGAGAGAAACCTGGGGGTTGGGCTTTGAGGCCAAATAGTAGCGAGTGTCCCCGATGGACTGAGGAAGTATTTAGATGAATTCTCCATAAAGGGAAACACCTGAGCACCCATTCATCTGCGTGGAGTGGGGCTTCAAATCTCCCCACCACACAAGGTTGGGTTCCAGTATCCTGAGGGTGGGGTAGTTCCTCCAACTGACATCAGCGTCTTGGTTTGAATAGAATCCCTTTGCTTGTCTTCCCTGATGGTTTGCCTAGGCCAGTATGTGGTTGAAAGTGGGATTTGGGATCTAAAACTAAGTATTAGCGTGTGCCTCTCCATGGGTAGTGGAGATGTTTAAACTACAACCCACAACTTGGGAATTACTGTGACCCCTGGAAAATGCGTGTGCTATGTTTCCCCCCGACCAGCACACACAGGAAGAAGTGTTCTGGGGTTGTGAGTGTGGGGAGGTTCCTCCAACAGACAGCAGCACCTGGGTTGTAATAGAATCCCTTAGCTTGACTTCCCTAAGTGTTTTCCTAGGCCTAGCAGTAAGCGATGGTGGGGGATGGGCTCTAAAGCCAAGTATTAGCGAGTGCATCTCTGTGGGTAGTGGAGGGTTTTAAACTACTTCCCCAACCTTGGAACACCTGTGCCCCATAAAGATGCGTGGAATCTGTTTCCCCACCTCCAGCACACACACGGAGACGTGCTCAGCTATCCTGATTGTGGGGAGGCTCCTCCAAATTACAGCAGCGCCTGGGTTCTAAAAGAATCCCTTAGCTTGTCTTCCCTGATGGCATGCCTAGGCTGGAGAGTGGGGGAAAGTGGGTGTTGGGCTCTAAACCAAGGATAAGGGAGAGCCTATCCATGGGATGTGGGTTTTTAACCTACAACCCACAACCATGGAAAAAATGTGCCCCCTGAAAGATGCTTTGACTGTTTCCCTACATCCAGCACACACACGAAGATGTGTTCTGGTATTCTGAGTGTGGGGAAGTTCCTCAAACTAACAGCAGCACCTGGATTCTATTAGTATCCCTTAGCTTCTGTTCCCTGAGTGTTCTCTTAGACCTGGCCAAGAGGAAAAGCTGCGGGTTGGGCTTGGAGGCCACGTAGCAGTGAGTGCCCCCTGATCCATTGAGGAAGTACTTAGAGGACTTCTCCCTTAACGGAACACCTTTTCCTCCATTCATCTGGGTGCAGTGGGGCTGCACATCTCTCCCACACCTAAGAATGTGTTCTGGAATCCTGAGTGCAGGAAAGTTCCTCCAACTGACAGCAGCGCCTGGGTTCTAATTGAATCCCTTTGCTTGTCTTCCCTGACGGAAAGCCTAGGCGGGAGTTCGGGGAAAAGTGTGGTTTGGGCTCCAAAACCAAGTATTTGCGATGACCTCTCTATGGTTTGTGGAGGTGTTTAAACTACATCCCTAACCTGGGAACACCTGTGCCCCCATAAAGATCCGTGGAGTCTGTTTCCACACCTCCAGCACACACACGAACACTTGCACAGTTATCCTGAGAGTGGGCAGCCTCCTCCAACTGAGAGCAGGGCCTTGGTTCTTATAAAATCGCTTAACTTGCCTACCCTGTTTGGTTGCCTGATACGGAGTGCTGGGGAAAGGGTGGGTTGGGCTCTAAATCCAAGTCTTAGCGAGTGCTTCTCCATGGGATTTGGAGGTTATTAACCAAAAGCCCACAACATGGGAATACCTGTGCTCCTTGAAAAAAGCGTGGACTCTGTATCCCCACCACCAGAACACACATGAAGAAGTTTTCTGCTATCCTGAGTGTGGGCTGGCAATTTCAGGTGACAGAAGCGGCTGGGTTCTAATAGAATCCCTTAGCTTGTAATCCCTGAGTGTTTCCCTAGGACTGACTCTGAGAGAAACCTGGGGGTTGGGCTTTGAGGCCAAATAGTAGCGAGTGTCCCCGATGGACTGAGGAAGTATTTAGATGAATTCTCCATAAAGGGAAACACCTGAGCACCCATTCATCTGCGTGGAGTGGGGCTTCAAATCTCCCCACCACACAAGGTTGGGTTCCAGTATCCTGAGGGTGCGGTAGTTCCTCCAACTGACATCAGCGTCTTGGTTTGAATAGAATCCCTTTGCCTGTCTTCCCTGATGGTTTGCCTAGGCCAGTATGTGGTTGAAAGTGGGATTTGGGATCTAAAACTAAGTATTAGCGTGTGCCTCTCCATGGGTAGTGGAGATGTTTAAACTACAACCCACAACTTGGGAATTACTGTGACCCCTGAAAAATGCGTGTGCTATGTTTCCCCACGACCAGCACACACAGGAAGAAGTGTTCTGGGGTTGTGAGTGTGGGGAGGTTCCTCCAACAGACAGCAGCACCTGGGTTGTAATAGAATCCCTTAGCTTGACTTCCCTAAGTGTTTTCCTAGGCCTAGCAGTAAGCGATGGTGGGGGATGGGCTCTAAAGCCAAGTATTAGCGAGTGCATCTCTGTGGGTAGTGGAGGGTTTTAAACTACTTCCCCAACCTTGGAACACCTGTGCCCCATAAAGATGCGTGGAATCTGTTTCCCCACCTCCAGCACACACACGGAGACGTGCTCAGCTATCCTGATTGTGGGGAGGCTCCTCCAAATGACAGCAGCGCCTGGGTTCTAAAAGAATCCCTTAGCTTGTCTTCCCTGATTGCATGCCTAGGCTGGAGAGTGGGGGAAAGTGGTTGTTGGGCTCTAAACCAAGGATAAGCGAGAGCCTATCCATGGGATGTGGGTTTTTAACATACAACCCACAACCATGGAATAAATGTGCCCCCTGGAAGATGCTTTGACTGTTTCCCTACATCCAGCACACACACGAAGATGTGTTCTTGTATTCTGAGTGTGGGGAAGTTCCTCAAACTGACAGCAGCACCTGGATTCTATAAGTATCCCTTAGCTTCTGTTCCCTGAGTGTTCTTTTAGGCCAGGCCATGAGGGAAAGCTGGGGGTTGGGCTTGGAGGCCACGTAGCAGTGAGTGCCCCCTGATCCATTGAGGAAGTACTTAGAGGACTTCTCCCTAAACGGAACACCTTTTCCTCCATTGATCTGGGTGCAGTGGGGCTGCACAAATCTCCCACACTTAAGAATGTGTTCTGGAATCCTGAGTGCAGGAAAGTTCCTCCAACTGACAGCAGCGCCTGGGTTCTAATTGAATTCCTTTGCTTGTCTTCCCTGACGGAAAGCCTAGGCGGGAGTTCGGGGAAAAGTGTGGTTTGGGCTCCAAAACCAAGTATTTGCGATGACCTCTCTATGGTTTGTGGAGATGTTTAAACTACATCCCTAACCTGGGAACACCTGTGCCCCCATAAAGATCCGTGGAGTCTGTTTCCACACCTCCAGCACACACACGAACACTTGCACAGTTATCCTGAGAGTGGGCAGCCTCCTCCAACTGAGAGCAGGGCCTTGGTTCTTATAAAATCGCTTAACTTGTCTACCCTGTTTGGTTGCCTGATACGGAGTGCTGGGGAAAGGGTGGGTTGGGCTCTAAATCCAAGTATTAGCGAGTGCTTCTCCATGGGATTTGGAGGTTATTAACCAAAAGCCCACAACATGGGAATACCTGTGCTCCTTGAAAAAAGCGTGGACTCTGTATCCCCACCACCAGAACACACATGAAGAAGTTTTCTGCTATCCTGAGTGTGGGCTGGCAATTTCAGGTGACAGAAGCGGCTGGGTTCTAATAGAATCCCTTAGCTTGCAGTCCCTTAGTGTTTCCCTAGGACTGATTCTGAGAGAAACCTGGGGGTTGGCCTTTGAGGCCAAATAGTAGCGAGTGTCCCCGATGGACTGAGGAAGTATTTAGATGAATTCTCCATAAAGGGAAACACCTGAGCACCCATTCATCTGCGTGGAGTGGGGCTTCAAATCTCCCCACCACACAAGGTTGGGTTCCAGTATCCTGAGGGTGGGGTAGTTCCTCCAACTGACATCAGCGTCTTGGTTTGAATAGAATCCCTCTGCTTGTCTTCCCTGATGGTTTGCCTAGGCCAGTGTGTGGTTGAAAGTGGGATTTGGGATCTAAAACTAAGTATTAGCGTGTGCCTCTCCATGGGTAGTGGAGATGTTTAAACTACAACCCACAACTTGGGAATTACTGTGACCCCTGAAAAATGCGTCTGCTATGTTTCCCCACGTCCAGCACACACAGGAAGTAGTGTTCTGGGGTTCTGAGTGTGGGGAGGTTCCTCCAACAGACAGCAGCACCTGGGTTGTAATAGAATCCCTTAGCTTGCCTTCCCTAAGTGTTTTCCTAGGCCTAGCAGTAAGCGATGGTGGGGGATGGGCTCTAAAGCCAAGTATTAGCGAGTGCATCTCTGTGGGTAGTGGAGGGTTTTAAACTACTTCCCCAACCTTGGAACACCTGTGCCCCATAAAGATGCGTGGAATCTGTTTCCCCACCTCCAGCACACACACGGAGACGTGCTCAGGTATCCTGATTGTGGGGAGGCTCCTCCAAATGACAGCAGCGCCTGGGTTCTAAAAGAATCCCTTAGCTTGTCTTCCCTGATGGCATGCCTAGGCTGGAGAGTGGGGGAAAGTGGGGGTTTGGCTCTAAACCAAGTATAAGCGAGAGCCTATCCATGGGATGTGGGTTTTTAACCTACAACCCACAACCATGGAATAAATGTGCCCCCTGAAAGATGCTTTGACTGTTTCCCTACATTCAGCACACACACGAAGATGTGTTCTGTTATTCTGAGTGTGGGGAAGTTCCTCAAACTGACAGCAGCACCTGGATTCTATTAGTATCCCTTAGCTTCTGTTCCCTGAGTGTTCTTTTAGGCCAGGCCATGAGGGAAAGCTGGGGGTTGGGCTTGGAGGCCACGTAGCAGTGAGTGCCCCCTGATCCATTGAGGAAGTACTTAGAGGACTTGTCCCTAAAGGGAACACCTTTTCCTGCATTCATCTGGGTGCAGTGGGGCTGCACAACTCTCCCACACCTAAGAATGTGTTCTGGAATTCTGAGTGCAGGAAAGTTCCTCCAACTGACAGCAGCGCCTGGGTTCTAATTGAATCCCTTTGCTTGTCTTCCCTGATGGAAAGCCTAGGCGGGAGTGCGGGGGAAAGTGTGGTTTGCGCTCCAAAACCAAGTATTGGCGATGACTTCTATATGGTTTGTGGAGGTGTTTAAACTACATCCCTAACCTGGGAACACCTGTGCCCCCATAAAGATCCGTGGAGTCTGTTTCCACACCTCCAGCACACACACGAACACTTGCACAGTTATCCTGAGAGTGGGCAGCCTCCTCCAACTGAGAGCAGGGCCTTGGTTCTTATAAAATCGCTTAACTTGTCTACCCTGTTTGGTTGCCTGATACGGAGTGCTGGGGAAAGGGTGGGTTGGGCTCTAAATCCAAGTATTAGCGAGTGCTTCTCCATGGGATTTGGAGGTTATTAACCAAAAGCCCACAACATGGGAATACTTGTGCTCCTTGAAAAAATCGTGGACTCTGTATCCTCACCACCAGAACACACATGAAGAAGTTTTCTGCTATCCTGAGTGTGGGCTGGCAATTTCAGGTGACAGAAGCGGCTGGGTTCAAATAGAATCCCTTAGCTTGTAATCCCTGAGTGTTTCCCTAGGACTGACTCTGAGAGAAACCTGGGGGTTGGCCTTTGAGGCCAAATAGTAGCGAGTGTCCCCGATGGACTGAGGAAGTATTTAGATGAATTCTCCATAAAGGGAAACACCTGAGCACCCATTCATCTGCGTGGAGGGGGGCTTCAAATCTCCCCACCACACAAGGTTGGGTTCCAGTATCCTGAGGGTGGGGTAGTTCCTCCAACTGACATCAGCATCTTGGTTTTAATAGAATCCGTTTGCTTATCTTCCCTGATGGTTTGCCTAGGCCAGTGTGTGGTTGAAAGTGGGATTTGGGATCTAAAACTAAGTATTAGCGTGTGCCTCTCCATGGGTAGTGGAGATGTTTAAACTACAACCCACAACTTGGGAATTACTGTGACCCCTGAAAAATGCGTGTGCTATGTTTCCCCACGTCCAGCACACACAGGAAGAAGTGTTCTGGGGTTCTGAGTGTGGGGAGTTTCCTCCAACAGACAGCAGCACCTGGGTTTTAATACAATCCCTTCGCTTGACTTCCCTTAGCGTTTTCCTAGGCCTAGCAGTAAGCGATGGTGGGGGATGGGCTCTAAAGCCAAGTATTAGCGAGTGCATCTCTGTGGGTAGTGGAGGGTTTTAAACTACTTCCCCAACCTTGAACACCTGTGCCCCATAAAGATGCGTGGAATCTGTTTCCCCACCTCCAGCACACACACGGAGACGTGCTCAGGTATCCTGATTGTGGGGAGGCTCCTCCCAATGACAGCAGCGCCTGGGTTCTAAAGAATCCCTTAGCTTGTCTTCCCTGATGGCATGCCTATCCTGGAGAGTGGGGGAAAGTGGGTGTTGGGCTTTAACCCATCTATTAGCGAGGGTCTATCCATGGGATGTGGGTTTTTAACCTACAACCCACAACCATGGAATAAATGTGCCCCCTGAAAGATGCTTTGACTGTTTCCCTACTTCCAGCACTCACACGAAGATATGTTCTTGTATTCTGAGTGTGGGGAAGTTCCTCAAACTGACAGCAGCACCTGGATTCTATTAGTATCTCTTAGCTTCTGTTCCCTGAGTGTTCTCTTAGACCAGGCCATGAGAGAAAGCTGGGGGTTGGGCTTGGAGGCCACGTAGCAGTGAGTGCCCCCTGATCCATTGAGGAAGTACTTAGAGAACTTCTCCCTAAACGGAACACCTTTTCCTCCATTCATCTGGGTGCAGTGGGGCTGCACATCTCTCCCACACCTAAGAATGTGTTCTGGAATTCTGAGTGCAGGGAAGTTCCTCCAACTGACACCAGCTCCTAGGTTCTAATTGAATTCTTTGCTTGTCTTCCCTGATGGAAAGCCTAGGCGGGAGTGCGGGGGAAAGTGTGGTTTGGGCTCCAAAACCAAGTATTTGCGATGACCTCTCTATGGTTTGTGGAGGTGTTTAAACTACATCCCTATCCTGGGAACACTTGTGCCTCCATTAAGATCCGTGGAGTCTGTTTCCACACCTCCAGCACACACACGAACACTTGCACAGTTATCCTGAGAGTGGGCAGCCTCCTCCAACTGAGAGCAGGGCCTTGGTTCTTATAAAATCACTTAACTTGTCTACCCTGTTTGGTTGCCTGATACGGAGTGCTGGGGAAAGGGTGGGTTGGGCTCTAAATCCAAGTATTAGCGAGTGCTTCTCCATGGGATTTGGAGGTTATTAACCAAAAGCCCACAGCATGGGAATACCTGTGCTCCTTGAAAAAAGCGTGGACTCTGTATCCCCACCACCAGAACACACATGAAGGAGTTTTCTGCTATCCTGAGTGTGGGCTGGCAATTTCAGGTGACAGAAGCGGCTGGGTTCTAATAGAATCCCTTAGCTTGTAATCCCTGAGTGTTTCCCTAGGACTGACTCTGAGAGAAACCTGGGGTTTGGGCTTTGAGGCCAAATAGTAGCGAGTGTCCCCGAAGGACTGAGGAAGTATTTAGATGAATTCTCCATAAAGGGAAACACCTGAGCACCCATTCATCTGCGTGGAGTGGGGCTTCAAATCTCCCCACCACACAAGGTTGGGTTCCAGGATCCTGAGGGTGGGGTAGTTCCTCCAACTGACATCAGCGTCTTGGTTTGAATAGAATCCCTTTGCTTGTCTTCCCTGATGGTTTGCCTAGGCCAGTGTGTGGTTGAAAGTGGGATTTGGGATCTAAAACTAAGTATTAGCGTGTGCCTCTCCATGGGTAGTGGAGATGTTTAAACTACAACCCACAACTTGGGAATTACTGTGACCCCTGTAAAATGCGTGTGCTATGTTTCCCCACGTCAAGCACACACAGGAAGAAGTGTTCTGGGGTTCTGAGTGTGGGGAGGTTCCTCCAACAGACAGCAGCACCTGGGTTGTAATAGAATCCCTTAGCTTGACTTCCCTAAGTGTATTCCTAGGCCTAGCAGTAAGCGATGGTGGGGGATGGGCTCTAAAGCCTAGTATTAGCGAGTGCATCTCTGTGGGTAGTGGAGGGTTTTAAACTACTTCCCCAACCTTGGAACACCTGTGCCCCATAAAGATGCGTGGAATCTGTTTCCCCAAATCCAGCACACACACGGAGACGTGCTCAGGTATCTTGATTGTGGGGAGGCTCCTCCAAATGACAGCAGCGCCTGGGTTCTAAAAGAATCCCTTAGCTTGTCTTCCCTGATGGCATGGCAAGGCTGGAGAGTGGGGGAAAGTGGGGGTTGGGCTCTAAACCAAGTATAAGCGAGAGCCTATCCATGGGATGTGGGTTTTTAACCTACAACCCACAACCATAAAATAAATGTGCCCCCTGAAAGATGCTTTGACTGTTTCCCTACATTCAGCACACACACGATGATGTGTTCTTTTATTCTGAGTGTGGGGAAGTTCCTCAAACTGACAGCAGCACCTGGATTCTATTAGTATCCCTTAGCTTCTGTTCCCTGAGTGTTCTTTTAGGCCAGGCCATGTGGGAAAGCTGGGGGTTGGGCTTGGAGGCCACGTAGCAGTGAGTGCCCCCTGATCCATTGAGGAAGTACTTAGAGGACTTCTCCCTAAAGGGAACACCTTTTCCTGCATTCATCTGGGTGCAGTGGGGCTGCACATCTCTCCCACACCTAAGAATGTGTTCTGGAATTCTGAGTGCAGGGAAGTTCCTCCAACTGACAGCAGCGCCTGGGTTCTAATTGAATCCCTTTGCTTGTCTTCCCTGATGGAAAGCCTAGGCGGGATTGCGGGGGAAAGTGTGGTTTGGGCTCCAAAACCAAGTATTTGCGATGACCTCTCTATGCTTTGTGGAGGTGTTTAAACTACATCCCTAACCTGGGAACACCTGTGCCCCCATAAAGATCCGTGGAGTCTGTTTCCACACCTCCAGCACACACACGAACACTTGCACAGTTATCCTGAGAGTGGGCAGCCTCCTCCAACTGAGAGCAGGGCCTTGGTTCTTATAAAATCGCTTAACTTGTCTACCCTGTTTGGTTGCCTGATACGGAGTGCTGGGGAAAGGGTGGGTTGGGCTCTAAATCCAAGTATTAGCGAGTGCTTCTCCATGGGATTTGGAGGTTATTAACCAAAAGCCCACAACATGGGAATACCTGTGCTCCTTGAAAAAAGCGTGGACTCTGTATCCCCACCACCAGAACACACATGAAGAAGTTTTCTGCTATCCTGAGGGTGGGCTGGCAATTTCAGGTGACAGAAGCGGCTGGGTTCTAATAGAATCCCTTAGGTTTTAATCCCTGAGTGTTTCCCTAGGACTGACTCTGAGAGAAACCTGGGGGTTGGGCTTTGAGGCCAAATAGTAGCGAGTGTCCCCGATGGACTGAGGAAGTATTTAGATGAATTCTCCATAAAGGGAAACACCTGAGCACCCATTCATCTGCGTGGAGTGGGGCTTCAAATCTCCCCACCACACAAAGTTGGGTTCCAGTATCCTGAGGGTGGGGTAGTTCCTCCAACTGACATCAGCGTCTTGGTTTGAATAGAATCCCTTGGCTTGTCTTCCCTGATGGTTTGCCTAGGCCAGTGTGTGGTTGAAAGTGGGATTTGGGATCTAAAACTAATTATTAGCGTGTGCATCTCCATGGGTAGTGGAGATGTTTAAACTACAACCCACAACTTGGGAATTACTGTGACCCCTGAAAAATGCGTGTGCTATGTTTCCCCACGTCCAGCACACACAGGAAGAAGTGTTCTGGGCTTGTGAGTGTGGGGAGGTTCCTCCAACAGACAGCAGCACCTGGGTTGTAATAGAATCCCTTAGCTTGACTTCCCTAAGTGTTTTCCTAGGCCTAGCAGTAAGCGATGGTGGGGGATGGGCTCTAAAGCCAAGTATTAGCGAGTGCATCTCTGTGGGTAGTGGAGGGTTTTAAACTACTTCCCCAACCTTGGAACACCTGTGCCCCATAAAGATGCGTGGAATCTGTTTCCCCACCTCCAGCACACACACGGAGACGTGCTCAGGTATCCTGATTGTGGGGAGGCTCCTCCAAATGACAGCAGCGCCTGGGTTCTAAAAGAATCCCTTAGCTTGTCTTCCCTGATGGCATGCCTAGGCTGGAGAGTGGGGGAAAGTGGGGGTTGGGCTCTAAACCAAGTATAAGCGAGAGCCTATCCATGGGATGTGGGTTTTTAACCTACAACCCACAACCATGGAATAAATGTGCCCCCTGAAAGATGCTTTGACTGTTTCCCTACATCCAGCACACATACGAACATGTGTTCTGGTATTCTGAGTGTGGGGAAGTTCCTCAAACTGACAGCAGCACCTGGATTCTATTAGTATCCCTTAGCTTCTGTTCCCTGAGTGTTCATTTAGGCCAGGCCATGAGGGAAAGCTGGGGGTTGGGCTTGGAGGCCACGTAGCAGTGAGTGCCCCCTGATCCATTGAGGAAGTACTTAGAGGACTTCTCCCTAAAGGGAACACCTTTTCCTGCATTCATCTGGGTGCAGTGGGGCTACACAACTCTCCCACACCTAAGAATGTGTTCTGGAATTCTGAGTGCAGGGAAGTTCCTCCAACTGACAGCAGCGCCTGGGTTCTAATTGAATCCCTTTGCTTGTCTTCCCTGATGGAAAGCCTAGGCGGGAGTGCGGGGGAAAGTGTGGTTTGGGCTCCAAAACCAAGTATTGGCGATGACCTCTCTATGCTTTGTGGAGGTGTTTAAACTACATCCCTAACCTGGGAACACCTGTGCCCCCATAAAGATCCGTGGAGTCTGTTTCCACACCTCCAGCACACACACGAACACTTGCACAGTTATCCTGAGAGTGGGCAGCCTCCTCCAACTGAGAGCAGGGCCTTGGTTCTTATAAAATCGCTTAACTTGTCTACCCTGTTTGGTTGCCTGATACGGAGTGCTGGGGAAAGGGTGGGTTGGGCTCTAAATCCAAGTATTAGCGAGTGCTTCTCCATGGGATTTGGAGGTTATTAACCAAAAGCCCACCACATGGGAATACCTGTGCTCCTTGAAAAAAGCGTGGACTCTGTATCCCCACCACCAGAACACACATGAAGAAGTTTTCTGCTATCCTGAGTGTGGGCTGGCAATTTCAGGTGACAGAAGCGGCTGGGTTCTAATAGAATCCCTTAGCTTGTAATCCCTGAGTGTTTCCCTAGGACTGACTCTGAGAGAAACCTGGGGGTTGGGCTTTGAGTCCAAAGAGTAGCGAGTGTCCCCGATGGACTGAGGAAGTATTTAGATGAATTCTCCATAAAGGGAAACACCTGAGCACCCATTCATCTGCGTGGAGTGGGGCTTCAAATCTCCCCAGCACACAAAGTTGGGTTCCAGTATCCTGAGGGTGGGGTAGTTCCTCCAACTGACATCAGCGTCTTGGTTTGAATAGAATCCCTTTGCTTGTCTTCCCTGATGGTTTGCCTAGGCCAGTGTGTGGTTGAAAGTGGGATTTGGGATCTAAAACTAAGTATTAGCGTGTGCCTCTCCATGGGTAGTGGAGATGTTTAAACTACAACCCACAACTTGGGAATTACTGTGACCCCTGAAAAATGCGTGTGCTATGTTTCCCCACGTCCAGCAAACACAGGAAGAAGTGTTCTGGGGTTGTGAGTGTGGGGAGGTTCCTCCAACAGACAGCAGCACCTGGGTTGAAATAGAATCCCTTAGCTGGACTTCCCTAAGTGTTTTCCTAGGCCTAGCAGTAAGCGATGGTGGGGGATGGGCTCTAAAGCCTAGTATTAGCGAGTGCATCTCTGTGGGTAGTGGAGGGTTTTAAACTACTTCCCCAACCTTGGAACACCTGTGCCCCATAAAGATGCGTGGAATCTGTTTCCCCACCTCCAGCACACACACGGAGACGTGCTCAGCTATCCTGATTGTGGGGAGGCTCCTCCAAATGACAGCAGCGCCTGGGTTCTAAAAGAATCCCTTAGCTTGTCTTCCCTGATGGCATGCCTAGGCTGGAGAGTGGGGGACAGTGGGGGTTGGGCTCTAAACTAAGTATAAACGAGAGCCTATCCATGGGATGTGGGTTTTTAACCTACAACCCACAACCATGGAATAAATGTGCCCCCTGAAAGATGCTTTCACTGTTTCCCTACATCCAGCACACACACGAAGATGTGTTCTGGTATTCTGAGTGTGGGGAAGTTCCTCAAACTGACAGCAGCACCTGGATTCTATTAGTATCCCTTAGCTTCTGTTCTCTGAGTGTTCATTTAGGCCAGGCCATGAGGGAAAGCTGGGGGTTTGGCTTGGAGGCCACGTAGTAGTGAGTGCCCCCTGATCCATTGAGGAAGTACTTAGAGGACATGTCCCTAAACGGAACACCTTTTCCTGCATTCATCTGGGTGCATTGGGGCTGCACAACTCTCCCACACCTAAGAATGTGTTCTGGAATTCTGAGTGCAGGGAAGTTCCTCCAACTGACAGCAGCGCCTGGGTTCTAATTGAATCCCTTTGCTTGTCTTCCCTGATGGAAAGCCTAGGCGGGAGTGCGGGGGAAAGTGTGGTTTGGGCTCCAAAACCAAGTATTTGCGATGACCTCTCTATGGTTTGTGGAGGTGTTTAAACTACATCCCTAACCTGGGAACACCTGTGCCCCCATAAAGATCCGTGGAGTCTGTTTCCACACCTCCAGCACACACACGAACACTTGCACAGTTATCCTGAGAGTGGGCAGCCTCCTCCAACTGAGAGCAGGGCCTTGGTTCTTATAAAATCGCTTAACTTGTCTACCCTGTTTGGTTGCCTAATACGGAGTGCTGGGGAAAGGGTGGGTTGGGCTCTAAATCCAAGTATTAGCGAGTGCTTCTCCATGGGATTTGGAGGTTATTAACCAAAAGCCCACAACATGGGAATACCTGTGCTCCTTGAAAAAAGCGTGGACTCTGTATCCCCACCACCAGAACACACATGAAGAAGTTTTCTGCTATCCTGAGTGTGGGCTGGCAATTTCAGGTGACAGGAGCGGCTGGGTTCTAATAGAATCCCTTAGCTTGTAATCCCTGAGTGTTTCCCTAGGACTGACTCTGAGAGAAACCTGGGGGTTGGGCTTTGAGGCCAAATAGTAGCGAGTGTCCCCGATGGACTGAGGAAGTATTTAGATGAATTCTCCATAAAGGGAAACACCTGAGCACCCATTCATCTGCGTGGAAGGGGGCTTCAAATCTCCCCACCACACAAGGTTGGGTTCCAGTATCCTGAGGGTTGGGTAGTTCCTCCAACTGACATCAGAATCTTGGTTTTAATAGAATCCCTTTGCTTATCTTCCCTGATGGTTTGCCTAGGCCAGTGTGTGGTTGAAAGTGGGATTTGGGATCTAAAACTAAGTATTAGCGTGTGCCTCTCCATGGGTAGTGGAGATGTTTAAACTACAACCCACAACTTGGGAATTACTGTGACCCCTGAAAAATGCGTCTGCTATGTTTCCCCGAGTCCAGCACACACAGGAAGAAGTTTTCTGGGGTTCTGAGTGTGGGGAGTTTCCTCCAAAAGACAGCAGCACCTGGGTTTTAATAGAATCCCTTCGCTTGACTTCCCTTAGTGTTTTCCTAGGCCTAGCAGTAAGCGATGGTGGGGGATGGGCTCTAAAGCCAAGTATTAGCGAGTGCATCTCTGTGGGTAGTGGAGGGTTTTAAACTACTTCCCCAACATTGAACACCTGTGCCCCATAAAGATGCGTGGAATCTGTTTCCCCACCTCCAGCACACACACGGAGACGTGCTCAGGTATCCTGATTGTGGGGAGGCTCCTCCCAATGACAGCAGCGCCTGGGTTCTAAAGAATCCCTTAGCTTGTCTTCCCTGATGGCATGCCTATCCTGGAGAGTGGGGGAAAGTGGGTGTTGGGCTTTAACCCATCTATTAGCGAGGGTCTATCCATGGGATGTGGGTTTTTAACCCACAACCCACAACCATGGAATAAATGTGCCCCCTGAAAGATGCTTTGACTGTTTCCCTACATCCAGCACTCACACGAAGATGTGTTCTTGTATTCTGAGTGTGGGGAAGTTCCTCAAACTGACAGCAGCACCTGGATTCTATTAGTATCCCTTAGCTTCTGTTCCCTGAGTGTTCTCTTAGACCAGGCCATGAGGGAAAGCTGGGGGTTGGGCTTGGAGGCCACGTAGCAGTGAGTGCCCCCTGATCCATTGAGGAAGTACTTAGAGAACTTCTCCCTAAACGGAACACCTTTTCCTCCATTCATCTGGGTGCAGTGGGGCTGCACATCTCTCCCACACCTAAGAATGTGTTCTGGAATTCTGAGTGCAGGGAAGTTCCTCCAACTGACACCAGCTCCTAGGTTCTAATTGAATTCTTTGCTTGTCTTCCCTGATGGAAAGCCTAGGCGGGAGTGCGGGGGAAAGTGTGGTTTGGGCTCCAAAACCAAGTATTTGCGATGACCTCTCTATGGTTTGTGGAGGTGTTTAAACTACATCCCTATCCTGGGAACACTTGTGCCCCCATTAAGATCCGTGGAGTCTGTTTCCACACCTCCAGCACACACACGAACACTTGCACAGTTATCCTGAGAGTGGGCAGCCTCTTCCAACTGAGAGCAGGGCCTTGGTTCTTATAAAATCGCTTAACTTGTCTACCCTGTTTGGTTGCCTGATACGGAGTGCTGGGGAAAGGGTGGGTTGGGCTCTAAATCCAAGTATTAGCGAGTGCTTCTCCATGGGATTTGGAGGTTATTAACCAAAAGCCCACAACATGGGAATACCTGTGCTCCTTGAAAAAAGCGTGGACTCTGTATCCCCACCACCAGAACACACATGAAGGAGTTTTCTGCTATCCTGAGTGTGGGCTGGCAATTTCAGGTGACAGAAGCGGCTGGGTTCTAATAGAATCCCTTAGCTTGTAATCCCTGAGTGTTTCCCTAGGACTGACTCTGAGAGAAACCTGGGGTTTGGGCTTTGAGGCCAAATAGTAGCGAGTGTCCCCGATGGACTGAGGAAGTATTTAGATGAATTCTCCATAAAGGGAAACACCTGAGCACCCATTCATCTGCGTGGAGTGGGGCTTCAAATCTCCCCACCACACAAGGTTGGGTTCCAGGATCCTGAGGGTGGGGTAGTTCCTCCAACTGACATCAGCGTCTTGGTTTGAATAGAATCCCTTTGCTTGTCTTCCCTGATGGTTTGCCTAGGCCAGTGTGTGGTTGAAAGTGGGATTTGGGATCTAAAACTAAGTATTAGCGTGTGCCTCTCCATGGGTAGTGGAAATGTTTAAACTACAACCCACAACTTGGGAATTACTGTGACCCCTGTAAAATGCGTGTGCTATGTTTCCCCACGTCAAGCACACACAGGAAGAAGTGTTCTGGGGTTCTGAGTGTGGGGAGGTTCCTCCAACAGACAGCAGCACCTGGGTTGTAATAGAATCCCTTAGCTTGACTTCCCTAAGTGTATTCCTAGGCCTAGCAGTAAGCGATGGTGGGGGATGGGCTCTAAAGCCAAGTATTAGCGAGTGCATCTCTGTGGGTAGTGGAGGGTTTTAAACTACTTCCCCAACCTTGGAACACCTGTGCCCCATAAAGATGCGTGGAATCTGTTTCCCCAAATCCAGCACAAACACGGAGACGTGCTCAGGTATCTTGATTGTGGGGAGGCTCCTCCAAATGACAGCAGCGCCTGGGTTCTAAAAGAATCCCTTAGCTTGTCTTCCCTGATGGCATGCCTAGGCTGGAGAGTGGGGGAAAGTGGGGGTTGGGCTCTAAACCAAGTATAAGCGAGAGCCTATCCATGGGATGTGGGTTTTTAACCTACAACCCACAACCATAAAATAAATGTGCCCCCTGAAAGATGCTTTGACTGTTTCCCTACATTCAGCACACACACGATGATGTGTTCTTTTATTCTAAGTGTGGGGAAGTTTCTCAAACTGACAGCAGCACCTGGATTCTATTAGAATCCCTTAGCTTCTGTTCCCTGAGTGTTCTTTTAGGCCAGGCCATGTGGGAAAGCTGGGGGTTGGTCTTGGAGGCCACGTAGCAGTGAGTGCCCCCTGATCCATTGAGGAAGTACTTAGAGGACTTCTCCCTAAAGGGAACACCTTTTCCTGCATTCATCTGGGTGCAGTGGGGCTGCACATCTCTCCCACACCTAAGAATGTGTTCTGGAATTCTGAGTGCAGGGAAGTTCCTCCAACTGACAGCAGCGCCTGGGTTCTAATTGAATCCCTTTGCTTGTCTTCCCTGATGGAAAGCCTAGGCGGGAGTGCGGGGGAAAGTGTGGTTTGGGCTCCAAAACCAAGTATTTGCGATGACCTCTCTATGGTTTGTGGAGGTTTTTAAACTACATCCCTAACCTGGGAACACCTGTGCCCCCATAAAGATCCGTGGAGTCTGTTTCCACACCTCCAGCACACACACGAACACTTGCACAGTTATCCTGAGAGTGGGCAGCCTCCTCCAACTGAGAGCAGGGCCTTGGTTCTTATAAAATCGCTTAACTTGTCTACCCTGTTTGGTTGCCTGATACGGAGTGCTGGGGAAAGGGTGGGTTGGGCTCTAAATCCAAGTATTAGCGAGTGCTTCTCCATGGGATTTGGAGGTTATTAACCAACAGCCCACAACATGGGAATACCTGTGCTCCTTGAAAAAAGCGTGGACTCTGTATCCCCACCACCAGAACACACATGAAGAAGTTTTCTGCTATCCTGAGTGTGGGCTGGCAATTTCAGGTGACAGAAGCGGCTGGGTTCTAATAGAATCCCTTAGCTTGTAATCCCTGAGTGTTTCCCTAGGACTGACTCTGAGAGAAACCTGGGGGTTGGGCTTTGAGGCCAAATAGTAGCGAGTGTCCCCGATGGACTGAGGAAGTATTTAGATGAATTCTCCATAAAGGGAAACACCTGAGCACCCATTCATCTGCGTGGAGTGGGGCTTCAAATCTCCCCACCACACAAGGTTGGGTTCCAGTATCCTGAGGGTGGGGTAGTTCCTCCAACTGACATCAGCGTCTTGGTTTGAATAGAATCCCTTTGCTTGTCTTCCCTGATGGTTTGCCTAGGCCAGTGTGTGGTTGAAAGTGGGATTTGGGATCTAAAACTAAGTATTAGCGTGTGCCTCTCCATGGGTAGTGGAGATGTTTAAACTACAACCCACAACTTGGGAATTACTGTGACCCCTGAAAAATGCGTGTGCTATGTTTCCCCACGTCCAGCACACACAGGAAGAAGTGTTCTGGGCTTGTGAGTGTGGGGAGGTTCCTCCAACAGACAGCAGCACCTGGGTTGTAATAGAATCCCTTAGCTTGACTTCCCTAAGTGTTTACCTAGGCCTAGCAGTAAGCGATGGTGGGGGATGGGCTCTAAAGCCAAGTATTAGCGAGTGCATCTCTGTGGGTAGTGGAGGGTTTTAAACTACTTCCCCAACCTTGGAACACCTGTGCCCCATAAAGATGCGTGGAATCTGTTTCCCCACCTCCAGCACACACACGGAGACGTGCTCAGGTATCCTGATTGTGGGGAGGCTCCTCCAAATGACAGCAGCGCCTGGGTTCTAAAAGAATCCCTTAGCTTGTCTTCCCTGATGGCATGCCTAGGCTGGAGAGTGGGGGAAAGTGGGGGTTGGGCTCTAAACCAAGTATAAGCGAGAGCCTATCCATGGGATGTGGGTTTTTAACCTACAACCCACAACCATGGAATAAATGTGCCCCCTGAAAGATGCTTTGACTGTTTCCCTACATCCAGCACACACACGAACATGTGTTCTGGTATTCTGAGTGTGGGGAAGTTCCTCAAACTGACAGCAGCACCTGGATTCTATTAGTATCCCTTAGTTTCTGTTCCCTGAGTGTTCATTTAGGCCAGGCCATGAGGGAAAGCTGGGGGTTGGGCTTGGAGGCCACGTAGCAGTGAGTGCCCCCTGATCCATTGAGGAAGTACTTAGAGGACTTGTCCCTAAAGGGAACACCTTTTCCTGCATTCATCTGGGTGCAGTGGGGCTGCACAACTCTCCCACACCTAAGAATGTGTTCTGGAATTCTGAGTGCACGGAAGTTCCTCCAACTGACAGCAGCTCCTGGGTTCTAACTGAATCCCTTTGCTTGTCTTCCCTGATGGAAAGCCTAGGCGGGAGTGCGGGGGAAAGTGTGGTTTGGGCTCCAAAACCAAGTATTTGCGATGACCTCTCTATGGTTTGTGGAGGTGTTTAAACTACATCCCTAACCTGGGAACACCTGTGCCCCCATAAAGATCCGTGGAGTCTGTTTCCACACCTCCAGCACACACACGAACACTTGCACAGTTATCCTGAGAGTGGGCAGCCTCCTCCAACTGAGAGCAGGGCCTTGGTTCTTATAAAATCGCTTAACTTGTCTACCCTGTTTGGTTGCCTGATACGGAGTGCTGGGGAAAGGGTGGGTTGGGCTCTAAATCCAAGTATTAGCGAGTGCTTCTCCATGGGATTTGGAGGTTATTAACCAAAAGCCCACAACATGGGAATACCTGTGCTCCTTGAAAAAAGCGTGGACTCTGTATCCCCACCACCAGAACACACATGAAGAAGTTTTCTGCTATCCTGAGTGTGGGCTGGCAATTTCAGGTGACAGAAGCGGCTGGGTTCTAATAGAATCCCTTAGCTTGTAATCCCTGAGTGTTTCCCTAGGACTGACTCTGAGAGAAACCTGGGGGTTGGGCTTTGAGGCCAAATAGTAGCGAGTGTCCCCGATGGACTGAGGAAGTATTTAGATGAATTCTCCATAAAGGGAAACACCTGAGCACCCATTCATCTGCGTGGAGTGGGGCTTCAAATCTCCCCACCACACAAGGTTGGGTTCCAGTATCCTGAGGGTGGGGTAGTTCCTCCAACTGACATCAGCGTCTTGGTTTGAATAGAATCCCTTTGCTTGTCTTCCCTGATGGTTTGCCTAGGCCAGTGTGTGGTTGAAAGTGGGATTTGGGATCTAAAACTAAGTATTAGCGTGTGCCTCTCCATGGGTAGTGGAGATGTTTAAACTACAACCCACAACTTGGGAATTACTGTGACCCCTGAAAAATGCGTGTGCTATGTTTCCCCACGTCCAGCACACACAGGAAGAAGTGTTCTGGGGTTCTGAGTGTGGGGAGGTTCCTCCAACAGACAGCAGCACCTGGGTTGTAATAGAATCCCTTAGCTTGACTTCCCTAAGTGTTTTCCTAGGCCTAGCAGTAAGCGATGGTGGGGGATGGGCTCTAAAGCCAAGTATTAGCGAGTGCATCTCTGTGGGAAGTGGAGGGTTTCAAACTACTTCCCCAACCTTGGAACACCTGTGCCCCATAAAGATGCGTGGAATCTATTTCCCCACCTCCAGCACACACACGGAGACGTGCTCAGGTATCCTGATTGTGGGGAGGCTCCTCCAAATGACAGCAGCGCCTGGGTTCTAAAAGAATCCCTTAGCTTGTCTTCCCTGATGGCATGCCTAGGCTGGAGAGTGGGGGAAAGTGGGGGTTGGGCTCTAAACCAAGTATAAGCGAGAGCCTATCCATGGGATGTGGGTTTTTAACCTACAACCCACAACCATGGAATAAATGTGCCCCCTGAAAGATGCTTTGACTGTTTCCCTACATCCAGCACACACACGAACATGTGTTCTTGTATTCTGAGTGTGGGGAAGTTCCTCAAACTGACAGCAGCACCTGGATTCTATTAGTATCCCTTAGCTTCTGTTCCCTGAGTGTTCTCTTAGGCCAGGCCATGAGGGAAAGCTGGGGGTTGGGCTTGGAGGCCACGTAGCAGTGAGTGCCCCCTGATCCATTGAGGAAGTACTTAGAGGACTTCTCCCTAAACGGAACACCTTTTCCTCCATTCATCTGGGTGCAGTGGGGCTGCACATCTCTCCCACACCTAAGAATGTGTTCTGGAATCCTGAGTGCAGGGAAGTTACTCCAACTGACAGCAGCGCCTGGGTTCTAATTGAATTCCTTTGCTTGTCTTCCCGTACGGAATGCCTAGGCGGGAGTGCGGGGAACTGTGTGGTTTGGGCTCCAAAACCAAGTATTTGCGATGACCTCTCTATGGTTTGTGGAGGTTTTTAAACTACATCCCTAACCTGGGAACACCTGTGCCCCCATAAAGATCCGTGGAGTCTGTTTCCACACCTCCAGCACACACACGAACACTTGCACAGTTATCCTGAGAGTGGGCAGCCTCCTCCAACTGAGAGCAGGGCCTTGGTTCTTATAAAATCGCTTAACTTGTCTACCCTGTTTGGTTGCCTGATACGGAGTGCTGGGGAAAGGGTGGGTTGGGCTCTAAATCCAAGTATTAGCGAGTGCTTCTCCATGGGATTTGGAGGTTATTAACCAAAAGCCCACAACATGGGAATACCTGTGCTCCTTGAAAAAAGCGTGGACTCTGTATCCCCACCACCAGAACACACATGAAGAAGTTTTCTGCTATCCTGAGTGTGGGCTGGCATTTTCAGGTGACAGAAGCGGCTGGGTTCTAATAGAATCCCTTAGCTTGTAATCCCTGAGTGTTTCCCTAGGACTGACTCTGAGAGAAACCTGGGGGTTGGGCTTTGAGGCCAAATAGTAGCGAGTGTCCCCGATGGACTGAGGAAGTATTTAGATGAATTCTCCATAAAGGGAAACACCTGAGCACCCATTCATCTGCGTGGAGTGGGGCTTCAAATCTCCCCACCACACAAGGTTGGGTTCCAGTATCCTGAGGGTGGGGTAGTTCCTCCAACTGACATCAGCGTCTTGGTTTTAATAGAATCCCTTTGCTTGTCTTCCCTGATGGTTTGCCTAGGCCAGTGTGTGGTTGAATGTGGGATTTGGGATCTAAAACTAAGTATTAGCGTGGGCCTCTCCATGGGTAGTGGAGATGTTTAAACTACAACCCACAACTTGGGAATTACTGTGACCCCTGAAAAATGCGTGTGCTATGTTTCCCCACGTCCAGCACACACAGGAAGAATTGTTCTGGGGTTCTGAGTGTGGGGAGGTTCCTCCAACAGACAGCAGCACCTGGGTTGTAATAGAATCCCTTAGCTTGACTTCCCTAAGTGTTTTCCTAGGCCTAGCAGTAAGCGATGGTGGGGGATGGGCTCTAAAGCCAAGTATTAGCGAGTGCATCTCTGTGGGTAGTGGAGGGTTTTAAACTACTTCCCCAACCTTGGAACACCTGTGCCCCATAAAGATGTGTGGAATCTGTTTCCCCACCTCCAGCACACACACGGAGACGTGCTCAGGTATCCTGATTGTGTGGAGGCTCCTCCAAATGACAGCAGCGCCTGGGTTCTATAAGAATCCCTTAGCTTCCCTTCCCTGATGGCATGCCTAGGCTGGAGAGTGGGGGAAAGTGGGGGTTGGGCTCTAAACCAAGTATAAGCGAGAGCGTATCCATGGGATGTGGGTTTTTAACCTACAACCCACAACCATGGAATAAATGTGCCCCCTGAAAGATGCTTTGACTGTTTCCCTACATCCAGCACACACACGAACATGTGTTCTTGTATTCTGAGTGTGGGGAAGTTCCTCAAACTGACAGCAGCACCTGGATTCTATTAGTATCCCTTAGCTTCTGTTCCCTGAGTGTTCTCTTAGACCAGGCCATGAGGGAAAGCTGGGGGTTGGGCTTGGAGGCCACGTAGCAGTGAGTGCCCCCTGATCCATTGAGGAAGTACTTAGAGGACTTCTCCCTAAAGGGAACACCTTTTCCTCCATTTATCTGGGTGCAGTGGGGCTGCACAACTCTCCCACACCTAAGAATGTGTTCTGGAATTCTGAGTGCAGGGAAGTTCCTCCAACTGACAGCAGCGCCTGGGTTCTAATTGAATCCCTTTGCTTGTCTTCCCTGATGGAAAGCCTAGGCGGGAGTGCGGGGGAAAGTGTGGTTTGGGCTCCAAAACCAAGTATTTGCGATGACCTCTCTATGGTTTGTGGAGGTGTTTAAACTACATCCCTAACCTGGGAACACCTGTGCCCCCATAAAGATCCGTGGAGTCTGTTTCCACACCTCCAGCACACACACGAACACTTGCACAGTTATCCTGAGAGTGGGCAGCCTCCTCCAACTGAGAGCAGGGCCTTGGTTCTTATAAAATCGCTTAACTTGTCTACCCTGTTTGGTTGCCTGATACGGAGTGCTGGGGAAAGGGTGGGTTGGGCTCTAAATCCAAGTATTAGCGAGTGCTTCTCCATGGGATTTAGAGGATATTGACCAAAAGCCCACAGCATGGGAATACCTGTGCTCCTTGAAAAAAGCGTGGACTCTGTATCCCCACCACCAGAACACACATGAAGAAGTTTTCTGCTATCCTGGGTGTGGGCTGGCAATTTCAGGTGACAGAAGCGGCTGGGTTCTAATAGAATCCCTTAGCTTGTAATCCCTGAGTGTTTCCCTAGGACTGACTCTGAGAGAAACCTGGGGGTTGGGCTTTGAGGCCAAATAGTAGCGAGTGTCCCCGATGGACTGAGGAAGTATTTAGATGAATTCTCCATAAAGGGAAACACCTGAGCACCCATTCATCTGCGTGGAGTGGGGCTTCAAATCTCCCCACCACACAAGGTTGGGTTCCAGTATCCTGAGGGTGGGGTAGTTCCTCCAACTGACATCAGCGTCTTGGTTTGAATAGAATCCCTTTGCTTGTCTTCCCTGATGGTTTGACTAGGCCAATGTGTGGTTGAAAGTGGGATTTGGTATCTAAAACTAAGTATTAGCGTGTGCCTCTCCATGGGTAGTGGAGATGTTTAAACTACAACCCACAACTTGGGAATTACTGTGACCCCTGAAAAATGCGTGTGCTATGTTTCCCCACGTCCAGCACACACAGGAAGAAGTGTTCTGGGGTTCTGAGAGTGGGGAGGTTCCTCCAACAGACAGCAGCACCTGGGTTGTAATAGAATCCCTTAGCGTGACTTCCCTAAGTGTTTTCCTAGGCCTAGCAGTAAGCGATGGTGGGGGATGGGCTCTAAAGCCAAGTATTAGCGAATGCATCTCTGTGGGTAGTGGAGGGTTTTAAACTACTTCCCCAACCTTGGAACACCTGTGCCCCATAAAGATGCGTGGAATCTGTTTCCCCACCTCCAGCACACACACGGAGACGTGCTCAGGTATCCTGATTGTGGGGAGGCTCCTCCAAATGACAGCAGCGCCTGGGTTCTAAAAGAATCCCTTAGCTTGTCTTCCCTGATGGCATGCCTAGGCTGGAGAGTGGGGGAAAGTGTGGGTTGGGCTCTAAACCAAGGATAAGCGAGAGCCTATCCATGGGATGTGGGTTTTTAACCTACAACCCACAACCATGGAAAAAATGTGCCCCCTGTAAGATGCTTTGACTGTTTCCCTATATCCAGCACACACACGAAGATGTGTTCTGGTATTCTGAGTGTGGGGAAGTTCCTCAAACTGACAGCAGCACCTGGATTCTTTTAGTATCCCTTAGCTTCTGTTCCCTGAGTGTTCTCTTAGACCTGGCCATGAGGGAAAGCTGCGGGTTGGGCTTGGAGGCCACGTAGCAGTGAGTGCCCCCTGATCCATTGAGGAAGTACTTAGAGGACTTCTCCCTTAACGGAACACCTTTTCCTCCATTCATCTGGGTGCAGTGGGGCTGCACATCTCTCCCACACCTAAGAATATGTTCTGGAATCCTGAGTGCAGGAAAGTTCCTCCAACTGACAGCAGCGCCTGGGTTCTAATTGAATCCCTTTGCTTGTCTTCCCTGACGGAAAGCCTAGGCGGGAGTTCGGGGAAAAGTATGGTTTGGGCTCCAAAACCAAGTATTTGCGATGACCTCTCTATGGTTTGTGGAGGTGTTTAAACTACATCCCTAACCTGGGAACACCTGTGCCCCCATAAAGATCCGTGGAGTCTGTTTCCACACCTCCAGCACACACACGAACACTTGCACAGTTATCCTGAGAGTGGGCAGCCTCCTCCAACTGAGAGCAGGGCCTTGGTTCTTATAAAATCGCTTAACTTGCTTACCCTGTTTGGTTGCCTGATACGGAGTGCTGGGGAAAGGGTGGGTTGGGCTCTAAATCCAAGTATTAGCGAGTGCTTCTCCATGGGATTTGGTGGTTATTAACCAAAAGCCCACAACATGGGAATACCTGTGCTCCTTGAAAAAAGCGTGGACTCTGTATCCCCACCACCAGAACACACATGAAGAAGTTTTCTGCTATCCTGAGTGTGGGCTGGCAATTTCAGGTGACAGAAGCGGCTGGGTTCTAATAGAATCCCTTAGCTTGTAATCCCTGAGTGTTTCCCTAGGACTGACTCTGAGAGAAACCTGGGGGTTGGGCTTTGAGGCCAAATAGTAGCGAGTGTCAATGATGGACTGAGGAAGTATTTAGATGAATTCTCCATAAAGGGAAACACCTGAGCACCCATTCATCTGCGTGGAGTGGGGCTTCAAATCTCCCCACCACACAAGGTTGGGTTCCAGTATCCTGAGGGTGGGGTAGTTCTTCCAACTGACATCAGCTTCTTGGTTTGAATAGAATCCCTTTGCTTGTCTTCCCTGATGGTTTGCCTAGGCCAGTGTGTGGTTGAAAGTGGGATTTGGGATCTAAAACTAAGTATTAGCGTGTGCCTCTCCATGGGTAGTGGAGATGTTTAAACTACAACCCACAACTTGGGAATTACTGTGACCCCTGAAAAATGCGTGTGCTATGTTTCCCCACGACCAGCACACACAGGAAGAAGTGTTCTGGGGTTGTGAGTGTGGGGAGGTTCCTCCAACAGACAGCAGCACCTGGGTTGTAATAGAATCCCTTAGCTTGACTTCCCTAAGTGTTTTCCTAGGCCTAGCAGTAAGCGATGGTGGGGGATGGGCTCTAAAGCCAAGTATTAGCGAGTGCATCTCTGTGGGTAGTGGAGGGTTTTAAACTACTTCCCCAACCTTGGAACACCTGTGCCCCATAAAGATGCGTGGAATCTGTTTCCCCACCTCCAGCACACACACGGAGACGTGCTCAGCTATCCTGATTGTGGGGAGGCTCCTCCAAATGACAGCAGCGCCTGGGTTCTAAAAGAATCCCTTAGCTTGTCTTCCCTGATGGCATGCCTAGGCTGGAGAGTGGGGGAAAGTGGTTGTTGGGCTCTAAACCAAGGATAAGCGAGAGCCTATCCATGGGATGTGGGTTTTTAACCTACAACCCACAACCATGGAATAAATGTGCCCCCTGGAAGATGCTTTGACTGTTTCCCTACATCCAGCACACACACGAAGATGTGTTCTTGTATTCTGAGTGTGGGGAAGTTCCTCAAACTGACAGCAGCACCTGGATTCTATAAGTATCCCTTAGCTTCTGTTCCCTGAGTGTTCTTTTAGGCCAGGCCATGAGGGAAAGCTGGGTGTTGGGCTTGGAGGCCACGTAGCAGTGAGTGCCCCCTGATCCATTGAGGAAGTTCTTAGAGGACTTCTCCCTAAAGGGAACACCTTTTCCTGCATTCATCTGGGTGCAGTGGGGCTGCACATCTCTCCCACACCTAAGAATGTGTTCTGGAATTCTGAGTGCAGGGAAGTTCCTCCAACTGACAGCAGCGCCTGGGTTCTAATTGAATCCCTTTGCTTGTCTTCCCTGACGGAAAGCCTAGGCGGGAGTTCGGGGAAAAGTGTGGTTTGGGCTCCAAAACCAAGTAATTGCGATGACCTCTCTATGGTTTGTGGAGGTGTTTAAACTACATCCCTAACCTGGGAACACCTGTGCCCCCATAAAGATCCGTGGAGTCTGTTTCCACACCTCCAGCACACACACGAACACTTGCACAGTTATCCTGAGAGTGGGCAGCCTCCTCCAACTGAGAGCAGGGCCTTGGTTCTTATAAAATCGCTTAACTTGCCTACTCTGTTTCGTTGCCTGATACGGAGTGCTGGGGAAAGGGTGGGTTGGGCTCTAAATCCAAGTATTAGCGAGTGCTTCTCCATGGGATTTGGAGGTTATTAACCAAAAGCCCACAACATGGGAATACCTGTGCTCCTTGAAAAAAGCGTGGACTCTGTATCCCCACCACCAGAACACACATGAAGAAGTTTTCTGCTATCCTGAGTGTGGGCTGGCAATTTCAGGTGACAGAAGCGGCTGGGTTCTAATAGAATCCCTTAGCTTGTAATCCCTGAGTGTTTCCCTAGGACTGACTCTGAGAGAAACCTGGGGGTTGGGCTTTGAGGCCAAATAGTAGCGAGTGTCCCCGATGGACTGAGGAAGTATTTAGATGAATTCTCCATAAAGGGAAACACCTGAGCACCCATTCATCTGCGTGGAGTGGGGCTTCAAATCTCCCCACCACACAAGGTTGGGTTCCAGTATCCTGAGGGTGGGGTAGTTCCTCCAACTGACATCAGCGTCTTGGTTTGAATAGAATCCCTTTGCTTGTCTTCCCTGATGGTTTGCCTAGGCCAGTGTGTGGTTGAAAGTGGGATTTGGGATCTAAAACTAAGTATTAGCGTGTGCTTCTCCATGGGTAGTGGAGATGTTTAAACTACAACCCACAACTTGGGAATTACTGTGACCCCTGAAAAATGCGTGTGCTATGTTTCCCCACGACCAGCACACACAGGAAGAAGTGTTCTGGGGTTGTGAGTGTGGGGAGGTTCCTCCAACAGACAGCAGCACCTGGGTTGTAATAGAATCCCTTAGCTTGACTTCCCTAAGTGTTTTCCTAGGCCTAGCAGTAAGCGATGGTGGGGGATGGGCTCTAAAGCCAAGTATTAGCGAGTGCATCTCTGTGGGTAGTGGAGGGTTTTAAACTACTTCCCCAACCTTGGAACACCTGTGCCCCATAAAGATGCGTGGAATCTGTTTCCCCACCTCCAGCACACACACGGAGACGTGCTCAGGTATCCTGATTGTGGGGAGGCTCCTCCAAATGACAGCAGCGCCTGGGTTCTAAAAGAATCCATTAGCTTGTCTTCCCTGATGGCATGCTTACGCTGGAGAGTGGGGGAAAGTGGGGGTTGGGCTCTAAACCAATTATAAGCGAGAGCCTATCCATGGGATGTGGGTTTTTAACCTACAACCCACAACCATGGAATAAATGTGCCCCCTGAAAGATGCTTTGACTGTTTCCCTACATCCAGCACACACACGAAGATGTTTTCTGGTATTGTGAGTGTGGGGATGTTCCTCAAACTGACAGCAGCACCTGGATTCTATTCGTATCCCTTAGCTTCTGTTCCCTGAGTGTTCTTTTAGGCCAGGCCATGAGGGAAAGCTGCGGGTTGGGCTTGGAGGCCACGTAGCAATGAGTGCCCCCTGATCCATTGAGGAAGTACTTAGAGAACTTCTCCCTAAACGGAACACCTTTTTCTGCATTCATCTGGGTGCAGTGGGGCTGCACATCTCTCCCACACCTAAGAATGTGTTCTGGAATTCTGAGTGCAAGGAAGTTCCTCCAACTGACAGCAGCACCTGGGTTCTAATTGAATTCCTTTGCTTGTCTTCCCTGATGGAAAGCCTAGGTGGGAGTGCGGGGGAAAGTGTGGTTTGGGCTCCAAAACCAAGTATTGGCGATGACCTCTCTATGGTTTGTGGAGGTGTTTAAACTACATCCCTAACCTGGGAACACCTGTGCCCCCATAAAGATCCGTGGAGTCTGTTTCCACACCTCCAGCACACACACGAACACTTGCACAGTTATCCTGAGAGTGGGCAGCCTCCTCCAACTGAGAGCAGGGCCTTGGTTCTTATAAAATCGCTTAACTTGCCTACTCTGTTTCGTTGCCTGATACGGAGTGCTGGGGAAAGGGTGGGTTGGGCTCTAAATCCAAGTATTAGCGAGTGCTTCTCCATGGGATTTGGAGGTTATTAACCAAAAGCCCACAACATGGGAATACCTGTGCTCCTTGAAAAAAGCGTGGACTCTGTATCCCCACCACCAGAACACACATGAAGAAGTTTTCTGCTATCCTGAGTGTGGGCTGGCAATTTCAGGTGACAGAAGCGGCTGGGTTCTAATAGAATCCCTTAGCTTGTAATCCCTGAGTGTTTCCCTAGGACTGACTCTGAGAGAAACCTGGGGGTTGGGCTTTGAGGCCAAATAGAAGCGAGTGTCCCCGATGGACTGAGGAAGTATTTAGATGAATTCTCCATAAAGGGAAACACCTGAGCACCCATTCATCTGCGTGGAGTGGGGCTTCAAATCTCCCCACCACACAAGGTTGGGTTCCAGTATCCTGAGGGTGGGGTAGTTCCTCCAACTGACATCAGCGTCTTGGTTTGAATAGAATCCCTTTGCTTGTCTTCCCTGATGGTTTGCCTAGGCCAGTGTGTGGTTGAAAGTGGGATTTGGGATCTAAAACTAAGTATTAGCGTGTGCCTCTCCATGGGTAGTGGAGATGTTTAAACTACAACCCACAACTTGGGAATTACTGTGACCCCTGAAAAATGCGTGTGCTATGTTTCCCCACGACCAGCACACACAGGAAGAAGTGTTCTGGGGTTGTGAGTGTGGGGAGGTTCCTCCAACAGACAGCAGCACCTGGGTTGTAATAGAATCCCTTAGCTTGACTTCCCTAAGTGTTTTCCTAGGCCTAGCAGTAAGCGATGGTGGGGGATGGGCTCTAAAGCCAAGTATTAGCGAGTGCATCTCTGTGGGTAGTGGAGGGTTTTAAACTACTTCCCCAACCTTGGAACACCTGTGCCCCATAAAGATGCGTGGAATCTGTTTCCCCACCTCCAGCACACACACGGAGACGTGCTCAGGTATCCTGATTGTGGGGAGGCTCCTCCAAATGACAGCAGCGCCTGGGTTCTAAAAGAATCCCTTAGCTTGTCTTCCCTGATGGCATGCTTACGCTGGAGAGTGGGGGAAAGTGGGGGTTGGGCTCTAAACCAATTATAAGCGAGAGCCTATCCATGGGATGTGGGTTTTTAACCTACAACCCACAACCATGGAATAAATGTGCCCCCTGAAAGATGCTTTGACTGTTTCCCTACATCCAGCACACACACGAAGATGTTTTCTGGTATTGTGAGTGTGGGGATGTTCCTCAAACTGACAGCAGCACCTGGATTCTATTCGTATCCCTTAGCTTCTGTTCCCTGAGTGTTCTTTTAGGCCAGGCCATGAGGGAAAGCTGCGGGTTGGGCTTGGAGGCCACGTAGCAGTGAGTGCCCCCTGATCCATTGAGGAAGTACTTAGAGAACTTCTCCCTAAACGGAACACCTTTTTCTGCATTCATCTGGGTGCAGTGGGGCTGCACATCTCTCCCACACCTAAGAATGTGTTCTGGAATTCTGAGTGCAAGGAAGTTCCTCCAACTGACAGCAGCACCTGGGTTCTAATTGAATTCCTTTGCTTGTCTTCCCTGATGGAAAGCCTAGGTGGGAGTGCGGGGGAAAGTGTGGTTTGGGCTCCAAAACCAAGTATTGGCGATGACCTCTCTATGGTTTGTGGAGGTGTTTAAACTACATCCCTAACCTGGGAACACCTGTGCCCCCATAAAGATCCGTGGAGTCTGTTTCCACACCTCCAGCACACACACGAACACTTGCACAGTTATCCTGAGAGTGGGCAGCCTCCTCCAACTGAGAGCAGGGCCTTGGTTCTTATAAAATCGCTTAACTTGTCTACCCTGTTTGGTTGCCTGATACGGAGTGCTGGGGAAAGGGTGGGTTGGGCTCTAAATCCAAGTATTAGCGAGTGCTTCTCCATGGGATTTGGAGGTTATTAACCAAAAGCCCACAACATGGGAATACCTGTGCTCCTTGAAAAAAGCGTGGACTCTGTATCCCCACCACCAGAACACACATGAAGAAGTTTTCTGCTATCCTGAGTGTGGGCTGGCAATTTCAGGTGACAGAAGCGGCTGGGTTCTAATAGAATCCCTTAGCTTGTAATCCCTGAGTGTTTCCCTAGGACTGACTCTGAGAGAAACCTGGGGGTTGGGCTTTGAGGCCAAATAGTAGCGAGTGTCCCCGAAGGACTGAGGAAGTATTTAGATGAATTCTCCATAAAGGGAAACACCTGAGCACCCATTCATCTGCGTGGAGTGGGGCTTCAAATCTCCCCACCACACAAGGTTGGGTTCCAGTATCCTGAGGGTGGGGTAGTTCCTCTAGCTGACATCAGCGTCTTGGTTTGAATAGAATCCCTTTGATTGTCTTCCCTGATGGTTTGCCTAGGCCAGTGTGTGGTTGAAAGTGGGATTTGGGATCTAAAACTAAGTATTAGCGTGTGCCTCTCCATGGGTAGTGGAGATGTTTAAACTACAACCCACAACTTGGGAATTACTGTGACCCCTGAAAAATGCGTGTGCTATGTTTCCCCACGTCCAGCACACACAGGAAGAAGTGTTCTGGGTTTGTGAGTGTGGGGAGGTTCCTCCAACAGACAGCAGCACCTGGGTTGTAATAGAATCCCTTAGCTTGACTTCCCTAAGTGTTTTCCTAGGCCTAGCAGTAAGCGATGGTGGGGGATGGGCTCTAAAGCCAAGTACTAGCGAGTGCATCTCTGAGGGTAGTGGAGGGTTTTAAACTACTTCCCCAACCTTGGAACACCTGTGCCCCATAAAGATGCGTGGAATCTGTTTCCCCACCTCCAGCACACACACGGAGACGTGCTCAGGTATCCTGATTGTGGGGAGGATCCTCCAAATGACAGCAGCGCCTGGGTTCTAAAAGAATCCCTTAGCTTGACTTCCCTGAAGGCATGCCAAGGCTGGAGAGTGGGGGAAAGTGGGGGTTGGGCTCTAAACCAAGTATAAGCGAGAGCCTATCCATGGGATGTGGGTTTTTAACCTACAACCCACAACCATGGAATAAATGTGCCCCCTGAAAGATGCTTTGACTGTTTCCCTACATCCAACACACACACGAAGATGTGTTCTTGTATTCTGAGTGTGGGGATGTTCCTCAAACTGACAGCAGCACCTGGATTCTATTAGTATCCCTTAGCTTCTGTTCCCTGAGTGTTCTTTTAGGCCAGGCCATGAGGGAAAGCTGGGTGTTGGGCTTGGAGGCCACGTAGCAGTGAGTGCCCCCTGATCCATTGAGGAAGTTCTTAGAGGACTTCTCCCTAAAGGGAACACCTTTTCCTGCATTCATCTGGGTGCAGTGGGGCTGCACATCTCTCCCACACCTAAGAATGTGTTCTGGAATTCTGAGTGCAGGGAAGTTCCTCCAACTGACAGCAGCGCCTGGGTTCTAATTGAATCCCTTTGCTTGTCTTCCCTGATGGAAAGCCTAGGCGGGAGTGCGGGGGAAAGTGTGGTTTGGGCTCCAAAACCAAGTATTTGCGATGACCTCTCTATGGTTTGTGGAGGTGTTTAAACTACATCCCTAACCTGGGAACACCTGTGCCCCCATAAAGATCCGTGGAGTCTGTTTCCACACCTCCAGCACACACACGAACACTTGCACAGTTATCCTGAGAGTGGGCAGCCTCCTCCAACTGAGAGCAGGGCCTTGGTTCTTATAAAATCGCTTAACTTGCCTACCCTGTTTGGTTGCCTGATACGGAGTGCTGGGGAAAGGGTGGGTTGGGCTCTAAATCCAAGTATTAGCGAGTGCTTCTCCATGGGATTTGGAGGTTATTAACCAAAAGCCCACAACATGGGAATACCTGTGCTCCTTGAAAAAAGCGTGGACTCTGTATCCCCACCACCAGAACACACATGAAGAAGTTTTCTGCTATCCTGAGTGTGGGCTGGCAATTTCAGGTGACAGAAGCGGCTGGGTTCTAATAGAATCCCTTAGCTTGTAATCCCTGAGTGTTTCCCTAGGACTGACTCTGAGAGAAACCTGGGGGTTGGGCTTTGAGGCCAAATAGTAGCGAGTGTCCCCGATGGACTGAGGAAGTATTTAGATGAATTCTCCATAAAGGGAAACACCTGAGCACCCATTCATCTGCGTGGAGTGGGGCTTCAAATCTCCCCACCACACAAGGTTGGGTTCCAGTATCCTGAGGGTGGGGTAGTTCCTCCAGCTGACATCAGCGTCTTGGTTTGAATAGAATCCCTTTGCTTGTGTTCCCTGATGGTTTGCCTAGGCCAGTGTGTGGTTGAAAGTGGGATTTGGGATCTAAAACAAAGTATTAGCGTGTGCTTCTCCATGGGTAGTTGAGATGTTTAAACTACAACCCACAACTTGGGAATTACTGTGACCCCTGAAAAATGCGTGTGCTATGTTTCCCCACGTCCAGCACACACAGGAAGATGTGTTCTGGGGTTGTGAGTGTGGGGAGGTTCTTCCAACAGACAGCAGCACCTGGGTTATAATAGAATCCCTTCGCTTGACTTCCCTAAGTGTTTTCCTAGACCTAGCAGTAAGCGATGGTGGGGGATGGGCTCTAAAGCCAAGTATTAGCGAGTGCATCTCTGTGGGTAGTGGAGGGTTTTAAACTACTTCCCCAACCTTGGAACACCTGTGCCCCATAAAGATGCGTGGAATCTGTTTCCCCACCTCCAGCACACACACGGAGACATGCTCAGGTATCCTGATTGTGGGGAGGCTCCTCCAAATGACAGCAGCACCTGGGTTCTAAAAGAATCCCTTAGCTTGTCTTCCCTGATGGCATGCTTACGCTGGAGAGTGGGGGAAAGTGGGGGTTGGGCTCTAAACCAATTATAAGCGAGAGCCTATCCATGGGATGTGGGTTTTTAACCTACAACCCACAACCATGGAATAAATGTGCCCCCTGAAAGATGCTTTGACTGTTTCCCTACATCCAGCACACACACGAAGATGTTTTCTGGTATTCTGACTGTGGGGATGTTCCTCAAACTGACAGCAGCACCTGGATTCTATTCGTATCCCTTAGCTTCTGTTCCCTGAGTGTTCACTTAGACCTGGCCATGAGGGAAAGCTGGGAGTTGGGCTTGGAGGCCACGTAGCAGTGAGTGCCCCCTGATCCATTGAGGAAGTACTTAGAGGACTTCTCCCTAAACGGAACACCTTTTCCTCCATTCATCTGGGTGCAGTGGGGCTGCACATCTCTCCCACACCTAAGAATGTATTCTGGAATTCTGAGTGCAAGGAAGTTCCTCCAACTGACAGCAGCACCTGGGTTCTAATTGAATTCCTTTGCTTGTCTTCCCTGATGGAAAGCCTAGGTGGGAGTGCGGGGGAAAGTGTGGTTTGGGCTCCAAAACCAAGTATTGGCGATGACCTCTCTATGGTTTGTGGAGGTGTTTAAACTACATCCCTAACCTGGGAACACCTGTGCCCCCATAAAGATCCGTGGAGTCTGTTTCCACACCTCCAGCACACACACGAACACTTGCACAGTTATCCTGAGAGTGGGCAGCCTCCTCCAACTGAGAGCAGGGCCTTGGTTCTTATAAAATCGCTTAACTTGTCTACCCTGTTTGGTTGCCTGATACGGAGTGCTAGGGAAAGGGTGGGTTGGGCTCTAAATCCAAGTATTAGCGAGTGCTTCTCCATGGGATTTGGAGGTTATTAACCAAAAGCCCACAACATGGGAATACCTGTGCTCCTTGAAAAAAGCGTGGACTCTGTATCCCCACCACCAGAACACACATGAAGAAGTTTTCTGCTATCCTGAGTGTGGGCTGGCAATTTCAGGTGACAGAAGCGGCTGGGTTCTAATAGAATCCCTTAGCTTGTAATCCCTGAGTGTTTCCCTAGGACTGACTCTGAGAGAAACCTGGGGGTTGGGCTTTGAGGCCAAATAGTAGCGAGTGTCCCCGAAGGACTGAGGAAGTATTTAGATGAATTCTCCATAAAGGGAAACACCTGAGCACCCATTCATCTGCGTGGAGTGGGGCTTCAAATCTCCCCACCACACAAGGTTGGGTTCCAGTATCCTGAGGGTGGGGTAGTTCCTCCAACTGACATCAGCGTCTTGGTTTGAATAGAATCCCTTTGCTTGTCTTCCCTGATGGTTTGCCTAGGCCAGTGTGTGGTTGAAAGTGGGATTTGGGATCTAAAACTAAGTATTAGCGTGTGCCTCTCCATGGGTAGTGGAGATGTTTAAACTACAACCCACAACTTGGGAATTACTGTGACCCCTGAAAAATGCGTGTGCTATGTTTCCCCACGTCCAGCACACACAGGAAGAAGTGTTCTGGGGTTGTGAGTGTGGGGAGGTTCCTCCAACAGACAGCAGCACCTGGGTTGTAATAGAATCCCTTAGCTTGACTTCCCTAAGTGTTTTCCTAGGCCTAGCAGTAAGCGATGGTGGGGGATGGGCTCTAAAGCCAAGTACTAGCGAGTGCATCTCTGTGGGTAGTGGAGGGTTTTAAACTACTTCCCCAACCTTGGAAAACCTGTGCCCCATAAAGATGCGTGGAATCTGTTACCCACCTCCAGCACACACACGGAGACGTGCTCAGGTATCCTGATTGTGGGGAGGCTCCTCCAAATGACAGCAGCGCCTGGGTTCTAAAAGAATCCCTTAGCTTGTCTTCCCTGATGGCATGCCTAGGCTGGAGAGTGGGGGAAAGTGGGGGTTGGGCTCTAAACCAAGTATAAGCGAGAGCCTATCAATGGGATGTGGGTTTTTAACCTAAAACCCACAACCATGGAATAAATGTGCCCCCTGAAAGATGCTTTGACTGTTTCCCTACATCCAGCACACACACGAAGATGTGTTCTGGTATTCTGAGTGTGGGGATGTTCCTCAAACTGACAGAAGCACCTGGATTCTATTAGTATCCCTTAGCTTCTGTTCCTGGAGTGTTCTTTTAGGCCAGGCCATGAGGGAAAGCTGGGGGTTGGGCTTGGAGGCCACGTAGCAGTGAGTGCCCCCTGATCCATTGAGGAAGTACTTAGAGAACTTCTCCCTAAACGGAACACCTTTTTCTGCATTCATCTGGGTGCAGTGGGGCTGCACATCTCTCCCACACCTTAGAATGTGTTCTGGAATTCTGAGTGCAAGGAAGTTCCTCCAACTGACAGCAGCACCTGGGTTCTAATTGAATTCCTTTGCTTGTCTTCCCTGATGGAAAGCCTAGGTGGGAGTGCGGGGGAAAGTGTGGTTTGGGCTCCAAAACCAAGTATTGGCGATGACCTCTCTATGGTTTGTGGAGGTGTTTAAACTACATCCCTAACCTGGGAACACCTGTGCCCCCATAAAGATCCGTGGAGTCTGTTTCCACACCTCCAGCACACACACGAACACTTGCACAGTTATCCTGAGAGTGGGCAGCCTCCTCCAACTGAGAGCAGGGCCTTGGTTCTTATAAAATCGCTTAACTTGTCTACCCTGTTTGGTTGCCTGATACGGAGTGCTAGGGAAAGGGTGGGTTGGGCTCTAAATCCAAGTATTAGCGAGTGCTTCTCCATGGGATTTGGAGGTTATTAACCAAAAGCCCACAACATGGGAATACCTGTGCTCCTTGAAAAAAGCGTGGACTCTGTATCCCCACCACCAGAACACACATGAAGAAGTTTTCTGCTATCCTGAGTGTGGGCTGGCAATTTCAGGTGACAGAAGCGGCTGGGTTCTAATAGAATCCCTTAGCTTGTAATCCCTGAGTGTTTCCCTAGGACTGACTCTGAGAGAAACCTGGGGGTTGGGCTTTGAGGCCAAATAGTAGCGAGTGTCCCCGAAGGACTGAGGAAGTATTTAGATGAATTCTCCATAAAGGGAAACACCTGAGCACCCATTCATCTGCGTGGAGTGGGGCTTCAAATCTCCCCACCACACAAGGTTGGGTTCCAGTATCCTGAGGGTGGGGTAGTTCCTCCAACTGATATCAGCGTCTTGGTTTGAATAGAATCCCTTTGCTTGTCTTCCCTGATGGTTTGCCTAGGCCAGTGTGTGGTTGAAAGTGGGATTTGGGATCTAAAACTAAGTATTAGCGTGTGCCTCTCCATGGGTAGTGGAGATGTTTAAACTACAACCCACAACTTGGGAATTACTGTGACCCCTGAAAAATGCGTGTGCTATTTTTCCCCACGTCCAGCACACACAGGAAGAAGTGTTCTGGGGTTGTGAGTGTGGGGAGGTTCCTCCAACAGACAGCAGCACCTGGGTTGTAATAGAATCCCTTAGCTTGACTTCCCTAAGTATTTTCCTAGGCCTAGCAGTAGGCGATGGTGGGGGATGGGCTCTAAAGCCAAGTACTAGCGAGTGCATCTCTGTGGGTAGTGGAGGGTTTTAAACTACTTCCCCAACCTTGGAAAACCTGTGCCCCATAAAGATGCGTGGAATCTGTTACCCACCTCCAGCACACACACGGAGACGTGCTCAGGTATCCTGATTGTGGGGAGGCTCCTCCAAATGACAGCAGCGCCTGGGTTCTAAAAGAATCCCTTAGCTTGTCTTCCCTGATGGCATGCCTAGGCTGGAGAGTGGGGGAAAGTGGGGGTTGGGCTCTAAACCAAGTATAAGCGAGAGCCTATCAATGGGATGTGGGTTTTTAACCTAAAACCCACAACCATGGAATAAATGTGCCCCCTGAAAGATGCTTTGACTGTTTCCCTACATCCAGCACACACACGAAGATGTGTTCTGGTATTCTGAGTGTGGGGATGTTCCTCAAACTGACAGAAGCACCTGGATTCTATTAGTATCCCTTAGCTTCTGTTCCCTGAGTGTTCTTTTAGGCCAGGCCATGAGGGAAAGCTGGGGGTTGGGCTTGGAGGCCACGTAGCAGTGAGTGCCCCCTGATCCATTGAGGAAGTACTTAGAGAACTTCTCCCTAAACGGAACACCTTTTTCTGCATTCATCTGGGTGCAGTGGGGCTGCACATCTTTCCCACACCTTAGAATGTGTTCTGGAATTCTGAGTGCAAGGAAGTTCCTCCAACTGACAGCAGCACCTGGGTTCTAATTGAATTCCTTTGCTTGTCTTCCCTGATGGAAAGCCTAGGTGGGAGTGCGGGGGAAAGTGTGGTTTGGGCTCCAAAACCAAGTATTGGCGATGACCTCTCTATGGTTTGTGGAGGTGTTTAAACTACATCCCTAACCTGGGAACACCTGTGCCCCCATAAAGATCCGTGGAGTCTGTTTCCACACCTCCAGCACACACACGAACACTTGCACAGTTATCCTGAGAGTGGGCAGCCTCCTCCAACTGAGAGCAGGGCCTTGGTTCTTATAAAATCGCTTAACTTGTCTACCCTGTTTGGTTGCCTGATACGGAGTGCTGGGGAAAGGGTGGGTTGGGCTCTAAATCCAAGTATTAGCGAGTGCTTCTCCATGAGATTTGGAGTTTATTAACCAAAACCCCACAACATGGGAATACCTGTGATCCTTGAAAAAAGCGTGGACTCTGTATCCCCACCACCAGAACACACATGAAGAAGTTTTCTGCTATCCTGAGTGTGGGCTGGCAATTTCAGGTGACAGAAGCGGCTGGGTTCTAATAGAATCCCTTAGCTTGTAATCCCTGAGTGTATCCCTAGGACTGACTCTGAGAGAAACCGGGGGGTTGGGCTTTGAGGCCAAATAGTAGCGAGTGTCCCCGATGGACTGAGGAAGTATTTAGATGAATTCTCCATAAAGGGAAACACCTGAGCACCCATTCATCTGCGTGGAGTGGGGCTTCAAATCTCCCCACCACACAAGGTTGGGTTCCAGTATCCTGAGGGTGGGGTAGTTCCTCCAACTGACATCAGCGTCTTGGTTTGAATAGAATCCCTTTGCTTGTCTTCCCTGATGGTTTGCCTAGGCCAGTGTGTGGTTGAAAGTGGGATTTGGGATCTAAAACTAAGTATTAGCGTGTGCCTCTCCATGGGTAGTGGAGATGTTTAAACTACAACCCACAACTTGGGAATTACTGTGACCCCTGAAAAATGCGTGTGCTATGTTTCCCCACGTCCAGCACACACAGGAAGAAGTGTTCTGGGGTTGTGAGTGTGGGGAGGTTCCTCCAACAGACAGCAGCACCTGGGTTGTAATAGAATCCCTTAGCTTGACTTCCCTAAGTGTTTTCCTAGGCCTAGCAGTAAGCGATGGTGGGGGATGGGCTCTAAAGCCAAGTACTAGCGAGTGCATCTCTGTGGGTAGTGGAGGGTTTTAAACTACTTCCCCAACCTTGGAAAACCTGTGCCCCATAAAGATGCGTGGAATCTGTTACCCACCTCCAGCACACACACGGAGACGTGCTCAGGTATCCTGATTGTGGGGAGGCTCCTCCAAATGACAGCAGCGCCTGGGTTCTAAAAGAATCCCTTAGCTTGTCTTCCCTGATGGCATGCCTAGGCTGGAGAGTGGGGGAAAGTGGGGGTTGGGCTCTAAACCAAGTATAAGCGAGAGCCTATCAATGGGATGTGGGTTTTTAACTTAAAACCCACAACCATGGAATAAATGTGCCCCCTGAAAGATGCTTTGACTGTTTCCCTACATCCAGCACACACACGAAGATGTGTTCTGGTATTCTGAGTGTGGGGATGTTCCTCAAACTGACAGAAGCACCTGGATTCTATTAGTATCCCTTAGCTTCTGTTCCCTGAGTGTTCTTTTAGGCCAGGCCATGAGGGAAAGCTGGGGGTTGGGCTTGGAGGCCACGTAGCAGTGAGTGCCCCCTGATCCATTGAGGAAGTACTTAGAGAACTTCTCCCTAAACGGAACACCTTTTTCTGCATTCATCTGGGTGCAGTGGGGCTGCACATCTCTCCCACACCTTAGAATGTGTTCTGGAATTCTGAGTGCAAGGAAGTTCCTCCAACTGACAGCAGCACCTGGGTTCTAATTGAATTCCTTTGCTTGTCTTCCCTGATGGAAAGCCTAGGTGGGAGTGCGGGGGAAAGTGTGGTTTGGGCTCCAAAACCAAGTATTGGCGATGACCTCTCTATGGTTTGTGGAGGTGTTTAAACTACATCCCTAACCTGGGAACACCTGTGCCCCCATAAAGATCCGTGGAGTCTGTTTCCACACCTCCAGCACACACACGAACACTTGCACAGTTATCCTGAGAGTGGGCAGCCTCCTCCAACTGAGAGCAGGGCCTTGGTTCTTATAAAATCGCTTAACTTGTCTACCCTGTTTGGTTGCCTGATACGGAGTGCTAGGGAAAGGGTGGGTTGGGCTCTAAATCCAAGTATTAGCGAGTGCTTCTCCATGGGATTTGGAGGTTATTAACCAAAAGCCCACAACATGGGAATACCTGTGCTCCTTGAAAAAAGCGTGGACTCTGTATCCCCACCACCAGAACACACATGAAGAAGTTTTCTGCTATCCTGAGTGTGGGCTGGCAATTTCAGGTGACAGAAGCGGCTGGGTTCTAATAGAATCCCTTAGCTTGTAATCCCTGAGTGTTTCCCTAGGACTGACTCTGAGAGAAACCTGGGGGTTGGGCTTTGAGGCCAAATAGTAGCGAGTGTCCCCGAAGGACTGAGGAAGTATTTAGATGAATTCTCCATAAAGGGAAACACCTGAGCACCCATTCATCTGCGTGGAGTGGGGCTTCAAATCTCCCCACCACACAAGGTTGGGTTCCAGTATCCTGAGGGTGGGGTAGTTCCTCCAGCTGACATCAGCGTCTTGGTTTGAATAGAATCCCTTTGATTGTCTTCCCTGATGGTTTGCCTAGGCCAGTGTGTGGTTGAAAGTGGGATTTGGGATCTAAAACTAAGTATTAGCGTGTGCCTCTCCATGGGTAGTGGAGATGTTTAAACTACAACCCACAACTTGGGAATTACTGTGACCCCTGAAAAATGCGTGTGCTATGTTTCCCCACGTCCAGCACACACAGGAAGAAGTGTTCTGGGGTTCTGAGTGTGGGGAGGTTCCTCCAACAGACAGCAGCACCTGGGTTGTAATAGAATCCCTTAGCTTGACTTCCCTAAGTGTTTTCCTAGGCCTAGCAGTAAGCGATGGTGGGGGATGGGCTCTAAAGCCAAGTATTAGCGAGTGCATCTCTGTGGGTAGTGGAGGGTTTTAAACTACTTCCCCAACCTTGGAACACCTGTGCCCCATAAAGATGCGTGGAATCTGTTTCCCCACCTCCAGCACACACACGGAGACGTGCTCAGCTATCCTGATTGTGGGGAGGCTCCTCCAAATGACAGCAGCGCCTGGGTTCTAAAAGAATCCCTTAGCTTGTCTTCCCTGATGGCATGCCTAGGCTGGAGAGTGGGGGAAAGTGGGGGTTGGGCTCTAAACCAAGTATAAGCGAGTGCCTATAAATGGGATGTGGGTTTTTAACCTACAACCCACAACCATGGAATAAATGTGCCCCCTGAAAGATGCTTTGACTCTTTCCCTACATTCAGCACACACACGAAGATGTGTTCTGTTATTCTGAGTGTGGGGAAGTTCCTCAAACTGACAGCAGCACCTGGATTCTATTAGTATCCCTTAGCTTCTGTTCCCTGAGTGTTCTTTTAGGCCAGGCCATGAGGGAAAGCTGGGGGTTGGGCTTGGAGGCCACGTAGCAGTGAGTGCCCCCTGATCCATTGAGGAAGTACTTAGAGGACTTGTCCCTAAAGGGAACACCTTTTCCTGCATTCATCTGGGTGCAGTGGGGCTGCACAACTCTCCCACACCTAAGAATGTGTTCTGGAATTCTGAGTGCAGGGAAGTTCCTCCAACTGACAGCAGCGCCTGGGTTCTAATTGAATCCCTTTGCTTGTCTTCCCTGATGGAAAGCCTAGGCGGGAGTGCGGGGGAAAGTGTGGTTTGGGCTCCAAAACCAAGTATTTGCGATGACCTCTCTATGGTTTGTGGAGGTGTTTAAACTACATCCCTAACCTGGGAACACCTGTGCCCCCATAAAGATCCGTGGAGTCTGTTTCCACACCTCCAGCACACACACGAACACTTGCACAGTTATCCTGAGAGTGGGCAGCCTCCTCCAACTGAGAGCAGGGCCTTGGTTCTTATAAAATCGCTTAACTTGTCTACCCTGTTTGGTTGCCTGATACGGAGTGCTGGGGAAAGGGTGGGTTGGGCTCTAAATCCAAGTATTAGCGAGTGCTTCTCCATGGGATTTGGAGGTTATTAACCAAAAGCCCACAACATGGGAATACCTGTGCTCCTTGAAAAAAGCGAGGACTCTGTATCCCCACCACCAGAACACACATGAAGAAGTTTTCTGCTATCCTGAGTGTGGGCTGGCAATTTCAGGTGACAGAAGCGGCTGGGTTCTAATAGAATCCCTTAGCTTGTAATCCCTGAGTGTTTCCCTAGGACTGACTCTGAGAGAAACCTGGGGGTTGGGCTTTGAGGCCAAAGAGTAGCGAGTGTCCCCGATGGACTGAGGAAGTATTTAGATGAATTCTCCATAAAGGGAAACACCTGAGCACCCATTCATCTGCGTGGAGTGGGGCTTCAAATCTCCCCACCACACAAGGTTGGGTTCCAGTATCCTGAGGGTTGGGTAGTTCCTCCAACTGACATCAGCGTCTTGGTTTTAATAGAATCCCTTTGCTTCTCTTCCCTGATGGTTTGCCTAGGCCAGTGTGTGGTTGAAAGTGGGATTTGGGATCTAAAACAAAGTATTAGCGTGTGCTTCTCCATGGGTAGTGGAGATGTTTAAACTACAACCCACAACTTGGGAATTACTGTGACCCCTGAAAAATGCGTCTGCTATGTTTCCCCACGTCCAGCACACACAGGAAGATGTGTTCTGGGGTTGTGAGTGTGGGGAGGTTCTTCCAACAGACAGCAGCACCTGGGTTATAATAGAATCCCTTCGCTTGACTTCCCTAAGTGTTTTCCTAGACCTAGCAGTAAGCGATGGTGGGGGATGGGCTCTAAAGCCAAGTATTAGCGAGTGCATCTCTGTGGGTAGTGGAGGGTTTTAAACTACTTCCCCAACCTTGGAACACCTGTGCCCCATAAAGATGCGTGGAATCTGTTTCCCCACCTCCAGCACACACACGGAGAAGTGCTCAGGTATCCTGATTGTGGGGAGGCTCCTCCAAATGACAGCAGCGCCTGGGTTCTAAAAGAATCCCTTAGCTTGTCTTCCCTGATGGCATGCTTACGCTGGAGAGTGGGGGAAAGTGGGGGTTGGGCTCTAAACCAATTATAAGCGAGAGCCTATCCATGGGATGTGGGTTTTTAACCTACAACCAACAACCATGGAATAAATGTGCCCCCTGAAAGATGCTTTGACTGTTTCCCTACATCCAGCACACACACGAAGATGTTTTCTGGTATTCTGAGTGTGGGGATGTTCCTCAAACTGACAGCAGCACCTGGATTCTATTCGTATCTCTTAGCTTCTGTTCCCTGAGTGTTCACTTAGACCTGGCCATGAGGGAAAGCTGGGAGTTGGGCTTGGAGGCCACGTAGCAGTGAGTGCCCCCTGATCCATTGAGGAAGTACTTAGAGGACTTCTCCCTAAACGGAACACCTTTTCCTCCATTCATCTGGGTGCAGTGGGGCTGCACATCTCTCCCACACCTAAGAATGTGTTCTGGAATTCTGAGTGCAAGGAAGTTCCTCCAACTGACAGCAGCACCTGGGTTCTAATTGAATTCCTTTGCTTGTCTTCCCTGATGGAAAGCCTAGGTGGGAGTGCGGGGGAAAGTGTGGTTTGGGCTCCAAAACCAAGTATTGGCGATGACCTCTCTATGGTTTGTGGAGGTGTTTAAACTACATCCCTAACCTGGGAACACCTCTGCCCCCATAAAGATCCGTGGAGTCTGTTTCCACACCTCCAGCACACACACGAACACTTGCACAGTTATCCTGAGAGTGGGCAGCCTCCTCCAACTGAGAGCAGGGCCTTGGTTCTTATAAAATCGCTTAACTTGTCTACCCTGTTTGGTTGCCTGATACGGAGTGCTAGGGAAAGGGTGGGTTGGGCTCTAAATCCAAGTATTAGCGAGTGCTTCTCCATGGGATTTGGAGGTTATTAACCAAAAGCCCACAACATGGGAATACCTGTGCTCCTTGAAAAAAGCGTGGACTCTGTATCCCCACCACCAGAACACACATGAAGAAGTTTTCTGCTATCCTGAGTGTGGGCTGGCAATTTCAGGTGACAGAAGCGGCTGGGTTCTAATAGAATCCCTTAGCTTGTAATCCCTGAGTGTTTCCCTAGGACTGACTCTGAGAGAAACCTGGGGGTTGGGCTTTGAGGCCAAATAGTAGCGAGTGTCCCCGAAGGACTGAGGAAGTATTTAGATGAATTCTCCATAAAGGGAAACACCTGAGCACCCATTCATCTGCGTGGAGTGGGGCTTCAAATCTCCCCACCACACAAGGTTGGGTTCCAGTATCCTGAGGGTGGGGTAGTTCCTCCAGCTGACATCAGCGTCTTGGTTTGAATAGAATCCCTTTGCTTGTCTTCCCTGATGGTTTGCCTAGGCCAGTGTGTGGTTGAAAGTGGGATTTGGGATCTAAAACTAAGTATTAGCGTGTGCCTCTCCATGGGTAGTGGAGATGTTTAAACTACAACCCACAACTTGGGAATTACTGTGACCCCTGAAAAATGCGTGTGCTATGTTTCCCCACGTCCAGCACACACAGGAAGAAGTGTTCTGGGTTTGTGAGTGTGGGGAGGTTCCTCCAACAGACAGCAGCACCTGGGTTGTAATAGAATCCCTTAGCTTGACTTCCCTAAGTGTTTTCCTAGGCCTAGCAGTAAGCGATGGTGGGGGATGGCCTCTAAAGCCAAGTATTAGCGAGTGCATCTCTGAGGGTAGTGGAGGGTTTTAAACTACTTCCCCAACCTTGGAACACCTGTGCCCCATAAAGATGCGTGGAATCTGTTTCCCCACCTCCAGCACACACACGGAGACGTGCTCAGGTATCCTGATTGTGGGGAGGCTCCTCCAAATGACAGCAGCGCCTGGGTTCTAAAAGAATCCCTTAGCTTGACTTCCCTGATGGCATGCCAAGGCTGGAGAGTGGGGGAAAGTGGGGGTTGGGCTCTAAACCAAGTATAAGCGAGAGCCTATCCATGGGATGTGGGTTTTTAACCTACAACCCACAACCATGGAATAAATGTGCCCCCTGAAAGATGCTTTGACTGTTTCCCTACATCCAACACACACACGAAGATGTGTTCTTGTATTCTGAGTGTGGGGATGTTCCTCAAACTGACAGCAGCACCTGGATTCTATTAGTATCCCTTAGCTTCTGTTCCCTGAGTGTTCTTTTAGGCCAGGCCATGAGGGAAAGCTGGGTGTTGGGCTTGGAGGCCACGTAGCAGTGAGTGCCCCCTGATCCATTGAGGAAGTTCTTAGAGGAATTCTCCCTAAAGGGAACACCTTTTCCTGCATTCATCTGGGTGCAGTGGGGCTGCACATCTCTCCCACACCTAAGAATGTGTTCTGGAATTCTGAGTGCAGGGAAGTTCCTCCAACTGACAGCAGCGCCTGGGTTCTAATTGAATCCCTTTGCTTGTCTTCCCTGATGGAAAGCCTAGGCGGGAGTGCGGGGGAAAGTGTGGTTTGGGCTCCAAAACCAAGTATTTGCGATGACCTCTCTATGGTTTGTGGAGGTGTTTAAACTACATCCCTAACCTGGGAACACCTGTGCCCCCATAAAGATCCGTGGAGTCTGTTTCCACACCTCCAGCACACACACGAACACTTGCACAGTTATCCTGAGAGTGGGCAGCCTCCTCCAACTGAGAGCAGGGCCTTGGTTCTTATAAAATCGCTTAACTTGTCTACCCTGTTTGGTTGCCTGATACGGAGTGCTGGGGAAAGGGTGGGTTGGGCTCTAAATCCAAGTATTAGCGAGTGCTTCTCCATGGGATTTGGAGGTTATTAACCAAAAGCCCACAACATGGGAATACCTGTGCTCCTTGAAAAAAGCGTGGACTCTGTATCCCCACCACCAGAACACACATGAAGAAGTTTTCTGCTATCCTGAGTGTGGGCTGGCAATTTCAGGTGACAGAAGCGGCTGGGTTCTAATAGGATCCCTTAGCTTGTAATCCCTGAGTGTTTCCCTAGGACTGACTCTGAGAGAAACCTGGGGGTTGGGCTTTGAGGCCAAATAGAAGCGAGTGTCCCCGATGGACTGAGGAAGTATTTAGATGAATTCTCCATAAAGGGAAACACCTGAGCACCCATTCATCTGCGTGGAGTGGGGCTTCAAATCTCCCCACCACACAAGGTTGGGTTCCAGTATCCTGAGGGTGGGGTAGTTCCTCCAACTGACATCAGCGTCTTGGTTTGAATAGAATCCCTTTGCTTGTCTTCCCTGATGGTTTGCCTAGGCCAGTGTGTGGTTGAAAGTGGGATTTGGGATCTAAAACTAAGTATTAGCGTGTGCCTCTCCATGGGTAGTGGAGATGTTTAAACTACAACCCACAACTTGGGAATTACTGTGACCCCTGAAAAATGCGTGTGCTATCTTTCCCCACGACCAGCACACACAGGAAGAAGTGTTCTGGGGTTGTGAGTGTGGGGAGGTTCCTCCAACAGACAGCAGCACCTGGGTTGTAATAGAATCCCTTAGCTTGACTTCCCTAAGTGTTTTCCTAGGCCTAGCAGTAAGCGATGGTGGGGGATGGGCTCTAAAGCCAAGTATTAGCGAGTGCATCTCTGTGGGTAGTGGAGGGTTTTAAACTACTTCCCCAACCTTGGAACACCTGTGCCCCATAAAGATGCGTGGAATCTGTTTCCCCACCTCCAGCACACACACGGAGACGTGCTCAGGTATCCTGATTGTGGGGAGGCTCCTCCAAATGACAGCAGCGCCTGGGTTCTAAAAGGATCCCTTAGCTTGTCTTCCCTGATGGCATGCCTAGGCTGGAGAGTGGGGGAAAGTGGTTGTTGGGCTCTAAACCAAGGATAAGCGAGAGCCTATCCATGGGATGTGGGTTTTTAACCAACAACCCACAACCATGGAATAAATGTGCCCCCTGAAAGATGCTTTGACTGTTTCCCTACATCCAGCACACACACGAAGTTGTGTTCTTGTATTCTGAGTGTGGGGAAGTTCCTCAAACTGACAGCAGCACCTGGATTCTATAAGTATCCCTTAGCTTCTGTTCCCTGAGTGTTCTTTTAGGCCAGGCCATGAGGGAAAGCTGGGGGTTGGGCTTGGAGGCCACGTAGCAGTGAGTGCCCCCTGATCCATTGAGGAATTACTTAGAGGACTTCTCCCTAAACGGAACACCTTTTCCTCCATTGATCTGGGTGCAGTGGGGCTGCACAAATCTCCCACACCTAAGAATGTGTTCTGGAATCCTGAGTGCAGGAAAGTTCCTCCAACTGACAGCAGCGCCTGGGTTCTAATTGAATTCCTATGCTTGTCTTCCCTGACGGAAAGCCTAGGCGTGAGTTCGGGGAAAAGTGTGGTTTGGGCTCCAAAACCAAGTATTTGCGATGACCTCTCTATGGTTTGTGGAGGTGTTTAAACTACATCCCTAACCTGGGAACACCTGTGCCCCCATAAAGATCCGTGGAGTCTGTTTCCACACCTCCAGCACACACACGAACACTTGCACAGTTATCCTGAGAGTGGGCAGCCTCCTCCAACTGAGAGCAGGGCCTTGGTTCTTATAAAATCGCTTAACTTGTCTACCCTGTTTGGTTGCCTGATACGGAGTGCTGGGGAAAGGGTGGGTTGGGCTCTAAATCCAAGTATTAGCGAGTGCTTCTCCATGGGATTTGGAGGTTATTAACCAAAAGCCCACAACATGGGAATACCTGTGCTCCTTGAAAAAAGCGTGGACTCTGTATCCCCACCACCAGAACACACATGAAGAAGTTTTCTGCTATCCTGAGTGTGGGCTGGCAATTTCAGGTGACAGAAGCGGCTGGGTTCTAATAGAATCCCTTAGCTTGTAATTCCTGAGTGTTTCCCTAGGACTGACTCTGAGAGAAACCTGGGGGTTGGGCTTTGAGGCCAAATAGTAGCGAGTGTCCCCGATGGACTGAGGAAGTATTTAGATGAATTCTCCATAAAGGGAAACACCTGAGCACCCATTCATCTGCGTGGAGTGGGGCTTCAAATCTCCCCACCACACAAGGTTGGGTTCCAGTATCCTGAGGGTGGGGTAGTTCCTCCAACTGACATCAGCGTCTTGGTTTGAATAGAATCCCTCTGCTTGTCTTCCCTGATGGTTTGCCTAGGCCAGTGTGTGGTTGAAAGTGGGATTTGGGATCTAAAACTAAGTATTAGCGTGTGCCTCTCCATGGGTAGTGGAGATGTTTAAACTACAACCCACAACTTGGGAATTACTGTGACCCCTGAAAAATGCGTGTGCTATGTTTCCTCACGTCCAGCACACACAGGAAGAAGTGTTCTGGGGTTCTGAGTGTGGGGAGGTTCCTCCAACAGACAGCAGCACCTGTGTTGTAATAGAATCCCTTAGCTTGACTTCCCTAAGTGTTTTCCTAGGCCTAGCAGTAAGCGATGGTGGGGGATGGGCTCTAAAGCCAAGTATTAGCGAGTGCATCTCTGTGGGTAGTGGAGGGTTTTAAACTACTTCCCCAACCTTGGAACACCTGTGCCCCATAAAGATGCGTGGAATCTGTTTCCCCACCTCCAGCACACACACGGAGACGTGCTCAGGTATCCTGATTGTGGGGAGGCTCCTCCAAATGACAGCAGCGCCTGGGTTCTAAAAGAATCCCTTAGCTTGTCTTCCCTGATGGCATGCCTAGGCTGGAGAGTGGGGGAAAGTGGGGGTTGGGCTCTAAACCAAGTATAAGCGAGAGCCTATCCATGGGATGTGGGTTTTTAACCTACAACCCACAACCATGGAATAAATGTGCCCCCTGAAAGATGCTTTGACTGTTTCCCTATATCCAGCACACACACGAAGATGTGTTCTGTTATTCTGAGTGTGGGGAAGTTCCTCAAACTGACAGTAGCACCTGGATTCTATTAGTATCCCTTAGCTTCTGTTCCCTGAGTGTTCTTTTAGGCCAGGCCATGAGGGAAAGCTGGGGGTTGGGCTTGGAGGCCACGTAGCAGTGAGTGCCCCCTGATCCATTGAGGAAGTACTTAGAGGACTTGTCCCTAAAGGGAACACCTTTTCCTGCATTCATCTGGGTGCAGTGGGGCTGCACAACTCTCCCACACCTAAGAATGTGTTCTGGAATTCTGAGTGCAGGGAAGTTCCTCCAACTGACAGCAGCGCCTGGGTTCTAATTGAATCCCTTTGCTTGTCTTCCCTGATGGAAAGCCTAGGCGGGAGTGCGGGGGAAAGTGTGGTTTGGGCTCCAAAACGAAGTATTGGCGATGACCTCTCTATGGTTTGTGGAGGTGTTTAAACTACATCCCTAACCTGGGAACACCTGTGCCCCCATAAAGATCCATGGAGTCTGTTTCCACACCTCCAGCACACACACGAACACTTGCACAGTTATCCTGAGAGTGGGCAGCCTCCTCCAACTGAGAGCAGGGCCTTGGTTCTTATAAAATCGCTTAACTTGCCTACCCTGTTTGGTTGCCTGATACGGAGTGCTGGGGAAAGGGTGGGTTGGGCTCTAAATCCAAGTATTAGCGAGTGCTTCTCCATGGGATTTGGAGGTTATTAACCAAAAGCCCACAACATGGGAATACCTGTGCTCCTTGAAAAAAGCGTGGACTCTGTATCCCCACCACCAGAACACACATGAAGAAGTTTTCTGCTATCCTGAGTGTGGGCTGGCAATTTCAGGTGACAGAAGCGGCTGGGTTCTAATAGAATCCCTTAGCTTGTAATTCCTGAGTGTTTCCCTAGGACTGACTCTGAGAGAAACCTGGGGGTTGGGCTTTGAGGCCAAATAGTAGCGAGTGTCCCCGATGGACTGAGGAAGTATTTAGATGAATTCTCCATAAAGGGAAACACCTGAGCACCCATTCATCTGCGTGGAGTGGGGCTTCAAATCTCCCCACCACACAAGGTTGGGTTCCAGTATCCTGAGGGTGGGGTAGTTCCTCCAACTGACATCAGCGTCTTGGTTTGAATAGAATCCCTTTGCTTGTCTTCCCTGATGGTTTGCCTAGGCCAGTGTGTGGTTGAAAGTGGGATTTGGGATCTAAAACTAAGTATTAGCGTGTGCCTCTCCATGGGTAGTGGAGATGTTTAAACTACAACCCACAACTTGGGAATTACTGTGACCCTTGAAAAGTGCGTGTGCTATGTTTCCCCACGTCCAGCACACACAGGAAGAAGTGTTCTGGGGTTCTGAGTGTGGGGAGGTTCCTCCAACAGACAGCAGCACCTGGGTTGTAATAGAATCCCTTAGCATGACTTCCCTAAGTGTATTCCTAGGCCTAGCAGTAAGCGATGGTGGGGGATGGGCTCTAAAGCCAAGTATTAGCGAGTGCATCTCTGTGGGTAGTGGAGGGTTTTAAACTACTTCCCCAACCTTGGAACACCTGTGCCCCATAAAGATGAGTGGAATCTGTTTCCCCAACTCCAGCACACACACGGAGACGTGCTCAGGTATCCTGATTGTGGGGAGGCTCCTCCAAATGACAGCAGCGCCTGGGTTCTAAAAGAATCCCTTAGCTTGTCTTCCCTGATGGCATGGCCAGGCTGCAGAGTGGGGGAAAGTGGGGGTTGGGCTCTAAAGCAAGTATAAGCGAGAGCCTATCCATGGGATGTGGGTTTTTATCCTACAATCCACAACCATGGAATAAATGTGCCCCCTGAAACATGCTTTGACTGTTTCCCTACATTCAGCACACACACGAAGATGTGTTCTGTTATTCTGAGTGTGGGGAAGTTCCTCAAACTGACAGCAGCACCTGGATTCTATTAGTATCCCTTAGCTTCTGTTCCCTGAGTGTTCTTTTAGGCCAGGCCATGAGGGAAAGCTGGGGGTTGGGCTTGGAGGCCACGTAGCAGTGAGTGCCCCCTGATCCATTGAGGAAGTACTTAGAGGACTTGTCCCTAAAGGGAACACCTTTTCCTGCATTCATCTGGGTGCAGTGGGGCTGCACAACTCTCCCACACCTAAGAATGTGTTCTGGAATTCTGAGTGCAGGAAAGTTCCTCCAACTGACAGCAGCGCCTGGGTTCTAATTGAATCCCTTTGCTTGTCTTCCCTGATGGAAAGCCTAGGCGGGAGTGCGGGGGAAAGTGTGGTTTGGGCTCCAAAACCAAGTATTGGCGATGACCTCTCTATGGTTTGTGGAGGTGTTTAAACTACATCCCTAACCTGGGAACACCTGTGCCCCCATAAAGATCTGTGGAGTCTGTTTCCACACCTCCAGCACACACACGAACACTTGCACAGTTATCCTGAGAGTGGGCAGCCTCCTCCAACTGAGAGCAGGGCCTTGGTTCTTATATAATCGCTTAACTTGTCTACCCTGTTTGGTTGCCTGATACGGAGTGCTGGGGAAAGGGTGGGTTGGGCTCTAAATCCAAGTATTAGCGAGTGCTTCTCCATGGGATTTGGAGGTTATTAACCAAAAGCCCACAACATGGGAATACCTGTGCTCCTTGAAAAAAGCGTGGACTCTGTATCCCCACCACCAGAACACACATGAAGAAGTTTTCTGCTATCCTGAGTGTGGGCTGGCAATTTCAGGTGACAGAAGCGGCTGGGTTCTAATAGAATCCCTTAGCTTGTAATCCCTGAGTGTTTCCCTAGGACTGACTCTGAGAGAAACCTGGGGGTTGGGCTTTGAGGCCAAATAGTAGCAAGTGTCCCCGAAGGACTGAGGAAGTATTTAGATGAATTCTCCATAAAGGGAAACACCTGAGCACCCATTCATCTGCGTGGAGTGGGGCTTCAAATCTCCCCACCACACAAGGTTGGGTTCCAGTATCCTGAGGGTTGGGTAGTTCCTCCAGCTGACATCAGCGTCTTGGTTTGAATAGTATCCCTTTGCTTGTCTTCCCTGATGGTTTGCCTAGGGCAGTGTGTGGTTGAAAGTGGGATTTGGGATCTAAAACTAAGTATTAGCGTGTGCCTCTCCATGGGTAGTGGAGATGTTTAAACTACAACCCACAACTTGGGAATTACTGTGACCCCTGAAAAATGCGTGTGCTATGTTTCCCCACGTCCAGCACACACAGGAAGAAGTGTTCTGGGTTTGTGAGTGTGGGGAGGTTCCTCCAACAGACAGCAGCACCTGGGTTGTAATAGAATCCCTTAGCTGGACTTCCCTAAGTGTTTTCCTAGGCCTAGCAGTAAGCGATGGTGGGGGATGGCCTCTAAAGCCAAGTATTAGCGAGTGCATCTCTGAGGGTAGTGGAGGGTTTTAAACTACTTCCCCAACCTTGGAACACCTGTGCCCCATAAAGATGCGTGGAATCTGTTTCCACACCTCCAGCACACACACGGAGACGTGCTCAGGTATCCTGATTGTGGGGAGGCTCCTCCAAATGACAGCAGCGCCTGGGTTCTAAAAGAATCCCTTAGCTTGGCTTCCCTGATGGCATGCCAAGGCTGGAGAGTGGGGGTAAGTGGGGGTTGGGCTCTAAACCAAGTATAAGCGAGAGCCTATCCATGGGATGTGGGTTTTTAACCTACAACCCACAACCATGGAATAAATGTGCCCCCTGAAAGATGCTTTGACTGTTTCCCTACATCCAACACACACACGAAGATGTGTTCTTGTATTCTGAGTGTGGGGATGTTCCTCAAACTGACAGCAGAACCTGGATTCTATTAGTATCCCTTAGCTTCTGTTCCCTGAGTGTTCACTTAGACCTGGCCATGAGGGAAAGCTGGGAGTTGGGCTTGGAGGCCACGTAGCAGTGAGTGCCCCCTGATCCATTGAGGAAGTACTTAGAGGACTTCTCCCTAAACGGAACACCTTTTCCTCCATTCATCTGGGTGCAGTGGGGCTGCACATCTCTCCCACACCTAAGAATGTGTTCTGGAATTCTGAGTGCAAGGAAGTTCCTCCAACTGACAGCAGCACCTGGGTTCTAATTGAATTCCTTTGCTTGTCTTCCCTGATGGAAAGCCTAGGTGGGAGTGCGGGGGAAAGTGTGGTTTGGGCTCCAAAACCAAGTATTGGCGATGACCTCTCTATGGTTTGTGGAGGTGTTTAAACTACATCCCTAACCTGGGAACACCTGTGCCCCCATAAAGATCCGTGGAGTCTGTTTCCACACCTCCAGCACACACACGAACACTTGCACAGTTATCCTGAGAGTGGGCAGCCTCCTCCAACTGAGAGCAGGGCCTTGGTTCTTATAAAATCGCTTAACTTGTCTACCCTGTTTGGTTGCCTGATACGGAGTGCTAGGGAAAGGGTGGGTTGGGCTCTAAATCCAAGTATTAGCGAGTGCTTCTCCATGGGATTTGGAGGTTATTAACCAAAAGCCCACAACATGGGAATACCTGTGCTCCTTGAAAAAAGCGTGGACTCTGTATCCCCACCACCAGAACACACATGAAGAAGTTTTCTGCTATCCTGAGTGTGGGCTGGCAATTTCAGGTGACAGAAGCGGCTGGGTTCTAATAGAATCCCTTAGCTTGTAATCCCTGAGTGTTTCCCTAGGACTGACTCTGAGAGAAACCTGGGGGTTGGGCTTTGAGGCCAAATAGTAGCGAGTGTCCCCGAAGGACTGAGGAAGTATTTAGATGAATTCTCCATAAAGGGAAACACCTGAGCACCCATTCATCTGCGTGGAGTGGGGCTTCAAATCTCCCCACCACACAAGGTTGGGTTCCAGTATCCTGAGGGTGGGGTAGTTCCTCCAGCTGACATCAGCGTCTTGGTTTGAATAGAATCCCTTTGCTTGTCTTCCCTGATGGTTTGCCTAGGCCAGTGTGTGGTTGAAAGTGGGATTTGGGATCTAAAACTAAGTATTAGCGTGTGCCTCTCCATGGGTAGTGGAGATGTTTAAACTACAACCCACAACTTGGGAATTACTGTGACCCCTGAAAAATGCGTGTGCTATGTTTCCCCACGTCCAGCACACACAGGAAGAAGTGTTCTGGGTTTGTGAGTGTGGGGAGGTTCCTCCAACAGACAGCAGCACCTGGGTTGTAATAGAATCCCTTAACTTGACTTCCCTAAGTGTTTTCCTAGGCCTAGCAGTAAGCGATGGTGGGGGATGGCCTCTAAAGCCAAGTATTAGCGAGTGCATCTCTGAGGGTAGTGGAGGGTTTTAAACTACTTCCCCAACCTTGGAACACCTGTGCCCCATAAAGATGCGTGGAATCTGTTTCCCCACCTCCAGCACACACAAGGAGACGTGCTCAGGTATCCTGATTGTGGGGAGGCTCCTCCAAATGACAGCAGCGCCTGGGTTCTAAAAGAATCCCTTAGCTTGACTTCCCTGATGGCATGCCAAGGCTGGAGAGTGGGGGAAAGTGGGGGTTGGGCTCTAAACCAAGTATAAGCGAGAGCCTATCCATGGGATGTGGGTTTTTAACCTACAACCCACAACCATGGAATAAATGTGCCCCCTGAAAGATGCTTTGACTGTTTCCCTACATCCAACACACACACGAAGATGTGTTCTTGTATTCTGAGTGTGGGGATGTTCCTCAAACTGACAGCAGCACCTGGATTCTATTCGTATCCCTTAGCTTCTGTTCCCTGAGTGTTCACTTAGACCTGGCCATGAGGGAAAGCTGGGAGTTGGGCTTGGAGGCCACGTAGCAGTGAGTGCCCCCTGATCCATTGAGGAAGTACTTAGAGGACTTCTCCCTAAACGGAACACCTTTTCCTCCATTCATCTGGGTGCAGTGGGGCTGCACATCTCTCCCACACCTAAGAATGTGTTCTGGAATTCTGAGTGCAGGGAAGTTCCTCCAACTGACAGCAGCGCCTGGGTTCTAATTGAATTCCTTTGCTTATCTTCCCTGATGGAAAGCCTAGGCGGGAGTGCGGGGGAAAGTGTGGTTTGGGCTCCAAAACCAAGTATTTGCGATGACCTCTCTATGGTTTGTGGAGGTATTTAAACTACATCCCTAACCTGGGAACACCTGTGCCCCCATAAAGATCCGTGGAGTCTGTTTCCACACCTCCAGCACACACACGAACACTTGCACAGTTATCCTGAGAGTGGGCAGCCTCCTCCAACTGAGAGCAGGGCCTTGGTTCTTATAAAATCGCTTAACTTGTCTACCCTGTTTGGTTGCCTGATACGGAGTGCTGGGGAAAGGGTGGGTTGGGCTCTAAATCCAAGTATTAGCGAGTGCTTCTCCATGGGATTTGGAGTTTATTAACCAAAACCCCACAACATGGGAATACCTGTGATCCTTGAAAAAAGCGTGGACTCTGTATCCCCACCACCAGAACACACATGAAGAAGTTTTCTGCTATCCTGAGTGTGGGCTGGCAATTTCAGGTGACAGAAGCGGCTGGGTTCTAATAGAATCCCTTAGCTTGTAATCCCTGAGTGTATCCCTAGGACTGACTCTGAGAGAAACCGGGGGGTTGGGCTTTGAGGCCAAATAGTAGCGAGTGTCAATGATGGACTGAGGAAGTATTTAGATGAATTCTCCATAAAGGGAAACACCTGAGCACCCATTCATCTGCGTGGAGTGGGGCTTCAAATCTCCCCACCAGACAAGGTTGGGTTCCAGTATCCTGAGGGTGGGGTAGTTCCTCCAACTGACATCAGCGTCTTGGTTTGAATAGAATCCCTTTGCTTGTCTTCCCTGATGGTTTGCCTAGGCCAGTGTGTGGTTGAAAGTGGGATTTGGGATCTAAAACTAAGTATTAGCGTGTGCCTCTCCATGGGTAGTGGAGATGTTTAAACTACAACCCACAACTTGGGAATTACTGTGACCCCTGAAAAATGCGTGTGCTATGTTTCCCCACGTCCAGCACACACAGGAAGAAGTGTTCTGGGGTTGTGAGTGTGGGGAGGTTCCTCCAACAGACAGCAGCACCTGGGTTGTAATAGAATCCCTTAGCTTGACTTCCCTAAGTGTTTTCCTAGGCCTAGCAGTAAGCGATGGTGGGGGATGGGCTCTAAAGCCAAGTACTAGCGAGTGCATCTCTGTGGGTAGTGGAGGGTTTTAAACTACTTCCCCAACCTTGGAAAACCTGTGCCCCATAAAGATGCGTGGAATCTGTTACCCACCTCCAGCACACACACGGAGACGTGCTCAGGTATCCTGATTGTGGGGAGGCTCCTCCAAATGACAGCAGCGCCTGGGTTCTAAAAGAATCCCTTAGCTTGTCTTCCCTGATGGCATGCCTAGGCTGGAGAGTGGGGGAAAGTGGCGGTTGGGCTCTAAACCAAGAATAAGCGAGAGCCTATCAATGGGATGTGGGTTTTTAACCTAAAACCCACAACCATGGAATAAATGTGCCCCCTGAAAGATGCTTTGACTGTTTCCCTACATCCAGCACACACACGAAGATGTGTCCTGGTATTCTGAGTGTGGGGATGTTCCTCAAACTGACAGAAGCACCTGGATTCTATTAGTATCCCTTAGCTTCTGTTCCCTGAGTGTTCTTTTAGGCCAGGCCATGAGGGAAAGCTGGGGGTTGGGCTTGGAGGCCACGTAGCAGTGAGTGCCCCCTGATTCATTGAGGAAGTACTTAGAGAACTTCTCCCTTAACAGAACACATTTTTCTGCATTCATCTGGGTGCAGTGGGGCTGCACATCTCTCCCACACCTTAGAATGTGTTCTGGAATTCTGAGTGCAAGGAAGTTCCTCCAACTGACAGCAGCACCTGGGTTCTAATTGAATTCCTTTGCTTGTCTTCCCTGATGGAAAGCCTAGGTGGGAGTGCGGGGGAAAGTGTGGTTTGGGCTCCAAAACCAAGTATTGGCGATGACCTCTCTATGGTTTGTGGAGGTGTTTAAACTACATCCCTAACCTGGGAACACCTGTGCCCCCATAAAGATCCGTGGAGTCTGTTTCCACACCTCCAGCACACACACGAACACTTGCACAGTTATCCTGAGGGTGGGCAGCCTCCTCCAACTGAGAGCAGGGCCTTGGTTCTTATAAAATCGCTTAACTTGTCTACCCTGTTTGGTTGCCTGATACGGAGTGCTAGGGAAAGGGTGGGTTGGGCTCTAAATCCAAGTATTAGCGAGTGCTTCTCCATGGGATTTGGAGGTTATTAACCAAAAGCCCACAACATGGGAATACCTGTGCTCCTTGAAAAAAGCGTGGACTCTGTATCCCCACCACCAGAACACACATGAAGAAGTTTTCTGCTATCCTGAGTGTGGGCTGGCAATTTCAGGTGACAGAAGCGGCTGGGTTCTAATAGAATCCCTTAGCTTGTAATCCTTGAGTGTTTCCCTAGGACTGACTCTGAGAGAAACCTGGGGGTTGGGCTTTGAGGCCAAATAGTAGCGAGTGTCCCCGAAGGACTGAGGAAGTATTTAGATGAATTCTCCATAAAGGGAAACACCTGAGCACCCATTCATCTGCATGGAGTGGGGCTTCAAATCTCCCCACCACACAAGGTTGGGTTCCAGTATCCTGAGGGTGGGGTAGTTCCTCCAGCTGACATCAGCGTCTTGGTTTGAATAGAATCCCTTTGATTGTCTTCCCTGATGGTTTGCCTAGGCCAGTGTGTGGTTGAAAGTGGGATTTGGGATCTAAAACTAAGTATTAGCGTGTGCCTCTCCATGGGTAGTGGAGATGTTTAAACTACAACCCACAACTTGGGAATTACTGTGACCCCTGAAAAATGCGTGTGCTATGTTTCCCCACGTCCAGCACACACAGGAAGAAGTGTTCTGGGGTTCTGAGTGTGGGGAGGTTCCTCCAACAGACAGCAGCACCTGGGTTGTAATAGAATCCCTTAGCTTGACTTCCCTAAGTGTTTTCCTAGGCCTAGCAGTAAGCGATGGTGGGGGATGGGCTCTAAAGCCAAGTATTAGCGAGTGCATCTCTGAGGGTAGTGGAGGGTTTTAAACTACTTCCCCAACCTTGGAACACCTGTGCCCCATAAAGATGCGTGGAATCTGTTTCCCCACCTCCAGCACACACACGGAGACGTGCTCAGGTATCCTGATTGTGGGGAGGCTCCTCCAAATGACAGCAGCGCCTGGGTTCTAAAAGAATCCCTTAGCTTGACTTCCCTGATGGCATGCCAAGGCTGGAGAGTGGGGGAAAGTGGGGGTTGGGCTCTAAACCAAGTATAAGCGAGAGCCTATCCATGGGATGTGGGTTTTTAACCTACAACCCACAACCATGGAATAAATGTGCCCCCTGAAAGATGCTTTGACTGTTTCCCTACATCCAACACACACACGAAGATGTGTTCTTGTATTCTGAGTGTGGGGATGTTCCTCAAACTGACAGCAGCACCTGGATTCTATTAGTATCCCTTAGCTTCTGTTCCCTGAGTGTTCTTTTAGGCCAGGCCATGAGGGAAAGCTGGGTGTTGGGCTTGGAGGCCACGTAGCAGTGAGTGCCCCCTGATCCATTGAGGAAGTTCTTAGAGGACTTCTCCCTAAAGGGAACACCTTTTCCTGCATTCATCTGGGTGCAGTGGGGCTGCACATCTCTCCCACACCTAAGAATGTGTTCTGGAATTCTGAGTGCAGGGAAGTTCCTCCAACTGACAGCAGCGCCTGGGTTCTAATTGAATCCCTTTGCTTGTCTTCCCTGATGGAAAGCCTAGGCGGGAGTGCGGGGGAAAGTGTGGTTTGGGCTCCAAAACCAAGTATTTGCGATGACCTCTCTATGGTTTGTGGAGGTGTTTAAACTACATCCCTAACCTGGGAACACCTGTGCCCCCATAAAGATCCGTGGAGTCTGTTTCCACACCTCCAGCACACACACGAACACTTGCACAGTTATCCTGAGAGTGGGCAGCCTCCTCCAACTGAGAGCAGGGCCTTGGTTCTTATAAAATCGCTTAACTTGCCTACCCTGTTTGGTTGCCTGATACGGAGTGCTGGGGAAAGGGTGGGTTGGGCTCTAAATCCAAGTATTAGCGAGTGCTTCTCCATGGGATTTGGAGGTTATTAACCAAAAGCCCACAACATGGGAATACCTGTGCTCCTTGAAAAAAGCGTGGACTCTGTATCCCCACCACCAGAACACACATGAAGAAGTTTTCTGCTATCCTGAGTGTGGGCTGGCAATTTCAGGTGACAGAAGCGGCTGGGTTCTAATAGAATCCCTTAGCTTGTAATCCCTGAGTGTTTCCCTAGGACTGACTCTGAGAGAAACCTGGGGGTTGGGCTTTGAGGCCAAATAGTAGCGAGTGTCCCCGAAGGACTGAGGAAGTATTTAGATGAATTCTCCATAAAGGGAAACACCTGAGCACCCATTCATCTGCGTGGAGTGGGGCTTCAAATCTCCCCACCACACAAGGTTGGGTTCCAGTATCCTGAGGGTGGGGTAGTTCCTCCAACTGACATCAGCGTCTTGGTTTGAATAGAATCCCTTTGCTTGTGTTCCCTGATGGTTTGCCTAGGCCAGTGTGTGGTTGAAAGTGGGATTTGGGATCTAAAACTAAGTATTAGCGTGTGCCTCTCCATGGGTAGTGGAGATGTTTAAACTACAACCCACAACTTGGGAATTACTGTGACCCCTGAAAAATGCGTGTGCTATGTTTCCCCACGTCCAGCACACACAGGAAGAAGTGTTCTGGGGTTGTGAGTGTGGGGAGGTTCCTCCAACAGACAGCAGCACCTGGGTTGTAATAGAATCCCTTAGCTTGACTTCCCTAAGTGTTTTCCTAGGCCTAGCAGTAAGCGATGGTGGGGGATGGGCTCTAAAGCCAAGTACTAGCGAGTGCATCTCTGTGGGTAGTGGAGGGTTTTAAACTACTTCCCCAACCTTGGAAAACCTGTGCCCCATAAAGATGCGTGGAATCTTTTACCCACCTCCAGCACACACACGGAGACGTGCTCAGGTATCCTGATTGTGGGGAGGCTCCTCCAAATGACAGCAGCGCCTGGGTTCTAAAAGAATCCCTTAGCTTGTCTTCCCTGATGGCATGCCTAGGCTGGAGAGTGGGGGAAAGTGGCGGTTGGGCTCTAAACCAAGTATAAGCGAGAGCCTATCAATGTGATGTGGGTTTTTAACCTAAAACCCACAACCATGGAATAAATGTGCCCCCTGAAAGATGCTTTGACTGTTTCCCTACATCCAGCACACACACGAAGATGTGTTCTGGTATTCTGAGTGTGGGGATGTTCCTCAAACTGACAGAAGCACCTGGATTCTATTAGTATCCCTTAGCTTCTGTTCCCTGAGTGTTCTTTTAGGCCAGACCATGAGGGAAAGCTGGGGGTTGGGCTTGGAGGCCACGTAGCAGTGAGTGCCCCCTGATCCATTGAGGAAGTACTTAGAGAACTTCTCCCTAAACGGAACACCTTTTTCTGCATTCTTCTGGGTGCAGTGGGGCTGCACATCTCTCCCACACCTTAGAATGTGTTCTGGAATTCTGAGTGCAAGGAAGTTCCTCCAACTGACAGCAGCACCTGGGTTCTAATTGAATTCCTTTGCTTGTCTTCCCTGATGGAAAGCCTAGGCGGGAGTGCGGGGGAAAGTGTGGTTTGGGCTCCAAAACCAAGTATTGGCGATGACCTCTCTATGGTTTGTGGAGGTGTTTAAACTACATCCCTAACCTGGGAACACCTGTGCCCCCATAAAGATCCGTGGAGTCTGTTTCCACACCTCCAGCACACACACGAACACTTGCACAGTTATCCTGAGAGTGGGCAGCCTCCTCCAACTGAGAGCAGGGCCTTGGTTCTTATAAAATCGCTTAACTTGTCTACCCTGTTTGGTTGCCTGATACGGAGTGCTAGGGAAAGGGTGGGTTGGGCTCTAAATCCAAGTATTAGCGAGTGCTTCCCCATGGGATTTGGAGGTTATTAACCAAAAGCCCACAACATGGGGATACCTGTGCTCCTTGAAAAAAGCGTGGACTCTGTATCCCCACCACCAGAACACACATGAAGAAGTTTTCTGCTATCCTGAGTGTGGGCTGGCAATTTCAGGTGACAGAAGCGGCTGGGTTCTAATAGAATCCCTTAGCTTGTAATCCCTGAGTGTTTCCCTAGGACTGACTCTGAGAGAAACCTGGGGGTTGGGCTTTGAGGCCAAATAGTAGCGAGTGTCCCCGAAGGACTGAGGAAGTATTTAGATGAATTCTCCATAAAGGGAAACACCTGAGCACCCATTCATCTGCGTGGAGTGGGGCTTCAAATCTCCCCACCACACAAGGTTGGGTTCCAGTATCCTGAGGGTGGGGTAGTTCCTCCAGCTGACATCAGCGTCTTGGTTTGAATAGAATCCCTTTGATTGTCTTCCCTGATGGTTTGCCTAGGCCAGTGTGTGGTTGAAAGTGGGATTTGGGATCTAAAACTAAGTATTAGCGTGTGCCTCTCCATGGGTAGTGGAGATGTTTAAACTACAACCCACAACTTGGGAATTACTGTGACCCCTGAAAAATGCGTGTGCTATGTTTCCCCACGTCCAGCACACACAGGAAGAAGTGTTCTGGGGTTCTGAGTGTGGGGAGGTTCCTCCAACAGACAGCAGCACCTGGGTTGTAATAGAATCCCTTAGCTTGACTTCCCTAAGTGTTTTCCTAGGCCTAGCAGTAAGCGATGGTGGGGGATGGGCTCTAAAGCCAAGTATTAGCGAGTGCATCTCTGAGGGTAGTGGAGGGTTTTAAACTACTTCCCCAACCTTGGAACACCTGTGCCCCATAAAGATGCGTGGAATCTGTTTCCCCACCTCCAGCACACACACGGAGACGTGCTCAGGTATCCTGATTGTGGGGAGGCTCCTCCAAATGACAGCAGCGCCTGGGTTCTAAAAGAATCCCTTAGCTTGACTTCCCTGATGGCATGCCAAGGCTGGAGAGTGGGGGAAAGTGGGGGTTGGGCTCTAAACCAAGTATAAGCGAGAGCCTATCCATGGGATGTGGGTTTTTAACCTACAACCCACAACCATGGAATAAATGTGCCCCCTGAAAGATGCTTTGACTGTTTCCCTACATCCAACACACACACGAAGATGTGTTCTTGTATTCTGAGTGTGGGGATGTTCCTCAAACTGACAGCAGCACCTGGATTCTATTAGTATCCCTTAGCTTCTGTTCCCTGAGTGTTCTTTTAGGCCAGGCCATGAGGGAAAGCTGGGTGTTGTGCTTGGAGGCCACGTAGCAGTGAGTGCCCCCTGATCCATTGAGGAAGTTCTTAGAGGACTTCTCCCTAAAGGGAACACCTTTTCCTGCATTCATCTGGGTGCAGTGGGGCTGCACATCTCTCCCACACCTAAGAATGTGTTCTGGAATTCTGAGTGCAGGGAAGTTCCTCCAACTGACAGCAGCGCCTGGGTTCTAATTGAATCCCTTTGCTTGTCTTCCCTGATGGAAAGCCTAGGCGGGAGTGCGGGGGAAAGTGTGGTTTGGGCTCCAAAACCAAGTATTTGCGATGACCTCTCTATGGTTTGTGGAGGTGTTTAAACTACATCCCTAACCTGGGAACACCTGTGCCCCCATAAAGATCCGTGGAGTCTGTTTCCACACCTCCAGCACACACACGAACACTTGCACAGTTATCCTGAGAGTGGGCAGCCTCCTCCAACTGAGAGCAGGGCCTTGGTTCTTATAAAATCGCTTAACTTGCCTACCCTGTTTGGTTGCCTGATACGGAGTGCTGGGGAAAGGGTGGGTTGGGCTCTAAATCCAAGTATTAGCGAGTGCTTCTCCATGGGATTTGGAGGTTATTAACCAAAAGCCCACAACATGGGAATACCTGTGCTCCTTGAAAAAAGCGTGGACTCTGTATCCCCACCACCAGAACACACATGAAGAAGTTTTCTGCTATCCTGAGTGTGGGCTGGCAATTTCAGGTGACAGAAGCGGCTGGGTTCTAATAGAATCCCTTAGCTTGTAATCCCTGAGTGTTTCCCTAGGACTGACTCTGAGAGAAACCTGGGGGTTGGGCTTTGAGGCCAAATAGTAGCGAGTGTCCCCGAAGGACTGAGGAAGTATTTAGATGAATTCTCCATAAAGGGAAACACCTGAGCACCCATTCATCTGCGTGGAGTGGGGCTTCAAATCTCCCCACCACACAAGGTTGGGTTCCAGTATCCTGAGGGTGGGGTAGTTCCTCCAACTGACATCAGCGTCTTGGTTTGAATAGAATCCCTTTGCTTGTGTTCCCTGATGGTTTGCCTAGGCCAGTGTGTGGTTGAAAGTGGGATTTGGGATCTAAAACTAAGTATTAGCGTGTGCCTCTCCATGGGTAGTGGAGATGTTTAAACTACAACCCACAACTTGGGAATTACTGTGACCCCTGAAAAATGCGTGTGCTATGTTTCCCCACGTCCAGCACACACAGGAAGAAGTGTTCTGGGGTTCTGAGAGTGGGGAGGTTCCTCCAACAGACAGCAGCACCTGGGTTGTAATAGAATCCCTTAGCTTGACTTCCCTAAGTGTTTTCCTAGGCCTAGCAGTAAGCGATGGTGGGGGATGGGCTCTAAAGCCAAGTATTAGCGAGTGCATCTCTGTGGGTAGTGGAGGGTTTTAAACTACTTCCCCAACCTTGGAACACCTGTGCCCCATAAAGATGCGTGGAATCTGTTTCCCCACCTCCAGCACACACACGGAGACGTGCTCAGCTATCCTGATTGTGGGGAGGCTCCTCCAAATGACAGCAGCGCCTGGGTTCTAAAAGAATCCCTTAGCTTGTCTTCCCTGATGGCATGCCTAGGCTGGAGAGTGGGGGAAAGTGGGGGTTGGGCTCTAAACCAAGTATAAGCGAGAGCCTATCCATGGGATGTGGGTTTTTAACCTACAACCCACAACCATGGAATAAATGTGCCCCCTGAAAGATGCTTTGACTGTTTCCCTACATTCAGCACACACACGAAGATGTGTTCTGTTATTCTGAGTGTGGGGAAGTTCCTCAAACTGACAGCAGCACCTGGATTCTATTAGTATCCCTTAGCTTCTGTTCCCTGAGTGTTCTTTTAGGCCAGGCCATGAGGGAAAGCTGGGGGTTGGGCTTGGAGGCCACGTAGCAGTGAGTGCCCCCTGATCCATTGAGGAAGTACTTAGAGGACTTGTCCCTAAAGGGAACACCTTTTCCTGCATTCATCTGGGTGCAGTGGGAATGCACAACTCTCCCACACCTAAGAATGTGTTCTGGAATTCTGAGTGCAGGGAAGTTCCTCCAACTGACAGCAGCGCCTGGGTTCTAATTGAATCCCTTTGCTTGTCTTCCCTGATGGAAAGCCTAGGCGGGAGTGCGGGGGAAAGTGTGGTTTGGGCTCCAAAACCAAGTATTTGCGATGACCTCTCTATGGTTTGTGGAGGTGTTTAAACTACATCCCTAACCTGGGAACACCTGTGCCCCCATAAAGATCCGTGGAGTCTGTTTCCACACCTCCAGCACACACACGAACACTTGCACAGTTATCCTGAGAGTGGGCAGCCTCCTCCAACTGAGAGCAGGGCCTTGGTTCTTATAAAATCGCTTAACTTGTCTACCCTGTTTGGTTGCCTGATACGGAGTGCTGGGGAAAGGGTGGGTTGGGCTCTAAATCCAAGTATTAGCGAGTGCTTCTCCATGGGATTTGGAGGTTATTAACCAAAAGCCCACAACATGGGAATACCTGTGCTCCTTGAAAAAAGCGTGGACTCTATATCCCCACCACCAGAACACACATGAAGAAGTTTTCTATCCTGAGTGTGGGCTGGCAATTTCAGGTGACAGAAGCGGCTGGGTTCTAATAGAATCCCTTAGCTTGTAATCCCTGAGTGTTTCCCTAGGACTGACTCTGAGAGAAACCTGGGGGTTGGGCTTTGAGGCCAAATAGTAGCGAGTGTCCCCGATGGACTGAGGAAGTATTTAGATGAATTCTCCATAAAGGGAAACACCTGAGCACCCATTCATCTGCGTGGAGTGGGGCTTCAAATCTCCCCACCACACAAGGTTGGGTTCCAGTATCCTGAGGGTGGGGTAGTTCCTCCAACTGACATCAGCGTCTTGGTTTTAATAGAATCCCGTTGCTTCTCTTCCCTGATGGTTTGCCTAGGCCAGTGTGTGGTTGAAAGTGGGATTTGGGATCTAAAACAAAGTATTAGCGTGTGCTTCTCCATGGGTAGTGGAGATGTTTAAACTACAACCCACAACTTGGGAATTACTGTGACCCCTGAAAAATGCGTCTGCTATGTTTCCCCACGTCCAGCACACACAGGAAGATGTGTTCTGGGGTTGTGAGTGTGGGGAGGTTCTTCCAACAGACAGCAGCACCTGGGTTATAATAGAATCCCTTCGCTTGACTTCCCTAAGTGTTTTCCTAGACCTAGCAGTAAGCGATGGTGGGGGATGGGCTCTAAAGCCAAGTATTATCGAGTGCATCTCTGTGGGTAGTGGAGGGTTTTAAACTACTTCCCCAACCTTGGAACACCTGTGCCCCATAAAGATGCGTGGAATCTGTTTCCCCACCTCCAGCACACACACGGAGACGTGCTCAGGTATCCTGATTGTGGGGAGGCTCCTCCAAATGACAGCAGCGCCTGGGTTCTAAAAGAATCCCTTAGCTTGTCTTCCCTGATGGCATGCTTACGCTGGAGAGTGGGGGAAAGTGGGGGTTGGGCTCTAAACCAATTATAAGCGAGAGCCTATCCATGGGATGTGGGTTTTTAACCTACAACCCACAACCATGGAATAAATGTGCCCCCTGAAAGATGCTTTGACTGTTTCCCTACATCCAGCACACACACGAAGATGTTTTCTGGTATTCTGAGTGTGGGGATGTTCCTCAAACTGACAGCAGCACCTGGATTCTATTCGTATCCCTTAGCTTCTGTTCCCTGAGTGTTCACTTAGACCTGGCCATGAGGGAAAGCTGGGGGTTGGGCTTGGAGGCCACGTAGCAGTGAGTGCCCCCTGATCCATTGAGGAAGTACTTAGAGGACTTCTCCCTAAACGGAACACCTTTTCCTCCATTCATCTGGGTGCAGTGGGGCTGCACATCTCTCCCACACCTAAGAATGTGTTCTGGAATTCTGAGTGCAAGGAAGTTCCTCCAACTGACAGCAGCACCTGGGTTCTAATTGAATTCCTTTGCTTGTCTTCCCTGATGGAAAGCCTAGGTGGGAGTGCGGGGGAAAGTGTGGTTTGGGCTCCAAAACCAAGTATTGGCGATGACCTCTCTATGGTTTGTGGAGGTGTTTAAACTACATCCCTAACCTGGGAACACCTGTGCCCCCATAAAGATCCGTGGAGTCTGTTTCCACACCTCCAGCACACACACGAACACTTGCACAGTTATCCTGAGAGTGGGCAGCCTCCTCCAACTGAGAGCAGGGCCTTGGTTCTTATAAAATCGCTTAACTTGTCTACCCTGTTTGGTTGCCTGATACGGAGTGCTAGGGAAAGGGTGGGTTGGGCTCTAAATCCAAGTATTAGCGAGTGCTTCTCCATGGGATTTGGAGGTTATTAACCAAAAGCCCACAACATGGGAATACCTGTGCTCCTTGAAAAAAGCGTGGACTCTGTATCCCCACCACCAGAACACACATGAAGAAGTTTTCTGCTATCCTGAGTGTGGGCTGGCAATTTCAGGTGACAGAAGCGGCTGGGTTCTAATAGAATCCCTTAGCTTGTAATCCCTGAGTGTTTCCCTAGGACTGACTCTGAGAGAAACCTGGGGGTTGGGCTTTGAGGCCAAATAGTAGCGAGTGTCCCCGAAGGACTGAGGAAGTATTTAGATGAATTCTCCATAAAGGGAAACACCTGAGCACCCATTCATCTGCGTGGAGTGGGGCTTCAAATCTCCCCACCACACAAGGTTGGGTTCCAGTATCCTGAGGGTGGGGTAGTTCCTCCAGCTGACATCAGCGTCTTGGTTTGAATAGAATCCCTTTGCTTGTCTTCCCTGATGGTTTGCCTAGGCCAGTGTGTGGTTGAAAGTGGGATTTGGGATCTAAAACTAAGTATTAGCGTGTGCCTCTCCATGGGTAGTGGAGATGTTTAAACTACAACCCACAACTTGGGAATTACTGTGACCCCTGAAAAATGCGTGTGCTATGTTTCCCCACGTCCAGCACACACAGGAAGAAGTGTTCTGGGTTTGTGAGTGTGGGGAGGTTCCTCCAACAGACAGCAGCACCTGGGTTGTAATAGAATCCCTTAGCTTGACTTCCCTAAGTGTTTTCCTAGGCCTAGCAGTAAGCGATGGTGGGGGATGGCCTCTAAAGCCAAGTATTAGCGAGTGCATCTCTGAGGGTAGTGGAGGGTTTTAAACTACTTCCCCAACCTTGGAACACCTGTGCCCCATAAAGATGCGTGGAATCTGTTTCCCCACCTCCAGCACACACACAGAGACGTGCTCAGGTATCCTGATTGTGGGGAGGCTCCTCCAAATGACAGCAGCGCCTGGGTTCTAAAAGAATCCCTTAGCTTGACTTCCCTGATGGCATGCCAAGGCTGGAGAGTGGGGGAAAGTGGGGGTTGGGCTCTAAACCAAGTATAAGCGAGAGCCTATCCATGGGATGTGGGTTTTTAACCTACAACCCACAACCATGGAATAAATGTGCCCCCTGAAAGATGCTTTGACTGTTTCCCTACATCCAACACACACACGAAGATGTGTTCTTGTATTCTGAGTGTGGGGATGTTCCTCAAACTGACAGCAGCACCTGGATTTTATTAGTATCCCTTAGCTTCTGTTCCCTGAGTGTTCTTTTAGGCCAGGCCATGAGGGAAAGCTGGGTGTTGGGCTTGGAGGCCACGTAGCAGTGAGTGCCCCCTGATCCATTGAGGAAGTTCTTAGAGGACTTCTCCCTAAAGGGAACACCTTTTCCTGCATTCATCTGGGTGCAGTGGGGCTGCACATCTCTCCCACACCTAAGAATGTGTTCTGGAATTCTGAGTGCAGGGAAGTTCCTCCAACTGACAGCAGCGCCTGGGTTCTAATTGAATCCCTTTGCTTGTCTTCCCTGATGGAAAGCCTAGGCGGGAGTGCGTGGGAAAGTGTGGTTTGGGCTCCAAAACCAAGTATTTGCGATGACCTCTCTATGGTTTGTGGAGGTGTTTAAACTACATCCCTAACCTGGGAACACCTGTGCCCCCATAAAGATCCGTGGAGTCTGTTTCCACACCTCCAGCACACACACGAACAATTGCACAGTTATCCTGAGAGTGGGCAGCCTCCTCCAACTGAGAGCAGGGCCTTGGTTCTTATAAAATCGCTTAACTTGTCTACCCTGTTTGGTTGCCTGATACGGAGTGCTGGGGAAAGGGTGGGTTGGGCTCTAAATCCAAGTATTAGCGAGTGCTTCTCCATGGGATTTGGAGGTTATTAACCAAAAGCCCACAACATGGGAATACCTGTGCTCCTTGAAAAAAGCGTGGACTCTGTATCCCCACCACCAGAACACACATGAAGAAGTTTTCTGCTATCCTGAGTGTGGGCTGGCAATTTCAGGTGACAGAAGCGGCTGGGTTCTAATAGAATCCCTTAGCTTGTAATCCCTGAGTGTTTCCCTAGGACTGACTCTGAGAGAAACCTGGGGGTTGGGCTTTGAGGCCAAATAGTAGCGAGTGTCCCCGATGGACTGAGGAAGTATTTAGATGAATTCTCCATAAAGGGAAACACCTGAGCACCCATTCATCTGCGTGGAGTGGGGCTTCAAATCTCCCCACCACACAAGGTTGGGTTCCAGTATCCTGAGGGTGGGGTAGTTCCTCCAACTGACATCAGCGTCTTGGTTTGAATAGAATCCCTTTGCTTGTCTTCCCTGATGGTTTGCCTAGGCCAGTGTGTGGTTGAAAGTGGGATTTGGGATCTAAAACTAAGTATTAGCGTGTGCCTCTCCATGGGTAGTGGAGATGTTTAAACTACAACCCACAACTTGGGAATTACTGTGACCCCTGAAAAATGCGTGTGCTATGTTTCCCCACGTCCAGCACACACAGGAAGAAGTTTTCTGGGGTTCTGAGTGTGGGGAGGTTCCTCCAACAGACAGCAGCACCTGGGTTGTAATAGAATCCCTTAGCTTGACTTCCCTAAGTGTTTTCCTAGGCCTAGCAGTAAGCGATGGTGGGGGATGGGCTCTAAAGCCAAGTATTAGCGAGTGCATCTCTGTGGGTAGTGGAGGGTTTTAAACTACTTCCCCAACCTTGGAACACCTGTGCCCCATAAAGATGCGTGGAATCTGTTTCCCCACCTCCAGCACACACACGGAGACGTGCTCAGGTATCCTGATTGTGGGGAGGCTCCTCCAAATGACAGCAGCGCCTGGGTTCTAAAAGAATCCCTTAGCTTGTCTTCCCTGATGGCATGCCTAGGCTGGAGATTGGGGGAAAGTGGGTGTTGGGCTCTAAACCAAGGATAAGCGAGAGCCTATCCATGGGATGTGGGTTTTTAACCTACAACCCACAACCATGGAATAAATGTGCCCCCTGAAAGATGCTTTGACTGTTTCCCTACATCCAGCACACACACGAAGATGTGTTCTGGTATTCTGAGTGTGGGGAAGTTCCTCAAACTGACAGCAGCACCTGGATTCTATTAGTATCCCTTAGCTTCTGTTCCCTGAGTGTTCTCTTAGACCTGGCCATGAGTGAAAGCTGCGGGTTGGGCTTGGAGGCCACGTAGCAGTGAGTGCCCCCTGATCCATTGAGGAAGTACTTAGAGGACTTCTCCCTTAACGGAACACCTTTTCCTCCATTCATCTGGGTGCAGTGGGGCTGCACATCTCTCCCACACCTAAGAATGTGTTCTGGAATCCTGAGGGCAGGAAAGTTCCTCCAACTGACAGCAGCGCCTCGGTTCTAATTGAATCCCTTTGCTTGTCTTCCCTGACGGAAAGCCTAGGCGGGAGTTCGGGGAAAAGTGTGGTTTGGGCTCCAAAACCAAGTATTTGCGATGACCTCTCTATGGTTTGTGGAGGTGTTTAAACTACATCCCTAACCTGGGAACACCTGTGCCCCCATAAAGATCCGTGGAGTCTGTTTCCACACCTCCAGCACACACACGAACACTTGCACAGTTATCCTGAGAGTGGGCAGCCTCCTCCAACTGAGAGCAGGGCCTTGGTTCTTATAAAATAGCTTAACTTGCCTACCCTGTTTGGTTGCCTGATACGGAGTGCTGGGGAAAGGGTGGGTTGGGCTCTAAATCCAAGTATTAGCGAGTGCTTCTCCATGGGATTTGGAGGTTATTAACCAAAAGCCCACAACATGGGAATACCTGTGCTCCTTGAAAAAAGCGTGGACTCTGTATCCCCACCACCAGAACACACATGAAGAAGTTTTCTGCTATCCTGAGTGTGGGCTGGCAATTTCAGGTGACAGAAGCGGCTGGGTTCTAATAGAATCCCTTAGCTTGTAATCCCTGAGTGTTTCCCTAGGACTGACTCTGAGAGAAACCTGGGGGTTGGGCTTTGAGGCCAAATAGAAGCGAGTGTCCCCGATGGACTGAGGAAGTATTTAGATGAATTCTCCATAAAGGGAAACACCTGAGCACCCATTCATCTGCGTGGAGTGGGGCTTCAAATCTCCCCACCACACAAGGTTGGGTTCCAGTATCCTGAGGGTGGGGTAGTTCCTCCAACTGACATCAGCGTCTTGGTTTGGATAGAATCCCTTTGCTTGTCTTCCCTGATGGTTTGCCTAGGCCAGTGTGTGGTTGAAAGTGGGATTTGGGATCTAAAACTAAGTATTAGCGTGTGCCTCTCCATGGGTAGTGGAGATGTTTAAACTACAACCCACAACTTGGGAATTACTGTGACCCCTGAAAAATGCGTGTGCTATGTTTCCCCACGACCAGCACACACAGGAAGAAGTGTTCTGGGGTTGTGAGTGTGGGGAGGTTCCTCCAACAGACAGCAGCACCTGGGTTGTAATAGAATCCCTTAGCTTGACTTCCCTAAGTGTTTTCCTAGGCCTAGCAGTAAGCGATGGTGGGGGATGGGCTCTAAAGCCAAGTATTAGCGAGTGCATCTCTGTGGGTAGTGGAGGGTTTTAAACTACTTACCCAACCTTGGAACACCTGTGCCCCATAAAGATGCGTGGAATCTGTTTCCCCACCTCCAGCACACACACGGAGACGTGCTCAGGTATCCTGATTGTGGGGAGGCTCCTCCAAATGACAGCAGCGCCTGGGTTCTAAAAGGATCCCTTAGCTTGTCTTCCCTGATGGCATGCCTAGGCTGGAGAGTGGGGGAAAGTGGTTGTTGGGCTCTAAACCAAGGATAAGCGAGAGCCTATCCATGGGATGTGGGTTTTTAACCAACAACCCACAACCATGGAATAAATGTGCCCCCTGAAAGATGCTTTGACTGTTTCCCTACATCCAGCACACACACGAAGTTATGTTCTTGTATTCTGAGTGTGGGGAAGTTCCTCAAACTGACAGCAGCACCTGGATTCTATAAGTATCCCTTAGCTTCTGTTCCCTGAGTGTTCTTTTAGGCCAGGCCATGAGGGAAAGCTGGGGGTTGGGCTTGGAGGCCACGTAGCAGTGAGTGCCCCCTGATCCATTGAGGAAGTACTTAGAGGACTTGTCCCTAAAGGGAACACCTTTTCCTGCATTCATCTGGGTGCAGTGGGGCTGCACAACTCTCCCACACCTAAGAATGTGTTCTGGAATTCTGAGTGCAGGAAAGTTCCTCCAACTGACAGCAGCGCCTGGGTTCTAATTGAATCCCTTTGCTTGTCTTCCCTGATGGAAAGCCTAGGCGGGAGTGCGGGGGAAAGTGTGGTTTGGGCTCCAAAACCAAGTATTGGCAATGACCTCTCTATGGTTTGTGGAGGTGTTTAAACTACATCCCTAACCTGGGAACACCTGTGCCCCCATAAAGATCCATGGAGTCTGTTTCCACACCTCCAGCACACACACGAACACTTGCACAGTTATCCTGAGAGTGGGCAGCCTCCTCCAACTGAGAGCAGGGCCTTGGTTCTTATAAAATCGCTTAACTTGCCTACCCTGTTTGGTTGCCTGATACGGAGTGCTGGGGAAAGGGTGGGTTGGGCTCTAAATCCAAGTATTAGCGAGTGCTTCTCCATGGGATTTGGAGGTTATTAACCAAAAGCCCACAACATGGGAATACCTGTGCTCCTTGAAAAAAGCGTGGACTCTGTATCCCCACCACCAGAACACACATGAAGAAGTTTTCTGCTATCCTGAGTGTGGGCTGGCAATTTCAGGTGACAGAAGCGGCTGGGTTCTAATAGAATCCCTTAGCTTGTAATTCCTGAGTGTTTCCCTAGGACTGACTCTGAGAGAAACCTGGGGGTTGGGCTTTGAGGCCAAATAGTAGCGAGTGTCCCCGATGGACTGAGGAAGTATTTAGATGAATTCTCCATAAAGGGAAACACCTGAGCACCCATTCATCTGCGTGGAGTGGGGCTTCAAATCTCCCCACCACACAAGGTTGGGTTCCAGTATCCTGAGGGTGGGGTAGTTCCTCCAACTGACATCAGCGTCTTGGTTTGAATAGAATCCCTTTGCTTGTCTTCCCTGATGGTTTGCCTAGGCCAGTGTGTGGTTGAAAGTGGGATTTGGGATCTAAAACTAAGTATTAGCGTGTGCCTCTCCATGGGTAGTGGAGATGTTTAAACTACAACCCACAACTTGGGAATTACTGTGACCCCTGAAAAATGCGTCTGCTATGTTTCCCCACGTCCAGCGCACACAGGAAGAAGTGTTCTGGGGTTGTGAGTGTGGGGAGGTTCCTCCAACAGACAGCAGCACCTGGGTTGTAATAGAATCCCTTAGCATGACTTCCCTAAGTGTTTTCCTAGGCCTAGCAGTAAGCGATGGTGGGGGATGGGCTCTAAAGCCAAGTATTAGCGAGTGCATCTCTGTGGGTAGTGGAGGGTTTTAAACTACTTCCCCAACCTTGGAACACCTGTGCCCCATAAAGATGCGTGGAATCTGTTTCCCCACCTCCAGCACACACACGGAGACGTGCTCAGGTATCCTGATTGTGGGGAGGCTCCTCCAAATGACAGCAGCGCCTGGGTTCTAAAAGAATCCCTTAGCTTGTCTTCCCTGATGGCATGGCCAGGCTGCAGAGTGGGGGAAAGTGGGGGTTGGGCTCTAAAGCAAGTATAAGCGAGAGCCTATCCATGGGATGTGGGTTTTTAACCTACAACCCACAACCATGGAATAAATGTGCCCCCTGAAACATGCTTTGACTGTTTCCCTACATTCAGCACACACACGAAGATGTGTTCTGTTATTCTGAGTGCCGGGAAGTTCCTCCAACTGACAGCAGCACCTGGATTCTATTAGTATCCCTTAGCTTCTGTTCCCTGAGTGTTCTTTTAGGCCAGGCCATGAGGGAAAGCTGGGGGTTGGGCTTGGAGGCCACGTAGCAGTGAGTGCCCCCTGATCCATTGAGGAAGTACTTAGAGGACTTGTCCCTAAAGGGAACACCTTTTCCTGCATTCATCTGGGTGCAGTGGGGCTGCACAACTCTCCCACACCTAAGAATGTGTTCTGGAATTCTGAGTGCAGGAAAGTTCCTCCAACTGACAGCAGCGCCTGGGTTCTAATTGAATCCCTTTGCTTGTCTTCCCTGATGGAAAGCCTAGGCGGGAGTGCGGGGGAAAGTGTGGTTTGGGCTCCAAAACCAAGTATTGGCGATGACCTCTCTATGGTTTGTGGAGGTGTTTAAACTACATCCCTAACCTGGGAACACCTGTGCCCCCATAAAGATCTGTGGAGTCTGTTTCCACACCTCCAGCACACACACGAACACTTGCACAGTTATCCTGAGAGTGGGCAGCCTCCTCCAACTGAGAGCAGGGCCTTGGTTCTTATATAATCGCTTAACTTGTCTACCCTGTTTGGTTGCCTGATACGGAGTGCTGGGGAAAGGGTGGGTTGGGCTCTAAATCCAAGTATTAGCGAGTGCTTCTCCATGGGATTTGGAGGTTATTAACCAAAAGCCCACAACATGGGAATACCTGTGCTCCTTGAAAAAAGCGTGGACTCTGTATCCCCACCACCAGAACACACATGAAGAAGTTTTCTGCTATCCTGAGTGTGGGCTGGCAATTTCAGGTGACAGAAGCGGCTGGGTTCTAATAGAATCCCTTAGCTTGTAATCCCTGAGTGTTTCCCTAGGACTGACTCTGAGAGAAACCTGGGGGTTGGGCTTTGAGGCCAAATAGTAGCGAGTGTCCCCGAAGGACTGAGGAAGTATTTAGATGAATTCTCCATAAAGGGAAACACCTGAGCACCCATTCATCTGCGTGGAGTGGGGCTTCAAATCTCCCCACCACACAAGGTTGGGTTCCAGTATCCTGAGGGTGGGGTAGTTCCTCCAGCTGACATCAGCGTCTTGGTTTGAATAGAATCCCTTTGCTTGTCTTCCCTGATGGTTTGCCTAGGCCAGTGTGTGGTTGAAAGTGGGATTTGGGATCTAAAACTAAGTATTAGCGTGTGCCTCTCCATGGGTAGTGGAGATGTTTAAACTACAACCCACAACTTGGGAATTACTGTGACCCCTGAAAAATGCGTGTGCTATGTTTCCCCACGTCCAGCACACACAGGAAGAAGTGTTCTGGGTTTGTGAGTGTGGGGAGGTTCCTCCAACAGACAGCAGCACCTGGGTTGTAATAGAATCCCTTAGCTTGACTTCCCTAAGTGTTTTCCTAGGCCTAGCAGTAAGCGATGGTGGGGGATGGCCTCTAAAGCCAAGTATTAGCGAGTGCATCTCTGAGGGTAGTGGAGGGTTTTAAACTACTTCCCCAACCTTGGAACACCTGTGCCCCATAAAGATGCGTGGAATCTGTTTCCCCACCTCCAGCACACACACGGAGACGTGCTCAGGTATCCTGATTGTGGGGAGGCTCCTCCAAATGACAGCAGCGCCTGGGTTCTAAAATAATCCCTTAGCTTGGCTTCCCTGATGGCATGCCAAGGCTGGAGAGTGGGGGTAAGTGGGGGTTGGGCTCTAAACCAAGTATAAGCGAGAGCCTATCCATGGGATGTGGGTTTTTAACCTACAACCCACAAACATGGAATAAATGTGCCCCCTGAAAGATGCTTTGACTGTTTCCCTACATCCAACACACACACGAAGATGTGTTCTTGTATTCTGAGTGTGGGGATGTTCCTCAAACTGACAGCAGCACCTGGATTCTATTAGTATCCCTTAGCTTCTGTTCCCTGAGTGTTCTTTTAGGCCAGGCCATGAGGGAAAGCTGGGGGTTGGGCTTGGAGGCCACGTAGCAGTGAGTGCCCCCTGATCCATTGAGGAAGTTCTTAGAGGACTTCTCCCTAAAGGGAACACCTTTTCCTGCATTCATCTGGGTGCAGTGGGGCTGCACATCTCTCCCACACCTAAGAATGTGTTCTGGAATTCTGAGTGCATGGAAGTTCCTCCAACTGACAGCAGCGCCTGGGTTCTAATTGAATCCCTTTGCTTGTCTTCCCTGATGGAAAGCCTAGGCGGGAGTGCGGGGGAAAGTGTGGTTTGGGCTCCAAAACCAAGTATTTGCGATGACCTCTCTATGGTTTGTGGAGGTGTTTAAACTACATCCCTAACCTGGGAACACCTGTGCCCCCATAAAGATCCGTGGAGTCTGTTTCCACACCTCCAGCACACACACGAACACTTGCACAGTTATCCTGAGAGTGGGCAGCCTCCTCCAACTGAGAGCAGGGCCTTGGTTCTTATAAAATCGCTTAACTTGCCTACCCTGTTTGGTTGCCTGATACGGAGTGCTGGGGAAAGGGTGGGTTGGGCTCTAAATCCAAGTATTAGCGAGTGCTTATCCATGGGATTTGGAGGTTATTAACCAAAAGCCCACAACATGGGAATACCTGTGCTCCTTGAAAAAAGCGTGGACTCTGTATCCCCACCACCAGAACACACATGAAGAAGTTTTCTGCTATCCTGAGTGTGGGCTGGCAATTTCAGGTGACAGAAGCGGCTGGGTTCTAATAGAATCCCTTAGCTTGTAATCCCTGAGTGTTTCCCTAGGACTGACTCTGAGAGAAACCTGGGGGTTGGGCTTTGAGGCCAAATAGTAGCGAGTGTCCCCGATGGACTGAGGAAGTATTTAGATGAATTCTCCATAAAGGGAAACACCTGAGCACCCATTCATCTGCGTGGAGTGGGGCTTCAAATCTCCCCACCACACAAGGTTGGGTTCCAGTATCCTGAGGGTGGGGTAGTTCCTCCAACTGACATCAGCGTCTTGGTTTGAATAGAATCCCTTTGCTTGTGTTCCCTGATGGTTTGCCTAGGCCAGTGTGTGGTTGAAAGTGGGATTTGGGATCTAAAACTAAGTATTAGCGTGTGCCTCTCCATGGGTAGTGGAGATGTTTAAACTACAACCCACAACTTGGGAATTACTGTGACCCCTGAAAAATGCGTGTGCTATGTTTCCCCACGTCCAGCACACACAGGAAGAAGTTTTCTGGGGTTCTGAGTGTGGGGAGGTTCCTCCAACAGACAGCAGCACCTGGGTTGTAATAGAATCCCTTAGCTTGACTTCCCTAAGTGTTTTCCTAGGCCTAGCAGTAAGCGATGGTGGGGGATGGGCTCTAAAGCCAAGTATTAGCGAGTGCATCTCTGTGGGTAGTGGAGGGTTTTAAACTACTTCCCCAACCTTGGAACACCTGTGCCCCATAAAGATGCGTGGAATCTGTTTCCCCACCTCCAGCACACACACGGAGACGTGCTCAGGTATCCTGATTGTGGGGAGGCTCCTCCAAATGACAGCAGCGCCTGGGTTCTAAAAGAATCCCTTAGCTTGTCTTCCCTGATGGCATGCCTAGGCTGGAGAGTGGGGGAAAGTGGGGGTTGGGCTCTAAACCAAGGATAAGCGAGAGCCTATCCATGGGATGTGGGTTTTTAACCTACAACCCACAACCATGGAATAAATGTGCCCCCTGAAAGATGCTTTGACTGTTTCCCTACATCCAGCACACACACGAAGATGTGTTCTGGTATTCTGAGTGTGGGGAAGTTCCTAAAACTGACAGCAGCACCTGGATTCTATTAGTATCCCTTAGCTTCTGTTCCCTGAGTGTTCTCTTAGACCTGGCCATGAGGGAAAGCTGTGGGTTGGGCTTGGAGGCCACGTAGCAGTGAGTGCCCCCTGATCCATTGAGGAAGTACTTAGAGGACTTCTCCCTTAACGGAACACCTTTTCCTCCATTCATCTGGGTGCAGTGGGGCTGCACATCTCTCCCACACCTAAGAATGTGTTCTGGAATCCTGAGTGCAGGAAAGTTCCTCCAACTGACAGCAGCGCCTTGGTTCTAATTGAATCCCTTTGCTTGTCTTCCCTGACGGAAAGCCTAGGCGGGAGTTCGGGGAAAAGTGTGGTTTGGGCTCCAAAACCAAGTATTTGCGATGACCTCTCTATGGTTTGTGGAGGTGTTTAAACTACATCCCTAACCTGGGAACACCTGTGCCCCCATAAAGATCCGTGGAGTCTGTTTCCACACCTCCAGCACACACACGAACACTTGCACAGTTATCCTGAGAGTGGGCAGCCTCCTCCAACTGAGAGCAGGGCCTTGGTTCTTATAAAATCGCTTAACTTGCCTACCCTGTTTGGTTGCCTGATACGGAGTGTTGGGGAAAGGGTGGGTTGGGCTCTAAATCCAAGTATTAGCGAGTGCTTCTCCATGGGATTTGGAGGTTATTAACCAAAAGCCCACAACATGGGAATACCTGTGCTCCTTGAAAAAAGCGTGGACTCTGTATCCCCACCACCAGAACACACATGAAGAAGTTTTCTGCTATCCTGAGTGTGGGCTGGCAATTTCAGGTGACAGAAGCGGCTGGGTTCTAATAGGATCCCTTAGCTTGTAATCCCTGAGTGTTTCCCTAGGACTGACTCTGAGAGAAACCTGGGGGTTGGGCTTTGAGGCCAAATAGAAGCGAGTGTCCCCGAAGGACTGAGGAAGTATTTAGATGAATTCTCCATAAAGGGAAACACCTGAGCACCCATTCATCTGCGTGGAGTGGGGCTTCAAATCTCCCCACCACACAAGGTTGGGTTCCAGTATCCTGAGGGTGGGGTAGTTCCTCCAACTGACATCAGCGTCTTGGTTTGAATAGAATCCCTTTGCTTGTCTTCCCTGATGGTTTGCCTAGGCCAGTGTGTGGTTGAAAGTGGGATTTGGGATCTAAAACTAAGTATTAGCGTGTGCCTCTCCATGGGTAGTGGAGATGTTTAAACTACAACCCACAACTTGGGAATTACTGTGACCCCTGAAAAATGCGTGTGCTATGTTTCCCCACGACCAGCACACACAGGAAGAAGTGTTCTGGGGTTGTGAGTGTGGGGAGGTTCCTCCAACAGACAGCAGCACCTGGGTTGTAATAGAATCCCTTCGCTTGACTTCCCTAAGTGTTTTCCTAGGCCTAGCAGTAAGCGATGGTGGGGGATGGGCTCTAAAGCCAAGTATTAGCGAGTGCATCTCTGTGGGTAGTGGAGGGTTTTAAACTACTTCCCCAACCTTGGAACACCTGTGCCCCATAAAGATGCGTGGAATCTGTTTCCCCACCTCCAGCACACACACGGAGACGTGCTCAGGTATCCTGATTGTGGGGAGGCTCCTCCAAATGACAGCAGCGCCTGGGTTCTAAAAGGATCCCTTAGCTTCTCTTCCCTGATGGCATGCCTAGGCTGGAGAGTGGGGGAAAGTGGTTGTTGGGCTCTAAACCAAGGATAAGCGAGAGCCTATCCATGGGATGTGGGTTTTTAACCTACAACCCACAACCATGGAATAAATGTGCCCCCTGAAAGATGCTTTGACTGTTTCCCTACATCCAGCACACACACGAAGATGTGTTCTTGTATTCTGAGTGTGGGGAAGTTCCTCAAAATGACAGCAGCACCTGGATTCTATAAGTATCCCTTAGCTTCTGTTCCCTGAGTGTTCTTTTAGGCCAGGCCATGAGGGAAAGCTGGGGGTTGGGCTTGGAGGCCACGTAGCAGTGAGTGCCCCCTGATCCATTGAGGAATTACTTAGAGGACTTCTCCCTAAACGGAACACCTTTTCCTCCATTGATCTGGGTGCAGTGGGGCTGCACAAATCTCCCACACCTAAGAATGTGTTCTGGAATCCTGAGTGCAGGAAAGTTCCTCCAACTGACAGCAGCGCCTGGGTTCTAATTGAATTCCTATGCTTGTCTTCCCTGTCGGAAAGCCTAGGCGGGAGTTCGGGGAAAAGTGTGGTTTGGGCTCCAAAACCAAGTATTTGCGATGACCTCTCTATGGTTTGTGGAGGTGTTTAAACTACATCCCTAACCTGGGAACACCTGTGCCCCCATAAAGATCCGTGGAGTCTGTTTCCACACCTCCAGCACACACACGAACACTTGCACAGTTATCCTGAGAGTGGGCAGCCTCCTCCAACTGAGAGCAGGGCCTTGGTTCTTATAAAATCGCTTAACTTGTCTACCCTGTTTGGTTGCCTGATACGGAGTGCTGGGGAAAGGGTGGGTTGGGCTCTAAATCCAAGTATTAGCGAGTGCTTCTCCATGGGATTTGGAGGTTATTAACCAAAAGCCCACAACATGGGAATACCTGTGCTCCTTGAAAAAAGCGTGGACTCTGTATCCCCACCACCAGAACACACATGAAGAAGTTTTCTGCTATCCTGAGTGTGGGCTGGCAATTTCAGGTGACAGAAGCGGCTGGGTTCTAATAGAATCCCTTAGCTTGTAATCCCTGAGTGTTTCCCTAGGACTGACTCTGAGAGAAACCTGGGGGTTGGGCTTTGAGGCCAAATAGTAGCGAGTTTCCCCGATGGACTGAGGAAGTATTTAGATGAATTCTCCATAAAGGGAAACACCTGAGCACCCATTCATCTGCGTGGAGTGGGGCTTCAAATCTCCCCACCACACAAGGTTGGGTTCCAGTATCCTGAGGGTGGGGTAGTTCCTCCAACTGACATCAGCGTCTTGGTTTGAATAGAATCCCTCTGCTTGTCTTCCCTGATTTTTTGTCTAGGCCAGTGTGTGGTTGAAAGTGGGATTTGGGATTTAAAACTCAGTATTAGCGTGTGCCTCTCCATGGGTAGTGGAGATGTTTAAACTACAACCCACAACTTGGGAATTACTGTGACCCCTGAAAAATGCGTGTGCTATGTTTCCCCACGTCCAGCACACACAGGAAGAAGTGTTCTGGGGTTCTGAGTGTGGGGAGGTTCCTCCAACAGACAGCAGCACCTGGGTTGTAATAGAATCCCTTAGCTTGACTTCCCTAAGTGTTTTCCTAGGCCTAGCAGTAAGCGATGGTGGGGGATGGGCTCTAAAGCCAAGTATTAGCGAGTGCATCTCTGTGGGTAGTGGAGGGTTTTAAACTACTTCCCCAACCTTGGAACACCTGTGCCCCATAAAGATGCGTGGAATCTGTTTCCCCACCTCCAGCACACACACGGAGACGTGCTCAGGTATCCTGATTGTGGGGAGGCTCCTCCAAATTACAGCAGCGCCTGGGTTCTAAAAGAATCCCTTAGCTTGTCTTCCCTGATGGCATGCCTAGGCTGGAGAGTGGGGGAAAGTGGGGGTTGGGCTCTAAACCAAGTATAAGCGAGAGCCTATCCATGGGATGTGGGTTTTTAACCTACAACCCACAACCATGGAATAAATGTGCCCCCTGAAAGATGCTTTGACTGTTTCCCTACATTCAGCACACACTCGAAGATGTGTTCTGTTATTCTGAGTGTGGGGAAGTTCCTCAAACTGACAGCAGCACCTGGATTCTATTAGTATCCCTTAGCTTCTGTTCCCTGAGTGTTCTTTTAGGCCAGGCCATGAGGGAAAGCTGGGGGTTGGGCTTGGAGGCCACGTAGCAGTGAGTGCCCCCTGATCCATTGAGGAAGTACTTAGAGGAATTGTCCCTAAAGGGAACACCTTTTCCTGCATTCATCTGGGTGCAGTGGGGCTGCACAACTCTCCCACACCTAAGAATGTGTTCTGGAATTCTGAGTGCAGGGAAGTTCCTCCAACTGACAGCAGCGCCTGGGTTCTAATTGAATCCCTTTGCTTGTCTTCCCTGATGGAAAGCCTAGGCGGGAGTGCGGGGGAAAGTGTGGTTTGGGCTCCAAAACCAAGTATTGGCGATGACCTCTCTATGGTTTGTGGAGGTGTTTAAACTACATCCCTAACCTGGGAACACCTGTGCCCCCATAAAGATCCGTGGAGTCTGTTTCCACACCTCCAGCACACACACGAACACTTGCACAGTTATCCTGAGAGTGGGCAGCCTCCTCCAACTGAGAGCAGGGCCTTGGTTCTTATAAAATCGCTTAACTTGTCTACCCTGTTTGGTTGCCTGATACGGAGTGCTGGGGAAAGGGTGGGTTGGGCTCTAAATCCAAGTATTAGCGAGTGCTTCTCCATGGGATTTGGAGGTTATTAACCAAAAGCCCACAACATGGGAATACCTGTGCTCCTTGAAAAAAGCGTGGACTCTGTATCCCCACCACCAGAACACACATGAAGAAGTTTTCTGCTATCCTGAGTGTGGGCTGGCAATTTCAGGTGACAGAAGCGGCTGGGTTCTAATAGAATCCCTTAGCTTGTAATTCCTGAGTGTTTCCCTAGGACTGACTCTGAGAGAAACCTGGGGGTTGGGCTTTGAGGCCAAATAGTAGCGAGTGTCCCCGATGGACTGAGGAAGTATTTAGATGAATTCTCCATAAAGGGAAACACCTGAGCACCCATTCATCTGCGTGGAGTGGGGCTTCAAATCTCCCCACCACACAAGGTTGGGTTCCAGTATCCTGAGGGTGGGGTAGTTCCTCCAACTGACATCAGCGTCTTGGTTTGAATAGAATCCCTTTGCTTGTCTTCCCTGATGGTTTGCCTAGGCCAGTGTGTGGTTGAAAGTGGGATTTGGGATCTAAAACTAAGTATTAGCGTGTGCCTCTCCATGGGTAGTGGAGATGTTTAAACTACAACCCACAACTTGGGAATTACTGTGACCCCTGAAAAATGCGTCTGCTATGTTTCCCCACGTCCAGCGCACACAGGAAGAAGTGTTCTGGGGTTCTGAGTGTGGGGAGGTTCCTCCAACTGACAGCAGCACCTGGGTTGTAATAGAATCCCTTAGCTTGACTTCCCTAAGTGTTTTCCTAGGCCTAGCAGTAAGCGATGGTGGGGGATGGGCTCTAAAGCCAAGTATTAGCGAGTGCATCTCTGTGGGTAGTGGAGGGTTTTAAACTACTTCCCCAACCTTGGAACACCTGTGCCCCATAAAGATGCGTGGAATCTGTTTCCCCACCTCCAGCACACACACGGAGACGTGCTCAGGTATCCTGATTGTGGGGAGGCTCCTCCAAATGACAGCAGCGCCTGGGTTCTAAAAGAATCCCTTAGCTTGTCTTCCCTGATGGCATGCCTAGGCTGGAGAGTGGGGGAAAGTGGGGGTTGGGCTCTAAACCAAGTATAAGCGAGAGCCTATCCATGGGATGTGGGTTTTTAACCTACAACCCACAACCATGGAATAAATGTGCCCCCTGAAAGATGCTTTGACTGTTTCCCTACATTCAGCACACACACGAAGATGTGTTCTGTTATTCTGAGTGTGGGGAAGTTCCTCAAACTGACAGCAGCACCTGGATTCTATTAGTATCCCTTAGCTTCTGTTCCCTGAGTGTTCTTTTAGGCCAGGCCATGAGGGAAAGCTGGGGGTTGGGCTTGGAGGCCACGTAGCAGTGAGTGCCCCCTGATCCATTGAGGAAGTACTTAGAGGACTTGTCCCTAAAGGGAACACCTTTTCCTGCATTCATCTGGGTGCAGTGGGGCTGCACAACTCTCCCACACCTAAGAATGTGTTCTGGAATTCTGAGTGCAGGGAAGTTCCTCCAACTGACAGCAGCGCCTGGGTTCTAATTGAATCCCTTTGCTTGTCTTCCCTGATGGAAAGCCTAGGCGGGAGTGCGGGGGAAAGTGTGGTTTGGGCTCCAAAACCAAGTATTGGCGATGACCTCTCTATGGTTTGTGGAGGTGTTTAAACTACATCCCTAACCTGGGAACACCTGTGCCCCCATAAAGATCCGTGGAGTCTGTTTCCACACCTCCAGCACACACACGAACACTTGCACAGTTATCCTGAGAGTGGGCAGCCTCCTCCAACTGAGAGCAGGGCCTTGGTTCTTATAAAATCGCTTAACTTGTCTACCCTGTTTGGTTGCCTGATACGGAGTGCTGGGGAAAGGGTGGGTTGGGCTCTAAATCCAAGTATTAGCGAGTGCTTCTCCATGGGATTTGGAGGTTATTAACCAAAAGCCCACAACATGGGAATACCTGTGCTCCTTGAAAAAAGCGTGGACTCTGTATCCCCACCACCAGAACACACATGAAGAAGTTTTCTGCTATCCTGAGTGTGGGCTGGCAATTTCAGGTGACAGAAGCGGCTGGGTTCTAATAGAATCCCTTAGCTTGTAATTCCTGAGTGTTTCCCTAGGACTGACTCTGAGAGAAACCTGGGGGTTGGGCTTTGAGGCCAAATAGTAGCGAGTGTCCCCGATGGACTGAGGAAGTATTTAGATGAATTCTCCATAAAGGGAAACACCTGAGCACCCATTCATCTGCGTGGAGTAGGGCTTCAAATCTCCCCACCACACAAGGTTGGGTTCCAGTATCCTGAGGGTGGGGTAGTTCCTCCAACTGACATCAGCGTCTTGGTTTGAATAGAATCCCTTTGCTTGTCTTCCCTGATGGTTTGCCTAGGCCAGTGTGTGGTTGAAAGTGGGATTTGGGATCTAAAACTAAGTATTAGCGTGTGCCTCTCCATGGGTAGTGGAGATGTTTAAACTACAACCCACAACTTGGGAATTACTGTGACCCCTGAAAAATGCGTCTGCTATGTTTCCCCACGTCCAGCGCACACAGGAAGAAGTGTTCTGGGGTTGTGAGTGTGGGGAGGTTCCTCCAACAGACAGCAGCACCTGGGTTGTAATAGAATCCCTTAGCATGACTTCCCTAAGTGTTTTCCTAGGCCTAGCAGTAAGCGATGGTGGGGGATGGGCTCTAAAGCCAAGTATTAGCGAGTGCATCTCTGTGGGTAGTGGAGGGTTTTAAACTACTTCCCCAACCTTGGAACACCTGTGCCCCATAAAGATGCGTGGAATCTGTTTCCCCACCTCCAGCACACACACGGAGACGTGCTCAGGTATCCTGATTGTGGGGAGGCTCCTCCAAATGACAGCAGCGCCTGGGTTCTAAAAGAATCCCTTAGCTTGTCTTCCCTGATGGCATGGCCAGGCTGCAGAGTGGGGGAAAGTGGGGGTTGGGCTCTAAAGCAAGTATAAGCGAGAGCCTATCCATGGGATGTGGGTTTTTAACCTACAACCCACAACCATGGAATAAATGTGCCCCCTGAAATATGCTTTGACTGTTTCCCTACATTCAGCACACACACGAAGATGTGTTCTGTTATTCTGAGTGTGGGGAAGTTCCTCAAACTGACAGCAGCACCTGGATTCTATTAGTATCCCTTAGCTTCTGTTCCCTGAGTGTTCTTTTAGGCCAGGCCATGAGGGAAAGCTGGGGGTTGGGCTTGGAGGCCACGTAGCAGTGAGTGCCCCCTGATCCATTGAGGAAGTACTTAGAGGACTTGTCCCTAAAGGGAACACCTTTTCCTGCATTCATCTGGGTGCAGTGGGGCTGCACAACTCTCCCACACCTAAGAATGTGTTCTGGAATTCTGAGTGCAGGAAAGTTCCTCCAACTGACAGCAGCGCCTGGGTTCTAATTGAATCCCTTTGCTTGTCTTCCCTGATGGAAAGCCTAGGCGGGAGTGTGGGGGAAAGTGCGGTTTGGGCTCCAAAACCAAGTATTGGCGATGACCTCTCTATGGTTTGTGGAGGTGTTTAAACTACATCCCTAACCTGGGAACACCTGTGCCCCCATAAAGATCCGTGGAGTCTGTTTCCACACCTCCAGCACACACACGAACACTTGCACAGTTATCCTGAGAGTGGGCAGCCTCCTCCAACTGAGAGCAGGGCCTTGGTTCTTGTAAAATCGCTTAACTTGTCTACCCTGTTTGGTTGCCTGATACGGAGTGCTGGGGAAAGGGTGGGTTGGGCTCTAAATCCAAGTATTAGCGAGTGCTTCTCCATGGGATTTGGAGGTTATTAACCAAAAGCCCACAACATGGGAATACCTGTGCTCCTTGAAAAAAGCGTGGACTCTGTATCCCCACCACCAGAACACACATGAAGAAGTTTTCTGCTATCCTGAGTGTGGGCTGGCAATTTCAGGTGACAGAAGCGGCTGGGTTCTAATAGAATCCCTTAGCTTGTAATCCCTGAGTGTTTCCCTAGGACTGACTCTGAGAGAAACCTGGGGGTTGGGCTTTGAGGCCAAATAGAAGCGAGTGTCCCCGATGGACTGAGGAAGTATTTAGATGAATTCTCCATAAAGGGAAACACCTGAGCACCCATTCATCTGCGTGGAGTGGGGCTTCAAATCTCCCCACCACACAAGGTTGGGTTCCAGTATCCTGAGGGTGGGGTAGTTCCTCCAACTGACATCAGCGTCTTGGTTTGAATAGAATCCCTTTGCTTGTCTTCCCTGATGGTTTGCCTAGGCCAGTGTGTGGTTGAAAGTGGGATTTGGGATCTAAAACTAAGTATTAGCGTGTGCCTCTCCATGGGTAGTGGAGATGTTTAAACTACAACCCACAACTTGGGAATTACTGTGACCCCTGAAAAATGCGTGTGCTATGTTTCCCCACGACCAGCACACACAGGAAGAAGTGTTCTGGGGTTGTGAGTGTGGGGAGGTTCCTCCAACAGACAGCAGCACCTGGGTTGTAATAGAATCCCTTAGCTTGACTTCCCTAAGTGTTTTCCTAGGCCTAGCAGTAAGCGATGGTGGGGGATGGGCTCTAAAGCCAAGTATTAGCGAGTGCATCTCTGTGGGTAGTGGAGGGTTTTAAACTACTTCCCCAACCTTGGAACACCTGTGCCCCATAAAGATGCGTGGAATCTGTTTCCCCACCTCCAGCACACACACGGAGACGTGCTCAGGTATCCTGATTGTGGGGAGGCTCCTCCAAATGACAGCAGCGCCTGGGTTCTAAAAGAATCCCTTAGCTTGTCTTCCCTGATGGCATGCCTAGGCTGGAGAGTGGGGGAAAGTGGGGGTTGGGCTCTAAACCAAGTATAAGCGAGAGCCTATCCATGGGATGTGGGTTTTTAACCTACAACCCACAACCATGGAATAAATGTGCCCCCTGAAAGATGCTTTGACTGTTTCCCTACATTCAGCACACACACGAAGATGTGTTCTGTTATTCTGAGTGTGGGGAAGTTCCTCAAACTGACAGCAGCACCTGGATTCTATTAGTATCCCTTAGCTTCTGTTCCCTGAGTGTTCTTTTAGGCCAGGCCATGAGGGAAAGCTGGGGGTTGGGCTTGGAGGCCACGTAGCAGTGAGTGCCCCCTGATCCATTGAGGAAGTACTTAGAGGACTTGTCCCTAAAGGGAACACCTTTTCCTGCATTCATCTGGGTGCAGTGGGGCTGCACAACTCTCCCACACCTAAGAATGTGTTCTGGAATTCTGAGTGCAGGGAAGTTCCTCCAACTGACAGCAGCGCCTGGGTTCTAATTGAATCCCTTTGCTTGTCTTCCCTGATGGAAAGCCTAGGCGGGAGTGCGGGGGAAAGTGTGGTTTGGGCTCCAAAACCAAGTATTGGCGATGACCTCTCTATGGTTTGTGGAGGTGTTTAAACTACATCCCTAACCTGGGAACACCTGTGCCCCCATAAAGATCCGTGGAGTCTGTTTCCACACCTCCAGCACACACACGAACACTTGCACAGTTATCCTGAGAGTGGGCAGCCTCCTCCAACTGAGAGCAGGGCCTTGGTTCTTATAAAATCGCTTAACTTGTCTACCCTGTTTGGTTGCCTGATACGGAGTGCTGGGGAAAGGGTGGGTTGGGCTCTAAATCCAAGTATTAGCGAGTGCTTCTCCATGGGATTTGGAGGTTATTAACCAAAAGCCCACAACATGGGAATACCTGTGCTCCTTGAAAAAAGCGTGGACTCTGTATCCCCACCACCAGAACACACATGAAGAAGTTTTCTGCTATCCTGAGTGTGGGCTGGCAATTTCAGGTGACAGAAGCGGCTGGGTTCTAATAGAATCCCTTAGCTTGTAATTCCTGAGTGTTTCCCTAGGACTGACTCTGAGAGAAACCTGGGGGTTGGGCTTTGAGGCCAAATAGTAGCGAGTGTCCCCGATGGACTGAGGAAGTATTTAGATGAATTCTCCATAAAGGGAAACACCTGAGCACCCATTCATCTGCGTGGAGTGGGGCTTCAAATCTCCCCACCACACAAGGTTGGGTTCCAGTATCCTGAGGGTGGGGTAGTTCCTCCAACTGACATCAGCGTCTTGGTTTGAATAGAATCCCTTTGCTTGTCTTCCCTGATGGTTTGCCTAGGCCAGTGTGTGGTTGAAAGTGGGATTTGGGATCTAAAACTAAGTATTAGCGTGTGCCTCTCCATGGGTAGTGGAGATGTTTAAACTACAACCCACAACTTGGGAATTACTGTGACCCCTGAAAAATGCGTCTGCTATGTTTCCCCACGTCCAGCGCACACAGGAAGAAGTGTTCTGGGGTTGTGAGTGTGGGGAGGTTCCTCCAACAGACATCAGCACCTGGGTTGTAATAGAATCCCTTAGCATGACTTCCCTAAGTGTTTTCCTAGGCCTAGCAGTAAGCGATGGTGGGGGATGGGCTCTAAAGCCAAGTATTAGCGAGTGCATCTCTGTGGGTAGTGGAGGGTTTTAAACTACTTCCCCAACCTTGGAACACCTGTGCCCCATAAAGATGCGTGGAATCTGTTTCCCCACCTCCAGCACACACACGGAGACGTGCTCAGGTATCCTGATTGTGGGGAGGCTCCTCCAAATGACAGCAGCGCCTGGGTTCTAAAAGAATCCCTTAGCTTGTCTTCCCTGATGGCATGGCCAGGCTGCAGAGTGGGGGAAAGTGGGGGTTGGGCTCTAAAGCAAGTATAAGCGAGAGCCTATCCATGGGATGTGGGTTTTTAACCTACAACCCACAACCATGGAATAAATGTGCCCCCTGAAATATGCTTTGACTGTTTCCCTACATTCAGCACACACACGAAGATGTGTTCTGTTATTCTGAGTGTGGGGAAGTTCCTCAAACTGACAGCAGCACCTGGATTCTATTAGTATCCCTTAGCTTCTGTTCCCTGAGTGTTCTTTTAGGCCAGGCCATGAGGGAAAGCTGGGGGTTGGGCTTGGAGGCCACGTAGCAGTGAGTGCCCCCTGATCCATTGAGGAAGTACTTAGAGGACTTGTCCCTAAAGGGAACACCTTTTCCTGCATTCATCTGGGTGCAGTGGGGCTGCACAACTCTCCCACACCTAAGAATGTGTTCTGGAATTCTGAGTGCAGGAAAGTTCCTCCAACTGACAGCAGCGCCTGGGTTCTAATTGAATCCCTTTGCTTGTCTTCCCTGATGGAAAGCCTAGGCGGGAGTGTGGGGGAAAGTGCGGTTTGGGCTCCAAAACCAAGTATTGGCGATGACCTCTCTATGGTTTGTGGAGGTGTTTAAACTACATCCCTAACCTGGGAACACCTGTGCCCCCATAAAGATCCGTGGAGTCTGTTTCCACACCTCCAGCACACACACGAACACTTGCACAGTTATCCTGAGAGTGGGCAGCCTCCTCCAACTGAGAGCAGGGCCTTGGTTCTTATAAAATCGCTTAACTTGTCTACCCTGTTTGGTTGCCTGATACGGAGTGCTGGGGAAAGGGTGGGTTGGGCTCTAAATCCAAGTATTAGCGAGTGCTTCTCCATGGGATTTGGAGGTTATTAACCAAAAGCCCACAACATGGGAATACCTGTGCTCCTTGAAAAAAGCGTGGACTCTGTATCCCCACCACCAGAACACACATGAAGAAGTTTTCTGCTATCCTGAGTGTGGGCTGGCAATTTCAGGTGACAGAAGCGGCTGGGTTCTAATAGAATCCCTTAGCTTGTAATCCCTGAGTGTTTCCCTAGGACTGACTCTGAGAGAAACCTGGGGGTTGGGCTTTGAGGCCAAATAGAAGCGAGTGTCCCCGATGGACTGAGGAAGTATTTAGATGAATTCTCCATAAAGGGAAACACCTGAGCACCCATTCATCTGCGTGGAGTGGGGCTTCAAATCTCCCCACCACACAAGGTTGGGTTCCAGTATCCTGAGGGTGGGGTAGTTCCTCCAACTGACATCAGCGTCTTGGTTTGAATAGAATCCCTTTGCTTGTCTTCCCTGATGGTTTGCCTAGGCCAGTGTGTGGTTGAAAGTGGGATTTGGGATCTAAAACTAAGTATTAGCGTGTGCCTCTCCATGGGTAGTGGAGATGTTTAAACTACAACCCACAACTTGGGAATTACTGTGACCCCTGAAAAATGCGTGTGCTATGTTTCCCCACGACCAGCACACACAGGAAGAAGTGTTCTGGGGTTGTGAGTGTGGGGAGGTTCCTCCAACAGACAGCAGCACCTGGGTTGTAATAGAATCCCTTAGCTTGACTTCCCTAAGTGTTTTCCTAGGCCTAGCAGTAAGCGATGGTGGGGGATGGGCTCTAAAGCCAAGTATTAGCGAGTGCATCTCTGTGGGTAGTGGAGGGTTTTAAACTACTTCCCCAACCTTGGAACACCTGTGCCCCATAAAGATGCGTGGAATCTGTTTCCCCACCTCCAGCACACACACGGAGACGTGCTCAGGTATCCTGATTGTGGGGAGGCTCCTCCAAATGACAGCAGCGCCTGGGTTCTAAAAGAATCCCTTAGCTTGTCTTCCCTGATGGCATGCCTAGGCTGGAGAGTGGGGGAAAGTGGGGGTTGGGCTCTAAACCAAGGATAAGCGAGAGCCTATCCATGGGATGTGGGTTTTTAACCTACAACCCACAACCATGGAATAAATGTGCCCCCTGAAAGATGCTTTGACTGTTTCCCTACATCCAGCACACACACGAAGATGTGTTCTTGTATTCTGAGTGTGGGGAAGTTCCTCAAACTGACAGCAGCACCTGGATTCTATAAGTATCCCTAAGCTTCTGTTCCCTGAGTGTTCTTTTAGGCCAGGCCATGAGGGAAAGCTGGGGGTTGGGCTTGGAGGCCACGTAGCAGTGAGTGCCCCCTGATCCATTGAGGAAGTACTTAGAGGACTTCTCCCTAAACGGAACACCTTTTCCTGCATTCATCTGGGTGCAGTGGGGCTGCACAACTCTCCCACACCTAAGAATGTGTTCTGGAATTCTGAGTGCAGGGAAGTTCCTCCAACTGACAGCAGCGCCTGGGTTCTAATTGAATCCCTTTGCTTGTCTTACCTGACGGAAAGCCTAGGCGGGAGTTCGGGGAAAAGTGTGGTTTGGGCTCCAAAACCAAGTATTTGCGATGACCTCTCTATGGTTTGTGGAGGTGTTTAAACTACATCCCTAACCTGGGAACACCTGTGCCCCCATAAAGATCCGTGGAGTCTGTTTCCACACCTCCAGCACACACACGAACACTTGCACAGTTATCCTGAGAGTGGGCAGCCTCCTCCAACTGAGAGCAGGGCCTTGGTTCTTATAAAATCGCTTAACTTGTCTACCCTGTTTGGTTGCCTGATACGGAGTGCTGGGGAAAGGGTGGGTTGGGCTCTAAATCCAAGTATTAGCGAGTGCTTCTCCATGGGATTTGGAGGTTATTAACCAAAAGCCCACAACATGGGAATACCTGTGCTCCTTGAAAAAAGCGTGGACTCTGTATCCCCACCACCAGAAAACACATGAAGAAGTTTTCTGCTATCCTGAGTGTGGGCTGGCAATTTCAGGTGACAGAAGCGGCTGGGTTCTAATAGAATCCCTTAGCTTGTAATCCCTGAGTGTTTCCCTAGGACTGACTCTGAGAGAAACCTGGGGGTTGGCCTTTGAGGCCAAATACTAGCGAGTGTCCCCGATGGACTGAGGAAGTATTTAGATGAATTCTCCATAAAGGGAAACACCTGAGCACCCATTCATCTGCGTGGAGTGGGGCTTCAAATCTCCCCACCACACAAGGTTGGGTTCCAGTATCCTGAGGGTGGGGTAGTTCCTCCAACTGACATCAGCGTCTTGGTTTGAATAGAATCCCTTTGCTTGTCTTCCCTGATGGTTTGCCTAGGCCAGTGTGTGGTTGAAAGTGGGATTTGGGATCTAAAACTAAGTATTAGCGTGTGCCTCTCCATGGGTAGTGGAGATGTTTAAACTACAACCCACAACTTGGGAATTACTGTGACCCCTGAAAAATGCGTGTGCTATGTTTCCCCACGTCCAGCACACACAGGAAGAAGTGTTCTGGGTTTCTGATTGTGGGGAGGTTCCTCCAACAGACAGCAGCACCTGGGTTGTAATAGAATCCCTTAGCTTGACTTCCCTAAGTGTTTTCCTAGGCCTAGCACTAAGCGATGGTGGGGGATGGGCTCTAAAGCCAAGTATTAGCGAGTGCATCTCTGTGGGTAGTGGAGGGTTTTAAACTACTTCCCCAACCTTGGAACACCTGTGCCCCATAAAGATGCGTGGAATCTGTTTCCCCACCTCCAGCACACACACGGAGACGTGCTCAGGTATCCTGATTGTGGGGAGGCTCCTCCAAATGACAGCAGCGCCTGGGTTCTAAAAGAATCCCTTAGCTTGTCTTCCCTGATGGCATGCCTAGGCTGGAGAGTGGGGGAAAGTGGGGGTTGGGCTCTAAACCAAGGATAAGCGAGAGCCTATCCATGGGATGTGGGTTTTTAACCTACAACCCACAACCATGGAATAAATGTGCCCCCTGAAAGATGCTTTGACTGTTTCCCTACATTCAGCACACACACGAAGATGTGTTCTGTTATTCTGAGTGTGGGGAAGTTCCTCAAACTGACAGCAGCACCTGGATTCTATTAGTATCCCTTAGCTTCTGTTCCCTGAGTGTTCTTTTAGGCCAGGCCATGAGGGAAAGCTGGGGGTTGGGCTTGGAGGCCACGTAGCAGTGAGTGCCCCCTGATCCATTGAGGAAGTACTTAGAGGACTTGTCCCTAAAGGGAACACCTTTTCCTGCATTCATCTGGGTGCAGTGGGGCTGCACAACTCTCCCACACCTAAGAATGTGTTCTGGAATTCTGAGTGCAGGGAAGTTCCTCCAACTGACAGCAGCGCCTGGGTTCTAATTGAATTCCTTTGCTTGTCTTCCCTGTCGGAAAGCCTAGGCGGGAGTTCGGGGAAAAGTGTGGTTTGGGCTCCAAAACCAAGTATTTGCGATGACCTCTCTATGGTTTGTGGAGGTGTTTAAACTACATCCCTAACCTGGGAACACCTGTGCCCCCATAAAGATCCGTGGAGTCTGTTTCCACACCTCCAGCACACACACGAACACTTGCACAGTTATCCTGAGAGTGGGCAGCCTCCTCCAACTGAGAGCAGGGCCTTGGTTCTTATAAAATCGCTGAACTTGTCTACCCTGTTTGGTTGCCTGATACGGAGTGCTGGGGAAAGGGTGGGTTGGGCTCTAAATCCAAGTATTAGCGAGTGCTTCTCCATGGGATTTGGAGGTTATTAACCAAAAGCCCACAACATGGGAATACCTGTGCTCCTTGAAAAAAGCGTGGACTCTGTATCCCCACCACCAGAACACACATGAAGAAGTTTTCTGCTATCCTGAGTGTGGGCTGGCAATTTCAGGTGACAGAAGCGGCTGGGTTCTAATAGAATCCCTTAGCTTGTAATCCCTGAGTGTTTCCCTAGGACTGACTCTGAGAGAAACCTGGGGGTTGGCCTTTGAGGCCAAATACTAGCGAGTGTCCCCGATGGACTGAGGAAGTATTTAGATGAATTCTCCATAAAGGGAAACACCTGAGCACCCATTCATCTGCGTGGAGTGGGGCTTCAAATCTCCCCACCACACAAGGTTGGGTTCCAGTATCCTGAGGGTGGGGTAGTTCCTCCAACTGACATCAGCGTCTTGGTTTGAATAGAATCCCTTTGCTTGTCTTCCCTGATGGTTTGACTAGGCCAGTGTGTGGTTGAAAGTGGGATTTGGTATCTAAAACTAAGTATTAGCGTGTGCCTCTCCATGGGTAGTGGAGATGTTTAAACTACAACCCACAACTTGGGAATTACTGTGACCCCTGAAAAATGCGTGTGCTATGTTTCCCCACGTCCAGCACACACAGGAAGAAGTGTTCTGGGGTTCTGAGTGTGGGGAGGTTCCTCCAACAGACAGCAGCACCTGGGTTGTAATAGAATCCCTTAGCTTGACTTCCCTAAGTGTTTTCCTAGTCCTAGCACTAAGCGATGGTGGGGGATGGGCTCTAAAGCCAAGTATTAGCGAGTGCATCTCTGTGGGTAGTGGAGGGTTTTAAACTACTTCCCCAACCTTGGAACACCTGTGCCCCATAAAGATGCGTGGAATCTGTTTCCCCACCTCCAGCACACACACGGAGACGTGCTCAGGTATCCTGATTGTGGGGAGGCTCCTCCAAATGACAGCAGCGCCTGGGTTCTAAAAGAATCCCTTAGCTTGTCTTCCCTGATGGCATGCCTAGGCTGGAGAGTGGGGGAAAGTGGGGGTTGGGCTCTAAACCAAGGATAAGCGAGAGCCTATCCATGGGATGTGGGTTTTTAACCTACAACCCACAACCATGGAATAAATGTGCCCCCTGAAAGATGCTTTGACTGTTTCCCTACATCCAGCACACACACGAAGATGTGTTCTTGTATTCTGAGTGTGGGGAAGTTCCTCAAACTGACAGCAGCACCTGGATTCTATAAGTATCACTTAGCTTCTGTTCCCTGAGTGTTCTCTTAGACCAGGCCATGAGGGAAAGCTGGGGGTTGGGCTTGGAGGCCACGTAGCAGTGAGTGCCCCCTGATCCATTGAGGAAGTACTTAGAGGACTTCTCCCTAAACGGAACACCTTTTCCTCCATTGATCTGGGTGCAGTGGGGCTGCACAAATCTCCCACACCTAAGAATGTGTTCTGGAATCCTGAGTGCAGGAAAGTTCCTCCAACTGACAGCAGCACCTGGGTTCTAATTGAATTCCTTTGCTTGTCTTCCCTGACGGAAAGCCTAGGCCGGAGTTCGGGGAAATGTGTGGTTTGGGCTCCAAAACCAAGTATTTGCGATGACCTCTCTATGGTTTGTTTAGGTGTTTAAACTACATCCCTAACCTGGGAACACCTGTGCCCCCATAAAGATCCGTGGAGTCTGTTTCCACACCTCCAGCACACACACGAACACTTGCACAGTTATCCTGAGAGTGGGCAGCCTCCTCCAACTGAGAGCAGGGCCTTGGTTCTTATAAAATCGCTTAACTTGTCTACCCTGTTTGGTTGCCTGATACGGAGTGCTGGGGAAAGGGTGGGTTGGGCTCTAAATCCAAGTATTAGCGAGTGCTTCTCCATGGGATTTGGAGGTTATTAACCAAAAGCCCACAACATGGGAATATCTGTGCTCCTTGAAAAAAGCGTGGACTCTGTATCCCCACCACCAGAACACACATGAAGATGTTTTCTGCTATCCTGAGTGTGGGCTGGCAATTTCAGGTGACAGAAGGGGCTGGGTTCTAATAGAATCCCTTAGCTTGTAATCCCTGAGTGTTTCCCTAGGACTGACTCTGAGAGAAACCTGGGGGTTGGGCTTTGAGGCCAAATAGTAGCGAGTGTCCCCGATGGACTGAGGAAGTATTTAGATGAATTCTCCATAAAGGGAAACACCTGAGCACCCATTCATCTGCGTGGAGTGGGGCTTCAAATCTCCCCACCAGACAAGGTTGGGTTCCAGTATCCTGAGGGTGGGGTAGTTCCTCCAACTGACATCAGCGTCTTGGTTTGAATAGAATCCCTCTGCTTGTCTTCCCTGATGGTTTGCCTAGGCCAGTGTGTGGTTGAAAGTGGGATTTGGGATCTAAAACTAAGTATTAGCGTGTGCCTCTCCATGGGTAGTGGAGATGTTTAAACTACAACCCACAACTTGGGAATTACTGTGACCCCTGAAAAATGCGTCTGCTATGTTTCCCCACGTCCAGCACACACAGGAAGAAGTGTTCTGGGGTTCTGAGTGTGGGGAGGTTCCTCCAACAGACAGCAGCACCTGGGTTGTAATAGAATCCCTTAGCTTGACTTCCCTAAGTGTTTTCCTAGGCCTAGCTGTAAGCGATGGTAGGGGATGGGCTCTAAAGCCAAGTATTAGCGAGTGCATCTCTGTGGGTAGTGGAGGGTTTTAAACTACTTCCCCAACCTTGGAACACCTGTGCCCCATAAAGATGCGTGGAATCTGTTTCCCCACCTCCAGCACACACACGGAGACGTGCTCAGGTATCCTGATTGTGGGGAGGCTCCTCCAAATGACAGCAGCGCCTGGGTTCTAAAAGAATCCCTTAGCTTGTCTTCCCTGATGGCATGCCTAGGCTGGAGAGTGGGGGAAAGTGGTTGTTGGGCTTTAAACCAAGGATAAGCGAGAGCCTATCCATGGGATGTGGGTTTTTAACCTACAACCCACAACCATGGAATAAATGTGCCCCCTGAAAGATGCTTTGACTGTTTCCCTACATCCAGCACACACACGAAGATGTGTTCTTGTATTCTGAGTGTGGGGAAGTTCCTCAAACTGACAGCGGCACCTGGATTCTATAAGTATCACTTAGCTTCTGTTCCCTGAGTGTTCTTTTAGGCCAGGCCATGAGGGAAAGCTGGGGGTTGGGCTTGGAGGCCACGTAGCAGTGAGTGTCCCCTGATCCATTGAGGAAGTACTTAGAGGACTTCTCCCTAAACGGAACACCTTTTCCTCCATTGATCTGGGTGCAGTGGGGCTGCACAAATCTCCCACACCTAAGAATGTGTTCTGGAATCCTGAGTGCAGGAAAGTTCCTCCAACTGACAGCAGCACCTGGGTTCTAATTGAATTCCTTTGCTTGTCTTCCCTGACGGAAAGCCTAGGCCGGAGTTCGGGGAAAAGTGTGGTTTGGGCTCCAAAACCAAGTATTTGCGATGACCTCTCTATGGTTTGTGGAGGTGTTTAAACTACATCCCTAACCTGGGAACACCTGTGCCCCCATAAAGATCCGTGGAGTCTGTTTCCACACCTCCAGCACACACACGAACACTTGCACAGTTATCCTGAGAGTGGGCAGCCTCCTCCAACTGAGAGCAGGGCCTTGGTTCTTATATAATCGCTTAACTTGTCTGCCCTGTTTGGTTGCCTGATACGGAGTGCTGGGGAAAGGGTGGGTTGGGCTCTAAATCCAAGTATTAGCGAGGGCTTCTCCATGGGATTTGGAGGTTATTAACCAAAAGCCCACAACATGGGAATACCTGTGCTCCTTGAAAAAAGCGTGGACTCTGTATCCCCACCACCAGAACACACATGAAGAAGTTTTCTGCTATCCTGAGTGTGGGCTGGCAATTTCAGGTGACAGAAGCGGCTGGGTTCTAATAGAATCCCTTAGCTTGTAATCCCTGAGTGTTTCCCTAGGACTGATTCTGAGAGAAACCTGGGGGTTGGGCTTTGAGGCCAAATAGTAGCGAGTGTCCCCGATGGACTGAGGAAGTATTTAGATGAATTCTCCATAAAGGGAAACACCTGAGCACCCATTCATCTGCGTGGAGTGGGGCTTCAAATCTCCCCACCACACAAGGTTGGGTTCCAGTATCCTGAGGGTGGGGTAGTTCCTCCAACTGACATCAGCGTCTTGGTTTTAATAGAATCCCTTTGCTTGTCTTCCCTGATGGTTTGCCTAGGCCAGTGTGTGGTTGAAAGTGGGATTTGGGATCTAAAACAAAGTATTAGCGTGTGCTTCTCCATGGGTAGTGGAGATGTTTAAACTACAACCCACAACTTGGGAATTACTGTGACCCCTGAAAAATGCGTCTGATATGTTTCCCCACGTCCAGCACACACAGGAAGATGTGTTCTGGGGTTGTGAGTGTGGGGAGGTTCTTCCAACAGACAGCAGCACCTGGGTTATAATAGAATCCCTTCGCTTGACTTCCCTAAGTGTTTTCCTAGACCTAGCAGTAAGCGATGGTGGGGGATGGGCTCTAAAGCCAAGTATTAGCGAGTGCATCTCTGTGGGTAGTGGAGGGTTTTAAACTACTTCCCCAACCTTGGAACACCTGTGCCCAATAAAGATGCGTGGAATCTGTTTCCCCACCTCCAGCACACACACGGAGACGTGCTCAGGTATCCTGATTGTGGGGAGGCTCCTCCAAATGACAGCAGCGCCTGGGTTCTAAAAGAATCCCTTAGCTTGTCTTCCCTGATGGCATGCTTACGCTGGAGAGTGGGGGAAAGTGGGGGTTGGGCTCTAAACCAATTATAAGCGAGAGCCTATCCATGGGATGTGGGTTTTTAACCTACAACCCACAACCATGGAATAAATGTGCCCCCTGAAAGATGCTTTGACTGTTTCCCTACATCCAGCACACACACGAAGATGTTTTCTGGTATTCTGAGTGTGGGGATGTTCCTCAAACTGACAGCAGCACCTGGATTCTATTCGTATCCCTTAGCTTCTGTTCCCTGAGTGTTCACTTAGACCTGGCCATGAGGGAAAGCTGGGAGTTGGGCTTGGAGGCCACGTAGCAGTGAGTGCCCCCTGATCCATTGAGGAAGTACTTAGAGGACTTCTCCCTAAACGGAACACCTTTTCCTCCATTCATCTGGGTGCAGTGGGGCTGCACAACTCTCCCACACCTAAGAATGTGTTCTGGAATTCTGAGTGCAGGGAAGTTCCTCCAACTGACAGCAGCGCCTGGGTTCTAATTGAATTCCTTTGCTTGTCTTCCCTGATGGAAAGCCTAGGCGGGAGTGCGGGGGAAAGTGTGGTTTGGGCTCCAAAACCATGTATTTGCGATGACATCTCTATGGTTTGTGGAGGTGTTTAAACTACATCCCTAACCTGGGAACACCTGTGCCCCCATAAAGATCCGTGGAGTCTGTTTCCACACCTCCAGCACACACACGAACACTTGCACAGTTATCCTGAGAGTGGGCAGCCTCCTCCAACTGAGAGCAGGGCCTTGGTTCTTATAAAATCGCTTAACTTGTCTACCCTGTTTGGTTGCCTGATACGGAGTGCTGGGGAAAGGGTGGGTTGGGCTCTAAATCCAAGTATTAGCGAGTGCTTCTCCATGGGATTTGGAGGTTATTAACCAAAAGCCCACAACATGGGAATACCTGTGCTCCTTGAAAAAAGCGTGGACTCTGTATCCCCACCACCAGAACACACATGAAGATGTTTTCTGCTATCCTGAGTGTGGGCTGGCAATTTCAGGTGACAGAAGCGGCTGGGTTCTAATAGAATCCCTTAGCTTGTAATCCCTGAGTGTTTCCCTAGGACTGACTCTGAGAGAAACCTGGGGGTTGGGCTTTGAGGCCAAATAGTAGCGAGTGTCCCCGATGGACTGAGGAAGTATTTAGATGAATTCTCCATAAAGGGAAACACCTGAGCACCCATTCATCTGCGTGGAGTGGGGCTTCAAATCTCCCCACCACACAAGGTTGGGTTCCAGTAGCCTGAGGGTGGGGTAGTTCCTCCAACTGACATCAGCGTCTTGGTTTTAATAGAATCCCTTTGCTTGTCTTCCCTGATGGTTTGCCTAGGCCAGTGTGTGGTTGAAAGTGGGATTTGGGATCTAAAACTAAGTATTAGCCTGTGCTTCTCCATGGGTAGTGGAGATGTTTAAACTACAACCCACAACTTGGGAATTACTGTGACCCCTGAAAAATGCGTCTGCTCTGTTTCCCCACGTCCAGCACACACAGGAAGATGTGTTCTGGGGTTGTGAGTGTGGGGAGGTTCTTCCAACAGACAGCAGCACCTGGGTTGTAATAGAATCCCTTAGCTTGACTTCCCTAAGTGTTTTCCTAGGCCTAGCAGTAAGCGATGGTGGGGGATGGGCTCTAAAGCCAAGTATTAGCGAGTGCATCTCTGTGGGTAGTGGAGGGTTTTAAACTACTTCCAGAACCTTGGAACACCTGTGCCCCATAAAGATGCGTGGAATCTGTTTCCCCACCTCCAGCACACACACGGAGACGTGCTCAGGTATCCTGATTGTGGGGAGGCTCCTCCAAATGACAGCAGCGCCTGGGTTCTAAAAGAATCCCTTAGCTTGTCTTCCCTGATGGCATGCCTAGGCTGGAGAGTGGGGGAAAGTGGGGGTTGGACTCTAAACCAAGGATAAGCGAGAGCCTATCCATGGGATGTGGGTTTTTAACCTACAACCCACAACCATGGAATAAATGTGCCCCCTGAAAGATGCTTTGACTGTTTCCGTACATTCAGCACACACACGAAGATGTGTTCTTGTATTCTGAGTGTGGGGAAGTTCCTCAAACTGACAGCAGCACCTGGATTCTATAAGTATCACTTAGCTTCTGTTCCCTGAGTGTTCTTTTAGGCCAGGCCATGAGGGAAAGCTGGGGGTTGGGCTTGGAGGCCACGTAGCAGTGAGTGTCCCCTGATCCATTGAGGAAGTACTTAGAGGACTTCTCCCTAAACGGAACACCTTTTCCTCCATTGATCTGGGTGCAGTGGGGCTGCACAAATCTCCCACACCTAAGAATGTGTTCTGGAATCCTGAGTGCAGGAAAGTTCCTCCAACTGACAGCAGCACCTGGGTTCTAATTGAATTCCTTTGCTTGTCTTCCCTGACGGAAAGCCTAGGCCGGAGTTCGGGGAAAAGTGTGGTTTGGGCTCCAAAACCAAGTATTTGCGATGACCTCTCTATGGTTTGTTTAGGTGTTTAAACTACATCCCTAACCTGGGAACACCTGTGCCCCCATAAAGATCCGTGGAGTCTGTTTCCACACCTCCAGCACACACACGAACACTTGCACAGTTATCCTGAGAGTGGGCAGCCTCCTCCAACTGAGAGCAGGGCCTTGGTTCTTATAAAATCGCTTAACTTGTCTACCCTGTTTGGTTGCCTGATACGGAGTGCTGGGGAAAGGGTGGGTTGGGCTCTAAATCCAAGTATTAGCGAGTGCTTCTCCATGGGATTTGGAGGTTATTAACCAAAAGCCCACAACATGGGAATACCTGTGCTCCTTGAAAAAAGCGTGGACTCTGTATCCCCACCACCAGAACACACATGAAGATGTTTTCTGCTATCCTGAGTGTGGGCTGGCAATTTCAGGTGACAGAAGGGGCTGGGTTCTAATAGAATCCCTTAGCTTGTAATCCCTGAGTGTTTCCCTAGGACTGACTCTGAGAGAAACCTGGGGGTTGGGCTTTGAGGCCAAATAGTAGCGAGTGTCCCCGATGGACTGAGGAAGTATTTAGATGAATTCTCCATAAAGGGAAACACCTGAGCACCCATTCATCTGCGTGGAGTGGGGCTTCAAATCTCCCCACCACACAAGGTTGGGTTCCAGTATCCTGAGGGTGGGGTAGTTCCTCCAACTGACATCAGCGTCTTGGTTTGAATAGAATCCCTTTGCTTGTCTTCCCTGATGGTTTGCCTAGGCCAGTGTGTGGTTGAAAGTGGGATTTGGGATCTAAAACTAAGTATTAGCGTGTGCCTCTCCATGGGTAGTGGAGATGTTTAAACTACAACCCACAACTTGGGAATTACTGTGACCCCTGAAAAATGCGTGTGCTATGTTTCCCCACGTCCAGCGCACACAGGAAGAAGTGTTCTGGGGTTGTGAGTGTGGGGAGGTTCCTCCAACAGACAGCAGCACCTGGGTTGTAATAGAATCCCTTAGCATGACTCCCCTAAGTGTTTTCCTAGGCCTAGCAGTAAGCGATGGTGGGGGATGGGCTCTAAAGCCAAGTATTAGCGAGTGCATCTCTGTGGGTAGTGGAGGGTTTTAAACTACTTCCCCAACCTTGGAACACCTGTGCCCCATAAAGATGCGTGGAATCTGTTTCCCCACCTCCAGCACACACACGGAGACGTGCTCAGGTATCCTGATTGTGGGGAGGCTCCTCCAAATGACAGCAGCGCCTGGGTTCTAAAAGAATCCCTTAGCTTGTCTTCCCTGATGGCATGGCCAGGCTGCAGAGTGGGGGAAAGTGGGGGTTGGGCTCTAAAGCAAGTATAAGCGAGAGCCTATCCATGGGATGTGGGTTTTTAACCTACAACCCACAACCATGGAATAAATGTGCCCCCTGAAATATGCTTTGACTGTTTCCCTACATTCAGCACACACACGAAGATGTGTTCTGTTATTCTGAGTGTGGGGAAGTTCCTCAAACTGACAGCAGCACCTGGATTCTATTAGTATCCCTTAGCTTCTGTTCCCTGAGTGTTCTTTTAGGCCAGGCCATGAGGGAAAGCTGGGGGTTGGGCTTGGAGGCCACGTAGCAGTGAGTGCCCCCTGATCCATTGAGGAAGTACTTAGAGGACTTGTCCCTAAAGGGAACACCTTTTCCTGCATTCATCTGGGTGCAGTGGGGCTGCACAACTCTCCCACACCTAAGAATGTGTTCTGGAATTCTGAGTGCAGGGAAGTTCCTCCAACTGACAGCAGCGCCTGGGTTCTAATTGAATCCCTTTGCTTGTCTTCCCTGATGGAAAGCCTAGGCGGGAGTGCGGGGGAAAGTGTGGTTTGGGCTCCAAAACCAAGTATTTGCGATGACCTCTCTATGGTTTGTGGAGGTGTTTAAACTACATCCCTAACCTGGGAACACCTGTGCCCCCATAAAGATCCGTGGAGTCTGTTTCCACACCTCCAGCACACACACGAACACTTGCACAGTTATCCTGAGAGTGGGCAGCCTCCTCCAACTGAGAGCAGGGCCTTGGTTCTTATATAATCGCTTAACTTGTCTACCCTGTTTGGTTGCCTGATACGGAGTGCTGGGGAAAGGGTGGGTTGGGCTCTAAATCCAAGTATTAGCGAGGGCTTCTCCATGGGATTTGGAGGTTATTAACCAAAAGCCCACAACATGGGAATACCTGTGCTCCTTGAAAAAAGCGTGGACTCTGTATCCCCACCACCAGAACACACATGAAGAAGTTTTCTGCTATCCTGAGTGTGGGCTGGCAATTTCAGGTGACAGAAGCGGCTGGGTTCTAATAGAATCCCTTAGCTTGTAATCCCTGAGTGTTTCCCTAGGACTGACTCTGAGAGAAACCTGGGGGTTGGGCTTTGAGGCCAAATAGTAGCGAGTGTCCCCGATGGACTGAGGAAGTATTTAGATGAATTCTCCATAAAGGGAAACACCTGAGCACCCATTCATCTGCGTGGAGTGGGGCTTCAAATCTCCCCACCACACAAGGTTGGGTTCCAGTATCCTGAGGGTGGGGTAGTTCCTCCAACTGACATCAGCGTCTTGGTTTTAATAGAATCCCTTTGCTTGTCTTCCCTGATGGTTTGCCTAGGCCAGTGTGTGGTTGAAAGTGGGATTTGGGATCTAAAACAAAGTATTAGCGTGTGCTTCTCCATGGGTAGTGGAGATGTTTAAACTACAACCCACAACTTGGGAATTACTGTGACCCCTGAAAAATGCGTCTGCTATGTTTCCCCACGTCCAGCACACACAGGAAGATGTGTTCTGGGGTTGTGAGTGTGGGGAGGTTCTTCCAACAGACAGCAGCACCTGGGTTATAATAGAATCCCTTCGCTTGACTTCCCTAAGTGTTTTCCTAGACCTAGCAGTAAGCGATGGTGGGGGATGGGCTCTAAAGCCAAGTATTAGCGAGTGCATCTCTGTGGGTAGTGGAGGGTTTTAAACTACTTCCCCAACCTTGGAACACCTGTGCCCCATAAAGATGCGTGGAATCTGTTTCCCCACCTCCAGCACACACACGGAGACGTGCTCAGGTATCCTGATTGTGGAGAGGCTCCTCCAAATGACAGCAGCGCCTGGGTTCTAAAAGAATCCCTTAGCTTGTCTTCCCTGATGGCATGCCTAGGCTGGAGAGTGGGGGAAAGTGGGGATTTGGCTCTAAACCAAGGATAAGCGAGAGCCTATCCATGGGATGTGGGTTTTTAACCTACAACCCACAACCATGGAATAAATGTGCCCCCTGAAAGATGCTTTGACTGTTTCCGTACATTCAGCACACACACGAAGATGTGTTCTTGTATTCTGAGTGTGGGGAAGTTCCTCAAACTGACAGCAGCACCTGGATTCTATAAGTATCACTTAGCTTCTGTTCCCTGAGTGTTCTTTTAGGCCAGGCCATGAGGGAAAGCTGGGGGTTGGGCTTGGAGGCCACTTAGCAGTGAGTGTCCCCTGATCCATTGAGGAAGTACTTAGAGGACTTCTCCCTAAACGGAACACCTTTTCCTCCATTGATCTGGGTGCAGTGGGGCTGCACAAATCTCCCACACCTAAGAATGTGTTCTGGAATCTTGAGTGCAGGAAAGTTCCTCCAACTGACAGCAGCACCTGGGTTCTAATTGAATTCCTTTGCTTGTCTTCCCTGACGGAAAGCCTAGGCCGGAGTTCGGGGAAAAGTGTGGTTTGGGCTCCAAAACCAAGTATTTGCGATGACCTCTCTATGGTTTGTTTAGGTGTTTAAACTACATCCCTAACCTGGGAACACCTGTGCCCCCATAAAGATCCGTGGAGTCTGTTTCCACACCTCCAGCACACACACGAACACTTGCACAGTTATCCTGAGAGTGGGCAGCCTCCTCCAACTGAGAGCAGGGCCTTGGTTCTTATAAAATCGCTTAACTTGTCTACCCTGTTTGGTTGCCTGATACGGAGTGCTGGGGAAAGGGTGGGTTGGGCTCTAAATCCAAGTATTAGCGAGTGCTTCTCCATGGGATTTGGAGGTTATTAACCAAAAGCCCACAACATGGGAATACCTGTGCTCCTTGAAAAAAGCGTGGACTCTGTATCCCCACCACCAGAACACACATGAAGATGTTTTCTGCTATCCTGAGTGTGGGCTGGCAATTTCAGGTGACAGAAGGGGCTGGGTTCTAACAGAATCCCTTAGCTTGTAATCCCTGAGTGTTTCCCTAGGACTGACTCTGAGAGAAACCTGGGGGTTGGGCTTTGAGGCCAAATAGTAGCGAGTGTCCCCGATGGACTGAGGAAGTATTTAGATGAATTCTCCATAAAGGGAAACACCTGAGCACCCATTCATCTGCGTGGAGTGGGGCTTCAAATCTCCCCACCACACAAGGTTGGGTTCCAGTATCCTGAGGGTGGGGTAGTTCCTCCAACTGACATCAGCGTCTTGGTTTGAATAGAATCCCTTTGCTTGTCTTCCCTGATGGTTTGCCTAGGCCAGTGTGTGGTTGAAAGTGGGATTTGGGATCTAAAACTAAGTATTAGCGTGTGCCTCTCCATGGGTAGTGGAGATGTTTAAACTACAACCCACAACTTGGGAATTACTGTGACCCCTGAAAAATGCGTGTGCTATGTTTCCCCACGTCCAGCACACACAGGAAGAAGTGTTCTGGGGTTGTGAGTGTGGGGAGGTTCCTCCAACAGACAGCAGCACCTGGGTTGTAATAGAATCCCTTAGCTTGACTTCCCTAAGTGTTTTCCTAGGCCTAGCAGTAAGCGATGGTGGGGGATGGGCTCTAAAGCCAAGTACTTGCGAGTGCATCTCTGTGGGTAGTGGAGGGTTCTAACTACTTCCCCAACCTTGGAAAACCTGTGCCCCATAAAGATGCGTGGAATCTGTTACCCACCTCCAGCACACACACGGAGACGTGCTCAGGTATCCTGATTGTGGGGAGGCTCCTCCAAATGACAGCAGCGCCTGGGTTCTAAAAGAATCCCTTAGCTTGTCTTCCCTGATGGCATGCCTAGGCTGGAGAGTGGGGGAAAGTGGGGGTTGGGCTCTAAACCAAGTATAAGCGAGAGCCTATCAATGGGATGTGGGTTTTTAACCTACAACCCACAACCATGGAATAAATGTGCCCCCTGAAAGATGCTTTGACTGTTTCCCTACATCCAGCACACACACGAAGATGTGTTCTGGTATTCTGAGTGTGGGGATGTTCCTCAAACTGACAGAAGCACCTGGATTCTATTAGTATCCCTTAGCTTCTGTTCCCTGAGTGTTCTTTTAGGCCAGGCCATGAGGGAAAGCTGGGGGTTGGGCTTGGAGGCCACGTAGAAGTGAGTTCCCCCTGATCCATTGAGGAAGTACTTAGAGAACTTCTCCCTAAACGGAACACCTTTTTCTGCATTCATCTGGGTGCAGTGGGGCTGCACATCTCTCCCACACCTAAGAATGTGTTCTGGAATTCTGAGTGCAAGGAAGTTCCTCCAACTGACAGCAGCACCTGGGTTCTAATTGAATTCCTTTGCTTGTCTTCCCTGATGGAAAGCTTAGGCGGGAGTGCGGGGGAAAGTGTGGTTTGGGCTCCAAAACCAAGTATTGGCGATGACCTCTCTATGGTTTGTGGAGGTGTTTAAACTACATCCCTAACCTGGGAACACCTGTGCCCCCATAAAGATCCGTGGAGTCTGTTTCCACACCTCCAGCACACACACGAACACTTACACAGTTATCCTGAGAGTGGGCAGCCTCCTCCAACTGAGAGCAGGGCCTTGGTTCTTATAAAATCGCTTAACTTGTCTACCCTGTTTGGTTGCCTGATACGGAGAGCTAGGGAAAGGGTGGGTTGGGCTCTAAATCCAAGTATTAGCGAGTGCTTCTCCATGGGATTTGGAGGTTATTAACCAAAAGCCCACAACATGGGAATACCTGTGCTCCTTGAAAAAAGCGTGGACTCTGTATCCCCACCACCAGAACACACATGAAGAAGTTTTCTGCTATCCTGAGTGTGGGCTGGCAATTTCAGGTGACAGAAGCGGCTGGGTTCTAATAGAATCCCTTAGCTTGTAATCCCTGAGTGTTTCCCTAGGACTGACTCTGAGAGAAACCTGGGGGTTGGGCTTTGAGGCCAAATAGTAGCGAGTGTCCCCGAAGGACTGAGGAAGTATTTAGATGAATTCTCCATAAAGGGAAACACCTGAGCACCCATTCATCTGCGTGGAGTGGGGCTTCAAATCTCCCCACCACACAAGGTTGGGTTCCAGTATCCTGAGGGTGGGGTAGTTCCTCCAGCTGACATCAGCGTCTTGGTTTGAATAGAATCCCTTTGCTTGTCTTCCCTGATGGTTTGCCTAGGCCAGTGTGTGGTTGAAAGTGGGATTTGGGATCTAAAACAAAGTATAAGCGTGTGCTTCTCCATGGGTAGTGGAGATGTTTAAACTACAACCCACAACTTGGGAATTACTGTGACCCCTGAAAAATGCGTCTGCTATGTTTCCCCACGTCCAGCACACACAGGAAGATGTGTTCTGGGGTTGTGAGTGTGGGGAGGTTCTTCCAACAGACAGCAGCACCTGGGTTATAATAGAATCCCTTCGCTTGACTTCCCTAAGTGTTTTCCTAGACCTAGCAGTAAGCGATGGTGGGGAATGGGCTCTAAAGCCAAGTATTAGCGAGTGCATCTCTGTGGGTAGTGGAGGGTTTTAAACTACTTCCCCAACCTTGGAACACCTGTGCCCCATAAAGATGCGTGGAATCTGTTTCCCCACCTCCAGCACACACACGGAGACGTGCTCAGGTATCCTGATTGTGGGGAGGCTCCTCCAAATGACAGCAGCGCCTGGGTTCTAAAAGAATCCCTTAGCTTGTCTTCCCTGATGGCATGCTTATGCTGGAGAGTGGGGGAAAGTGGGGGTTGGGCTCTAAACCAATTATAAGCGAGAGCCTATCCATGGGATGTGGGTTTTTAACCTACAACCCACAACCATGGAATAAATGTGCCCCCTGAAAGATGCTTTGACTGTTTCCCTACATCCAGCACACACACGAAGATGTTTTCTGGTATTCTGAGTGTGGGGATGTTCCTCAAACTGACAGCAGCACCTGGATTCTATTCGTATCCCTTAGCTTCTGTTCCCTGAGTGTTCACTTAGACCTGGCCATGAGGGAAAGCTGGGAGTTGGGCTTGGGGGCCACGTAGCAGTGAGTGCCCCCTGATCCATTGAGGAAGTACTTAGAGGACTTCTCCCTAAACGGAACACCTTTTCCTCCATTCATCTGGGTGCAGTGGGGCTGCACATCTCTCCCACACCTAAGAATGTGTTCTGGAATTCTGAGTGCAGGGAAGTTCCTCCAACTGACAGCAGCGCCTGGGTTCTAATTGAATTCCTTTGCTTGTCTTCCCTGATGGAAAGCCTAGGCGGTAGTGCGGGGGAAAGTGTGGTTTGGGCTCCAAAACCAAGTATTTGCGATGACCTCTCTATGGTTTGTGGAGGTGTTTAAACTACATCCCTAACCTGGGAACACCTGTGCCCCCATAAAGATCCGTGGAGTCTGTTTCCACACCTCCAGCACACACACGAACACTTGCACAGTTATCCTGAGAGTGGGCAGCCTCCTCCAACTGAGAGCAGGGCCTTGGTTCTTATAAAATCGCTGAACTTGTCTACCCTGTTTGGTTGCCTGATACGGAGTGCTGGGGAAAGGGTGGGTTGGGCTCTAAATCCAAGTATTAGCGAGTGCTTCTCCATGGGATTTGGAGTTTATTAACCAAAACCCCACAACATGGGTATACCTGTGCTCCTTGAAAAAAGCGTGGACTCTGTATCCCCACCACAAGAACACACATGAAGAAGTTTTCTGCTATCCTGAGTGTGGGCTGGCAATTTCAGGTGACAGAAGCGGCTGGGTTCTAATAGAATCCCTTAGCTTGTAATCCCTGAGTGTATCCCTAGGACTGACTCTGAGAGAAACCTGGGGGTTGGGCTTTGAGGACAAATATTAGCGAGTGTCAATGATGGACTGAGGAAGTATTTAGATGAATTCTCCAAAAATGGAAACACCTGAGCACCCATTCATCTGCGTGGAGTGGGGCTTCAAATCTCCCCACCACACAAGGTTGGGTTCCAGTATCCTGAGGGTGGGGTAGTTCCTCCAACTGACATCAGCGTCTTGGTTTGAATAGAATCCCTTTGCTTGTCTTCCCTGATGGTTTGCCTAGGCCAGTGTGTGGTTGAAAGTGGGATTTGGGATCTAAAACTAAGTATTAGCGTGTGCCTCTCCATGGGTAGTGGAGATGTTTAAACTACAACCCACAACTTGGGAATTACTGTGACCCCTGAAAAATGCGTGTGCTCTGTTTCCCCACGTCCAGCACACACAGGAAGAAGTGTTCTGGGGTTGTGAGTGTGGGGAGGTTCCTCCAACAGACAGCAGCACCTGGGTTGTAATAGAATCCCTTAGCTTGACTTCCCTAAGTGTTTTCCTAGGCCTAGCAGTAAGCGATGGTGGGGGATGGGCTCTAAAGCCAAGTACTAGCGAGTGCATCTCTGTGGGTAGTGGAGGGTTTTAAACTACTTCCCCAACCTTGGAAAACCTGTGCCCCATAAAGATGCGTGGAATCTGTTACCCACCTCCAGCACACACACGGAGACGTGCTCAGGTATCCTGATTGTGGGGAGGCTCCTCCAAATGACAGCAGCGCCTGGGTTCTAAAAGAATCCCTTAGCTTGTCTTCCCTGATGGCATGCCAAGGCTGGAGAGTGGGGGAAAGTGGGGGTTGGGCTCTAAACCAAGTATAAGCGAGAGCCTATCAATGGGATGTGGGTTTTTAACCTACAACCCACAACCATGGAATAAATGTGCCCCCTGAAAGATGCTTTGACTGTTTCCCTTCATCCAGCACACACACGAAGATGTGTTCTGGTATTCTGAGTGTGGGGATGTTCCTCAAACTGACAGAAGCACCTGGATTCTATTAGTATCCCTTAGCTTCTGTTCCCTGAGTGTTCTTTTAGGCCAGGCCATGAGGGAAAGCTGGGGGTTGGGCTTGGAGGCCACGTAGCAGTGAGTGCCCCCTGATCCATTGAGGAAGTACTTAGAGAACTTCTCCCTAAACGGAACATCTTTTTCTGCATTCATCTGGGTGCAGTGGGGCTGCACATCTCTCCCACACCTAAGAATGTGTTCTGGAATTCTGAGTGCAAGGAAGATCCTCCAACTGACAGCAGCACCTGGGTTCTAATTGAATTCCTTTGCTTGTCTTCCCTGATGGAAAGCCTAGGCGGGAGTGCGGGGGAAAGTGTGGTTTGGGCTCCAAAACCAAGTATTGGCGATGACCTCTCTATGGTTTGTGGAGGTGTTTAAACTACATCCCTAACCTGGGAACACCTGTGCCCCCATAAAGATCCGTGGAGTCTGTTTCCACACCTCCAGCACACACACGAACACTTGCACAGTTATCCTGAGAGTGGGCATCCTCCTCCAACTGAGAGCAGGGCCTTGGTTCTTATAAAATCGCTTAACTTGTCTACCCTGTTTGGTTGCCTGATACGGAGTGCTAGGGAAAGGGTGGGTTGGGCTCTAAATCCAAGTATTAGCGAGTGCTTCTCCATGGGATTTGGAGGTTATTAACCAAAAGCCCACAACATGGGAATACCTGTGCTCCTTGAAAAAAGCGTGGACTCTGTATCCCCACCACCAGAACACACATGAAGAAGTTTTCTGCTATCCTGAGTGTGGGCTGGCAATTTCAGGTGACAGAAGCGGCTGGGTTCGAATAGAATCCCTTAGCTTGTAATCCCTGAGTGTTTCCCTAGGACTGACTCTGAGAGAAACCTGGGGGTTGGGCTTTGAGGCCAAATAGTAGCGAGTTTCCCCGAAGGACTGAGGAAGTATTTAGATGAATTCTCCATAAAGGGAAACACCTGAGCACCCATTCATCTGCGTGGAGTGGGGCTTCAAATCTCCCCACCACACAAGGTTGGGTTCCAGTATCCTGAGGGTGGGGTAGTTCCTCCAGCTGACATCAGCGTCTTGGTTTGAATAGAATCCCTTTGCTTGTCTTCCCTGATGGTTTGCCTAGGCCAGTGTGTGGTTGAAAGTGGGATTTGGGATCTAAAACTAAGTATTAGCGTGTGCCTCTCCATGGGTAGTGGAGATGTTTAAACTACAACCCACAACTTGGGAATTACTGTGACCCCTGAAAAATGCGTGTGCTATGTTTCCCCACGTCCAGCACACACAGGAAGAAGTGTTCTGGGGTTGTGAGTGTGGGGAGGTTCCTCCAACAGACAGCAGCACCTGGGTTGTAATAGAATCCCTTAGCTTGACTTCCCTAAGTGTTTTCCTAGGCCTAGCAGTAAGCGATGGTGGGGGATGGGCTCTAAAGCCAAGTATTAGCGAGTGCATCTCTGAGGGTAGTGGAGGGTTTTAAACTACTTCCCCAACCTTGGAACACCTGTGCCCCATAAAGATGCGTGGAATCTGTTTCCCCACTTCCAGCACACACACGGAGACGTGCTCAGGTATCCTGATTGTGGGGAGGCTCCTCCAAATGACAGCAGCGCCTGGGTTCTAAAAGAATCCCTTAGCTTGACTTCCCTGATGGCATGCCAAGGCTGGAGAGTGGGGGGAAGTGGGGGTTGGGCTCTAAACCAAGTATAAGCGAGAGCCTATCCATGGGATGTGGGTTTTTAACCTACAACCCACAACCATGGAATAAATGTGCCCCCTGAAAGATTCTTTGACTGTTTCCCTACATCCAACACACACACGAAGATGAGTTCTTGTATTCTGAGTGTGGGGATGTTCCTCAAACTGACAGCAGCACCTGGATTCTATTAGTATCCCTTAGCTTCTGTTCCCTGAGTGTTCTTTTATGCCAGGCCATGAGGGAAAGCTGGGTGTTGGGCTTGGAGGCCACGTAGCAGTGAGTGCCCCCTGATCCATTGAGGAAGTTCTTAGAGGACTTCTCCCGAAAAGGAACACCTTTTCCTGCATTCATCTGGGTGCAGTGGGGCTGCACATCTCTCCCACACCTAAGAATGTGTTCTGGAATTCTGAGTGCAGGGAAGTTCCTCCAACTGACAGCAGCGCCTGGGTTCTAATTGAATCCCTTTGCTTGTCTTCCCTGATGGAAAGCCTAGGCGGGAGTGCGGGGGAAAGTGTGGTTTGGGCTCCAAAACCAAGTATTTGCGATGACCTCTCTATGGTTTGTGGAGGTGTTTAAACTACATCCCTAACCTGGGAACACCTGTGCCCCCATAAAGATCCGTGGAGTCTGTTTCCACACCTCCAGCACACACACGAACACTTGCACAGTTATCCTGAGAGTGGGCAGCCTCCTCCAACTGAGAGCAGGGCCTTGGTTCTTATAAAATCGCTTAACTTGCCTACCCTGTTTGGTTGCCTGATACGGAGTGCTGGGGAAAGGGTGGGTTGGGCTCTAAATCCAAGTATTAGCGAGTGCTTCTCCATGGGATTTGGAGGTTATTAACCAAAAGCCCACAACATGGGAATACCTGTGCTCCTTGAAAAAAGCGTGGACTCTGTATCCCCACCACCAGAACACACATGAAGAAGTTTTCTGCTATCCTGAGTGTGGGCTGGCAATTTCAGGTGACAGAAGCGGCTGGGTTCTAATAGAATCCCTTAGCTTGTAATCCCTGAGTGTTTCCCTAGGACTGACTCTGAGAGAAACCTGGGGGTTGGGCTTTGAGGCCAAATAGAAGCGAGTGTCCCCGATGGACTGAGGAAGTATTTAGATGAATTCTCCATAAAGGGAAACACCTGAGCACCCATTCATCTGCGTGGAGTGGGGCTTCAAATCTCCCCACCACACAAGGTTGGGTTCCAGTATCCTGAGGGTGGGGTAGTTCCTCCAACTGACATCAGCGTCTTGGTTTGAATAGAATCCCTTTGCTTGTCTTCCCTGATGGTTTGCCTAGGCCAGTGTGTGGTTGAAAGTGGGATTTGGGATCTAAAACTAAGTATTAGCGTGTGCCTCTCCATGGGTAGTGGAGATGTTTAAACTACAACCCACAACTTGGGAATTACTGTGACCCCTGAAAAATGCGTGTGCTATGTTTCCCCACGACCAGCACACACAGGAAGAAGTGTTCTGGGGTTGTGAGTGTGGGGAGGTTCCTCCAACAGACAGCAGCACCTGGGTTGTAATAGAATCCCTTAGCTTGACTTCCCTAAGTGTTTTCCTAGGCCTAGCAGTAAGCGATGGTGGGGGATGGGCTCTAAAGCCAAGTATTAGCGAGTGCATCTCTGTGGGTAGTGGAGGGTTTTAAACTACTTCCCCAACCTTGGAACACCTGTGCCCCATAAAGATGCGTGGAATCTGTTTCCCCACCTCCAGCACACACACGGAGACGTGCTCAGGTATCCTGATTGTGGGGAGGCTCCTCCAAATGACAGCAGCGCCTGGGTTCTAAAAGAATCCCTTAGCTTGTCTTCCCTGATGGCATGCCTAGGCTGGAGAGTGGGGGAAAGTGGGTGTTGAGCTTTAAACCAAGGATAAGCGAGAGCCTATCCATGGGATGTGGGTTTTTAACCTACAACCCACAACCATGGAATAAATGTGCCCCCTGAAAGATGCTTTGACTGTTTCCCTACATCCAGCACACACACGAAGATGTGTTCTTGTATTCTGAGTGTGGGGATGTTCCTCAAACTGACAGCAGCACCTGGATTCTATAAGTATCCCTTAGCTTCTGTTCCCTGAGTGTTCTTTTAGGCCAGGCCATGCGGGAAAGCTGGGGGTTGGGCTTGGAGGCCACGTAGCAGTGAGTGCCCCCTGATCCATTGAGGAAGTACTTAGAGGACTTCTCCCTAAACGGAACACCTTTTCCTCCATTGATCTGGGTGCAGTGGGGCTGCACAAATCTCCCACACCTAAGAATGTGTTCTGGAATCCTGAGTGCAGGAAAGTTCCTCCAACTGACAGCAGCGCCTGGGTTCTAATTGAATTCCTTTGCTTGTCTTCCCTGACGGAAAGCCTAGGCGGGAGTTCGGGGAAAAGTGTGGTTTGGGCTCCAAAACCAAGTATTTGCGATGACCTCTCTATGGTTTGTGGAGGTGTTTAAACTACATCCCTAACCTGGGAACACCTGTGCCCCCATAAAGATCCGTGGAGTCTGTTTCCACACCTCCAGCACACACACGAACACTTGCACAGTTATCCTGAGAGTGGGCAGCCTCCTCCAACTGAGAGCAGGGCCTTGGTTCTTATAAAATCGCTTAACTTGTCTACCCTGTTTGGTTGCCTGATACGGAGTGCTGGGGAAAGGGTGGGTTGGGCTCTAAATCCAAGTATTAGCGAGTGCTTCTCCATGGGATTTGGAGGTTATTAACCAAAAGCCCACAACATGGGAATACCTGTGCTCCTTGAAAAAAGCTTGGACTCTGTATCCCCACCACCAGAACACACATGAAGAAGTTTTCTGCTATCCTGAGTGTGGGCTGGCAATTTCAGGTGACAGAAGCGGCTGGGTTCTAATAGAATCCCTTAGCTTGTAATCCCTGAGTGTTTCCCTAGGACTGACTCTGAGAGAAACCTGGGGGTTGGGCTTTGAGGCCAAATAGTAGTGAGTGTCCCCGATGGACTGAGGAAGTATTTAGATGAATTCTCCATAAAGGGAAACACCTGAGCACCCATTCATCTGCGTGGAGTGGGGCTTCAAATCTCCCCACCACACAAGGTTGGGTTCCAGTATCCTGAGGGTGGGGTAGTTCCTCCAACTGACATCAGCGTCTTGGTTTGAATAGAATCCCTCTGCTTGTCTTCCCTGATGGTTTGCCTAGGCCAGTGTGTGGTTGAAAGTGGGATTTGGGATCTAAAACTAAGTATTAGCGTGTGCCTCTCCATGGGTAGTGGAGATGTTTAAACTACAACCCACAACTTGGGAATTACTGTGACCCCTGAAAAATGCGTGTGCTATGTTTCCCCACGTCCAGCACACACAGGAAGAAGTGTTCTGGGGTTGTGAGTGTGGGGAGGTTCCTCCAACAGACAGCAGCACCTGGGTTGTAATAGAATCCCTTAGCTTGACTTCCCTAAGTGTTTCCCTAGGCCTAGCAGTAAGCGATGGTGGGGGATGGGCTCTAAAGCCAAGTACTAGCGAGTGCATCTCTGTGGGTAGTGGAGGGTTTTAAACTACTTCCCCAACCTTGGAAAACCTGTGCCCCATAAAGATGCGTGGAATCTGTTACCCACCTCCAGCACACACACGGAGACGTGCTCAGGTATCCTGATTGTGGGGAGGCTCCTCCAAATGACAGCAGCGCCTGGGTTCTAAAAGAATCCCTTAGCTTGTCTTCCCTGATGGCATGCCAAGGCTGGAGAGTGGGGGAAAGTGGGGGTTGGGCTCTAAACCAAGTATAAGCGAGAGCCTATCCATGGGATGTGGGTTTTTAACCTACAACCCACAACCATGGAATAAATGTGCCCCCTGAAAGATTCTTTGACTGTTTCCCTACATCCAACACACACACGAAGATGAGTTCTTGTATTCTGAGTGTGGGGATGTCCCTCAAACTGACAGCAGCACCTGGATTCTATTAGTATCCCTTAGCTTCTGTTCCCTGAGTGTTCTTTTATGCCAGGCCATGAGGGAAAGCTGGGTGTTGGGCTTGGAGGCCACGTAGCAGTGAGTGCCCCCTGATCCATTGAGGAAGTTCTTAGAGGACTTCTCCCGAAAAGGAACACCTTTTCCTGCATTCATCTGGGTGCAGTGGGGCTGCACATCTCTCCCACACCTAAGAATGTGTTCTGGAATTCTGAGTGCAGGGAAGTTCCTCCAACTGACAGCAGCGCCTGGGTTCTAATTGAATCCCTTTGCTTGTCTTCCCTGATGGAAAGCCTAGGCGGGAGTGCGGGGGAAAGTGTGGTTTGGGCTCCAAAACCAAGTATTTGCGATGACCTCTCTATGGTTTGTGGAGGTGTTTAAACTACATCCCTAACCTGGGAACACCTGTGCCCCCATAAAGATCCGTGGAGTCTGTTTCCACACCTCCAGCACACACACGAACACTTGCACAGTTATCCTGAGAGTGGGCAGCCTCCTCCAACTGAGAGCAGGGCCTTGGTTCTTATAAAATCGCTTAACTTGCCTACCCTGTTTGGTTGCCTGATACGGAGTGCTGGGGAAAGGGTGGGTTGGGCTCTAAATCCAAGTATTAGCGAGTGCTTATCCATGGGATTTGGAGGTTATTAACCAAAAGCCCACAACATGGGAATACCTGTGCTCCTTGAAAAAAGCGTGGACTCTGTATCCCCACCACCAGAACACACATGAAGAAGTTTTCTGCTATCCTGAGTGTGGGCTGGCAATTTCAGGTGACAGAAGCGGCTGGGTTCTAATAGAATCCCTTAGCTTGTAATCCCTGAGTGTTTCCCTAGGACTGACTCTGAGAGAAACCTGGGGGTTGGGCTTTGAGGCCAAATAGAAGCGAGTGTCCCCGATGGACTGAGGAAGTATTTAGATGAATTCTCCATAAAGGGAAACACCTGAGCACCCATTCATCTGCGTGGAGTGGGGCTTCAAATCTCCCCACCACACAAGGTTGGGTTCCAGTATCCTGAGGGTGGGGTAGTTCCTCCAACTGACATCAGCGTCTTGGTTTGAATAGAATCCCTTTGCTTGTCTTCCCTGATGGTTTGCCTAGGCCAGTGTGTGGTTGAAAGTGGGATTTGGGATCTAAAACTAAGTATTAGCGTGTGCCTCTCCATGGGTAGTGGAGATGTTTAAACTACAACCCACAACTTGGGAATTACTATGACCCCTGAAAAATGCGTGTGCTATGTTTCCCCACGACCAGCACACACAGGAAGAAGTGTTCTGGGGTTGTGAGTGTGGGGAGGTTCCTCCAACAGACAGCAGCACCTGGGTTGTAATAGAATCCCTTAGCTTGACTTCCCTAAGTGTTTTCCTAGGCCTAGCAGTAAGCGATGGTGGGGGATGGGCTCTAAAGCCAAGTATTAGCGAGTGCATCTCTGTGGGTAGTGGAGGGTTTTAAACTACTTCCCCAACCTTGGAACACCTGTGCCCCATAAAGATGCGTGGAATCTGTTTCCCCACCTCCAGCACACACACGGAGACGTGCTCAGGTATCCTGATTGTGGGGAGGCTCCTCCAAATTACAGCAGCGCCTGGGTTCTAAAAGAATCCCTTAGCTTGTCTTCCCTGATGGCATGCCTAGGCTGGAGAGTGGGGGAAAGTGGGTGTTGAGCTTTAAACCAAGGATAAGCGAGAGCCTATCCATGGGATGTGGGTTTTTAACCTACAACCCACAACCATGGAATAAATGTGCCCCCTGAAAGATGCTTTGACTGTTTCCCTACATCCAGCACACACACGAAGATGTGTTCTTGTATTCTGAGTGTGGGGATGTTCCTCAAACTGACAGCAGCACCTGGATTCTATAAGTATCCCTTAGCTTCTGTTCCCTGAGTGTTCTTTTAGGCCAGGCCATGAGGGAAAGCTGGGGGTTGGGCTTGGAGGCCACGTAGCAGTGAGTGCCCCCTGATCCATTGAGGAAGTACTTAGAGGACTTCTCCCTAAACGGAACACCTTTTCCTCCATTGATCTGGGTGCAGTGGGGCTGCACAAATCTCCCACACCTAAGAATGTGTTCTGGAATCCTGAGTGCAGGAAAGTTCCTCCAACTGACAGCAGCGCCTGGGTTCTAATTGAATTCCTTTGCTTGTCTTCCCTGACGGAAAGCCTAGGCGGGAGTTCGGGGAAAAGTGTGGTTTGGGCTCCAAAACCAAGTATTTGCGATGACCTCTCTATGGTTTGTGGAGGTGTTTAAACTACATCCCTAACCTGGGAACACCTGTGCCCCCATAAAGATCCGTGGAGTCTGTTTCCACACCTCCAGCACACACACGAACACTTGCACAGTTATCCTGAGAGTGGGCAGCCTCCTCCAACTGAGAGCAGGGCCTTGGTTCTTATAAAATCGCTTAACTTGTCTACCCTGTTTGGTTGCCTGATACGGAGTGCTGGGGAAAGGGTGGGTTGGGCTCTAAATCCAAGTATTAGCGAGTGCTTCTCCATGGGATTTGGAGGTTATTAACCAAAAGCCCACAACATGGGAATACCTGTGCTCCTTGAAAAAAGCGTGGACTCTGTATCCCCACCACCAGAACACACATGAAGAAGTTTTCTGCTATCCTGAGTGTGGGCTGGCAATTTCAGGTGACAGAAGCGGCTGGGTTCTAATAGAATCCCTTAGCTTGTAATCCCTGAGTGTTTCCCTAGGACTGACTCTGAGAGAAACCTGGGGGTTGGGCTTTGAGGCCAAATAGTAGTGAGTGTCCCCGATGGACTGAGGAAGTATTTAGATGAATTCTCCATAAAGGGAAACACCTGAGCACCCATTCATCTGCGTGGAGTGGGGCTTCAAATCTCCCCACCACACAAGGTTGGGTTCCAGTATCCTGAGGGTGGGGTAGTTCCTCCAACTGACATCAGCGTCTTGGTTTGAATAGAATCCCTCTGCTTGTCTTCCCTGATGGTTTGCCTAGGCCAGTGTGTGGTTGAAAGTGGGATTTGGGATCTAAAACTAAGTATTAGCGTGTGCCTCTCCATGGGTAGTGGAGATGTTTAAACTACAACCCACAACTTGGGAATTACTGTGACCCCTGAAAAATGCGTGTGCTATGTTTCCCCACGTCCAGCACACACAGGAAGAAGTGTTCTGGGGTTCTGAGTGTGGGGAGGTTCCTCCAACAGACAGCAGCACCTGGGTTGTAATAGAATCCCTTAGCTTGACTTCCCTAAGTGTTTTCCTAGGCCTAGCAGTAAGCGATGGTGGGGGATGGGCTCTAAAGCCAAGTATTAGCGAGTGCATCTCTGTGGGTAGTGGAGGGTTTTAAACTACTTCCCCAACCTTGGAACACCTGTGCCCCATAAAGATGCGTGGAATCTGTTTCCCCACCTCCAGCACACACACGGAGACGTGCTCAGGTATCCTGATTGTGGGGAGGCTCCTCCAAATGACAGCAGCGCCTGGGTTCTAAAAGAATCCCTTAGCTTGTCTTCCCTGATGACATGCCTAGGCTGGAGAGTGGGGGAAAGTGGGGGTTTGGCTCTAAACCAAGTATAAGCGAGAGCCTATCCATGGGATGTGTGTTTTTAACCTACAACCCACAACCATGGAATAAATGTGCCCCCTGAAAGATGCTTTGACTGTTTCCCTACATTCAGCACACACACGAAGATGTGTTCTTGTATTCTGAGTGTGGGGAAGTTCCTCAAACTGACAGCAGCACCTGGATTCTATTAGTATCCCTTAGCTTCTGTTCCCTGAGTGTTCTTTTAGGCCAGGCCATGAGGGAAAGCTGGGGTTTGTTCTTGGAGGCCACGTAGCAGTGAGTGCCCCCTGATCCATTGAGGAAGTACTTAGAGGACTTGTCCCTAAATGGAACACCTTTTCCTGCATTCATCTGGGTGCAGTGGGGCTGCACAACTCTCCCACACCTAAGAATGTGTTCTGGAATTCTGAGTGCAGGGAAGTTCCTCCAACTGACAGCAGCGCCTGGGTTCTAATTGAATCCCTTTGCTTGTCTTACCTGACGGAAAGCCTAGGCGGGAGTTCGGGGAAAAGTGTGGTTTGGGCTCCAAAACCAAGTATTTGCGATGACCTCTCTATGGTTTGTGGAGGTGTTTAAACTACATCCCTTACCTGGGAACACCTGTGCCCCCATAAAGATCCGTGGAGTCTGTTTCCACACCTCCAGCACACACACGAACACTTGCACAGTTATCCTGAGAGTGGGCAGCCTCCTCCAACTGAGAGCAGGGCCTTGGTTCTTATAAAATCGCTTAACTTGTCTACCCTGTTTGGTTGCCTGATACGGAGTGCTGGGGAAAGGGTGGGTTGGGCTCTAAATCCAAGTATTAGCGAGTGCTTCTCCATGGGATTTGGAGGTTATTAACCAAAAGCCCACAACATGGGAATACCTGTGCTCCTTGAAAAAAGCGTGGACTCTGTATCCCCACCACCAGAACACACATGAAGAAGTTTTCTGCTATCCTGAGTGTGGGCTGGCAATTTCAGGTGACAGAAGCGGCTGGGTTCTAATAGAATCCCTTAGCTTGTAATCCCTGAGTGTTTCCCTAGGACTGACTCTGAGAGAAACCTGGGGGTTGGGCTTTGAGGCCAAATAGTAGTGAGTGTCCCCGATGGACTGAGGAAGTATTTAGATGAATTCTCCATAAAGGGAAACACCTGAGCACCCATTCATCTGCGTGGAGTGGGGCTTCAAATCTCCCCACCACACAAGGTTGGGTTCCAGTATCCTGAGGGTGGGGTAGTTCCTCCAACTGACATCAGCGTCTTGGTTTGAATAGAATCCCTCTGCTTGTCTTCCCTGATGGTTTGCCTAGGCCAGTGTGTGGTTGAAAGTGGGATTTGGGATCTAAAACTAAGTATTAGCGTGTGCCTCTCCATGGGTAGTGGAGATGTTTAAACTACAACCCACAACTTGGGAATTACTGTGACCCCTGAAAAATGCGTGTGCTATGTTTCCCCACGTCCAGCACACACAGGAAGAAGTGTTCTGGGGTTCTGAGTGTGGGGAGGTTCCTCCAACAGACAGCAGCACCTGGGTTGTAATAGAATCCCTTAGCTTGACTTCCCTAAGTGTTTTCCTAGGCCTAGCAGTAAGCGATGGTGGGGGATGGGCTCTAAAGCCAAGTATTAGCGAGTGCATATCTGTGGGTAGTGGAGGGTTTTAAACTACTTCCCCAACCTTGGAACACCTGTGCCCCATAAAGATGCGTGGAATCTGTTTCCCCACCTCCAGCACACACACGGAGACGTGCTCAGGTATCCTGATTGTGGGGAGGCTCCTCCAAATGACAGCAGCGCCTGGGTTCTAAAAGAATCCCTTAGCTTGTCTTCCTTGATGGCATGCCTAGGCTGGAGAGTGGGGGAAAGTGGGGGTTTGGCTCTAAACCAAGTATAAGCGAGAGCCTATCCATGGGATGTGTGTTTTTAACATACAACCCACAACCATGGAATAAATGTGCCCCCTGAAAGATGCTTTGACTGTTTCCCTACATTCAGCACACACACGAAGATGTGTTCTTGTATTCTGAGTGTGGGGAAGTTCCTCAAACTGACAGCAGCACCTGGATTCTATTAGTATCCCTTAGCTTCTGTTCCCTGAGTGTTCTTTTAGGCCAGGCCATGAGGGAAAGCTGGGGTTTGTTCTTGGAGGCCACGTAGCAGTGAGTGCCCCCTGATCCATTGAGGAAGTACTTAGAGGACTTGTCCCTAAATGGAACACCTTTTCCTGCATTCATCTGGGTGCAGTGGGGCTGCACAACTCTCCCACACCTAAGAATGTGTTCTGGAATTCTGAGTGCAGGGAAGTTCCTCCAACTGACAGCAGCGCCTGGGTTCTAATTGAATCCCTTTGCTTGTCTTACCTGACGGAAAGCCTAGGCGGGAGTTCGGGGAAAAGTGTGGTTTGGGCTCCAAAACCAAGTATTTGCGATGACCTCTCTATGGTTTGTGGAGGTGTTTAAACTACATCCCTAACCTGGGAACACCTGTGCCCCCATAAAGATCCGTGGAGTCTGTTTCCACACCTCCAGCACACACACGAACACTTGCACAGTTATCCTGAGAGTGGGCAGCCTCCTCCAACTGAGAGCAGGGCCTTGGTTCTTATAAAATCGCTTAACTTGTCTACCCTGTTTGGTTGCCTGATACGGAGTGCTGGGGAAAGGGTGGGTTGGGCTCTAAATCCAAGTATTAGCGAGTGCTTCTCCATGGGATTTGGAGGTTATTAACCAAAAGCCCACAACATGGGAATACCTGTGCTCCTTGAAAAAAGCGTGGACTCTGTATCCCCACCACCAGAACACACATGAAGAAGTTTTCTGCTATCCTGAGTGTGGGCTGGCAATTTCAGGTGACAGAAGCGGCTGGGTTCTAATAGAATCCCTTAGCTTGTAATCCCTGAGTGTTTCCCTAGGACTGACTCTGAGAGAAACCTGGGGGTTGGGCTTTGAGGCCAAATAGTAGCGAGTGTCCCCGATGGACTGAGGAAGTATTTAGATGAATTCTCCATAAAGGGAAACACCTGAGCACCCATTCATCTGCGTGGAGTGGGGCTTCAAATCTCCCCACCACACAAGGTTGGGTTCCAGTATCCTGAGGGTGGGGTAGTTCCTCCAACTGACATCAGCGTCTTGGTTTGAATAGAATCCCTTTGCTTGTCTTCCCTGATGGTTTGCCTAGGCCAGTGTGTGGTTGAAAGTGGGATTTGGTATCTAAAACTAAGTATTAGCGTGTGCTCTCCATGGGTAGTGGAGATGTTTAAACTACAACCCACAACTTGGGAATTACTGTGACCCCTGAAAAATGCGTGTGCTATGTTTCCCCACGTCCAGCACACACAGGAAGAAGTGTTCTGGGGTTGTGAGTGTGGGGAGGTTCCTCCAACAGACAGCAGCACCTGGGTTGTAATAGAATCCCTTAGCTTGACTTCCCTAAGTGTTTCCTAGGCCTAGCAGTAAGCGATGGTGGGGGATGGGCTCTAAAGCCAAGTATTAGCGAGTGCATCTCTGTGGGTAGTGGAGGGTTTTAAACTACTTCCCCAACCTTGGAACACCTGTGCCCCATAAAGATGCGTGGAATCTGTTTCCCCACCTCCAGCACACACACGGAGACGTGCTCAGGTATCCTGATTGTGGGGAGGCTCCTCCAAATGACAGCAGCGCCTGGGTTCTAAAAGAATCCCTTAGCTTGTCTTCCCTGATGGCATGCCTAGGCTGGAGAGTGGGGGAAAGTGGGGGTTGGGCTCTAAACCAAGGATAAGCGAGAGCCTATCCATGGGATGTGGGTTTTTAACCTACAACCCACAACCATGGAATAAATGTGCCCCCTGAAAGATGCTTTGACTGTTTCCCTACATCCAGCACACACACGAAGAAGTGTTCTTGTATTCTGAGTGTGGGGAAGTTCCTCAAACTGACAGCAGCACCTGGATTCTATAAGTATCCCTTAGCTTCTGTTCCCTGAGTGTTCTTTTAGGCCAGGCCATGAGGGAAAGCTGGGGGTTGGGCTTGGAGGCCACGTAGCAGTGAGTGCCCCCTGATCCATTGAGGAAGTACTTAGAGGACTTCTCCCTAAACGGAACACCTTTTCCTCCATTGATCTGGGTGCAGTGGGGCTGCACAAATCTCCCACACCTAAGAATGTGTCTGGAATCCTGAGTGCAGGAAAGTTCCTCCAACTGACAGCAGCGCCTGGGTTCTAATTGAATTCCTTTGCTTGTCTTCCCTGACGGAAAGCCAAGGCCGGAGTTCGGGGAAAAGTGTGGTTTGGGCTCCAAAACCAAGTATTTGCGATGACCTCTCTATGGTTTGTGGAGGTGTTTAAACTACATCCCTTACCTGGGAACACCTGTGCCCCCATAAAGATCCGTGGAGTCTGTTTCCACACCTCCAGCACACACACGAACACTTGCACAGTTATCCTGAGAGTGGGCAGCCTCCTCCAACTGAGAGCAGGGCCTTGGTTCTTATATAATCGCTTAACTTGTCTACCCTGTTTGGTTGCCTGATACGGAGTGCTGGGGAAAGGGTGGGTTGGGCTCTAAATCCAAGTATTAGCGAGTGCTTCTCCATGGGATTTGGTGGTTATTAACCAAAAGCCCACAACATGGGAATACCTGTGCTCCTTGAAAAAAGCGTGGACTCTGTATCCCCACCACGAGAACACACATGAAGTTTTCTGCTATCCTGAGTGTGGGCTGGCAATTTCAGGTGACAGAAGCGGCTGGGTTCTAATAGAATCCCTTAGCTTGTAATCCCTGAGTGTTTCCCTAGGACTGACTCTGAGAGAAACCTGGGGGTTGGCCTTTGAGGCCAAATAGTAGCGAGTGTCCCCGATGGACTGAGGAAGTATTTAGATGAATTCTCCATAAAGGGAAACACCTGAGCACCCATTCATCTGTGTGGAGTGGGGCTTCAAATCTCCCCACCACACAAGGTTGGGTTCCAGTATCTTGAGGGTGGGGTAGTTCCTCCAACTGACATCAGCGTCTTGGTTTGAATAGAATCCCTTTGCTTGTCTTCCCTGATGGTTTGCCTAGGCCAGTGTGTGGTTGAAAGTGGGATTTGGGATCTAAAACTAAGTATTAGCGTGTGCCTCTCCATGTGTAGTGGAGATGTTTAAACAACAACCCACAACTTGGGAATTACTGTGACCCCTGAAAAATGCGTGTGCTATGTTTCCCCACGTCCAGCACACACAGGAAGAAGTGTTCTGGGGTTGTGAGTGTGGGGAGGTTCCTCCAACAGACAGCAGCACCTGGGTTGTAATAGAATCCCTTAGCTTGACTTCCCTAAGTGTTTTCCTAGGCCTAGCAGTAAGCGATGGTGGGGGATGGGCTCTAAAGCCAAGTATTAGCGAGTGCATCTCTGTGGGTAGTGGAGGGTTTTAAACTACTTCCCCAACCTTGGAACACCTGTGCCCCATAAAGATGCGTGGAATCTGTTTCCCCACCTCCAGCACACACACGGAGACGTGCTCAGGTATCCTGATTGTGGGGAGGCTCCTCCAAATGACAGCAGCGCCTGGGTTCTAAAAGAATCCCTTAGCTTGTATTCCCTGATGGCATGCCTAGGCTGAAGAGTGGGGGAAAGTGGGTGTTGGGCTCTAAACCAAGGATAAGCGAGAGCCTATCCATGGGATGTGGGTTTTTAACCTACAACCCACAACCATGGAATAAATGTGCCCCCTGAAAGATGCTTTGACTGTTTCCCTACATCCAGCACAAACACGAAGATGTGTTCTGGTATTCTGAGTGTGGGGAAGTTCCTCAAACTGACAGCAGCACCTGGATTCTATTAGTATCCCTTAGCTTCTGTTCCCTGAGTGTTTTCTTAGACCTGGCCATGAGGGAAAGCTGCGGGTTGGGCTTGGAGTCTACGTAGCAGTGAGTGCCCCCTGATCCATTGAGGAAGTTCTTAGAGGACTTCTCCCTAAACGGAACACCTTTTCCTCCATTCATCTGGGTGCAGTGGGGCTGCACATCTCTCCCACACCTAAGAATGTGTTCTGGAATCCTGAGTGCAGGAAAGTTCCTCCAACTGACTGCAGCGCCTGGGTTCTAATTGAATTCCTTTGCTTGTCTTCCCTGTCGGAAAGCCTAGGCGGGAGTTCGGGGAAAAGTGTGGTTTGGGCTCCAAAACCAAGTATTTGCGATGACCTCTCTATGGTTTGTGGAGGTGTTTAAACTACATCCCTAACCTGGGAACACCTGTGCCCCCATAAAGATCCGTGGAGTCTGTTTCCACACCTCCAGCACACACACGAACACTTGCACAGTTATCCTGAGAGTGGGCAGCCTCCTCCAACTGAGAGCAGGGCCTTGGTTCTTATAAAATCGCTTAACTTGCCTACCCTGTTTGGTTGCCTGATACGGAGTGCTGGGGAAAGGGTGGGTTGGGCTCTAAATCCAAGTATTAGCGAGTGCTTCTCCATGGGATTTGGAGGTTATTAACCAAAAGCCCACAACATGGGAATACCTGTGCTCCTTGAAAAAAGCGTGGACTCTGTATCCCCACCACCAGAACACACATGAAGAAGTTTTCTGCTATCCTGAGTGTGGGCTGGCAATTTCAGGTGACAGAAGCGGCTGGGTTCTAATAGAATCCCTTAGCTTGTAATCCCTGAGTGTTTCCCTAGGACTGACTCTGAGAGAAACCTGGGGGTTGGCCTTTGAGGCCAAATAGTAGCGAGTGTCCCCGATGGACTGAGGAAGTATTTAGATGAATTCTCCATAAAGGGAAACACCTGAGCACCCATTCATCTGCGTGGAGTGGGGCTTCAAATCTCCCCACCACACAAGGTTGGGTTCCAGTATCCTGAGGGTGGGGTAGTTCCTCCAACTGACATCAGCGTCTTGGTTTGAATAGAATCCTATTGCTTGTCTTCCCTGATGGTTTGCCTAGGCCAGTGTGTGGTTGAAAGTGGGATTTGGGATCTAAAACTAAGTATTAGCGTGTGCCTCTCCATGGGTAGTGGAGATGTTTAAACTACAACCCACAACTTGGGAATTACTGTGACCCCTGAAAAATGCGTCTGCTATGTTTCCCCACGTCCAGCACACACAGGAAGAAGTGTTCTGGGTTTCTGAGTGTGGGGAGGTTCCTCCAACAGACAGCAGCACCTGGGTTGTAATAGAATCCCTTAGCTTGACTTCCCTAAGTGTTTTCCTAGGCCTAGCAGTAAGCGATGGTGGGGGATGGGCTCTAAAGCCAAGTATTAGCGAGTGCATCTCTGTGGGTAGTGGAGGGTTTTAAACTACTTCCCCAACCTTGGAAAACCTGTGCCCCATAAAGATGCGTGGAATCTGTTTCCCCACCTCCAGCACACACACGGAGACGTGCTCAGGTATCCTGATTGTGGGGAGGCTCCTCCAAATGACAGCAGCGCCTGGGTTCTAAAAGAATCCCTTAGCTTGTCTTCCCTGATGGCATGCTTATGCTGGAGAGTGGGGGAAAGTGGGGGTTGGGCTCTAAACCAATTATAAGCGAGAGCCTATCCATGGGATGTGGGTTTTTAACCTACAACCCACAACCATGGAATAAATGTGCCCCCTGAAAGATGCTTTGACTGTTTCCCTACATCCAGCACACACACGAAGATGTTTTCTGGTATTCTGAGTGTGGGGATGTTCCTCAAACTGACAGCAGCACCTGGATTCTATTCGTATCCCTTAGCTTCTGTTCCCTGAGTGTTCACTTAGACCTGGCCATGAGGGAAAGCTGGGAGTTGGGCTTGGGGGCCACGTAGCAGTGAGTGCCCCCTGATCCATTGAGGAAGTACTTAGAGGACTTCTCCCTAAACGGAACACCTTTTCCTCCATTCATCTGGGTGCAGTGGGGCTGCACATCTCTCCCACACCTAAGAATGTGTTCTGGAATTCTGAGTGCAGGGAAGTTCCTCCAACTGACAGCAGCGCCTGGGTTCTAATTGAATTCCTTTGCTTGTCTTCCCTGATGGAAAGCCTAGGCGGGAGTGCGGGGGAAAGTGTGGTTTGGGCTCCAAAACCAAGTATTTGCGATGACCTCTCTATGGTTTGTGGAGGTGTTTAAACTACATCCCTAACCTGGGAACACCTGTGCCCCCATAAAGATCCGTGGAGTCTGTTTCCACACCTCCAGCACACACACGAACACTTGCACAGTTATCCTGAGAGTGGGCAGCCTCCTCCAACTGAGAGCAGGGCCTTGGTTCTTATAAAATCGCTTAACTTGTCTACCCTGTTTGGTTGCCTGATACGGAGTGCTGGGGAAAGGGTGGGTTGGGCTCTAAATCCAAGTATTAGCGAGTGCTTCTCCATGGGATTTGGAGTTTATTAACCAAAACCCCACAACATGGGAATACCTGTGATCCTTGAAAAAAGCGTGGACACTGTATCCCCACCACAAGAACACACATGAAGAAGTTTTCTGCTATCCTGAGTGTGGGCTGGCAATTTCAGGTGACAGAAGCGGCTGGGTTCTAATAGAATCCCTTAGCTTGTAATCCCTGAGTGTATCCCTAGGACTGACTCTGAGAGAAACCTGGGGGTTGGGCTTTGAGGCCAAATATTAGCGAGTGTCAATGATGGACTGAGGAAGTATTTAGATGAATTCTCCATAAAGGGAAACACCTGAGCACCCATTCATCTGCGTGGAGTGGGGCTTCAAATCTCCCCACCACACAAGGTTGGGTTCCAGTATCCTGAGGGTGGGGTAGTTCCTCCAACTGACATCAGCGTCTTGGTTTGAATAGAATCCCTTTGCTTGTCTTCCCTGATGGTTTGCCTAGGCCAGTGTGTGGTTGAAAGTGGGATTTGGGATCTAAAACTAAGTATTAGCGTGTGCCTCTCCATGGGTAGTGGAGATGTTTAAACTACAACCCACAACTTGGGAATTACTGTGACCCCTGAAAAATGCGTGTGCTCTGTTTCCCCACGTCCAGCACACACAGGAAGAAGTGTTCTGGGGTTGTGAGTGTGGGGAGGTTCCTCCAACAGACAGCAGCACCTGGGTTGTAATAGAATCCCTTAGCTTGACTTCCCTAAGTGTTTTCCTAGGCCTAGCAGTAAGCGATGGTGGGGGATGGGCTCTAAAGCCAAGTACTAGCGAGTGCATCTCTGTGGGTAGTGGAGGGTTTTAAACTACTTCCCCAACCTTGGAAAACCTGTGCCCCATAAAGATGCGTGGAATCTGTTACCCACCTCCAGCACACACACGGAGACGTGCTCAGGTATCCTGATTGTGGGGAGGCTCCTCCAAATGACAGCAGCTCCTGGGTTCTAAAAGAATCCCTTAGCTTGTCTTCCCTGATGGCATGCCAAGGCTGGAGAGTTGGGGAAAGTGGGGGTTGGGCTCTAAACCAAGTATAAGCGAGAGCCTATCAATGGGATGTGGGTTTTTAACCTACAACCCACAACCATGGAATAAATGTGCCCCCTGAAAGATGCTTTGACTGTTTCCCTACATCCAGCACACACACGAAGATGTGTTCTGGTATTCTGAGTGTGGGGATGTTCCTCAAACTGACAGAAGCACCTGGATTCTATTAGTATCCCTTAGCTTCTGTTCCCTGAGTGTTCTTTTAGGCCAGGCCATGAGGGAAAGCTGGGGGTTGGGCTTGGAGGCCACGTAGCAGTGAGTGCCCCCTGATCCATTGAGGAAGTACTTAGAGAACTTCTCCCTAAACGGAACATCTTTTTCTGCATTCATCTGGGTGCAGTGGGGCTGCACATCTCTCCCACACCTAAGAATGTGTTCTGGAATTCTGAGTGCAAAGAAGATCCTCCAACTGACAGCAGCACCTGGGTTCTAATTGAATTCCTTTGCTTGTCTTCCCTGATGGAAAGCCTAGGCGGGAGTGCGGGGGAAAGTGTGGTTTGGGCTCCAAAACCAAGTATTGGCGATGACCTCTCTATGGTTTGTGGAGGTGTTTAAACTACATCCCTAACCTGGGAACACCTGTGCCCCCATAAAGATCCGTGGAGTCTGTTTCCACACCTCCAGCACACACACGAACACTTGCACAGTTATCCTGAGAGTGGGCATCCTCCTCCAACTGAGAGCAGGGCCTTGGTTCTTATAAAATCGCTTAACTTGTCTACCCTGTTTGGTTGCCTGATACGGAGTGCTAGGGAAAGGGTGGGTTGGGCTCTAAATCCAAGTATTAGCGAGTGCTTCTCCATGGGATTTGGAGGTTATTAACCAAAAGCCCACAACATGGGAATACCTGTGCTCCTTGAAAAAAGCGTGGACTCTGTATCCCCACCACCAGAACACACATGAAGAAGTTTTCTGCTATCCTGAGTGTGGGCTGGCAATTTCAGGTGACAGAAGCGGCTGGGTTCTAATAGAATCCCTTAGCTTGTAATCCCTGAGTGTTTCCCTAGGACTGACTCTGAGAGAAACCTGGGGGTTGGGCTTTGAGGCCAAATAGTAGCGAGTTTCCCCGAAGGACTGAGGAAGTATTTAGATGAATTCTCCATAAAGGGAAACACCTGAGCACCCATTCATCTGCGTGGAGTGGGGCTTCAAAACTCCCCACCACACAAGGTTGGGTTCCAGTATCCTGAGGGTGGGGTAGTTCCTCCAGCTGACATCAGCGTCTTGGTTTGAATAGAATCCCTTTGCTTGTCTTCCCTGATGGTTTGCCTAGGCCAGTGTGTGGTTGAAAGTGGGATTTGGGATCTAAAACTAAGTATTAGCGTGTGCCTCTCCATGGGTAGTGGAGATGTTTAAACTACAACCCACAACTTGGGAATTACTGTGACCCCTGAAAAATGCGTGTGCTATGTTTCCCCACGTCCAGCACACACAGGAAGAAGTGTTCTGGGGTTGTGAGTGTGGGGAGGTTCCTCCAACAGACAGCAGCACCTGGGTTGTAATAGAATCCCTTAGCTTGACTTCCCTAAGTGTTTTCCTAGGCCTAGCAGTAAGCGATGGTGGGGGATGGGCTCTAAAGCCAAGTATTAGCGAGTGCATCTCTGAGGGTAGTGGAGGGTTTTAAACTACTTCCCCAACCTTGGAACACCTGTGCCCCATAAAGATGCGTGGAATCTGTTTCCCCACTTCCAGCACACACACGGAGACGTGCTCAGGTATCCTGATTGTGGGGAGGCTCCTCCAAATGACAGCAGCGCCTGGGTTCTAAAAGAATCCCTTAGCTTGACTTCCCTGATGGCATGCCTAGGCTGGAGAGTGGGGGAAAGTGGGGGTTTGGCTCTAAACCAAGTATAAGCGAGAGCCTATCCATGGGATGTGTGTTTTTAACCTACAACCCACAACCATGGAATAAATGTGCCCCCTGAAAGATGCTTTGACTGTTTCCCTACATTCAGCACACACACGAAGATGTGTTCTTGTATTCTGAGTGTGGGGAAGTTCCTCAAACTGACAGCAGCACCTGGATTCTATTAGTATCCCTTAGCTTCTGTTCCCTGAGTGTTCTTTTAGGCCAGGCCATGAGGGAAAGCTGGGGTTTGTTCTTGGAGGCCACGTAGCAGTGAGTGCCCCCTGATCCATTGAGGAAGTACTTAGAGGACTTGTCCCTAAATGGAACACCTTTTCCTGCATTCATCTGGGTGCAGTGGGGCTGCACAACTCTCCCACACCTAAGAATGTGTTCTGGAATTCTGAGTGCAGGGAAGTTCCTCCAACTGACAGCAGCGCCTGGGTTCTAATTGAATCCCTTTGCTTGTCTTACCTGACGGAAAGCCTAGGCGGGAGTTCGGGGAAAAGTGTGGTTTGGGCTCCAAAACCAAGTATTTGCGATGACCTCTCTATGGTTTGTGGAGGTGTTTAAACTACATCCCTTACCTGGGAACACCTGTGCCCCCATAAAGATCCGTGGAGTCTGTTTCCACACCTCCAGCACACACACGAACACTTGCACAGTTATCCTGAGAGTGGGCAGCCTCCTCCAACTGAGAGCAGGGCCTTGGTTCTTATAAAATCGCTTAACTTGTCTACCCTGTTTGGTTGCCTGATACGGAGTGCTGGGGAAAGGGTGGGTTGGGCTCTAAATCCAAGTATTAGCGAGTGCTTCTCCATGGGATTTGGAGGTTATTAACCAAAAGCCCACAACATGGGAATACCTGTGCTCCTTGAAAAAAGCGTGGACTCTGTATCCCCACCACCAGAACACACATGAAGAAGTTTTCTGCTATCCTGAGTGTGGGCTGGCAATTTCAGGTGACAGAAGCGGCTGGGTTCTAATAGAATCCCTTAGCTTGTAATCCCTGAGTGTTTCCCTAGGACTGACTCTGAGAGAAACCTGGGGGTTGGGCTTTGAGGCCAAATAGTAGTGAGTGTCCCCGATGGACTGAGGAAGTATTTAGATGAATTCTCCATAAAGGGAAACACCTGAGCACCCATTCATCTGCGTGGAGTGGGGCTTCAAATCTCCCCACCACACAAGGTTGGGTTCCAGTATCCTGAGGGTGGGGTAGTTCCTCCAACTGACATCAGCGTCTTGGTTTGAATAGAATCCCTCTGCTTGTCTTCCCTGATGGTTTGCCTAGGCCAGTGTGTGGTTGAAAGTGGGATTTGGGATCTAAAACTAAGTATTAGCGTGTGCCTCTCCATGGGTAGTGGAGATGTTTAAACTACAACCCACAACTTGGGAATTACTGTGACCCCTGAAAAATGCGTGTGCTATGTTTCCCCACGTCCAGCACACACAGGAAGAAGTGTTCTGGGGTTCTGAGTGTGGGGAGGTTCCTCCAACAGACAGCAGCACCTGGGTTGTAATAGAATCCCTTAGCTTGACTTCCCTAAGTGTTTTCCTAGGCCTAGCAGTAAGCGATGGTGGGGGATGGGCTCTAAAGCCAAGTATTAGCGAGTGCATCTCTGTGGGTAGTGGAGGGTTTTAAACTACTTCCCCAACCTTGGAACACCTGTGCCCCATAAAGATGCGTGGAATCTGTTTCCCCACCTCCAGCACACACACGGAGACGTGCTCAGGTATCCTGATTGTGGGGAGGCTCCTCCAAATGACAGCAGCGCCTGGGTTCTAAAAGAATCCCTTAGCTTGTCTTCCTTGATGGCATGCCTAGGCTGGAGAGTGGGGGAAAGTGGGGGTTTGGCTCTAAACCAAGTATAAGCGAGAGCCTATCCATGGGATGTGTGTTTTTAACATACAACCCACAACCATGGAATAAATGTGCCCCCTGAAAGATGCTTTGACTGTTTCCCTACATTCAGCACACACACGAAGATGTGTTCTTGTATTCTGAGTGTGGGGAAGTTCCTCAAACTGACAGCAGCACCTGGATTCTATTAGTATCCCTTAGCTTCTGTTCCCTGAGTTTTCTTTTAGGCCAGGCCATGAGGGAAAGCTGGGGTTTGTTCTTGGAGGCCACGTAGCAGTGAGTGCCCCCTGATCCATTGAGGAAGTACTTAGAGGACTTGTCCCTAAATGGAACACCTTTTCCTGCATTCATCTGGGTGCAGTGGGGCTGCACAACTCTCCCACACCTAAGAATGTGTTCTGGAATTCTGAGTGCAGGGAAGTTCCTCCAACTGACAGCAGCGCCTGGGTTCTAATTGAATCCCTTTGCTTGTCTTACCTGACGGAAAGCCTAGGCGGGAGTTCGGGGAAAAGTGTGGTTTGGGCTCCAAAACCAAGTATTTGCGATGACCTCTCTATGGTTTGTGGAGGTGTTTAAACTACATCCCTAACCTGGGAACACCTGTGCCCCCATAAAGATCCGTGGAGTCTGTTTCCACACCTCCAGCACACACACGAACACTTGCACAGTTATCCTGAGAGTGGGCAGCCTCCTCCAACTGAGAGCAGGGCCTTGGTTCTTATAAAATCGCTTAACTTGTCTACCCTGTTTGGTTGCCTGATACGGAGTGCTGGGGAAAGGGTGGGTTGGGCTCTAAATCCAAGTATTAGCGAGTGCTTCTCCATGGGATTTGGAGGTTATTAACCAAAAGCCCACAACATGGGAATACCTGTGCTCCTTGAAAAAAGCGTGGACTCTGTATCCCCACCACCAGAACACACATGAAGAAGTTTTCTGCTATCCTGAGTGTGGGCTGGCAATTTCAGGTGACAGAAGCGGCTGGGTTCTAATAGAATCCCTTAGCTTGTAATCCCTGAGTGTTTCCCTAGGACTGACTCTGAGAGAAACCTGGGGGTTGGGCTTTGAGGCCAAATAGTAGCGAGTGTCCCCGATGGACTGAGGAAGTATTTAGATGAATTCTCCATAAAGGGAAACACCTGAGCACCCATTCATCTGCGTGGAGTGGGGCTTCAAATCTCCCCACCACACAAGGTTGGGTTCCAGTATCCTGAGGGTGGGGTAGTTCCTCCAACTGACATCAGCGTCTTGGTTTGAATAGAATCCCTTTGCTTGTCTTCCCTGATGGTTTGCCTAGGCCAGTGTGTGGTTGAAAGTGGGATTTGGTATCTAAAACTAAGTATTAGCGTGTGCTCTCCATGGGTAGTGGAGATGTTTAAACAACAACCCACAACTTGGGAATTACTGTGACCCCTGAAAAATGCGTGTGCTATGTTTCCCCACGACCAGCACACACAGGAAGAAGTGTTCTGGGGTTGTGAGTGTGGGGAGGTTCCTCCAACAGACAGCAGCACCTGGGTTGTAATAGAATCCCTTAGCTTGACTTCCCTAAGTGTTTTCCTAGGCCTAGCAGTAAGCGATGGTGGGGGATGGGCTCTAAAGCCAAGTATTAGCGAGTGCATCTCTGTGGGTAGTGGAGGGTTTTAAACTACTTCCCCAACCTTGGAACACCTGTGCCCCATAAAGATGCGTGGAATCTGTTTCCCCACCTCCAGCACACACACGGAGACGTGCTCAGGTATCCTGATTGTGGGGAGGCTCCTCCAAATGACAGCAGCGCCTGGGTTCTAAAAGAATCCCTTAGCTTGTCTTCCCTGATGGCATGCCTAGGCTGAAGAGTGGGGGAAAGTGGGTGTTGGGCTCTAAACCAAGGATAAGCGAGAGCCTATCCATGGGATGTGGGTTTTTAACCTACAACCCACAACCATGGAATAAATGTGCCCCCTGAAAGATGCTTTGACTGTTTCCCTACATCCAGCACAAACACGAAGATGTGTTCTGGTATTCTGAGTGTGGGGAAGTTCCTCAAACTGACAGCAGCACCTGGATTCTATTAGTATCCCTTAGCTTCTGTTCCCTGAGTGTTTTCTTAGACCTGGCCATGAGGGAAAGCTGCGGGTTGGGCTTGGAGTCTACGTAGCAGTGAGTGCCCCCTGATCCATTGAGGAAGTTCTTAGAGGACTTCTCCCTAAACGGAACACCTTTTCCTCCATTCATCTGGGTGCAGTGGGGCTGCACATCTCTCCCACACCTAAGAATGTGTTCTGGAATCCTGAGTGCAGGAAAGTTCCTCCAACTGACTGCAGCGCCTGGGTTCTAATTGAATTCCTTTGCTTGTATTCCCTGTCGGAAAGCCTAGGCGGGAGTTCGGGGAAAAGTGTGGTTTGGGCTCCAAAACCAAGTATTTGCGATGACCTCTCTATGGTTTGTGGAGGTGTTTAAACTACATCCCTAACCTGGGAACACCTGTGCCCCCATAAAGATCCGTGGAGTCTGTTTCCACACCTCCAGCACACACACGAACACTTGCACAGTTATCCTGAGAGTGGGCAGCCTCCTCCAACTGAGAGCAGGGCCTTGGTTCTTATAAAATCGCTTAACTTGCCTACCCTGTTTGGTTGCCTGATACGGAGTGCTGGGGAAAGGGTGGGTTGGGCTCTAAATCCAAGTATTAGCGAGTGCTTCTCCATGGGATTTGGAGGTTATTAACCAAAAGCCCACAACATGGGAATACCTGTGCTCCTTGAAAAAAGCGTGGACTCTGTATCCCCACCACCAGAACACACATGAAGAAGTTTTCTGCTATCCTGAGTGTGGGCTGGCAATTTCAGGTGACAGAAGCGGCTGGGTTCTAATAGAATCCCTTAGCTTGTAATCCCTGAGTGTTTCCCTAGGACTGACTCTGAGAGAAACCTGGGGGTTGGCCTTTGAGGCCAAATAGTAGCGAGTGTCCCCGATGGACTGAGGAAGTATTTAGATGAATTCTCCATAAAGGGAAACACCTGAGCACCCATTCATCTGCGTGGAGTGGGGCTTCAAATCTCCCCACCACACAAGGTTGGGTTCCAGTATCCTGAGGGTGGGGTAGTTCCTCCAACTGACATCAGCGTCTTGGTTTGAATAGAATCCTATTGCTTGTCTTCCCTGATGGTTTGCCTAGGCCAGTGTGTGGTTGAAAGTGGGATTTGGGATCTAAAACTAAGTATTAGCGTGTGCCTCTCCATGGGTAGTGGAGATGTTTAAACTACAACCCACAACTTGGGAATTACTGTGACCCCTGAAAAATGCGTCTGCTATGTTTCCCCACGTCCAGCACACACAGGAAGAAGTGTTCTGGGTTTCTGAGTGTGGGGAGGTTCCTCCAACAGACAGCAGCACCTGGGTTGTAATAGAATCCCTTAGCTTGACTTCCCTAAGTGTTTTCCTAGGCCTAGCAGTAAGCGATGGTGGGGGATGGGCTCTAAAGCCAAGTATTAGCGAGTGCATCTCTGTGGGTAGTGGAGGGTTTTAAACTACTTCCCCAACCTTGGAAAACCTGTGCCCCATAAAGATGCGTGGAATCTGTTTCCCCACCTCCAGCACACACACGGAGACGTGCTCAGGTATCCTGATTGTGGGGAGGCTCCTCCAAATGACAGCAGCGCCTGGGTTCTAAAAGAATCCCTTAGCTTGTCTTCCCTGATGGCATGCTTATGCTGGAGAGTGGGGGAAAGTGGGGGTTGGGCTCTAAACCAATTATAAGCGAGAGCCTATCCATGGGATGTGGGTTTTTAACCTACAACCCACAACCATGGAATAAATGTGCCCCCTGAAAGATGCTTTGACTGTTTCCCTACATCCAGCACACACACGAAGATGTTTTCTGGTATTCTGAGTGTGGGGATGTTCCTCAAACTGACAGCAGCACCTGGATTCTATTCGTATCCCTTAGCTTCTGTTCCCTGAGTGTTCACTTAGACCTGGCCATGAGGGAAAGCTGGGAGTTGGGCTTGGGGGCCACGTAGCATTGAGTGCCCCCTGATCCATTGAGGATGTACTTAGAGGACTTCTCCCTAAACGGAACACCTTTTCCTCCATTCATCTGGGTGCAGTGGGGCTGCACATCTCTCCCACACCTAAGAATGTGTTCTGGAATTCTGAGTGCAGGGAAGTTCCTCCAACTGACAGCAGCGCCTGGGTTCTAATTGAATTCCTTTGCTTGTCTTCCCTGATGGAAAGCCTAGGCGGGAGTGCGGGGGAAAGTGTGGTTTGGGCTCCAAAACCAAGTATTTGCGATGACCTCTCTATGGTTTGTGGAGGTGTTTAAACTACATCCCTAACCTGGGAACACCTGTGCCCCCATAAAGATCCGTGGAGTCTGTTTCCACACCTCCAGCACACACACGAACACTTGCACAGTTATCCTGAGAGTGGGCAGCCTCCTCCAACTGAGAGCAGGGCCTTGGTTCTTATAAAATCGCTTAACTTGTCTACCCTGTTTGGTTGCCTGATACGGAGTGCTGGGGAAAGGGTGGGTTGGGCTCTAAATCCAAGTATTAGCGAGTGCTTCTCCATGGGATTTGGAGTTTATTAACCAAAACCCCACAACATGGGAATACCTGTGATCCTTGAAAAAAGCGTGGACTCTGTATCCCCACCACAAGAACACACATGAAGAAGTTTTCTGCTATCCTGAGTGTGGGCTGGCAATTTCAGGTGACAGAAGCGGCTGGGTTCTAATAGAATCCCTTAGCTTGTAATCCCTGAGTGTATCCCTAGGACTGACTCTGAGAGAAACCTGGGGGTTGGGCTTTGAGGCCAAATATTAGCGAGTGTCAATGATGGACTGAGGAAGTATTTAGATGAATTCTCCATAAAGGGAAACACCTGAGCACCCATTCATCTGCGTGGAGTGGGGCTTCAAATCTCCCCACCACACAAGGTTGGGTTCCAGTATCCTGAGGGTGGGGTAGTTCCTCCAACTGACATCAGCGTCTTGGTTTGAATAGAATCCCTTTGCTTGTCTTCCCTGATGGTTTGCCTAGGCCAGTGTGTGGTTGAAAGTGGGATTTGGGATCTAAAACTAAGTATTAGCGTGTGCCTCTCCATGGGTAGTGGAGATGTTTAAACTACAACCCACAACTTGGGAATTACTGTGACCCCTGAAAAATGCGTGTGCTCTGTTTCCCCACGTCCAGCACACACAGGAAGAAGTGTTCTGGGGTTGTGAGTGTGGGGAGGTTCCTCCAACAGACAGCAGCACCTGGGTTGTAATAGAATCCCTTAGCTTGACTTCCCTAAGTGTTTTCCTAGGCCTAGCAGTAAGCGATGGTGGGGGATGGGCTCTAAAGCCAAGTACTAGCGAGTGCATCTCTGTGGGTAGTGGAGGGTTTTAAACTACTTCCCCAACCTTGGAAAACCTGTGCCCCATAAAGATGCGTGGAATCTGTTACCCACCTCCAGCACACACACGGAGACGTGCTCAGGTATCCTGATTGTGGGGAGGCTCCTCCAAATGACAGCAGCTCCTGGGTTCTAAAAGAATCCCTTAGCTTGTCTTCCCTGATGGCATGCCAAGGCTGGAGAGTTGGGGAAAGTGGGGGTTGGGCTCTAAACCAAGTATAAGCGAGAGCCTATCAATGGGATGTGGGTTTTTAACCTACAACCCACAACCATGGAATAAATGTGCCCCCTGAAAGATGCTTTGACTGTTTCCCTACATCCAGCACACACACGAAGATGTGTTCTGGTATTCTGAGTGTGGGGATGTTCCTCAAACTGACAGAAGCACCTGGATTCTATTAGTATCCCTTAGCTTCTGTTCCCTGAGTGTTCTTTTAGGCCAGGCCATGAGGGAAAGCTGGGGGTTGGGCTTGGAGGCCACGTAGCAGTGAGTGCCCCCTGATCCATTGAGGAAGTACTTAGAGAACTTCTCCCTAAACGGAACATCTTTTTCTGCATTCATCTGGGTGCAGTGGGGCTGCACATCTCTCCCACACCTAAGAATGTGTTCTGGAATTCTGAGTGCAAAGAAGATCCTCCAACTGACAGCAGCACCTGGGTTCTAATTGAATTCCTTTGCTTGTCTTCCCTGATGGAAAGCCTAGGCGGGAGTGCGGGGGAAAGTGTGGTTTGGGCTCCAAAACCAAGTATTGGCGATGACCTCTCTATGGTTTGTGGAGGTGTTTAAACTACATCCCTAACCTGGGAACACCTGTGCCCCCATAAAGATCCGTGGAGTCTGTTTCCACACCTCCAGCACACACACGAACACTTGCACAGTTATCCTGAGAGTGGGCATCCTCCTCCAACTGAGAGCAGGGCCTTGGTTCTTATAAAATCGCTTAACTTGTCTACCCTGTTTGGTTGCCTGATACGGAGTGCTAGGGAAAGGGTGGGTTGGGCTCTAAATCCAAGTATTAGCGAGTGCTTCTCCATGGGATTTGGAGGTTATTAACCAAAAGCCCACAACATGGGAATACCTGTGCTCCTTGAAAAAAGCGTGGACTCTGTATCCCCACCACCAGAACACACATGAAGAAGTTTTCTGCTATCCTGAGTGTGGGCTGGCAATTTCAGGTGACAGAAGCGGCTGGGTTCTAATAGAATCCCTTAGCTTGTAATCCCTGAGTGTTTCCCTAGGACTGACTCTGAGAGAAACCTGGGGGTTGGGCTTTGAGGCCAAATAGTAGCGAGTTTCCCCGAAGGACTGAGGAAGTATTTAGATGAATTCTCCATAAAGGGAAACACCTGAGCACCCATTCATCTGCGTGGAGTGGGGCTTCAAATCTCCCCACCACACAAGGTTGGGTTCCAGTATCCTGAGGGTGGGGTAGTTCCTCCAGCTGACATCAGCGTCTTGGTTTGAATAGAATCCCTTTGCTTGTCTTCCCTGATGGTTTGCCTAGGCCAGTGTGTGGTTGAAAGTGGGATTTGGGATCTAAAACTAAGTATTAGCGTGTGCCTCTCCATGGGTAGTGGAGATGTTTAAACTACAACCCACAACTTGGGAATTACTGTGACCCCTGAAAAATGCGTGTGCTATGTTTCCCCACGTCCAGCACACACAGGAAGAAGTGTTCTGGGGTTGTGAGTGTGGGGAGGTTCCTCCAACAGACAGCAGCACCTGGGTTGTAATAGAATCCCTTAGCTTGACTTCCCTAAGTGTTTTCCTAGGCCTAGCAGTAAGCGATGGTGGGGGATGGGCTCTAAAGCCAAGTACTAGCGAGTGCATCTCTGTGGGTAGTGGAGGGTTTTAAACTACTTCCCCAACCTTGGAAAACCTGTGCCCCATAAAGATGCGTGGAATCTGTTACCCACCTCCAGCACACACACGGAGACGTGCTCAGGTATCCTGATTGTGGGGAGGCTCCTCCAAATGACAGCAGCTCCTGGGTTCTAAAAGAATCCCTTAGCTTGTCTTCCCTGATGGCATGCCAAGGCTGGAGAGTTGGGGAAAGTGGGGGTTGGGCTCTAAACCAAGTATAAGCGAGAGCCTATCAATGGGATGTGGGTTTTTAACCTACAACCCACAACCATGGAATAAATGTGCCCCCTGAAAGATGCTTTGACTGTTTCCCTACATCCAGCACACACACGAAGATGTGTTCTGGTATTCTGAGTGTGGGGATGTTCCTCAAACTGACAGAAGCACCTGGATTCTATTAGTATCCCTTAGCTTCTGTTCCCTGAGTGTTCTTTTAGGCCAGGCCATGAGGGAAAGCTGGGGGTTGGGCTTGGAGGCCACGTAGCAGTGAGTGCCCCCTGATCCATTGAGGAAGTACTTAGAGAACTTCTCCCTAAACGGAACATCTTTTTCTGCATTCATCTGGGTGCAGTGGGGCTGCACATCTCTCCCACACCTAAGAATGTGTTCTGGAATTCTGAGTGCAAAGAAGATCCTCCAACTGACAGCAGCACCTGGGTTCTAATTGAATTCCTTTGCTTGTCTTCCCTGATGGAAAGCCTAGGCGGGAGTGCGGGGGAAAGTGTGGTTTGGGCTCCAAAACCAAGTATTGGCGATGACCTCTCTATGGTTTGTGGAGGTGTTTAAACTACATCCCTAACCTGGGAACACCTGTGCCCCCATAAAGATCCGTGGAGTCTGTTTCCACACCTCCAGCACACACACGAACACTTGCACAGTTATCCTGAGAGTGGGCATCCTCCTCCAACTGAGAGCAGGGCCTTGGTTCTTATAAAATCGCTTAACTTGTCTACCCTGTTTGGTTGCCTGATACGGAGTGCTAGGGAAAGGGTGGGTTGGGCTCTAAATCCAAGTATTAGCGAGTGCTTCTCCATGGGATTTGGAGGTTATTAACCAAAAGCCCACAACATGGGAATACCTGTGCTCCTTGAAAAAAGCGTGGACTCTGTATCCCCACCACCAGAACACACATGAAGAAGTTTTCTGCTATCCTGAGTGTGGGCTGGCAATTTCAGGTGACAGAAGCGGCTGGGTTCTAATAGAATCCCTTAGCTTGTAATCCCTGAGTGTTTCCCTAGGACTGACTCTGAGAGAAACCTGGGGGTTGGGCTTTGAGGCCAAATAGTAGCGAGTTTCCCCGAAGGACTGAGGAAGTATTTAGATGAATTCTCCATAAAGGGAAACACCTGAGCACCCATTCATCTGCGTGGAGTGGGGCTTCAAATCTCCCCACCACACAAGGTTGGGTTCCAGTATCCTGAGGGTGGGGTAGTTCCTCCAGCTGACATCAGCGTCTTGGTTTGAATAGAATCCCTTTGCTTGTCTTCCCTGATGGTTTGCCTAGGCCAGTGTGTGGTTGAAAGTGGGATTTGGGATCTAAAACTAAGTATTAGCGTGTGCCTCTCCATGGGTAGTGGAGATGTTTAAACTACAACCCACAACTTGGGAATTACTGTGACCCCTGAAAAATGCGTGTGCTATGTTTCCCCACGTCCAGCACACACAGGAAGAAGTGTTCTGGGGTTGTGAGTGTGGGGAGGTTCCTCCAACAGACAGCAGCACCTGGGTTGTAATAGAATCCCTTAGCTTGACTTCCCTAAGTGTTTTCCTAGGCCTAGCAGTAAGCGATGGTGGGGGATGGGCTCTAAAGCCAAGTATTAGCGAGTGCATCTCTGAGGGTAGTGGAGGGTTTTAAACTACTTCCCCAACCTTGGAACACCTGTGCCCCATAAAGATGCGTGGAATCTGTTTCCCCACTTCCAGCATACACACGGAGACGTGCTCAGGTATCCTGATTGTGGGGAGGCTCCTCCAAATGACAGCAGCGCCTGGGTTCTAAAAGAATCCCTTAGCTTGACTTCCCTGATGGCATGCCAAGGCTGGAGAGTGGGGGGAAGTGGGGGTTGGGCTCTAAACCAAGTATAAGCGAGAGCCTATCAATGGGATGTGGGTTTTTAACCTACAACCCACAACCATGGAATAAATGTGCCCCCTGAAAGATTCTTTGACTGTTTCCCTACATCCAACACACACACGAAGATGAGTTCTTGTATTCTGAGTGTGGGGATGTTCCTCAAACTGACAGCAGCACCTGGATTCTATTAGTATCCCTTAGCTTCTGTTCCCTGAGTGTTCTTTTAGGCCAGCCCATGAGGGAAAGCTGGGTGTTGGGCTTGGAGGCCACGTAGCAGTCAGTGCCCCCTGATCCATTGAGGAAGTTCTTAGAGGACTTCTCCCGAAAAGGAACACCTTTTCCTGCATTCATCTGGGTGCAGTGGGGCTGCACATCTCTCCCACACCTAAGAATGTGTTCTGGAATTCTGAGTGCAGGGAAGTTCCTCCAACTGACAGCAGCGCCTGGGTTCTAATTGAATCCCTTTGCTTGTCTTCCCTGATGGAAAGCCTAGGCGGGAGTGCGGGGGAAAGTGTGGTTTGGGCTCCAAAACCAAGTATTTGCGATGACCTCTCTATGGTTTGTGGAGGTGTTTAAACTACATCCCTAACCTGGGAACACCTGTGCCCCCATAAAGATCCGTGGAGTCTGTTTCCACACCTCCAGCACACACACGAACACTTGCACAGTTATCCTGAGAGTGGGCAGCCTCCTCCAACTGAGAGCAGGGCCTTGGTTCTTATAATATCGCTTAACTTGCCTACCCTGTTTGGTTGCCTGATACGGAGTGCTGGGGAAAGGGTGGGTTGGGCTCTAAATCCAAGTATTAGCGAGTGCTTCTCCATGGGATTTGGAGGTTATTAACCAAAAGCCCACAACATGGGAATATCTGTGCTCCTTGAAAAAAGCGTGGACTCTGTATCCCCACCACCAGAACACACATGAAGAAGTTTTCTGCTATCCTGAGTGTGGGCTGGCAATTTCAGGTGACAGAAGCGGCTGGGTTCTAATAGAATCCCTTAGCTTGTAATCCCTGAGTGTTTCCCTAGGACTGACTCTGAGAGAAACCTGGGGGTTGGGCTTTGAGGCCAAATAGAAGCGAGTGTCCCCGATGGACTGAGGAAGTATTTAGATGAATTCTCCAGAAAGGGAAACACCTGAGCACCCATTCATCTGCGTGGAGTGGGGCTTCAAATCTCCCCACCACACAAGGTTGGGTTCCAGTATCCTGAGGGTGGGGTAGTTCCTCCAACTGACATCAGCGTCTTGGTTTGAATAGAATCCCTTTGCTTGTCTTCCCTGATGGTTTGCCTAGGCCAGTGTGTGGTTGAAAGTGGGATTTGGGATCTAAAACTAAGTATTAGCGTGTGCCTCTCCATGGGTAGTGGAGATGTTTAAACTACAACCCACAACTTGGGAATTACTGTGACCCCTGAAAAATGCGTGTGCTATGTTTCCCCACGACCAGCACACACAGGAAGAAGTGTTCTGGGTTTGTGAGTGTGGGGAGGTTCCTCCAACAGACAGCAGCACCTGGGTTGTAATAGAATCCCTTAGCTTGACTTCCCTAAGTGTTTTCCTAGGCCTAGCAGTAAGCGATGGTGGGGGATGGGCTCTAAAGCCAAGTATTAGCGAGTGCATCTCTGTGGGTAGTGGAGGGTTTTAAACTACTTCCCCAACCTTGGAACACCTGTGCCCCATAAAGATGCGTGGAATCTCTTTCCCCACCTCCAGCACACACACGGAGACGTGCTCAGGTATCCTGATTGTGGGGAGGCTCCTCCAAATGACAGCAGCGCCTGGGTTCTAAAAGAATCCCTTAGCTTGTCTTCCCTGATGGCATGCCTAGGCTGGAGAGTGGGGGAAAGTGGGGGTTTGGCTCTAAACCAAGTATAAGCGAGAGCCTATCCATGGGATGTGTGTTTTTAACCTACAACCCACAACCATGGAGTAAATGTGCCCCCTGAAAGATGCTTTGACTGTTTCCCTACATTCAGCACACACACGAAGATGTGTTCTTGTATTCTGAGTGTGGGGAAGTTCCTCAAACTGACAGCAGCACCTGGATTCTATTAGTATCCCTTAGCTTCTGTTCCCTGAGTGTTCTTTTAGGCCAGGCCATGAGGGAAAGCTGGGGTTTGTTCTTGGAGGCCACGTAGCAGTGAGTGCCCCCTGATCCATTGAGGAAGTACTTAGAGGACTTCTCCCTAAACGGAACACCTTTTCCTCCATTGATCTGGGTGCAGTGGGGCTGCACAAATCTCCCACACCTAAGAATGTGTCTGGAATCCTGAGTGCAGGAAAGTTCCTCCAACTGACAGCAGCGCCTGGGTTCTAATTGAATTCCTTTGCTTGTCTTCCCTGACGGAAAGCCTAGGCCGGAGTTCGGGGAAAAGTGTGGTTTGGGCTCCAAAACCAAGTATTTGCGATGACCTCTCTATGGTTTGTGGAAGTGTTTAAACTACATCCCTAACCTGGGAACACCTGTGCCCCCATAAAGATCCGTGGAGTCTGTTTCCACACCTCCAGCACACACACGAACACTTGCACAGTTATCCTGAGAGTGGGCAGCCTCCTCCAACTGAGAGCAGGGCCTTGGTTCTTATAAAATCGCTTAACTTGTCTACCCTGTTTGGTTGCCTGATACGGAGTGCTGGGGAAAGGGTGGGTTGGGCTCTAAATCCAAGTATTAGCGAGTGCTTCTCCATGGGATTTGGAGGTTATTAACCAAAAGCCCACAACATGGGAATACCTGTGCTCCTTGAAAAAAGCGTGGACTCTGTATCCCCACCACCAGAACACACATGAAGAAGTTTTCTGCTATCCTGAGTGTGGGCTGGCAATTTCAGGTGACAGAAGCGGCTGGGTTCTAATAGAATCCCTTAGCTTGTAATCCCTGAGTGTTTCCCTAGGACTGACTCTGAGAGAAACCTGGGGGTTGGCCTTTGAGGCCAAATAGTAGCGAGTGTCCCCGATGGACTGAGGAAGTATTTAGATGAATTCTCCATAAAGGGAAACACCTGAGCACCCATTCATCTGCGTGGAGTGGGGCTTCAAATCTCCCCACCACACAAGGTTGGGTTCCAGTATCCTGAGGGTGGGGTAGTTCCTCCAACTGACATCAGCGTCTTGGTTTGAATAGAATCCCTTTGCTTGTCTTCCCTGATGGTTTGCCTAGGCCAGTGTGTGGTTGAAAGTGGGATTTGGGATCTAAAACTAAGTATTAGCGTGTGCCTCTCCATGGGTAGTGGAGATGTTTAAACTACAACCCACAACTTGGGAATTACTGTGACCCCTGAAAAATGCGTGTGCTATGTTTCCCCACGTCCAGCACACACAGGAAGAAGTGTTCTGGGGTTGTGAGTGTGGGGAGGTTCCTCCAACAGACAGCAGCACCTGGGTTGTAATAGAATCCCTTAGCTTGACTTCCCTAAGTGTTTTCCTAGGCCTAGCAGTAAGCGATGGTGGGGGATGGGCTCTAAAGCCAAGTATTAGCGAGTGCATCTCTGTGGGTAGTGGAGGGTTTTAAACTACTTCCCCAACCTTGGAACACCTGTGCCCCATAAAGATGCGTGGAATCTGTTTCCCCACCTCCAGCACACACACGGAGACGTGCTCAGGTATCCTGATTGTGGGGAGGCTCCTCCAAATGACAGCAGCGCCTGGGTTCTAAAAGAATCCCTTAGCTTGTCTTCCCTGATGGCATGCCTAGGCTGGAGAGTGGGGGAAAGTGGGGGTTGGGCTCTAAACCAAGGATAAGCGAGAGCCTATCCATGGGATGTGGGTTTTTAACCTACAACCCACAACCATGGAATAAATGTGCCCCCTGAAAGATGCTTTGACTGTTTCCCTACATCCAGCACACACACGAAGAAGTGTTCTTGTATTCTGAGTGTGGGGAAGTTCCTCAAACTGACAGCAGCACCTGGATTCTATAAGTATCCCTTAGCTTCTGTTCCCTGAGTGTTCTTTTAGGCCAGGCCATGAGGGAAAGCTGGGGGTTGGGCTTGGAGGCCACGTAGCAGTGAGTGCCCCCTGATCCATTGAGGAAGTACTTAGAGGACTTCTCCCTAAACGGAACACCTTTTCCTCCATTGATCTGGGTGCAGTGGGGCTGCACAAATCTCCCACACCTAAGAATGTGTCTGGAATCCTGAGTGCAGGAAAGTTCCTCCAACTGACAGCAGCGCCTGGGTTCTAATTGAATTCCTTTGCTTGTCTTCCCTGACGGAAAGCCTAGGCCGGAGTTCGGGGAAAAGTGTGGTTTGGGCTCCAAAACCAAGTATTTGCGATGACCTCTCTATGGTTTGTGGAGGTGTTTAAACTACATCCCTAAGCTGGGAACACCTGTGCCCCCATAAAGATCCGTGGAGTCTGTTTCCACACCTCCAGCACACACACGAACACTTGCACAGTTATCCTGAGAGTGGGCAGCCTCCTCCAACTGAGAGCAGGGCCTTGGTTCTTATAAAATCGCTTAACTTGCCTACCCTGTTTGGTTGCCTGATACGGAGTGCTGGGGAAAGGGTGGGTTGGGCTCTAAATCCAAGTATTAGCGAGTGCTTCTCCATGGGATTTGGAGGTTATTAACCAAAAGCCCACAACATGGGAATACCTGTGCTCCTTGAAAAAAGCGTGGACTCTGTATCCCCACCACCAGAACACACATGAAGAAGTTTTCTGCTATCCTGAGTGTGGGCTGGCAATTTCAGGTGACAGAAGCGGCTGGGTTCTAATAGAATCCCTTAGCTTGTAATCCCTGAGTGTTTCCCTAGGACTGACTCTGAGAGAAACCTGGGGGTTGGCCTTTGAGGCCAAATAGTAGCGAGTGTCCCCGATGGACTGAGGAAGTATTTAGATGAATTCTCCATAAAGGGAAACACCTGAGCACCCATTCATCTGCGTGGAGTGGGGCTTCAAATCTCCCCACCACACAAGGATGGGTTCCAGTATCCTGAGGGTGGGGTAGTTCCTCCAACTGACATCAGCGTCTTGGTTTGAATAGAATCCTATTGCTTGTCTTCCCTGATGGTTTGCCTAGGCCAGTGTGTGGTTGAAAGTGGGATTTGGGATCTAAAACTAAGTATTAGCGTGTGCCTCTCCATGGGTAGTGGAGATGTTTAAACTACAACCCACAACTTGGGAATTACTGTGACCCCTGAAAAATGCGTCTGCTATGTTTCCCCACGTCCAGCACACACAGGAAGAAGTGTTCTGGGGTTGTGAGTGTGGGGAGGTTCCTCCAACAGACAGCAGCACCTGGGTTGTAATAGAATCCCTTAGCTTGACTTCCCTAAGTGTTTTCCTAGGCCTAGCAGTAAGCGATGGTGGGGGATGGGCTCTAAAGCCAAGTATTAGCGAGTGCATCTCTGTGGGTAGTGGAGGGTTTTAAACTACTTCCCCAACCTTGGAACACCTGTGCCCCATAAAGATGCGTGGAATCTGTTTCCCCACCTCCAGCACACACACGGAGACGTGCTCAGGTATCCTGATTGTGGGGAGGCTCCTCCAAATGACAGCAGCGCCTGGGTTCTAAAAGAATCCCTTAGCTTGTCTTCCCTGATGGCATGCCTAGGCTGGAGAGTGGGGGAAAGTGGGGGTTGGGCTCTAAACCAAGTATAAGCGAGAGCCTATCCATGGGATGTGTGTTTTTAACCTACAACCCACAACCATGGAATAAATGTGCCCCCTGAAAGATGCTTTGACTGTTTCCCTACATTCAGCACACACACGAAGATGTGTTCTGTTATTCTGAGTGTGGGGAAGTTCCTCAAACTGACAGCAGCACCTGGATTCTATAAGTATCCCTTAGCTTCTGTTCCCTGAGTGTTCTTTTAGGCCAGGCCATGAGGGAAAGCTGGGGGTTGGGCTTGGAGGCCACGTAGCAGTGAGTGCCCCCTGATCCATTGAGGAAGTACTTAGAGGACTTGTCCCTAAAGGGAACACATTTTCCTGCATTCATCTGGGTGCAGTGGGGCTGCACAACTCTCCCACACCTAAGAATGTGTTCTGGAATTCTGAGTGCAGGGAAGTTCCTCCAACTGACAGCAGCGCCTGGGTTCTAATTGAATCCCTTTGCTTGTCTTCCCTGATGGAAAGCCTAGGCGGGAGTGCGGGGGAAAGTGTGGTTTGGGCTCCAAAACCAAGTATTGGCGATGACCTCTCTATGGTTTGTGGAGGTGTTTAAACTACATCCCTAACCTGGGAACACCTGTGCCCCCATAAAGATCCGTGGAGTCTGTTTCCACACCTCCAGCACACACACGAACACTTGCACAGTTATCCTGAGAGTGGGCAGCCTCCTCCAACTGAGAACAGGGCCTTGGTTCTTATAAAATCGCTTAACTTGTCTACCCTGTTTGGTTGCCTGATACGGAGTGCTGGGGAAAGGGTGGGTTGGGCTCTAAATCCAAGTATTAGCGAGTGCTTCTCCATGGGATTTGGAGGTTATTAACCAAAAGCCCACAACATGGGAATACCTGTGCTCCTTGAAAAAAGCGTGGACTCTGTATACCCACCACCAGAACACACATGAAGTTTTCTGCTATCCTGAGTGTGGGCTGGCAATTTCAGGTGACAGAAGCGGCTGGGTTCTAATAGAATCCCTTAGCTTGTAATCCCTGAGTGTTTCCCTAGGACTGACTCTGAGAGAAACCTGGGGGTTGGGCTTTGAGGCCAAATAGTAGCGAGTGTCCCCGATGGACTGAGGAAGTATTTAGATGAATTCTCCATAAAGGGAAACACCTGAGCACCCATTCATCTGCGTGGAGTGGGGCTTCAAATCTCCCCACCACACAAGGTTGGGTTCCAGTATCCTGAGGGTGGGGTAGTTCCTCCAACTGACATCAGCGTCTTGGTTTGAATAGAATCCCTTTGCTTGTCTTCCCTGATGGTTTGCCTAGGCCAGTGTGTGGTTGAAAGTGGGATTTGGGATCTAAAACTAAGTATTAGCGTGTGCCTCTCCATGGGTAGTGGAGATGTTTAAACTACAACCCACAACTTGGGAATTACTGTGACCCCTGAAAAATGCGTGTGCTATGTTTCCCCACGTCCAGCGCACACAGGAAGAAGTGTTCTGCGGTTGTGAGTGTGGGGAGGTTCCTCCAACAGACAGCAGCACCTGGGTTGTAATAGAATCCCTTAGCATGACTTCCCTAAGTGTTTTCCTAGGCCTAGCAGTAAGCGATGGTGGGGGATGGGCTCTAAAGCCAAGTATTAGCGAGTGAATCTCTGTGGGTAGTGGAGGGTTTCAAACTACTTCCCCAACCTTGGAACACCTGTGCCCCATAAAGATGCGTGGAATCTGTTTCCCCACCTCCAGCACACACACGGAGACGTGCTCAGGTATCCTGATTGTGGGGAGGCTCCTCCAAATGACAGCAGCGCCTGGGTTCTAAAAGAATCCCTTAGCTTGTCTTCCCTGATGGCATGGCCAGGCTGCAGAGTGGGGGAAAGTGGGGGTTGGGCTCTAAACCAAGTATAAGCGAGAGCCTATCCATGGGATGTGGGTTTTTAACCTACAACCCACAACCATGGAATAAATGTGCCCCCTGAAAGATGCTTTGACTGTTTCCCTACATCCAGCACACACACGAAGATGTTTTCTGGTATTCTGAGTGTGGGGATGTTCCTCAAACTGACAGCAGCACCTGGATTCTATTCGTATCCCTTAGCTTCTGTTCCCTGAGTGTTCTTTTAGGCCAGGCCATGAGGGAAAGCTGGGGGTTGGGCTTGGAGGCCACGTAGCAGTGAGTGCCCCCTGATCCATTGAGGAAGTACTTAGAGGACTTCTCCCTAAACGGAACACCTTTTTCTGCATTCATCTGGGTGCAGTGGGGCTGCACATCTCTCCCACACCTAAGAATGTGTTCTGGAATTCTGAGTGCAAGGAAGTTCCTCCAACTGACAGCAGCACCTGGGTTCTAATTGAATTCCTTTGATTGTCTTCCCTGATGGAAAGCCTAGGCGGGAGTGCGGGGGAAAGTGTGGTTTGGGCTCCAAAACCAAGTATTTGCGATGACCTCTCTATGGTTTGTGGAGGTGTTTAAACTACATCCCTAACCTGGGAACACCTGTGCCCCCATAAAGATCCGTGGAGTCTGTTTCCACACCTCCAGCACACACACGAACACTTGCACAGTTACCCTGAGAGTGGGCAGCCTCCTCCAACTGAGAGCAGGGCCTTGGTTCTTATAAAATCGCTTAACTTGTCTACCCTGTTTGGTTGCCTGATACGGAGTGCTGGGGAAAGGGTGGGTTGGGCTCTAAATCCAAGTATTAGCGAGTGCTTCTCCATGGGATTTGGAGGTTATTAACCAAAAGCCCACAACATGGGAATACCTGTGCTCCTTGAAAAAAGCGTGGACTCTGTATCCCCACCACCAGAACACACATGAAGAAGTTTTCTGCTATCCTGAGTGTGGGCTGGCAATTTCAGGTGACAGAAGCGGCTGGGTTCTAATAGAATCCCTTAGCTTGTAATCCCTGAGTGTTTCCCTAGGACTGACTCTGAGAGAAACCTGGGGGTTGGGCTTTGAGGCCAAATAGTAGCGAGTGTCCCCGATGGACTGAGGAAGTATTTAGATGAATTCTCCATAAAGGGAAACACCTGAGCACCCATTCATCTGCGTGGAGTGGGGCTTCAAATCTCCCCACCACACAAGGTTGGGTTCCAGTATCCTTAGGGTGGGGTAGTTCCTCCAGCTGACATCAGCGTCTTGGTTTGAATAGAATCCCTTTGCTTGTCTTCCCTGATTGTTTGCCTAGGCCAGTGTGTGGTTGAAAGTGGGATTTGGGATCTAAAACTAAGTATTAGCGTGTGCCTCTCCATGGGTAGTGGAGATGTTTAAACTACAACCCACAACTTGGGAATTACTGTGACCCCTGAAAAATGCGTGTGCTATGTTTCCCCACGTCCAGCACACACAGGAAGAAGTGTTCTGGGGTTGTGAGTGTGGGGAGGTTCCTCCAACAGACAGCAGCACCTGGGTTGTAATAGAATCCCTTAGCTTGACTTCCCTAAGTGTTTTCCTAGGCCTAGCAGTAAGCGATGGTGGGGGATGGGCTCTAAAGCCAAGTATTAGCGAGTGCATCTCTGAGGGTAGTGGAGGGTTTTAAAATACTTCCCCAACCTTGGAACACCTGTGCCCCATAAAGATGCGTGGAATCTGTTTCCCCACCTCCAGCACACACACGGAGACGTGCTCAGGTATCCTGATTGTGGGGAGGCTCCTCCAAATGACAGCAGCGCCTGTGTTCTAAAAGAATCCCTTAGCTTGTCTTCCCTGATGGCATGCTTATGCTGGAGAGTGGGGGAAAGTGGGGGTTGGGCTCTAAACCAAGTATAAGCGAGAGCCTATCCATGGGATGTGGGTTTTTAACCTACAACCCACAACCATGGAATAAATGTGCCCCCTGAAAGATGCTTTGACTGTTTCCCTACATCCAACACACACACGAAGATGTGTTCTTGTATTCTGAGTGTGGGGATGTTCCTCAAACTGACAGCAGCACCTGGATTCTATTAGTATCCCTTAGCTTCTGTTCCCTGAGTGTTCTTTTAGGCCAGGCCATGAGGGAAAGCTGGGGGTTGGGCTTGGAGGCCACGTAGCAGTGAGTGCCCCCTGATCCATTGAGGAAGTTCTTAGAGGACTTCTCCCTAAAGGGAACACCTTTTCCTGCATTCATCTGGGTGCAGTGGGGCTGCACATCTCTCCCACACCTAAGAATGTGTTCTGGAATTCTGAGTGCAGGGAAGTTCCTCCAACTGACAGCAGCGCCTGGGTTCTAATTGAATCCCTTTGCTTGTCTTCCCTGATGGAAAGCCTAGGCGGGAGTGCGGGGGAAAGTGTGGTTTGGGCTCCAAAACCAAGTATTTGCGATGACCTCTCTATGGTTTGTGGAGGTGTTTAAACTACATCCCTAACCTGGGAACACCTGTGCCCCCATAAAGATCCGTGGAGTCTGTTTCCACACCTCCAGCACACACACGAACACTTGCACAGTTATCCTGAGAGTGGGCAGCCTCCTCCAACTGAGAGCAGGGCCTTGGTTCTTATAAAATCGCTTAACTTGTCTACCCTGTTTGGTTGCCTGATACGGAGTGCTGGGGAAAGGGTGGGTTGGGCTCTAAATCCAAGTATTAGCGAGTGCTTCTCCATGGGATTTGGAGGTTATTAACCAAAAGCCCACAACATGGGAATACCTGTGCTCCTTGAAAAAAGCGTGGACTCTGTATCCCCACCACCAGAACACACATGAAGAAGTTTTCTGCTATCCTGAGTGTGGGCTGGCAATTTCAGGTGACAGAAGCGGCTGGGTTCTAATAGAATCCCTTAGCTTGTAATCCCTGAGTGTTTCCCTAGGACTGACTCTGAGAGAAACCTGGGGGTTGGGCTTTGAGGCCAAATAGTAGCGAGTGTCCCCGATGGACTGAGGAAGTATTTAGATGAATTCTCCATAAAGGGAAACACCTGAGCACCCATTCATCTGCGTGGAGTGGGGCTTCAAATCTCCCCACCACACAAGGTTGGGTTCCAGTATCCTGAGGGTGGGGTAGTTCCTCCAACTGACATCAGCGTCTTGGTTTGAATAGAATCCCTTTGCTTGTCTTCCCTGATGGTTTGCCTAGGCCAGTGTGTGGTTGAAAGTGGGATTTGGGATCTAAACCTAAGTATTAGCTTGTGCCACTCCATGGGTAGTGGAGATGTTTAAACTACAACCCACAACTTGGGAATTACTGTGACCCCTGAAAAATGCGTGTGCTATGTTTCCCCACGTCCAGCACACACAGGAAGAAGTGTTCTGGGGTTCTGAGTGTGGGGAGGTTCCTCCAACAGACAGCAGAACCTGGGTTGTAATAGAATCCCTTAGCTTCACTTCCCTAAGTGATTTCCTTGGCCTAGCAGTAAGCGATGCTGGGGTATGGGCTCTAAAGCCAAGTATTAGCGAGTGCATCTCTGTGGGTAGTGGAGGGTTTTAAACTACTTCCCCAAACTTGGAACACCTGTGCCCCATAAAGATGCGTGGAATCTGTTTCCCCACCTCCAGCACACACACGGAGACGTGCTCAGGTATCCTGATTGTGGGGAGGCTCCTCCAAATGACAGCAGCGCCTGGGTTCTAAAAGAATCCCTTAGCTTGTCTTCCCTGATGGCATGCTTCGGCTGGAGAGTGGGGGAAAGTGGGGGTTGGGCTCTAAACCAAGTATAAGCGAGAGCCTATCCATGGGATGTGGGTTTTTAACCTACAACCCACAACCATGGAATAAATGTGCCCCCTGAAAGATGCTTTGACTGTTTCCCTACATCCAGCACACACACGAAGATGTTTTCTGGTATTCTGAGTGTGGGGATGTTCCTCAAACTGACAGCAGCACCTGGATTCTTTTAGTATCCCTTAGCTTCTGTTCCCTGAGTGTTCTCTTAGACCAGGCCATGAGGGAAAGCTGGGGGATGGGCTTGGAGGCCAAGTAGCAGTGAGTGCCCCCTGATCCATTGAGGAAGTAGTTAGAGGACTTCTCCCTAAACGGAACACCTTTTTCTGCATTCATCTGGGTGCAGTGGGGCTGCACATCTCTCCCACACCTAAGAATGTGTTCTGGAATTCTGAGTGCAGGGAAGTTCCTCCAACTGACAGCAGCGCCTGGGTTCTAATTGAATTCCTTTGCTTGTCTTCCATGATGGAAAGCCTAGGCGGGAGTGCGGGGGAAAGTGTGGTTTGGGCTCCAAAACCAAGTATTTGCGATGACCTCTCTATGGTTTGTGGAGGTGTTTAAACTACATCCCTAACCTGGGAACACCTGTGCCCCCATAAAGATCCGTGGAGTCTGTTTCCACACCTCCAGCACACACACGATCACTTGCACATTTATCCTGAGAGTGGGCAGCCTCCTCCAACTGAGAGCAGGGCCTTGGTTCTTATAAAATCGCTTAACTTGTCTACCCTGTTTGGTTGCCTGATACGGAGTGCTGGGGAAAGGGTGGGTTGGGCTCTAAATCCAAGTATTAGCGAGTGCTTCTCCATGGGATTTGGAGGTTATTAACCAAAAGCCCACAACATGGGAATACCTGTGCTCCTTGAAAAAAGCGTGGACTCTGTATCCCCACCACCAGAACACACATGAAGAAGTTTTCTGCTATCCTGAGTGTGGGCTGGCAATTTCAGGTGACAGAAGCGGCTGGGTTCTAATAGAATCCCTTAGCTTGTAATTCCTGAGTGTTTCCCTAGGACTGACTCTGAGAGAAACCTGGGGGTTGGGCTTTGAGGCCAAATAGTAGCGAGTGTCCCCGATGGACTGAGGAAGTATTTAGATGAATTCTCCATAAAGGGAAACACCTGAGCACCCATTCATCTGCGTGGAGTGGGGCTTCAAATCTCCCCACCACACAAGGTTGTGTTCCAGTATCCTGAGGGTGGGGTAGTTCCTCCAACTGACATCAGCGTCTTGGTTTGAATAGAATCCCTTTGCTTGTCTTCCCTGATGGTTTGCCTAGGCCAGTGTGTGGTTGAAAGTGGGATTTGGGATCTAAAACTAAGTATTAGCGTGTGCCTCTCCATGGGTAGTGGAGATGTTTAAACTACAACCCACAACTTGGGAATTACTGTGACCCCTGAAAAATGCGTGTGCTATGTTTCCCCACGTCCAGCACACACAGGAAGAAGTGTTCTGGGGTTGTGAGTGTGGGGAGGTTCCTCCAACAGACAGCAGCACCTGGGTTGTAATAGAATCCCTTAGCTTGACTTCCCTAAGTGTTTTCCTAGGCCTAGCAGTAAGCGATGGTGGGGGATGGGCTCTAAAGCCAAGTATTAGCGAGTGCATCTCTGTGGGTAGTGGAGGGTTTTAAACTACTTCCCCAACCTTGGAACACCTGTGCCCCATAAAGATGCGTGGAATCTGTTTCCCCACCTCCAGCACACACACGGAGACGTGCTCAGGTATCCTGATTGTGGGGAGGCTCCTCCAAATGACAGCAGCGCCTGGGTTCTAAAAGAATCCCTTAGCTTGACTTTCCTGATGGCATGCCTAGGCTGGAGAGTGGGGGAAAGTGGGGGTTGGGCTCTTAACCAAGTTATAGCGAGAGCCTATCCATGGGATGTGGGTTTTTAACCTACAACCCACAACCATGGAATAAATGTGCCCCCTGAAAGATGCTTTGACTGTTTCCCTACATCCAGCACACACACGAAGATGTGTTCTGGTATTCTGAGTGTGGGGAAGATCCTCAAACTGACAGCAGCACCTGGATCCTATTAGTATCCCTTAGCTTCTGTACCCTGAGTGTTTTCTTAGACCAGGCCATGAGGGAAAGATGGGGGTTGGGCTTGGAGGCCACGTAGCATTGAGTGCCCCCTGATCCATTGAGGAAGTACTTAGAGGACTTCTCCCTAAACGGAACACCTTTTCCTGCATTCATCTGGGTGCAGTGGGGCTGCACATCTCTCCCACACCTAAGAATGTGTTCTGGAATTCTGAGTGCAGGGAAGTTCCTCCAACTGACAGCAGCGCCTGGGTTCTAATTGAATTCCTTTGCTTGTCTTCCCTGATGGAAAGCCTAGGCGGGAGTGCGGGGGAAAGTGTGGTTTGGGCTCCAAAACCAAGTATTTGCGATGACCTCTCTATGGTTTGTGGAGGTGTTTAAACTACATCCCTAACCTGGGAACACCTGTGCCCCCATAAAGATCTGTGGAGTCTGTTTCCACACCTCCAGCACACACACGAACACTTGCACAGTTATCCTGAGAGTGGGCAGCCTCCTCCAACTGAGAGCAGGGCCTTGGTTCTTATAAAATCGCTTAACTTGTCTACCCTGTTTGGTTGCCTGATACGGAGTGCTGGGGAAAGGGTGGGTTGGGCTCTAAATCCAAGTATTAGCGAGTGCTTCTCCATGGGATTTGGAGGTTATTAACCAAAAGCCCACAACATGGGAATACCTGTGCTCCTTGAAAAAAGCGTGGACTCTGTATCCCCACCACCAGAACACACATGAAGAAGTTTTCTGCTATCCTGAGTGTGGGCTGGCAATTTCAGGTGACAGAAGCGGCTGGGTTCTAATAGAATCCCTTAGCTTGTAATTCCTGAGTGTTTCCCTAGGACTGACTCTGAGAGAAACCTGGGGGTTGGGCTTTGAGGCCAAATAGTAGCGAGTGTCCCCGATGGACTGAGGAAGTATTTAGATGAATTCTCCATAAAGGGAAACACCTGAGCACCCATTCATCTGCGTGGAGTGGGGCTTCAAATCTCCCCACCACACAAGGTTGGGTTCCAGTATCCTGAGGGTGGGGTAGTTCCTCCAACTGACATCAGCGTCTTGGTTTGAATAGAATCCCTTTGCTTGTCTTCCCTGATGGTTTGCCTAGGCCAGTGTGTGGTTGAAAGTGGGATTTGGGATCTAAAACTAAGTATTAGCGTGTGCCTCTCCATGGGTAGTGGAGATGTTTAAACTACAACCCACAACTTGGGAATTACTGTGACCCCTGAAAAATGCGTGTGCTATGTTTCCCCACATCCAGCACACACAGGAAGAAGTGTTCTGGGGTTGTGAGTGTGGGGAGGTTCCTCCAACAGACAGCAGCACCTGGGTTGTAATAGAATCCCTTAGCTTGACTTCTCTAAGTGTTTTCCTAGGCCTAGCAGTAAGCGATGGTGGGGGATGGGCTCTAAAGCCAAGTATTAGCGAGTGCATCTCTGTGGGTAGTGGAGGGTTTTAAACTACTTCCCCAACCTTGGAACACCTGTGCCCCATAAAGATGCGTGGAATCTGTTTCCCCACCTCCAGCACACACACGGAGACGTGCTCAGGTATCCTGATTGTGGGGAGGCTCCTCCAAATGACAGCAGGGCCTGGGTTCTAAAAGAATCCCTTAGCTTGACTTTCCTGATGGCATGCCTAGGCTGGAGAGTGGGGGAAAGTGGGGGTTGGGCTCTTAACCAAGTTATAGCGAGAGCCTATCCATGGGATGTGGGTTTTTAACCTACAACCCACAACCATGGAATAAATGTGCCCCCTGAAAGATGCTTTGACTGTTTCCCTACATCCAGCACACACACGAAGATGTGTTCTGGTATTCTGAGTGTGGGGAAGATCCTCAAACTGACAGCAGCACCTGGATCCTATTAGTATCCCTTAGCTTCTGTACCCTGAGTGTTTTCTTAGACCAGGCCATGAGGGAAAGATGGGGGTTGGGCTTGGAGGCCACGTAGCATTGAGTGCCCCCTGATCCATTGAGGAAGTACTTAGAGGACTTCTCCCTAAACGGAACACCTTTTCCTGCATTCATCTGGGTGCAGTGGGGCTGCACATCTCTCCCACACCTAAGAATGTGTTCTGGAATTCTGAGTGCAGGGAAGTTCCTCCAACTGACAGCAGCGCCTGGGTTCTAATTGAATTCCTTTGCTTGTCTTCCCTGATGGAAAGCCTAGGCGGGAGTGCGGGGGAAAGTGTGGTTTGGGCTCCAAAACCAAGTATTTGCGATGACCTCTCTATGGTTTGTGGAGGTGTTTAAACTACATCCCTAACCTGGGAACACCTGTGCCCCCATAAAGATCTGTGGAGTCTGTTTCCACACCTCCAGCACACACACGAACACTTGCACAGTTATCCTGAGAGTGGGCAGCCTCCTCCAACTGAGAGCAGGGCCTTGGTTCTTATAAAATCGCTTAACTTGTCTACCCTGTTTGGTTGCCTGATACGGAGTGCTGGGGAAAGGGTGGGTTGGGCTCTAAATCCAAGTATTAGCGAGTGCTTCTCCATGGGATTTGGAGGTTATTAACCAAAAGCCCACAACATGGGAATACCTGTGCTCCTTGAAAAAAGCGTGGACTCTGTATCCCCACCACCAGAACACACATGAAGAAGTTTTCTGCTATCCTGAGTGTGGGCTGGCAATTTCAGGTGACAGAAGCGGCTGGGTTCTAATAGAATCCCTTAGCTTGTAATTCCTGAGTGTTTCCCTAGGACTGACTCTGAGAGAAACCTGGGGGTTGGGCTTTGAGGCCAAATTGTAGCGAGTGTCCCCGATGGACTGAGGAAGTATTTAGATGAATTCTCCATAAAGGGAAACACCTGAGCACCCATTCATCTGCGTGGAGTGGGGCTTCAAATCTCCCCACCACACAAGGTTGGGTTCCAGTATCCTGAGGGTGGGGTAGTTCCTCCAACTGACATCAGCGTCTTGGTTTGAATAGAATCCCTTTGCTTGTCTTCCCTGATGGTTTGCCTAGGCCAGTGTGTGGTTGAAAGTGGGATTTGGGATCTAAAACTAAGTATTAGCGTGTGCCTCTCCATGGGTAGTGGAGATGTTTAAACTACAACCCACAACTTTGGAATTACTGTGACCCCTGAAAAATGCGTGTGCTATGTTTCCCCACGTCCAGCACACACAGGAAGAAGTGTTCTGGGGTTGTGAGTGTGGGGAGGTTCCTCCAACAGACAGCAGCACCTGGGTTGTAATAGAATCCCTTAGCTTGACTTCTCTAAGTGTTTTCCTAGGCCTAGCAGTAAGCGATGGTGGGGGATGGGCTCTAAAGCCAAGTATTAGCGAGTGCATCTCTGTGGGTACTGGAGGGTTTTAAACTACTTCCCCAACCTTGGAACACCTGTGCCCCATAAAGATGCGTGGAATCTGTTTCCCCACCTCCAGCACACACACGGAGACGTGCTCAGGTATCCTAATTGTGGGGAGGCTCCTCCAAATGACAGCAGGGCCTGGGTTCTAAAAGAATCCCTTAGCTTGACTTTCCTGATGGCATGCCTAGGCTGGAGAGTGGGGGAAAGTGGGGGTTGGGCTCTAAACCAAGTATTAGCGAGAGCCTATCCATGGGATGTGGGTTTTTAACCTACAACCCACAACCATGGAATAAATGTGCCCCCTGAAAGATGCTTTGACTGTTTCCCTACATCCAGCACACACACGAAGATGTGTTCTGGTATTCTGAGTGTGGGGAAGATCCTCAAACTGACAGCAGCACCTGGATCCTATTAGTATCCCTTAGCTTCTGTACCCTGAGTGTTTTCTTAGACCAGGCCATGAGGGAAAGATGGGGGTTGGGCTTGGAGGCCACGTAGCATTGAGTGCCCCCTGATCCATTGAGGAAGTACTTAGAGGACTTCTCCCTAAACGGAACACCTTTTCCTGCATTCATCTGGGTGCAGTGGGGCTGCACATCTCTCCCACACCTAAGAATGTGTTCTGGAATTCTGAGTGCAGGGAAGTTCCTCCAACTGACAGCAGCGCCTGGGTTCTAATTGAATTCCTTTGCTTGTCTTCCCTGATGGAAAGCCTAGGCGGGAGTGCGGGGGAAAGTGTGGTTTGGGCTCCAAAACCAAGTATTTGCGATGACCTCTCTATGGTTTGTGGAGGTGTTTAAACTACATCCCTAACCTGGGAACACCTGTGCCCCCATAAAGATCTGTGGAGTCTGTTTCCACACCTCCAGCACACACACGAACACTTGCACAGTTATCCTGAGAGTGGGCAGCCTCCTCCAACTGAGAGCAGGGCCTTGGTTCTTATAAAATCGCTTAACTTGTCTACCCTGTTTGGTTGCCTGATACGGAGTGCTGGGGAAAGGGTGGGTTGGGCTCTAAATCCAAGTATTAGCGAGTGCTTCTCCATGGGATTTGGAGGTTATTAACCAAAAGCCCACAACATGGGAATACCTGTGCTCCTTGAAAAAAGCGTGGACTCTGTATCCCCACCACCAGAACACACATGAAGAAGTTTTCTGCTATCCTGAGTGTGGGCTGGCAATTTCAGGTGACAGAAGCGGCTGGGTTCTAATAGAATCCCTTAGCTTGTAATTCCTGAGTGTTTCCCTAGGACTGACTCTGAGAGAAACCTGGGGGTTGGGCTTTGAGGCCAAATAGTAGCGAGTGTCCCCGATGGACTGAGGAAGTATTTAGATGAATTCTCCATAAAGGGAAACACCTGAGCACCCATTCATCTGCGTGGAGTGGGGCTTCAAATCTCCCCACCACACAAGGTTGGGTTCCAGTATCCTGAGGGTGGGGTAGTTCCTCCAACTGACATCAGCGTCTTGGTTTGAATAGAATCCCTTTGCTTGTCTTCCCTGATGGTTTGCCTAGGCCAGTGTGTGGTTGAAAGTGGGATTTGGGATCTAAAACTAAGTATTAGCGTGTGCCTCTCCATGGGTAGTGGAGATGTTTAAACTACAACCCACAACTTGGGAATTACTGTGACCCCTGAAAAATGCGTGTGCTATGTTTCCCCACGTCCAGCACACACAGGAAGAAGTGTTCTGGGGTTGTGAGTGTGGGGAGGTTCCTCCAACAGACAGCAGCACCTGGGTTGTAATAGAATCCCTTAGCTTGACTTCTCTAAGTGTTTTCCTAGGCCTAGCAGTAAGCGATGGTGGGGGATGGGCTCTAAAGCCAAGTATTAGCGAGTGCATCTCTGTGGGTACTGGAGGGTTTTAAACTACTTCCCCAACCTTGGAACACCTGTGCCCCATAAAGATGCGTGGAATCTGTTTCCCCACCTCCAGCACACACACGGAGACGTGCTCAGGTATCCTAATTGTGGGGAGGCTCCTCCAAATGACAGCAGGGCCTGTGTTCTAAAAGAATCCCTTAGCTTGACTTTCCTGATGGCATGCCTAGGCTGGAGAGTGGGGGAAAGTGGGGGTTGGGCTCTTAACCAAGTTATAGCGAGAGCCTATCCATGGGATGTGGGTTTTTAACCTACAACCCACAACCATGGAATAAATGTGCCCCCTGAAAGATGCTTTGACTGTTTCCCTACATCCAGCACACACACGAAGATGTGTTCTGGTATTCTGAGTGTGGGGAAGATCCTCAAACTGACAGCAGCACCTGGATCCTATTAGTATCCCTTAGCTTCTGTACCCTGAGTGTTTTCTTAGACCAGGCCATGAGGGAAAGATGGGGGTTGGGCTTGGAGGCCACGTAGCATTGAGTGCCCCCTGATCCATTGAGGAAGTACTTAGAGGACTTCTCCCTAAACGGAACACCTTTTCCTGCATTCATCTGGGTGCAGTGGGGCTGCACATCTCTCCCACACCTAAGAATGTGTTCTGGAATTCTGAGTGCAGGGAAGTTCCTCCAACTGACAGCAGCGCCTGGGTTCTAATTGAATTCCTTTGCTTGTCTTCCCTGATGGAAAGCCTAGGCGGGAGTGCGGGGGAAAGTGTGGTTTGGGCTCCAAAACCAAGTATTTGCGATGACCTCTCTATGGTTTGTGGAGGTGTTTAAACTACATCCCTAACCTGGGAACACCTGTGCCCCCATAAAGATCTGTGGAGTCTGTTTCCACACCTCCAGCACACACACGAACACTTGCACAGTTATCCTGAGAGTGGGCAGCCTCCTCCAACTGAGAGCAGGGCCTTGGTTCTTATAAAATCGCTTAACTTGTCTACCCTGTTTGGTTGCCTGATACGGAGTGCTGGGGAAAGGGTGGGTTGGGCTCTAAATCCAAGTATTAGCGAGTGCTTCTCCATGGGATTTGGAGGTTATTAACCAAAAGCCCACAACATGGGAATACCTGTGCTCCTTGAAAAAAGCGTGGACTCTGTATCCCCACCACCAGAACACACATGAAGAAGTTTTCTGCTATCCTGAGTGTGGGCTGGCAATTTCAGGTGACAGAAGCGGCTGGGTTCTAATAGAATCCCTTAGCTTGTAATTCCTGAGTGTTTCCCTAGGACTGACTCTGAGAGAAACCTGGGGGTTGGGCTTTGAGGCCAAATTGTAGCGAGTGTCCCCGATGGACTGAGGAAGTATTTAGATGAATTCTCCATAAAGGGAAACACCTGAGCACCCATTCATCTGCGTGGAGTGGGGCTTCAAATCTCCCCACCACACAAGGTTGGGTTCCAGTATCCTGAGGGTGGGGTAGTTCCTCCAACTGACATCAGCGTCTTGGTTTGAATAGAATCCCTTTGCTTGTCTTCCCTGATGGTTTGCCTAGGCCAGTGTGTGGTTGAAAGTGGGATTTGGGATCTAAAACTAAGTATTAGCGTGTGCCTCTCCATGGGTAGTGGAGATGTTTAAACTACAACCCACAACTTTGGAATTACTGTGACCCCTGAAAAATGCGTGTGCTATGTTTCCCCACGTCCAGCACACACAGGAAGAAGTGTTCTGGGGTTGTGAGTGTGGGGAGGTTCCTCCAACAGACAGCAGCACCTGGGTTGTAATAGAATCCCTTAGCTTGACTTCTCTAAGTGTTTTCCTAGGCCTAGCAGTAAGCGATGGTGGGGGATGGGCTCTAAAGCCAAGTATTAGCGAGTGCATCTCTGTGGGTACTGGAGGGTTTTAAACTACTTCCCCAACCTTGGAACACCTGTGCCCCATAAAGATGCGTGGAATCTGTTTCCCCACCTCCAGCACACACACGGAGACGTGCTCAGGTATCCTAATTGTGGGGAGGCTCCTCCAAATGACAGCAGGGCCTGGGTTCTAAAAGAATCCCTTAGCTTGACTTTCCTGATGGCATGCCTAGGCTGGAGAGTGGGGGAAAGTGGGGGTTGGGCTCTTAACCAAGTTATAGCGAGAGCCTATCCATGGGATGTGGGTTTTTAACCTACAACCCACAACCATGGAATAAATGTGCCCCCTGAAAGATGCTTTGACTGTTTCCCTACATCCAGCACACACACGAAGATGTGTTCTGGTATTCTGAGTGTGGGGAAGATCCTCAAACTGACAGCAGCACCTGGATCCTATTAGTATCCCTTAGCTTCTGTACCCTGAGTGTTTTCTTAGACCAGGCCATGAGGGAAAGATGGGGGTTGGGCTTGGAGGCCACGTAGCATTGAGTGCCCCCTGATCCATTGAGGAAGTACTTAGAGGACTTCTCCCTAAACGGAACACCTTTTCCTGCATTCATCTGGGTGCAGTGGGGCTGCACATCTCTCCCACACCTAAGAATGTGTTCTGGAATTCTGAGTGCAGGGAAGTTCCTCCAACTGACAGCAGCGCCTGGGTTCTAATTGAATTCCTTTGCTTGTCTTCCCTGATGGAAAGCCTAGGCGGGAGTGCGGGGGAAAGTGTGGTTTGGGCTCCAAAACCAAGTATTTGCGATGACCTCTCTATGGTTTGTGGAGGTGTTTAAACTACATCCCTAACCTGGGAACACCTGTGCCCCCATAAAGATCTGTGGAGTCTGTTTCCACACCTCCAGCACACACACGAACACTTGCACAGTTATCCTGAGAGTGGGCAGCCTCCTCCAACTGAGAGCAGGGCCTTGGTTCTTATAAAATCGCTTAACTTGTCTACCCTGTTTGGTTGCCTGATACGGAGTGCTGGGGAAAGGGTGGGTTGGGCTCTAAATCCAAGTATTAGCGAGTGCTTCTCCATGGGATTTGGAGGTTATTAACCAAAAGCCCACAACATGGGAATACCTGTGCTCCTTGAAAAAAGCGTGGACTCTGTATCCCCACCACCAGAACACACATGAAGAAGTTTTCTGCTATCCTGAGTGTGGGCTGGCAATTTCAGGTGACAGAAGCGGCTGGGTTCTAATAGAATCCCTTAGCTTGTAATTCCTGAGTGTTTCCCTAGGACTGACTCTGAGAGAAACCTGGGGGTTGGGCTTTGAGGCCAAATAGTAGCGAGTGTCCCCGATGGACTGAGGAAGTATTTAGATGAATTCTCCATAAAGGGAAACACCTGAGCACCCATTCATCTGCGTGGAGTGGGGCTTCAAATCTCCCCACCACACAAGGTTGGGTTCCAGTATCCTGAGGGTGGGGTAGTTCCTCCAACTGACATCAGCGTCTTGGTTTGAATAGAATCCCTTTGCTTGTCTTCCCTGATGGTTTGCCTAGGCCAGTGTGTGGTTGAAAGTGGGATTTGGGATCTAAAACTAAGTATTAGCGTGTGCCTCTCCATGGGTAGTGGAGATGTTTAAACTACAACCCACAACTTGGGAATTACTGTGACCCCTGAAAAATGCGTGTGCTATGTTTCCCCACGTCCAGCACACACAGGAAGAAGTGTTCTGGGGTTGTGAGTGTGGGGAGGTTCCTCCAACAGACAGCAGCACCTGGGTTGTAATAGAATCCCTTAGCTTGACTTCTCTAAGTGTTTTCCTAGGCCTAGCAGTAAGCGATGGTGGGGGATGGGCTCTAAAGCCAAGTATTAGCGAGTGCATCTCTGTGGGTAGTGGAGGGTTTTAAACTACTTCCCCAACCTTGGAACACCTGTGCCCCATAAAGATGCGTGGAATCTGTTTCCCCACCTCCAGCACACACACGGAGACGTGCTCAGGTATCCTGATTGTGGGGAGGCTCCTCCAAATGACAGCAGGGCCTGGGTTCTAAAAGAATCCCTTAGCTTGACTTTCCTGATGGCATGCCTAGGCTGGAGAGTGGGGGAAAGTGGGGGTTGGGCTCTTAACCAAGTTATAGCGAGAGCCTATCCATGGGATGTGGGTTTTTAACCTACAACCCACAACCATGGAATAAATGTGCCCCCTGAAAGATGCTTTGACTGTTTCCCTACATCCAGCACACACACGAAGATGTGTTCTGGTATTCTGAGTGTGGGGAAGATCCTCAAACTGACAGCAGCACCTGGATCCTATTAGTATCCCTTAGCTTCTGTACCCTGAGTGTTTTCTTAGACCAGGCCATGAGGGAAAGATGGGGGTTGGGCTTGGAGGCCACGTAGCATTGAGTGCCCCCTGATCCATTGAGGAAGTACTTAGAGGACTTCTCCCTAAACGGAACACCTTTTCCTGCATTCATCTGGGTGCAGTGGGGCTGCACATCTCTCCCACACCTAAGAATGTGTTCTGGAATTCTGAGTGCAGGGAAGTTCCTCCAACTGACAGCAGCGCCTGGGTTCTAATTGAATTCCTTTGCTTGTCTTCCCTGATGGAAAGCCTAGGCGGGAGTGCGGGGGAAAGTGTGGTTTGGGCTCCAAAACCAAGTATTTGCGATGACCTCTCTATGGTTTGTGGAGGTGTTTAAACTACATCCCTAACCTGGGAACACCTGTGCCCCCATAAAGATCTGTGGAGTCTGTTTCCACACCTCCAGCACACACACGAACACTTGCACAGTTATCCTGAGAGTGGGCAGCCTCCTCCAACTGAGAGCAGGGCCTTGGTTCTTATAAAATCGCTTAACTTGTCTACCCTGTTTGGTTGCCTGATACGGAGTGCTGGGGAAAGGGTGGGTTGGGCTCTAAATCCAAGTATTAGCGAGTGCTTCTCCATGGGATTTGGAGGTTATTAACCAAAAGCCCACAACATGGGAATACCTGTGCTCCTTGAAAAAAGCGTGGACTCTGTATCCCCACCACCAGAACACACATGAAGAAGTTTTCTGCTATCCTGAGTGTGGGCTGGCAATTTCAGGTGACAGAAGCGGCTGGGTTCTAATAGAATCCCTTAGCTTGTAATTCCTGAGTGTTTCCCTAGGACTGACTCTGAGAGAAACCTGGGGGTTGGGCTTTGAGGCCAAATTGTAGCGAGTGTCCCCGATGGACTGAGGAAGTATTTAGATGAATTCTCCATAAAGGGAAACACCTGAGCACCCATTCATCTGCGTGGAGTGGGGCTTCAAATCTCCCCACCACACAAGGTTGGGTTCCAGTATCCTGAGGGTGGGGTAGTTCCTCCAACTGACATCAGCGTCTTGGTTTGAATAGAATCCCTTTGCTTGTCTTCCCTGATGGTTTGCCTAGGCCAGTGTGTGGTTGAAAGTGGGATTTGGGATCTAAAACTAAGTATTAGCGTGTGCCTCTCCATGGGTAGTGGAGATGTTTAAACTACAACCCACAACTTTGGAATTACTGTGACCCCTGAAAAATGCGTGTGCTATGTTTCCCCACGTCCAGCACACACAGGAAGAAGTGTTCTGGGGTTGTGAGTGTGGGGAGGTTCCTCCAACAGACAGCAGCACCTGGGTTGTAATAGAATCCCTTAGCTTGACTTCTCTAAGTGTTTTCCTAGGCCTAGCAGTAAGCGATGGTGGGGGATGGGCTCTAAAGCCAAGTATTAGCGAGTGCATCTCTGTGGGTACTGGAGGGTTTTAAACTACTTCCCCAACCTTGGAACACCTGTGCCCCATAAAGATGCGTGGAATCTGTTTCCCCACCTCCAGCACACACACGGAGACGTGCTCAGGTATCCTAATTGTGGGGAGGCTCCTCCAAATGACAGCAGGGCCTGGGTTCTAAAAGAATCCCTTAGCTTGACTTTCCTGATGGCATGCCTAGGCTGGAGAGTGGGGGAAAGTGGGGGTTGGGCTCTAAACCAAGTATTAGCGAGAGCCTATCCATGGGATGTGGGTTTTTAACCTACAACCCACAACCATGGAATAAATGTGCCCCCTGAAAGATGCTTTGACTGTTTCCCTACATCCAGCACACACACGAAGATGTGTTCTGGTATTCTGAGTGTGGGGAAGATCCTCAAACTGACAGCAGCACCTGGATCCTATTAGTATCCCTTAGCTTCTGTACCCTGAGTGTTTTCTTAGACCAGGCCATGAGGGAAAGATGGGGGTTGGGCTTGGAGGCCACGTAGCATTGAGTGCCCCCTGATCCATTGAGGAAGTACTTAGAGGACTTCTCCCTAAACGGAACACCTTTTCCTGCATTCATCTGGGTGCAGTGGGGCTGCACATCTCTCCCACACCTAAGAATGTGTTCTGGAATTCTGAGTGCAGGGAAGTTCCTCCAACTGACAGCAGCGCCTGGGTTCTAATTGAATTCCTTTGCTTGTCTTCCCTGATGGAAAGCCTAGGCGGGAGTGCGGGGGAAAGTGTGGTTTGGGCTCCAAAACCAAGTATTTGCGATGACCTCTCTATGGTTTGTGGAGGTGTTTAAACTACATCCCTAACCTGGGAACACCTGTGCCCCCATAAAGATCTGTGGAGTCTGTTTCCACACCTCCAGCACACACACGAACACTTGCACAGTTATCCTGAGAGTGGGCAGCCTCCTCCAACTGAGAGCAGGGCCTTGGTTCTTATAAAATCGCTTAACTTGTCTACCCTGTTTGGTTGCCTGATACGGAGTGCTGGGGAAAGGGTGGGTTGGGCTCTAAATCCAAGTATTAGCGAGTGCTTCTCCATGGGATTTGGAGGTTATTAACCAAAAGCCCACAACATGGGAATACCTGTGCTCCTTGAAAAAAGCGTGGACTCTGTATCCCCACCACCAGAACACACATGAAGAAGTTTTCTGCTATCCTGAGTGTGGGCTGGCAATTTCAGGTGACAGAAGCGGCTGGGTTCTAATAGAATCCCTTAGCTTGTAATTCCTGAGTGTTTCCCTAGGACTGACTCTGAGAGAAACCTGGGGGTTGGGCTTTGAGGCCAAATAGTAGCGAGTGTCCCCGATGGACTGAGGAAGTATTTAGATGAATTCTCCATAAAGGGAAACACCTGAGCACCCATTCATCTGCGTGGAGTGGGGCTTCAAATCTCCCCACCACACAAGGTTGGGTTCCAGTATCCTGAGGGTGGGGTAGTTCCTCCAACTGACATCAGCGTCTTGGTTTGAATAGAATCCCTTTGCTTGTCTTCCCTGATGGTTTGCCTAGGCCAGTGTGTGGTTGAAAGTGGGATTTGGGATCTAAAACTAAGTATTAGCGTGTGCCTCTCCATGGGTAGTGGAGATGTTTAAACTACAACCCACAACTTGGGAATTACTGTGACCCCTGAAAAATGCGTGTGCTATGTTTCCCCACGTCCAGCACACACAGGAAGAAGTGTTCTGGGGTTGTGAGTGTGGGGAGGTTCCTCCAACAGACAGCAGCACCTGGGTTGTAATAGAATCCCTTAGCTTGACTTCTCTAAGTGTTTTCCTAGGCCTAGCAGTAAGCGATGGTGGGGGATGGGCTCTAAAGCCAAGTATTAGCGAGTGCATCTCTGTGGGTACTGGAGGGTTTTAAACTACTTCCCCAACCTTGGAACACCTGTGCCCCATAAAGATGCGTGGAATCTGTTTCCCCACCTCCAGCACACACACGGAGACGTGCTCAGGTATCCTAATTGTGGGGAGGCTCCTCCAAATGACAGCAGGGCCTGTGTTCTAAAAGAATCCCTTAGCTTGACTTTCCTGATGGCATGCCTAGGCTGGAGAGTGGGGGAAAGTGGGGGTTGGGCTCTTAACCAAGTTATAGCGAGAGCCTATCCATGGGATGTGGGTTTTTAACCTACAACCCACAACCATGGAATAAATGTGCCCCCTGAAAGATGCTTTGACTGTTTCCCTACATCCAGCACACACACGAAGATGTGTTCTGGTATTCTGAGTGTGGGGAAGATCCTCAAACTGACAGCAGCACCTGGATCCTATTAGTATCCCTTAGCTTCTGTACCCTGAGTGTTTTCTTAGACCAGGCCATGAGGGAAAGATGGGGGTTGGGCTTGGAGGCCACGTAGCATTGAGTGCCCCCTGATCCATTGAGGAAGTACTTAGAGGACTTCTCCCTAAACGGAACACCTTTTCCTGCATTCATCTGGGTGCAGTGGGGCTGCACATCTCTCCCACACCTAAGAATGTGTTCTGGAATTCTGAGTGCAGGGAAGTTCCTCCAACTGACAGCAGCGCCTGGGTTCTAATTGAATTCCTTTGCTTGTCTTCCCTGATGGAAAGCCTAGGCGGGAGTGCGGGGGAAAGTGTGGTTTGGGCTCCAAAACCAAGTATTTGCGATGACCTCTCTATGGTTTGTGGAGGTGTTTAAACTACATCCCTAACCTGGGAACACCTGTGCCCCCATAAAGATCTGTGGAGTCTGTTTCCACACCTCCAGCACACACACGAACACTTGCACAGTTATCCTGAGAGTGGGCAGCCTCCTCCAACTGAGAGCAGGGCCTTGGTTCTTATAAAATCGCTTAACTTGTCTACCCTGTTTGGTTGCCTGATACGGAGTGCTGGGGAAAGGGTGGGTTGGGCTCTAAATCCAAGTATTAGCGAGTGCTTCTCCATGGGATTTGGAGGTTATTAACCAAAAGCCCACAACATGGGAATACCTGTGCTCCTTGAAAAAAGCGTGGACTCTGTATCCCCACCACCAGAACACACATGAAGAAGTTTTCTGCTATCCTGAGTGTGGGCTGGCAATTTCAGGTGACAGAAGCGGCTGGGTTCTAATAGAATCCCTTAGCTTGTAATTCCTGAGTGTTTCCCTAGGACTGACTCTGAGAGAAACCTGGGGGTTGGGCTTTGAGGCCAAATTGTAGCGAGTGTCCCCGATGGACTGAGGAAGTATTTAGATGAATTCTCCATAAAGGGAAACACCTGAGCACCCATTCATCTGCGTGGAGTGGGGCTTCAAATCTCCCCACCACACAAGGTTGGGTTCCAGTATCCTGAGGGTGGGGTAGTTCCTCCAACTGACATCAGCGTCTTGGTTTGAATAGAATCCCTTTGCTTGTCTTCCCTGATGGTTTGCCTAGGCCAGTGTGTGGTTGAAAGTGGGATTTGGGATCTAAAACTAAGTATTAGCGTGTGCCTCTCCATGGGTAGTGGAGATGTTTAAACTACAACCCACAACTTTGGAATTACTGTGACCCCTGAAAAATGCGTGTGCTATGTTTCCCCACGTCCAGCACACACAGGAAGAAGTGTTCTGGGGTTGTGAGTGTGGGGAGGTTCCTCCAACAGACAGCAGCACCTGGGTTGTAATAGAATCCCTTAGCTTGACTTCTCTAAGTGTTTTCCTAGGCCTAGCAGTAAGCGATGGTGGGGGATGGGCTCTAAAGCCAAGTATTAGCGAGTGCATCTCTGTGGGTACTGGAGGGTTTTAAACTACTTCCCCAACCTTGGAACACCTGTGCCCCATAAAGATGCGTGGAATCTGTTTCCCCACCTCCAGCACACACACGGAGACGTGCTCAGGTATCCTAATTGTGGGGAGGCTCCTCCAAATGACAGCAGGGCCTGGGTTCTAAAAGAATCCCTTAGCTTGACTTTCCTGATGGCATGCCTAGGCTGGAGAGTGGGGGAAAGTGGGGGTTGGGCTCTTAACCAAGTTATAGCGAGAGCCTATCCATGGGATGTGGGTTTTTAACCTACAACCCACAACCATGGAATAAATGTGCCCCCTGAAAGATGCTTTGACTGTTTCCCTACATCCAGCACACACACGAAGATGTGTTCTGGTATTCTGAGTGTGGGGAAGATCCTCAAACTGACAGCAGCACCTGGATCCTATTAGTATCCCTTAGCTTCTGTACCCTGAGTGTTTTCTTAGACCAGGCCATGAGGGAAAGATGGGGGTTGGGCTTGGAGGCCACGTAGCATTGAGTGCCCCCTGATCCATTGAGGAAGTACTTAGAGGACTTCTCCCTAAACGGAACACCTTTTCCTGCATTCATCTGGGTGCAGTGGGGCTGCACATCTCTCCCACACCTAAGAATGTGTTCTGGAATTCTGAGTGCAGGGAAGTTCCTCCAACTGACAGCAGCGCCTGGGTTCTAATTGAATTCCTTTGCTTGTCTTCCCTGATGGAAAGCCTAGGCGGGAGTGCGGGGGAAAGTGTGGTTTGGGCTCCAAAACCAAGTATTTGCGATGACCTCTCTATGGTTTGTGGAGGTGTTTAAACTACATCCCTAACCTGGGAACACCTGTGCCCCCATAAAGATCTGTGGAGTCTGTTTCCACACCTCCAGCACACACACGAACACTTGCACAGTTATCCTGAGAGTGGGCAGCCTCCTCCAACTGAGAGCAGGGCCTTGGTTCTTATAAAATCGCTTAACTTGTCTACCCTGTTTGGTTGCCTGATACGGAGTGCTGGGGAAAGGGTGGGTTGGGCTCTAAATCCAAGTATTAGCGAGTGCTTCTCCATGGGATTTGGAGGTTATTAACCAAAAGCCCACAACATGGGAATACCTGTGCTCCTTGAAAAAAGCGTGGACTCTGTATCCCCACCACCAGAACACACATGAAGAAGTTTTCTGCTATCCTGAGTGTGGGCTGGCAATTTCAGGTGACAGAAGCGGCTGGGTTCTAATAGAATCCCTTAGCTTGTAATTCCTGAGTGTTTCCCTAGGACTGACTCTGAGAGAAACCTGGGGGTTGGGCTTTGAGGCCAAATAGTAGCGAGTGTCCCCGATGGACTGAGGAAGTATTTAGATGAATTCTCCATAAAGGGAAACACCTGAGCACCCATTCATCTGCGTGGAGTGGGGCTTCAAATCTCCCCACCACACAAGGTTGGGTTCCAGTATCCTGAGGGTGGGGTAGTTCCTCCAACTGACATCAGCGTCTTGGTTTGAATAGAATCCCTTTGCTTGTCTTCCCTGATGGTTTGCCTAGGCCAGTGTGTGGTTGAAAGTGGGATTTGGGATCTAAAACTAAGTATTAGCGTGTGCCTCTCCATGGGTAGTGGAGATGTTTAAACTACAACCCACAACTTGGGAATTACTGTGACCCCTGAAAAATGCGTGTGCTATGTTTCCCCACGTCCAGCACACACAGGAAGAAGTGTTCTGGGGTTGTGAGTGTGGGGAGGTTCCTCCAACAGACAGCAGCACCTGGGTTGTAATAGAATCCCTTAGCTTGACTTCTCTAAGTGTTTTCCTAGGCCTAGCAGTAAGCGATGGTGGGGGATGGGCTCTAAAGCCAAGTATTAGCGAGTGCATCTCTGTGGGTACTGGAGGGTTTTAAACTACTTCCCCAACCTTGGAACACCTGTGCCCCATAAAGATGCGTGGAATCTGTTTCCCCACCTCCAGCACACACACGGAGACGTGCTCAGGTATCCTAATTGTGGGGAGGCTCCTCCAAATGACAGCAGGGCCTGGGTTCTAAAAGAATCCCTTAGCTTGACTTTCCTGATGGCATGCCTAGGCTGGAGAGTGGGGGAAAGTGGGGGTTGGGCTCTTAACCAAGTTATAGCGAGAGCCTATCCATGGGATGTGGGTTTTTAACCTACAACCCACAACCATGGAATAAATGTGCCCCCTGAAAGATGCTTTGACTGTTTCCCTACATCCAGCACACACACGAAGATGTGTTCTGGTATTCTGAGTGTGGGGAAGATCCTCAAACTGACAGCAGCACCTGGATCCTATTAGTATCCCTTAGCTTCTGTACCCTGAGTGTTTTCTTAGACCAGGCCATGAGGGAAAGATGGGGGTTGGGCTTGGAGGCCACGTAGCATTGAGTGCCCCCTGATCCATTGAGGAAGTACTTAGAGGACTTCTCCCTAAACGGAACACCTTTTCCTGCATTCATCTGGGTGCAGTGGGGCTGCACATCTCTCCCACACCTAAGAATGTGTTCTGGAATTCTGAGTGCAGGGAAGTTCCTCCAACTGACAGCAGCGCCTGGGTTCTAATTGAATTCCTTTGCTTGTCTTCCCTGATGGAAAGCCTAGGCGGGAGTGCGGGGGAAAGTGTGGTTTGGGCTCCAAAACCAAGTATTTGCGATGACCTCTCTATGGTTTGTGGAGGTGTTTAAACTACATCCCTAACCTGGGAACACCTGTGCCCCCATAAAGATCTGTGGAGTCTGTTTCCACACCTCCAGCACACACACGAACACTTGCACAGTTATCCTGAGAGTGGGCAGCCTCCTCCAACTGAGAGCAGGGCCTTGGTTCTTATAAAATCGCTTAACTTGTCTACCCTGTTTGGTTGCCTGATACGGAGTGCTGGGGAAAGGGTGGGTTGGGCTCTAAATCCAAGTATTAGCGAGTGCTTCTCCATGGGATTTGGAGGTTATTAACCAAAAGCCCACAACATGGGAATACCTGTGCTCCTAGAAAAAAGCGTGGACTCTGTATCCCCACCACCAGAACACACATGAAGAAGTTTTCTGCTATCCTGAGTGTGGGCTGGCAATTTCAGGTGACAGAAGCGGCTGGGTTCTAATAGAATCCCTTAGCTTGTAATTCCTGAGTGTTTCCCTAGGACTGACTCTGAGAGAAACCTGGGGGTTGGGCTTTGAGGCCAAATAGTAGCGAGTGTCCCCGATGGACTGAGGAAGTATTTAGATGAATTCTCCATAAAGGGAAACACCTGAGCACCCATTCATCTGCGTGGAGTGGGGCTTCAAATCTCCCCACCACACAAGGTTGGGTTCCAGTATCCTGAGGGTGGGGTAGTTCCTCCAACTGACATCAGCGTCTTGGTTTGAATAGAATCCCTTTGCTTGTCTTCCCTGATGGTTTGCCTAGGCCAGTGTGTGGTTGAAAGTGGGATTTGGGATCTAAAACTAAGTATTAGCGTGTGCCTCTCCATGGGTAGTGGAGATGTTTAAACTACAACCCACAACTTGGGAATTACTGTGACCCCTGAAAAATGCGTGTGCTATGTTTCCCCATGTCCAGCACACACAGGAAGAAGTGTTCTGGGGTTGTGAGTGTGGGGAGGTTCCTCCAACAGACAGCAGCACCTGGGTTGTAATAGAATCCCTTAGCTTGACTTCTCTAAGTGTTTTCCTAGGCCTAGCAGTAAGCGATGGTGGGGGATGGGCTCTAAAGCCAAGTATTAGCGAGTGCATCTCTGTGGGTACTGGAGGGTTTTAAACTACTTCCCCAACCTTGGAACACCTGTGCCCCATAAAGATGCGTGGAATCTGTTTCCCCACCTCCAGCACACACACGGAGACGTGCTCAGGTATCCTAATTGTGGGGAGGCTCCTCCAAATGACAGCAGGGCCTGGGTTCTAAAAGAATCCCTTAGCTTGACTTTCCTGATGGCATGCCTAGGCTGGAGAGTGGGGGAAAGTGGGGGTTGGGCTCTTAACCAAGTTATAGCGAGAGCCTATCCATGGGATGTGGGTTTTTAACCTACAACCCACAACCATGGAATAAATGTGCCCCCTGAAAGATGCTTTGACTGTTTCCCTACATCCAGCACACACACGAAGATGTGTTCTGGTATTCTGAGTGTGGGGAAGATCCTCAAACTGACAGCAGCACCTGGATCCTATTAGTATCCCTTAGCTTCTGTACCCTGAGTGTTTTCTTAGACCAGGCCATGAGGGAAAGATGGGGGTTGGGCTTGGAGGCCACGTAGCATTGAGTGCCCCCTGATCCATTGAGGAAGTACTTAGAGGACTTCTCCCTAAACGGAACACCTTTTCCTGCATTCATCTGGGTGCAGTGGGGCTGCACATCTCTCCCACACCTAAGAATGTGTTCTGGAATTCTGAGTGCAGGGAAGTTCCTCCAACTGACAGCAGCGCCTGGGTTCTAATTGAATTCCTTTGCTTGTCTTCCCTGATGGAAAGCCTAGGCGGGAGTGCGGGGGAAAGTGTGGTTTGGGCTCCAAAACCAAGTATTTGCGATGACCTCTCTATGGTTTGTGGAGGTGTTTAAACTACATCCCTAACCTGGGAACACCTGTGCCCCCATAAAGATCTGTGGAGTCTGTTTCCACACCTCCAGCACACACACGAACACTTGCACAGTTATCCTGAGAGTGGGCAGCCTCCTCCAACTGAGAGCAGGGCCTTGGTTCTTATAAAATCGCTTAACTTGTCTACCCTGTTTGGTTGCCTGATACGGAGTGCTGGGGAAAGGGTGGGTTGGGCTCTAAATCCAAGTATTAGCGAGTGCTTCTCCATGGGATTTGGAGTTTATTAACCAAAAGCCCACAACATGGGAATACCTGTGCTCCTTGAAAAAAGCGTGGACTCTGTATCCCCACCACCAGAACACACATGAAGAAGTTTTCTGCTATCCTGAGTGTGGGCTGGCAATTTCAGGTGACAGAAGCGGCTGGGTTCTAATAGAATCCCTTAGCTTGTAATTCCTGAGTGTTTCCCTAGGACTGACTCTGAGAGAAACCTGGGGGTTGGGCTTTGAGGCCAAATAGTAGCGAGTGTCCCCGATGGACTGAGGAAGTATTTAGATGAATTCTCCATAAAGGGAAACACCTGAGCACCCATTCATCTGCGTGGAGTGGGGCTTCAAATCTCCCCACCACACAAGGTTGGGTTCCAGTATCCTGAGGGTGGGGTAGTTCCTCCAACTGACATCAGCGTCTTGGTTTGAATAGAATCCCTTTGCTTGTCTTCCCTGATGGTTTGCCTAGGCCAGTGTGTGGTTGAAAGTGGGATTTGGGATCTAAAACTAAGTATTAGCGTGTGCCTCTCCATGGGTAGTGGAGATGTTTAAACTACAACCCACAACTTGGGAATTACTGTGACCCCTGAAAAATGCATGTGCTATGTTTCCCCACGTCCAGCACACACAGGAAGAAGTGTTCTGGGGTTGTGAGTGTGGGGAGGTTCCTCCAACAGACAGCAGCACCTGGGTTGTAATAGAATCCCTTAGCTTGACTTCTCTAAGTGTTTTCCTAGGCCTAGCAGTAAGCGATGGTGGGGGATGGGCTCTAAAGCCAAGTATTAGCGAGTGCATCTCTGTGGGTACTGGAGGGTTTTAAACTACTTCCCCAACCTTGGAACACCTGTGCCCCATAAAGATGCGTGGAATCTGTTTCCCCACCTCCAGCACACACACGGAGACGTGCTCAGGTATCCTAATTGTGGGGAGGCTCCTCCAAATGACAGCAGGGCCTGTGTTCTAAAAGAATCCCTTAGCTTGACTTTCCTGATGGCATGCCTAGGCTGGAGAGTGGGGGAAAGTGGGGGTTGGGCTCTTAACCAAGTTATAGCGAGAGCCTATCCATGGGATGTGGGTTTTTAACCTACAACCCACAACCATGGAATAAATGTGCCCCCTGAAAGATGCTTTGACTGTTTCCCTACATCCAGCACACACACGAAGATGTGTTCTGGTATTCTGAGTGTGGGGAAGATCCTCAAACTGACAGCAGCACCTGGATCCTATTAGTATCCCTTAGCTTCTGTACCCTGAGTGTTTTCTTAGACCAGGCCATGAGGGAAAGATGGGGGTTGGGCTTGGAGGCCACGTAGCATTGAGTGCCCCCTGATCCATTGAGGAAGTACTTAGAGGACTTCTCCCTAAACGGAACACCTTTTCCTGCATTCATCTGGGTGCAGTGGGGCTGCACATCTCTCCCACACCTAAGAATGTGTTCTGGAATTCTGAGTGCAGGGAAGTTCCTCCAACTGACAGCAGCGCCTGGGTTCTAATTGAATTCCTTTGCTTGTCTTCCCTGATGGAAAGCCTAGGCGGGAGTGCGGGGGAAAGTGTGGTTTGGGCTCCAAAACCAAGTATTTGCGATGACCTCTCTATGGTTTGTGGAGGTGTTTAAACTACATCCCTAACCTGGGAACACCTGTGCCCCCATAAAGATCTGTGGAGTCTGTTTCCACACCTCCAGCACACACACGAACACTTGCACAGTTATCCTGAGAGTGGGCAGCCTCCTCCAACTGAGAGCAGGGCCTTGGTTCTTATAAAATCGCTTAACTTGTCTACCCTGTTTGGTTGCCTGATACGGAGTGCTGGGGAAAGGGTGGGTTGGGCTCTAAATCCAAGTATTAGCGAGTGCTTCTCCATGGGATTTGGAGGTTATTAACCAAAAGCCCACAACATGGGAATACCTGTGCTCCTTGAAAAAAGCGTGGACTCTGTATCCCCACCACCAGAACACACATGAAGAAGTTTTCTGCTATCCTGAGTGTGGGCTGGCAATTTCAGGTGACAGAAGCGGCTGGGTTCTAATAGAATCCCTTAGCTTGTAATTCCTGAGTGTTTCCCTAGGACTGACTCTGAGAGAAACCTGGGGGTTGGGCTTTGAGGCCAAATAGTAGCGAGTGTCCCCGATGGACTGAGGAAGTATTTAGATGAATTCTCCATAAAGGGAAACACCTGAGCACCCATTCATCTGCGTGGAGTGGGGCTTCAAATCTCCCCACCACACAAGGTTTGGTTCCAGTATCCTGAGGGTGGGGTAGTTCCTCCAACTGACATCAGCGTCTTGGTTTGAATAGAATCCCTTTGCTTGTCTTCCCTGATGGTTTGCCTAGGCCAGTGTGTGGTTGAAAGTGGGATTTGGGATCTAAAACTAAGTATTAGCGTGTGCCTCTCCATGGGTAGTGGAGATGTTTAAACTACAACCCACAACTTGGGAATTACTGTGACCCCTGAAAAATGCGTGTGCTATGTTTCCCCATGTCCAGCACACACAGGAAGAAGTGTTCTGGGGTTGTGAGTGTGGGGAGGTTCCTCCAACAGACAGCAGCACCTGGGTTGTAATAGAATCCCTTAGCTTGACTTCTCTAAGTGTTTTCCTAGGCCTAGCAGTAAGCGATGGTGGGGGATGGGCTCTAAAGCCAAGTATTAGCGAGTGCATCTCTGTGGGTACTGGAGGGTTTTAAACTACTTCCCCAACCTTGGAACACCTGTGCCCCATAAAGATGCGTGGAATCTGTTTCCCCACCTCCAGCACACACACGGAGACGTGCTCAGGTATCCTAATTGTGGGGAGGCTCCTCCAAATGACAGCAGGGCCTGGGTTCTAAAAGAATCCCTTAGCTTGACTTTCCTGATGGCATGCCTAGGCTGGAGAGTGGGGGAAAGTGGGGGTTGGGCTCTTAACCAAGTTATAGCGAGAGCCTATCCATGGGATGTGGGTTTTTAACCTACAACCCACAACCATGGAATAAATGTGCCCCCTGAAAGATGCTTTGACTGTTTCCCTACATCCAGCACACACACGAAGATGTGTTCTGGTATTCTGAGTGTGGGGAAGATCCTCAAACTGACAGCAGCACCTGGATCCTATTAGTATCCCTTAGCTTCTGTACCCTGAGTGTTTTCTTAGACCAGGCCATGAGGGAAAGATGGGGGTTGGGCTTGGAGGCCACGTAGCATTGAGTGCCCCCTGATCCATTGAGGAAGTACTTAGAGGACTTCTCCCTAAACGGAACACCTTTTCCTGCATTCATCTGGGTGCAGTGGGGCTGCACATCTCTCCCACACCTAAGAATGTGTTCTGGAATTCTGAGTGCAGGGAAGTTCCTCCAACTGACAGCAGCGCCTGGGTTCTAATTGAATTCCTTTGCTTGTCTTCCCTGATGGAAAGCCTAGGCGGGAGTGCGGGGGAAAGTGTGGTTTGGGCTCCAAAACCAAGTATTTGCGATGACCTCTCTATGGTTTGTGGAGGTGTTTAAACTACATCCCTAACCTGGGAACACCTGTGCCCCCATAAAGATCTGTGGAGTCTGTTTCCACACCTCCAGCACACACACGAACACTTGCACAGTTATCCTGAGAGTGGGCAGCCTCCTCCAACTGAGAGCAGGGCCTTGGTTCTTATAAAATCGCTTAACTTGTCTACCCTGTTTGGTTGCCTGATACGGAGTGCTGGGGAAAGGGTGGGTTGGGCTCTAAATCCAAGTATTAGCGAGTGCTTCTCCATGGGATTTGGAGGTTATTAACCAAAAGCCCACAACATGGGAATACCTGTGCTCCTAGAAAAAAGCGTGGACTCTGTATCCCCACCACCAGAACACACATGAAGAAGTTTTCTGCTATCCTGAGTGTGGGCTGGCAATTTCAGGTGACAGAAGCGGCTGGGTTCTAATAGAATCCCTTAGCTTGTAATTCCTGAGTGTTTCCCTAGGTCTGACTCTGAGAGAAACCTGGGGGTTGGGCTTTGAGGCCAAATAGTAGCGAGTGTCCCCGATGGACTGAGGAAGTATTTAGATGAATTCTCCATAAAGGGAAACACCTGAGCACCCATTCATCTGCGTGGAGTGGGGCTTCAAATCTCCCCACCACACAAGGTTGGGTTCCAGTATCCTGAGGGTGGGGTAGTTCCTCCAACTGACATCAGCGTCTTGGTTTGAATAGAATCCCTTTGCTTGTCTTCCCTGATGGTTTGCCTAGGCCAGTGTGTGGTTGAAAGTGGGATTTGGGATCTAAAACTAAGTATTAGCGTGTGCCTCTCCATGGGTAGTGGAGATGTTTAAACTACAACCCACAACTTGGGAATTACTGTGACCCCTGAAAAATGCGTGTGCTATGTTTCCCCACGTCCAGCACACACAGGAAGAAGTGTTCTGGGGTTGTGAGTGTGGGGAGGTTCCTCCAACAGACAGCAGCACCTGGGTTGTAATAGAATCCCTTAGCTTGACTTCTCTAAGTGTTTTCCTAGGCCTAGCAGTAAGCGATGGTGGGGGATGGGCTCTAAAGCCAAGTATTAGCGAGTGCATCTCTGTGGGTAGTGGAGGGTTTTAAACTACTTCCCCAACCTTGGAACACCTGTGCCCCATAAAGATGCGTGGAATCTGTTTCCCCACCTCCAGCACACACACGGAGACGTGCTCAGGTATCCTGATTGTGGGGAGGCTCCTCCAAATGACAGCAGGGCCTGGGTTCTAAAAGAATCCCTTAGCTTGACTTTCCTGATGGCATGCCTAGGCTGGAGAGTGGGGGAAAGTGGGGGTTGGGCTCTTAACCAAGTTATAGCGAGAGCCTATCCATGGGATGTGGGTTTTTAACCTACAACCCACAACCATGGAATAAATGTGCCCCCTGAAAGATGCTTTGACTGTTTCCCTACATCCAGCACACACACGAAGATGTGTTCTGGTATTCTGAGTGTGGGGAAGATCCTCAAACTGACAGCAGCACCTGGATCCTATTAGTATCCCTTAGCTTCTGTACCCTGAGTGTTTTCTTAGACCAGGCCATGAGGGAAAGATGGGGGTTGGGCTTGGAGGCCACGTAGCATTGAGTGCCCCCTGATCCATTGAGGAAGTACTTAGAGGACTTCTCCCTAAACGGAACACCTTTTCCTGCATTCATCTGGGTGCAGTGGGGCTGCACATCTCTCCCACACGTAAGAATGTGTTCTGGAATTCTGAGTGCAGGGAAGTTCCTCCAACTGACAGCAGCGCCTGGGTTCTAATTGAATTCCTTTGCTTGTCTTCCCTGATGGAAAGCCTAGGCGGGAGTGCGGGGGAAAGTGTGGTTTGGGCTCCAAAACCAAGTATTTGCGATGACCTCTCTATGGTTTGTGGAGGTGTTTAAACTACATCCCTAACCTGGGAACACCTGTGCCCCCATAAAGATCTGTGGAGTCTGTTTCCACACCTCCAGCACACACACGAACACTTGCACAGTTATCCTGAGAGTGGGCAGCCTCCTCCAACTGAGAGCAGGGCCTTGGTTCTTATAAAATCGCTTAACTTGTCTACCCTGTTTGGTTGCCTGATACGGAGTGCTGGGGAAAGGGTGGGTTGGGCTCTAAATCCAAGTATTAGCGAGTGCTTCTCCATGGGATTTGGAGGTTATTAACCAAAAGCCCACAACATGGGAATACCTGTGCTCCTTGAAAAAAGCGTGGACTCTGTATCCCCACCACCAGAACACACATGAAGAAGTTTTCTGCTATCCTGAGTGTGGGCTGGCAATTTCAGGTGACAGAAGCGGCTGGGTTCTAATAGAATCCCTTAGCTTGTAATTCCTGAGTGTTTCCCTAGGACTGACTCTGAGAGAAACCTGGGGGTTGGGCTTTGAGGCCAAATAGTAGCGAGTGTCCCCGATGGACTGAGGAAGTATTTAGATGAATTCTCCATAAAGGGAAACACCTGAGCACCCATTCATCTGCGTGGAGTGGGGCTTCAAATCTCCCCACCACACAAGGTTGGGTTCCAGTATCCTGAGGGTGGGGTAGTTCCTCCAACTGACATCAGCGTCTTGGTTTGAATAGAATCCCTTTGCTTGTCTTCCCTGATGGTTTGCCTAGGCCAGTGTGTGGTTGAAAGTGGGATTTGGGATCTAAAACTAAGTATTAGCGTGTGCCTCTCCATGGGTAGTGGAGATGTTTAAACTACAACCCACAACTTGGGAATTACTGTGACCCCTGAAAAATGCGTGTGCTATGTTTCCCCACGTCCAGCACACACAGGAAGAAGTGTTCTGGGGTTGTGAGTGTGGGGAGGTTCCTCCAACAGACAGCAGCACCTGGGTTGTAATAGAATCCCTTAGCTTGACTTCCCTAAGTGTTTTCCTAGGCCTAGCAGTAAGCGATGGTGGGGGATGGGCTCTAAAGCCAAGTATTAGCGAGTGCATCTCTGTGGGTACTGGAGGGTTTTAAACTACTTCCCCAACCTTGGAACACCTGTGCCCCATAAAGATGCGTGGAATCTGTTTCCCCACCTCCAGCACACACACGGAGACGTGCTCAGGTATCCTAATTGTGGGGAGGCTCCTCCAAATGACAGCAGGGCCTGGGTTCTAAAAGAATCCCTTAGCTTGACTTTCCTGATGGCATGCCTAGGCTGGAGAGTGGGGGAAAGTGGGGGTTGGGCTCTTAACCAAGTTATAGCGAGAGCCTATCCATGGGATGTGGGTTTTTAACCTACAACCCACAACCATGGAATAAATGTGCCCCCTGAAAGATGCTTTGACTGTTTCCCTACATCCAGCACACACACGAAGATGTGTTCTGGTATTCTGAGTGTGGGGAAGATCCTCAAACTGACAGCAGCACCTGGATCCTATTAGTATCCCTTAGCTTCTGTACCCTGAGTGTTTTCTTAGACCAGGCCATGAGGGAAAGATGGGGGTTGGGCTTGGAGGCCACGTAGCATTGAGTGCCCCCTGATCCATTGAGGAAGTACTTAGAGGACTTCTCCCTAAACGGAACACCTTTTCCTGCATTCATCTGGGTGCAGTGGGGCTGCACATCTCTCCCACACCTAAGAATGTGTTCTGGAATTCTGAGTGCAGGGAAGTTCCTCCAACTGACAGCAGCGCCTGGGTTCTAATTGAATTCCTTTGCTTGTCTTCCCTGATGGAAAGCCTAGGCGGGAGTGCGGGGGAAAGTGTGGTTTGGGCTCCAAAACCAAGTATTTGCGATGACCTCTCTATGGTTTGTGGAGGTGTTTAAACTACATCCCTAACCTGGGAACACCTGTGCCCCCATAAAGATCTGTGGAGTCTGTTTCCACACCTCCAGCACACACACGAACACTTGCACAGTTATCCTGAGAGTGGGCAGCCTCCTCCAACTGAGAGCAGGGCCTTGGTTCTTATAAAATCGCTTAACTTGTCTACCCTGTTTGGTTGCCTGATACGGAGTGCTGGGGAAAGGGTGGGTTGGGCTCTAAATCCAAGTATTAGCGAGTGCTTCTCCATGGGATTTGGAGGTTATTAACCAAAAGCCCACAACATGGGAATACCTGTGCTCCTTGAAAAAAGCGTGGACTCTGTATCCCCACCACCAGAACACACATGAAGAAGTTTTCTGCTATCCTGAGTGTGGGCTGGCAATTTCAGGTGACAGAAGCGGCTGGGTTCTAATAGAATCCCTTAGCTTGTAATTCCTGAGTGTTTCCCTAGGTCTGACTCTGAGAGAAACCTGGGGGTTGGGCTTTGAGGCCAAATAGTAGCGAGTGTCCCCGATGGACTGAGGAAGTATTTAGATGAATTCTCCATAAAGGGAAACACCTGAGCACCCATTCATCTGCGTGGAGTGGGGCTTCAAATCTCCCCACCACACAAGGTTGGGTTCCAGTATCCTGAGGGTGGGGTAGTTCCTCCAACTGACATCAGCGTCTTGGTTTGAATAGAATCCCTTTGCTTGTCTTCCCTGATGGTTTGCCTAGGCCAGTGTGTGGTTGAAAGTGGGATTTGGGATCTAAAACTAAGTATTAGCGTGTGCCTCTCCATGGGTAGTGGAGATGTTTAAACTACAACCCACAACTTGGGAATTACTGTGACCCCTGAAAAATGCGTGTGCTATGTTTCCCCACGTCCAGCACACACAGGAAGAAGTGTTCTGGGGTTGTGAGTGTGGGGAGGTTCCTCCAACAGACAGCAGCACCTGGGTTGTAATAGAATCCCTTAGCTTGACTTCTCTAAGTGTTTTCCTAGGCCTAGCAGTAAGCGATGGTGGGGGATGGGCTCTAAAGCCAAGTATTAGCGAGTGCATCTCTGTGGGTAGTGGAGGGTTTTAAACTACTTCCCCAACCTTGGAACACCTGTGCCCCATAAAGATGCGTGGAATCTGTTTCCCCACCTCCAGCACACACACGGAGACGTGCTCAGGTATCCTAATTGTGGGGAGGCTCCTCCAAATGACAGCAGGGCCTGGGTTCTAAAAGAATCCCTTAGCTTGACTTTCCTGATGGCATGCCTAGGCTGGAGAGTGGGGGAAAGTGGGGGTTGGGCTCTTAACCAAGTTATAGCGAGAGCCTATCCATGGGATGTGGGTTTTTAACCTACAACCCACAACCATGGAATAAATGTGCCCCCTGAAAGATGCTTTGACTGTTTCCCTACATCCAGCACACACACGAAGATGTGTTCTGGTATTCTGAGTGTGGGGAAGATCCTCAAACTGACAGCAGCACCTGGATCCTATTAGTATCCCTTAGCTTCTGTACCCTGAGTGTTTTCTTAGACCAGGCCATGAGGGAAAGATGGGGGTTGGGCTTGGAGGCCACGTAGCATTGAGTGCCCCCTGATCCATTGAGGAAGTACTTAGAGGACTTCTCCCTAAACGGAACACCTTTTCCTGCATTCATCTGGGTGCAGTGGGGCTGCACATCTCTCCCACACCTAAGAATGTGTTCTGGAATTCTGAGTGCAGGGAAGTTCCTCCAACTGACAGCAGCGCCTGGGTTCTAATTGAATTCCTTTGCTTGTCTTCCCTGATGGAAAGCCTAGGCGGGAGTGCGGGGGAAAGTGTGGTTTGGGCTCCAAAACCAAGTATTTGCGATGACCTCTCTATGGTTTGTGGAGGTGTTTAAACTACATCCCTAACCTGGGAACACCTGTGCCCCCATAAAGATCTGTGGAGTCTGTTTCCACACCTCCAGCACACACACGAACACTTGCACAGTTATCCTGAGAGTGGGCAGCCTCCTCCAACTGAGAGCAGGGCCTTGGTTCTTATAAAATCGCTTAACTTGTCTACCCTGTTTGGTTGCCTGATACGGAGTGCTGGGGAAAGGGTGGGTTGGGCTCTAAATCCAAGTATTAGCGAGTGCTTCTCCATGGGATTTGGAGGTTATTAACCAAAAGCCCACAACATGGGAATACCTGTGCTCCTTGAAAAAAGCGTGGACTCTGTATCCCCACCACCAGAACACACATGAAGAAGTTTTCTGCTATCCTGAGTGTGGGCTGGCAATTTCAGGTGACAGAAGCGGCTGGGTTCTAATAGAATCCCTTAGCTTGTAATTCCTGAGTGTTTCCCTAGGACTGACTCTGAGAGAAACCTGGGGGTTGGGCTTTGAGGCCAAATAGTAGCGAGTGTCCCCGATGGACTGAGGAAGTATTTAGATGAATTCTCCATAAAGGGAAACACCTGAGCACCCATTCATCTGCGTGGAGTGGGGCTTCAAATCTCCCCACCACACAAGGTTGGGTTCCAGTATCCTGAGGGTGGGGTAGTTCCTCCAACTGACATCAGCGTCTTGGTTTGAATAGAATCCCTTTGCTTGTCTTCCCTGATGGTTTGCCTAGGCCAGTGTGTGGTTGAAAGTGGGATTTGGGATCTAAAACTAAGTATTAGCGTGTGCCTCTCCATGGGTAGTGGAGATGTTTAAACTACAACCCACAACTTGGGAATTACTGTGACCCCTGAAAAATGCGTGTGCTATGTTTCCCCACGTCCAGCACACACAGGAAGAAGTGTTCTGGGGTTGTGAGTGTGGGGAGGTTCCTCCAACAGACAGCAGCACCTGGGTTGTAATAGAATCCCTTAGCTTGACTTCCCTAAGTGTTTTCCTAGGCCTAGCAGTAAGCGATGGTGGGGGATGGGCTCTAAAGCCAAGTATTAGCGAGTGCATCTCTGTGGGTACTGGAGGGTTTTAAACTACTTCCCCAACCTTGGAACACCTGTGCCCCATAAAGATGCGTGGAATCTGTTTCCCCACCTCCAGCACACACACGGAGACGTGCTCAGGTATCCTAATTGTGGGGAGGCTCCTCCAAATGACAGCAGGGCCTGGGTTCTAAAAGAATCCCTTAGCTTGACTTTCCTGATGGCATGCCTAGGCTGGAGAGTGGGGGAAAGTGGGGGTTGGGCTCTTAACCAAGTTATAGCGAGAGCCTATCCATGGGATGTGGGTTTTTAACCTACAACCCACAACCATGGAATAAATGTGCCCCCTGAAAGATGCTTTGACTGTTTCCCTACATCCAGCACACACACGAAGATGTGTTCTGGTATTCTGAGTGTGGGGAAGATCCTCAAACTGACAGCAGCACCTGGATCCTATTAGTATCCCTTAGCTTCTGTACCCTGAGTGTTTTCTTAGACCAGGCCATGAGGGAAAGATGGGGGTTGGGCTTGGAGGCCACGTAGCATTGAGTGCCCCCTGATCCATTGAGGAAGTACTTAGAGGACTTCTCCCTAAACGGAACACCTTTTCCTGCATTCATCTGGGTGCAGTGGGGCTGCACATCTCTCCCACACCTAAGAATGTGTTCTGGAATTCTGAGTGCAGGGAAGTTCCTCCAACTGACAGCAGCGCCTGGGTTCTAATTGAATTCCTTTGCTTGTCTTCCCTGATGGAAAGCCTAGGCGGGAGTGCGGGGGAAAGTGTGGTTTGGGCTCCAAAACCAAGTATTTGCGATGACCTCTCTATGGTTTGTGGAGGTGTTTAAACTACATCCCTAACCTGGGAACACCTGTGCCCCCATAAAGATCTGTGGAGTCTGTTTCCACACCTCCAGCACACACACGAACACTTGCACAGTTATCCTGAGAGTGGGCAGCCTCCTCCAACTGAGAGCAGGGCCTTGGTTCTTATAAAATCGCTTAACTTGTCTACCCTGTTTGGTTGCCTGATACGGAGTGCTGGGGAAAGGGTGGGTTGGGCTCTAAATCCAAGTATTAGCGAGTGCTTCTCCATGGGATTTGGAGGTTATTAACCAAAAGCCCACAACATGGGAATACCTGTGCTCCTTGAAAAAAGCGTGGACTCTGTATCCCCACCACCAGAACACACATGAAGAAGTTTTCTGCTATCCTGAGTGTGGGCTGGCAATTTCAGGTGACAGAAGCGGCTGGGTTCTAATAGAATCCCTTAGCTTGTAATTCCTGAGTGTTTCCCTAGGACTGACTCTGAGAGAAACCTGGGGGTTGGGCTTTGAGGCCAAATAGTAGCGAGTGTCCCCGATGGACTGAGGAAGTATTTAGATGAATTCTCCATAAAGGGAAACACCTGAGCACCCATTCATCTGCGTGGAGTGGGGCTTCAAATCTCCCCACCACACAAGGTTGGGTTCCAGTATCCTGAGGGTGGGGTAGTTCCTCCAACTGACATCAGCGTCTTGGTTTGAATAGAATCCCTTTGCTTGTCTTCCCTGATGGTTTGCCTAGGCCAGTGTGTGGTTGAAAGTGGGATTTGGGATCTAAAACTAAGTATTAGCGTGTGCCTCTCCATGGGTAGTGGAGATGTTTAAACTACAACCCACAACTTGGGAATTACTGTGACCCCTGAAAAATGCGTGTGCTATGTTTCCCCACGTCCAGCACACACAGGAAGAAGTGTTCTGGGGTTGTGAGTGTGGGGAGGTTCCTCCAACAGACAGCAGCACCTGGGTTGTAATAGAATCCCTTAGCTTGACTTCCCTAAGTGTTTTCCTAGGCCTAGCAGTAAGCGATGGTGGGGGATGGGCTCTAAAGCCAAGTATTAGCGAGTGCATCTCTGTGGGTACTGGAGGGTTTTAAACTACTTCCCCAACCTTGGAACACCTGTGCCCCATAAAGATGCGTGGAATCTGTTTCCCCACCTCCAGCACACACACGGAGACGTGCTCAGGTATCCTGATTGTGGGGAGGCTCCTCCAAATGACAGCAGGGCCTGGGTTCTAAAAGAATCCCTTAGCTTGACTTTCCTGATGGCATGCCTAGGCTGGAGAGTGGGGGAAAGTGGGGGTTGGGCTCTAAACCAAGGATTAGCGAGAGCCTATCCATGGGATGTGGGTTTTTAACCTACAACCCACAACCATGGAATAAATGTGCCCCCTGAAAGATGCTTTGACTGTTTCCCTACATCCAGCACACACACGAAGTTGTGTTCTGGTATTCTGAGTGTGGGGAAGATCCTCAAACTGACAGCAGCACCTGGATTCTATTAGTATCCCTTAGCTTCTGTTCCCTGAGTGTTTTCTTAGACCAGGCCATGAGGGAAAGCTGGGGGTTGGGCTTGGAGGCCACTTAGCAGTGAGTTCCCCCTGATCCATTGAGGAACTACTTAGAGGACTTCTCCCTAAAGGGAACACCTTTTCCTGCATTCATCTGGGTGCAGTGGGGCTGCACATCTCTCCCACACCTAAGAATGTGTTCTGGAATTCTGAGTGCAGGGAAGTTCCTCCAACTGACAGCAGCGCCTGGGTTCTAATTGAATCCCTTTGCTTGTCTTCCCTGATGGAAAGCCTAGGCGGGAGTGCGGGGGAAAGTGTGGTTTGGGCTCCAAAACCAAGTATTTGCGATGACCTCTCTATGGTTTGTGGAGTTGTTTAAACTACATCCCTAACCTGGGAACACCTGTGCCCCCATAAAGATCCGTGGAGTCTGTTTCCACACCTCCAGCACACACACGAACACTTGCACAGTTATCCTGAGAGTGGGCAGCCTCCTCCAACTGAGAGCAGGGCCTTGGTTCTTATAAAATCGCTTAACTTGTCTACCCTGTTTGGTTGCCTGATACGGAGTGCTGGGGAAAGGGTGGGTTGGGCTCTAAATCCAAGTATTAGCGAGTGCTTCTCCATGGGATTTGGAGGTTATTAACCAAAAGCCCACAACATGGGAATACCTGTGCTCCTTGAAAAAAGCGTGGACTCTGTATCCCCACCACCAGAACACACATGAAGAAGTTTTCTGCTATCCTGAGTGTGGGCTGGCAATTTCAGGTGACAGAAGCGGCTGGGTTCTAATAGAATCCCTTAGCTTGTAATCCCTGAGTGTTTCCCTAGGACTGACTCTGAGAGAAACCTGGGGGTTGGCCTTTGAGGCCAAATAGTAGCGAGTGTCCCCGATGGACTGAGGAAGTATTTAGATGAATTCTCCATAAAGGGAAACACCTGAGCACCCATTCATCTGCGTGGAGTGGGGCTTCAAATCTCCCCACCACACAAGGTTGGGTTCCAGTATCCTGAGGGTGGGGTAGTTCCTCCAACTGACATCAGCGTCTTGGTTTGAATAGAATCCCTTTGCTTGTCTTCCCTGATGGTTTGCCTAGGCCAGTGTGTGGTTGAAAGTGGGATTTGGGATCTAAAACTAAGTATTAGCGTGTGCCTCTCCATGTGTAGTGGAGATGTTTAAACAACAACCCACAACTTGGGAATTACTGTGACCCCTGAAAAATGCGTGTGCTATGTTTCCCCACGTCCAGCACACACAGGAAGAAGTGTTCTGGGGTTGTGAGTGTGGGGAGGTTCCTCCAACAGACAGCAGCACCTGGGTTGTAATAGAATCCCTTAGCTTGACTTCCCTAAGTGTTTTCCTAGGCCTAGCAGTAAGCGATGGTGGGGGATGGGCTCTAAAGCCAAGTATTAGCGAGTGCATCTCTGTGGGTAGTGGAGGGTTTTAAACTCCTTCCCTAACCTTGGAACACCTGTGCCCCATAAAGATGAATGGAATCTGTTTCCCCACTTCCAGCACACATACGGAGACGTGCTCTGGTATCCTGATTGTGGGGAGGATCCTCCAAATGACAGCAGCGCCTGGGTTCTAAAAGAATCCCTTAGCTTGTCTTCCCTGATGGCATGCCTAGGCTGGAGAGTTGGGGAAAGTGGGGGTTGGGCTCTAAACCAAGTATTAGCGAGAGCCTATCCATGGGATGTGGGTTTTTAACCTACAACCCACAACCATGGAATAAATGTGCCCCCTGAAAGATGCTTTGACTGTTTCCCTACATCCAGCACACACACGAAGATGTGTTCTGGTATTCTGAGTGTGGGGAAGATCCTCAAACTGACAGCAGCACCTGGATTCTATTACTATCCCTTAGCTTCTGTTCCCTGAGTGTTTTCTTAGACCAGGCCATGAGGGAAAGCTGGGGGTTGGGCTTGGAGGCCACTTAGCAGTGAGTGCCCCCTGATCCATTGAGGAAGTACTTAGAGGACTTCTCCCTAAACGGAACACCTTTTCCTGCATTCATCTGGGTGCAGTGGGGCTGCACATCTCTCCCACACCTAAGAATGTGTTCTGGAATTCTGAGTGCAGGGAAGTTCCTCCAACTGACAGCAGCGCCTGGGTTCTAATTGAATTCCTTTGCTTGTCTTCCCTGATGGAAAGCCTAGGCGGGAGTGCGGGGGAAAGTGTGGTTTGGGCTCAAAAACCAAGTATTTGCGATGACCTCTCTATGGTTTGTGGAGTTGTTTAAACTACATCCCTAACCTGGGAACACCTGTGCCCCCATAAAGATCCGTGGAGTCTGTTTCCACACCTCCAGCACACACACGAACAGTTGCACAGTTATCCTGAGATTGGGCAGCCTCCTCCAACTGAGAGCAGGGCCTTGGTTCTTATAAAATCGCTTAACTTGTCTACCCTGTTTGGTTGCCTGATACGGAGTGCTGGGGAAAGGGTGGGTTGGGCTCTAAATCCAAGTATTAGCGAGTGCTTCTCCATGGGATTTGGAGGTTATTAACCAAAAGCCCACAACATGGGAATACCTGTGCTCCTTGAAAAAAGCGTGGACTCTGTATACCCACCACCAGAACACACATGAAGAAGTTTTCTGCTATCCTGAGTGTGGGCTGGCAATTTAAGGTGACAGAAGCGGCTGGGTTCTAATAGAATCCCTTAGCCTGTAATTCCTGAGTGTTTCCCTAGGACTGACTCTGAGAGAAACCTGGGGGTTGGGCTTTGAGGCCAAATAGTAGCGAGTGTCCCCGATGGACTGAGGAAGTATTTAGATGAATTCTCCATAAAGGGAAACACCTGAGCACCCATTCATCTGCGTGGAGTGGGGCTTCAAATCTCCCCACCACACAAGGTTGGGTTCCAGTATCCTGAGGGTGGGGTAGTTCCTCCAACTGACATCAGCGTCTTGGTTTGAATAGAATCCCTTTGCTTGTCTTCCCTGATGGTTTGCCTAGGCCAGTGTGTGGTTGAAAGTGGGATTTGGGATCTAAAACTAAGTATTAGCGTGTGCCTCTCCATGGGTAGTGGAGATGTTTAAACTACAACCCACAACTTGGGAATTACTGTGACCCCTGAAAAATGCGTGTGCTATGTTTCCCCACGTCCAGCACACACAGGAAGAAGTGTTCTGGGGTTGTGAGTGTGGGGAGGTTCCTCCAACAGACAGCAGCACCTGGGTTGTAATAGAATCCCTTAGCTTGACTTCCCTAAGTGTTTTCCTAGGCCTAGCAGTAAGCGATGGTGGGGGATGGGCTCTAAAGCCAAGTATTAGCGAGTGCATCTCTGTGGGTAGTGGAGGGTTTTAAACTCCTTCCCCAACCTTGGAACACTTGTGCCCCATAAAGATGAATGGAATCTGTTTCCCCACTTCCAGCACACACACGGAGACGTGCTCAGGTATCCTGATTGTGGGGAGGCTCCTCCAAATGACAGCAGCGCCTGGGTTCTAAAAGAATCCCTTAGCTTGTCTTCCCTGATGGCATGCCTAGGCTGGAGAGTTGGGGAAAGTGGGGGTTGGGCTCTAAACCAAGTATTAGCGAGAGCCTATCCATGGGATGTGGGTTTTTAACCTACAACCCACAAGCATGGAATAAATGTGCCCCCTGAAAGATGCTTTGACTGTTTCCCTACATCCAGCACACACACGAAGATGTGTTCTGGTATTCTGAGTGTGGGGAAGATCCTCAAACTGACAGCAGCACCTGGATTCTATTAGTATCCCTTAGCTTCTGTTCCCTGAGTGTTTTCTTAGACCAGGCCATGAGGGAAAGCTGGGGGTTGGGCTTGGAGGCCACTTTGCAGTGAGTGCCCCCTGATCCATTGAGGAAGTACTTAGAGGACTTCTCCCTAAAGGGAACACCTTTTCCTGCATTCATCTGGGTGCAGTGGGGCTGCACATCTCTCCCACACCTAAGAATGTGTTCTGGAATTCTGAGTGCAGGGAAGTTCCTCCAACTGACTGCAGCGCCTGGGTTCTAATTGAATCCCTTTGCTTGTCTTCCCTGATGGAAAGCCTAGGCGGGAGTGCGGGGGAAAGTGTGGTTTGGGCTCCAAAACCAAGTATTTGCGATGACCTCTCTATGGTTTGTGGAGGTGTTTAAACTACATCCCTAACCTGGGAACACCTGTGCCCCCATAAAGATCCGTGGAGTCTGTTTCCACACCTCCAGCACACACACGAACACTTGCACAGTTATCCTGAGAGTGGGCAGCCTCCTCCAACTGAGAGCAGGGCCTTGGTTCTTATAAAATCGCTTAACTTGTCTACCCTGTTTGGTTGCCTGATACGGAGTGCTGGGGAAAGGGTGGGTTGGGCTCTAAATCCAAGTATTAGCGAGTGCTTCTCCATGGGATTTGGAGGTTATTAACCAAAAGCCCACAACATGGGAATACCTGTGCTCCTTGAAAAAAGCGTGGACTCTGTATCCCCACCACCAGAACACACATGAAGAAGTTTTCTGCTATCCTGAGTGTGGGCTGGCAATTTCAGGTGACAGAAGCGGCTGGGTTCTAATAGAATCCCTTAGCTTGTAATCCCTGAGTGTTTCCCTAGGACTGACTCTGAGAGAAACCTGGGGGTTGGGCTTTGAGGCCAAATAGTAGCGAGTGTCCCCGATGGACTGAGGAAGTATTTAGATGAATTCTCCATAAAGGGAAACACCTGAGCACCCATTCATCTGCGTGGAGTGGGGCTTCAAATCTCCCCACCACACAAGGTTGGGTTCCAGTATCCTGAGGGTGGGGTAGTTCCTCCAACTGACATCAGCGTCTTGGTTTGAATAGAATCCCTTTGCTTGTCTTCCCTGATGGTTTGCCTAGGCCAGTGTGTGGTTGAAAGTGGGATTTGGGATCTAAAACTAAGTATTAGCGTGTGCCTCTCCATGGGTAGTGGAGATGTTTAAACTACAACCCACAACTTGGGAATTACTGTGACCCCTGAAAAATGCGTGTGCTATGTTTCCCCACGTCCAGCACACACAGGAAGAAGTGTTCTGGGGTTCTGAGTGTGGGGAGGTTCCTCCAACAGACAGCAGCACCTGGGTTGTAATAGAATCCCTTAGCTTGACTTCCCTAAGTGTTTTCCTAGGCCTAGCAGTAAGCGATGGTGGGGGATGGGCTCTAAAGCCAAGTATTAGCGAGTGCATCTCTGTGGGTAGTGGAGGGTTTTAAACTCCTTCCCCAACCTTGGAACACCTGTGCCCCATAAAGATGAATGGAATCTGTTTCCCCACTTCCAGCACACACACGGAGACGTGCTCTGGTATCCTGATTGTGGGGAGGCTCCTCCAAATGACAGCAGCGCCTGGGTTCTAAAAGAATCCCTTAGCTTGTCTTCCCTGATGGCATGCCTAGGCTGGAGAGTTGGGGAAAGTGGGGGTTGGGCTCTAAACCAAGTATTAGCGAGAGCCTATCCATGGGATGTGGGTTTTTAACCTACAACCCACAACCATGGAATAAATGTGCCCCCTGAAAGATGCTTTGACTGTTTCCCTACATCCAGCACACACACGAAGATGTGTTCTGGTATTCTGAGTGTGGGGAAGATCCTCAAACTGACAGCAGCACCTGGATTCTATTAGTATCCCTTAGCTTCTGTTCCCTGAGTGTTCTTTTAGGCCAGGCCATGAGGGAAACCTGGGGGTTGGGCTTGGAGGCCACGTAGCAGTGAGTGCCCCCTGATCCATTGAGGAAGTTCTTAGAGGACTTCTCCCTAAAGGGAACACCTTTTCCTGCATTCATCTGGGTGCAGTGGGGCTGCACATCTCTCCCACTCCTAAGAATGTGTTCTGGAATTCTGAGTGCAGGGAAGTTCCTCCAACTGACAGCAGCGCCTGGGTTCTAATTGAATCCCTTTGCTTGTCTTCCCTGATGGAAAGCCTAGGCGGGAGTGCGGGGGAAAGTGTGGTTTGGGCTCCAAAACCAAGTATTTGCGATGACCTCTCTATGGTTTGTGGAGGTGTTTAAACTACATCCCTAACCTGGGAACACCTGTGCCCCCATAAAGATCCGTGGAGTCTGTTTCCACACCTCCAGCACACACACAAACACTTACACAGTTATCCTGAGAGTGGGCAGCCTCCTCCAACTGAGAGCAGGGCCTTGGTTCTTATAAAATCGCTTAACTTGTCTACCCTGTTTGGTTGCCTGATACGGAGTGCTGGGGAAAGGGTGGGTTGGGCTCTAAATCCAAGTATTAGCGAGTGCTTCTCCATGGGATTTGGAGGTTATTAACCAAAATCCCACAACATGGGAATACCTGTGCTCCTAGAAAAAAGCGTGGACTTTGTATCCCCACCACCAGAACACACATGAAGGAGTTTTCTGCTATCCTGAATGTGGGCTGGCAATTTCAGGTGACAGAAGCGGCTGGGTTCTAATAGAATCCCTTAGCTTGTAATCCCTGAGTGTTTCCCTAGGACTGACTCTGAGAGAAACCTGGGGGTTGGGCTTTGAGGCCAAATAGTAGCGAGTGTCCCCGATGGACTGAGGAAGTATTTAGATGAATTCTCCATAAAGGGAAACACCTGAGCACCCATTCATCTGCGTGGAGTGGGGCTTCAAATCTCCCCACCACACAAGGTTGGGTTCCAGTATCCTGAGGGTGGGGTAGTTCCTCCAACTGATATCAGCGTCTTGGTTTGAATAGAATCCCTTTGCTTGTCTTCCCTGATGGTTTGCCTAGGCCAGTGTGTGGTTGAAAGTGGGATTTGGGATCTAAAACTAAGTATTAGCGTGTGCCTCTCCATGGGTAGTGGAGATGTTTAAACTACAACCCACAACTTGGGAATTACTGTGACCCCTGAAAAATGCGTGTGCTATGTTTCCCCACGTCCAGCACACACAGGAAGAAGTGTTCTGGGGTTGTGAGTGTGGGGAGGTTCCTCCAACAGACAGCAGCACCTGGGTTGTAATAGAATCCCTTCGCTTGACTTCCCTAAGTGTTTTCCTAGGCCTAGCAGTAAGCGATGGTGGGGGATGGGCTCTAAAGCCAAGTATTAACGAGTGCATCTCTGTGGGTAGTGGAGGGTTTTAAACTCCTTCCCCAACCTTGGAACACCTGTGCCCAATAAAGATGAATGGAATCTGTTTCCCCACTTCCAGCACACACACGGAGACGTGCTCTGGTATCCTGATTGTGGGGAGGCTCCTCCAAATGACAGCAGCGCCTGGGTTCTAAAAAAATCCCTTTGCTTGTCTTCCCTGATGGCATGCCTAGGCTGGAGAGTTGGGGAAAGTGGGGGTTGGGCTCTAAACCAAGTATTAGCGAGAGCCTATCCATGGGATGTGGGTTTTTAACCTACAACCCACAACCATGGAATAAATGTGCCCCCTGAAAGATGCTTTGACTGTTTCCCTACATCCAGCACACACACGAAGATGTGTTCTGGTATTCTGAGTGTGGGGAAGATCCTCAAACTGACAGCAGCACCTGGATTCTATTAGTATCCCTTAGCTTCTGTTCCCTGAGTGTTTTCTTAGACCAGGCCATGAGGGAAAGCTGGGGGTTGGGCTTGGAGGCCACTTAGCAGTGAGTGCCCCCTGATCCATTGAGGAAGTACTTAGAGGACTTCTCCCTAAAGGGAACACCTTTTCCTGCATTCATCTGGGTGCAGTGGGGCTGCACATCTCTCCCACACCTAAGAATGTGTTCTGGAATTCTGAGTGCAGGGAAGTTCCTCCAACTGACAGCAGCGCCTGGGTTCTAATTGAATCCCTTTGCTTGTCTTCCCTGATGGAAAGCCTAGGCGGGAGTGCGGGGGAAAGTGTGGTTTGGGCTCCAAAACCAAGTATTTGTGATGACCTCTCTATGGTTTGTGGAGGTGTTTAAACTACATCCCTAACCTGGGAACACCTGTGCCCCCATAAAGATCCGTGGAGTCTGTTTCCACACCTCCAGCACACACACGAACACTTGCACAGTTATCCTGAGAGTGGGCAGCCTCCTCCAACTGAGAGCAGGGCCTTGGTTCTTATAAAATCGCTTAACTTGTCTACCCTGTTTGGTTGCCTGATACGGAGTGCTGGGGAAAGGGTGGGTTGGGCTCTAAATCCAAGTATTAGCGAGTGCTTCTCCATGGGATTTGGAGGTTATAAACCAAAAGCCCACAACATGGGAATACCTGTGCTCCTTGAAAAAAGCGTCGACTCTGTATCCCCACCACCAGAACACACATGAAGAAGTTTTCTGCTATCCTGAGTGTGGGCTGGCAATTTCAGGTGACAGAAGCGGCTGGGTTCTAATAGAATCCCTTAGCTTGTAATCCCTGAGTGTTTCCCTAGGACTGACTCTGAGAGAAACCTGGGGGTTGGGCTTTGAGGCCAAATAGTAGCGAGTGTCCCCGATGGACTGAGGAAGTATTTAGATGAATTCTCCATAAAGGGAAACACCTGAGCACCCATTCATCTGCGTGGAGTGGGGCTTCAAATCTCCCCACCACACAAGGTTGGGTTCCAGTATCCTGAGGGTGGGGTAGTTCCTCCAACTGACATCAGCGTCTTGGTTTGAATAGAATCCCTTTGCTTGTCTTCCCTGATGGTTTGCCTAGGCCAGTGTGTGGTTGAAAGTGGGATTTGGGATCTAAAACTAAGTATTAGCGTGTGCCTCTCCATGGGTAGTGGAGATGTTTAAACTACAACCCACAACTTGGGAATTACTGTGACCCCTGAAAAATGCGTGTGCTATGTTTCCCCATGTCCAGCACACACAGGAAGAAGTGTTCTGGGGTTGTGAGTGTGGGGAGGTTCCTCCAACAGACAGCAGCACCTGGGTTGTAATAGAATCCCTTAGCTTGACTTCCCTAAGTGTTTTCCTAGGCCTAGCAGTAAGCGATGGTGGGGGATGGGCTCTAAAGCCAAGTATTAGCGAGTGCATCTCTGTGGGTAGTGGAGGGTTTTAAACTCCTTCCCCAACCTTGGAACACCTGTGCCCCATAAAGATGAATGGAATCTGTTTCCCCACTTCCAGCACACACACGGAGACGTGCTCTGGTATCCTGATTGTGGGGAGGCTCCTCCAAATGACAGCAGCGCCTGGGTTCTAAAAAAATCCCTTTGCTTGTCTTCCCTGATGGCATGCCTAGGCTGGAGAGTTGGGGAAAGTGGGGGTTGGGCTCTAAACCAAGTATTAGCGAGAGCCTATCCATGGGATGTGGGTTTTTAACCTACAACCCACAACCATGGAATAAATGTGCCCCCTGAAAGATGCTTTGACTGTTTCCCTACAACCAGCACACACACGAAGACGTGTTCTGGTATTCTGAGTGTGGGGAAGATCCTCAAACTGACAGCAGCACCTGGATTCTATTAGTATCCCTTAGCTTCTGTTCCCTGAGTGTTTTCTTAGACCAGGCCATGAGGGAAAGCTGGGGGTTGGGCTTGGAGGCCACTTAGCAGTGAGTGCCCCCTGATCCATTGAGGAAGTACTTAGAGGACTTCTCCCTAAAGGGAACACCTTTTCCTGCATTCATCTGGGTGCAGTGGGGCTGCACATCTCTCCCACACCTAAGAATGTGTTCTGGAATTCTGAGTGCAGGGAAGTTCCTCCAACTGACTGCAGCGCCTGGGTTCTAATTGAATCCCTTTGCTTGTCTTCCCTGATGGAAAGCCTAGGCGGGAGTGCGGGGGAAAGTGTGGTTTGGGCTCCAAAACCAAGTATTTGTGATGACCTCTCTATGGTTTGTGGAGGTGTTTAAACTACATCCCTAACCTGGGAACACCTGTGCCCCCATAAAGATCCGTGGAGTCTGTTTCCACACCTCCAGCACACACACGAACACTTGCACAGTTATCCTGAGAGTGGGCAGCCTCCTCCAACTGAGAGCAGGGCCTTGGTTCTTATAAAATCGCTTAACTTGTCTACCCTGTTTGGTTGCCTGATACGGAGTGCTGGGGAAAGGGTGGGTTGGGCTCTAAATCCAAGTATTAGCGAGTGCTTCTCCATGGGATTTGGAGGTTATTAACCAAAAGCCCACAACATGGGAATACCTGTGCTCCTTGAAAAAAGCGTGGACTCTGTATCCCCACCACCAGAACACACATGAAGAAGTTTTCTGCTATCCTGAGTGTGGGCTGGCAATTTCAGGTGACAGAAGCGGCTGGGTTCTAATAGAATCCCTTAGCTTGTAATCCCTGAGTGTTTCCCTAGGACTGACTCTGAGAGAAACCTGGGGGTTGGGCTTTGAGGCCAAATAGTAGCGAGTGTCCCCGATGGACTGAGGAAGTATTTAGATGAATTCTCCATAAAGGGAAACACCTGAGCACCCATTCATCTGCGTGGAGTGGGGCTTCAAATCTCCCCACCACACAAGGTTGGGTTCCAGTATCCTGAGGGTGGGGTAGTTCCTCCAACTGACATCAGCGTCTTGGTTTGAATAGAATCCCTTTGCTTGTCTTCCCTGATGGTTTGCCTAGGCCAGTGTGTGGTTGAAAGTGGGATTTGGGATCTAAAACTAAGTATTAGCGTGTGCCTCTCCATGGGTAGTGGAGATGTTTAAACTACAACCCACAACTTGGGAATTACTGTGACCCCTGAAAAATGCGTGTGCTATGTTTCCCCACGTCCAGCACACACAGGAAGAAGTGTTCTGGGGTTGTGAGTGTGGGGAGGTTCCTCCAACAGACAGCAGCACCTGGGTTGTAATAGAATCCCTTAGCTTGACTTCCCTAAGTGTTTTCCTAGGCCTAGCAGTAAGCGATGGTGGGGGATGGGCTCTAAAGCCAAGTATTAGCGAGTGCATCTCTGTGGGTAGTGGAGGGTTTTAAACTCCTTCCCCAACCTTGGAACACTTGTGCCCCATAAAGATGAATGGAATCTGTTTCCCCACTTCCAGCACACACACGGAGACGTGCTCAGGTATCCTGATTGTGGGGAGGCTCCTCCAAATGACAGCAGCGCCTGGGTTCTAAAAGAATCCCTTAGCTTGTCTTCCCTGATGGCATGCCTAGGCTGGAGAGTTGGGGAAAGTGGGGGTTGGGCTCTAAACCAAGTATTAGCGAGAGCCTATCCATGGGATGTGGGTTTTTAACCTACAACCCACAAGCATGGAATAAATGTGCCCCCTGAAAGATGCTTTGACTGTTTCCCTACATCCAGCACACACACGAAGATGTGTTCTGGTATTCTGAGTGTGGGGAAGATCCTCAAACTGACAGCAGCACCTGGATTCTATTAGTATCCCTTAGCTTCTGTTCCCTGAGTGTTTTCTTAGACCAGGCCATGAGGGAAAGCTGGGGGTTGGGCTTGGAGGCCACTTTGCAGTGAGTGCCCCCTGATCCATTGAGGAAGTACTTAGAGGACTTCTCCCTAAAGGGAACACCTTTTCCTGCATTCATCTGGGTGCAGTGGGGCTGCACATCTCTCCCACACCTAAGAATGTGTTCTGGAATTCTGAGTGCAGGGAAGTTCCTCCAACTGACTGCAGCGCCTGGGTTCTAATTGAATCCCTTTGCTTGTCTTCCCTGATGGAAAGCCTAGGCGGGAGTGCGGGGGAAAGTGTGGTTTGGGCTCCAAAACCAAGTATTTGCGATGACCTCTCTATGGTTTGTGGAGGTGTTTAAACTACATCCCTAACCTGGGAACACCTGTGCCCCCATAAAGATCCGTGGAGTCTGTTTCCACACCTCCAGCACACACACGAACACTTGCACAGTTATCCTGAGAGTGGGCAGCCTCCTCCAACTGAGAGCAGGGCCTTGGTTCTTATAAAATCGCTTAACTTGTCTACCCTGTTTGGTTGCCTGATACGGAGTGCTGGGGAAAGGGTGGGTTGGGCTCTAAATCCAAGTATTAGCGAGTGCTTCTCCATGGGATTTGGAGGTTATTAACCAAAAGCCCACAACATGGGAATACCTGTGCTCCTTGAAAAAAGCGTGGACTCTGTATCCCCACCACCAGAACACACATGAAGAAGTTTTCTGCTATCCTGAGTGTGGGCTGGCAATTTCAGGTGACAGAAGCGGCTGGGTTCTAATAGAATCCCTTAGCTTGTAATCCCTGAGTGTTTCCCTAGGACTGACTCTGAGAGAAACCTGGGGGTTGGGCTTTGAGGCCAAATAGTAGCGAGTGTCCCCGATGGACTGAGGAAGTATTTAGATGAATTCTCCATAAAGGGAAACACCTGAGCACCCATTCATCTGCGTGGAGTGGGGCTTCAAATCTCCCCACCACACAAGGTTGGGTTCCAGTATCCTGAGGGTGGGGTAGTTCCTCCAACTGACATCAGCGTCTTGGTTTGAATAGAATCCCTTTGCTTGTCTTCCCTGATGGTTTGCCTAGGCCAGTGTGTGGTTGAAAGTGGGATTTGGGATCTAAAACTAAGTATTAGCGTGTGCCTCTCCATGGGTAGTGGAGATGTTTAAACTACAACCCACAACTTGGGAATTACTGTGACCCCTGAAAAATGCGTGTGCTATGTTTCCCCACGTCCAGCACACACAGGAAGAAGTGTTCTGGGGTTCTGAGTGTGGGGAGGTTCCTCCAACAGACAGCAGCACCTGGGTTGTAATAGAATCCCTTAGCTTGACTTCCCTAAGTGTTTTCCTAGGCCTAGCAGTAAGCGATGGTGGGGGATGGGCTCTAAAGCCAAGTATTAGCGAGTGCATCTCTGTGGGTAGTGGAGGGTTTTAAACTCCTTCCCCAACCTTGGAACACCTGTGCCCCATAAAGATGAATGGAATCTGTTTCCCCACTTCCAGCACACACACGGAGACGTGCTCTGGTATCCTGATTGTGGGGAGGCTCCTCCAAATGACAGCAGCGCCTGGGTTCTAAAAGAATCCCTTAGCTTGTCTTCCCTGATGGCATGCCTAGGCTGGAGAGTTGGGGAAAGTGGGGGTTGGGCTCTAAACCAAGTATTAGCGAGAGCCTATCCATGGGATGTGGGTTTTTAACCTACAACCCACAACCATGGAATAAATGTGCCCCCTGAAAGATGCTTTGACTGTTTCCCTACATCCAGCACACACACGAAGATGTGTTCTGGTATTCTGAGTGTGGGGAAGATCCTCAAACTGACAGCAGCACCTGGATTCTATTAGTATCCCTTAGCTTCTGTTCCCTGAGTGTTCTTTTAGGCCAGGCCATGAGGGAAACCTGGGGGTTGGGCTTGGAGGCCACGTAGCAGTGAGTGCCCCCTGATCCATTGAGGAAGTTCTTAGAGGACTTCTCCCTAAAGGGAACACCTTTTCCTGCATTCATCTGGGTGCAGTGGGGCTGCACATCTCTCCCACTCCTAAGAATGTGTTCTGGAATTCTGAGTGCAGGGAAGTTCCTCCAACTGACAGCAGCGCCTGGGTTCTAATTGAATCCCTTTGCTTGTCTTCCCTGATGGAAAGCCTAGGCGGGAGTGCGGGGGAAAGTGTGGTTTGGGCTCCAAAACCAAGTATTTGCGATGACCTCTCTATGGTTTGTGGAGGTGTTTAAACTACATCCCTAACCTGGGAACACCTGTGCCCCCATAAAGATCCGTGGAGTCTGTTTCCACACCTCCAGCACACACACAAACACTTACACAGTTATCCTGAGAGTGGGCAGCCTCCTCCAACTGAGAGCAGGGCCTTGGTTCTTATAAAATCGCTTAACTTGTCTACCCTGTTTGGTTGCCTGATACGGAGTGCTGGGGAAAGGGTGGGTTGGGCTCTAAATCCAAGTATTAGCGAGTGCTTCTCCATGGGATTTGGAGGTTATTAACCAAAATCCCACAACATGGGAATACCTGTGCTCCTAGAAAAAAGCGTGGACTTTGTATCCCCACCACCAGAACACACATGAAGGAGTTTTCTGCTATCCTGAATGTGGGCTGGCAATTTCAGGTGACAGAAGCGGCTGGGTTCTAATAGAATCCCTTAGCTTGTAATCCCTGAGTGTTTCCCTAGGACTGACTCTGAGAGAAACCTGGGGGTTGGGCTTTGAGGCCAAATAGTAGCGAGTGTCCCCGATGGACTGAGGAAGTATTTAGATGAATTCTCCATAAAGGGAAACACCTGAGCACCCATTCATCTGCGTGGAGTGGGGCTTCAAATCTCCCCACCACACAAGGTTGGGTTCCAGTATCCTGAGGGTGGGGTAGTTCCTCCAACTGATATCAGCGTCTTGGTTTGAATAGAATCCCTTTGCTTGTCTTCCCTGATGGTTTGCCTAGGCCAGTGTGTGGTTGAAAGTGGGATTTGGGATCTAAAACTAAGTATTAGCGTGTGCCTCTCCATGGGTAGTGGAGATGTTTAAACTACAACCCACAACTTGGGAATTACTGTGACCCCTGAAAAATGCGTGTGCTATGTTTCCCCACGTCCAGCACACACAGGAAGAAGTGTTCTGGGGTTGTGAGTGTGGGGAGGTTCCTCCAACAGACAGCAGCACCTGGGTTGTAATAGAATCCCTTCGCTTGACTTCCCTAAGTGTTTTCCTAGGCCTAGCAGTAAGCGATGGTGGGGGATGGGCTCTAAAGCCAAGTATTAACGAGTGCATCTCTGTGGGTAGTGGAGGGTTTTAAACTCCTTCCCCAACCTTGGAACACCTGTGCCCAATAAAGATGAATGGAATCTGTTTCCCCACTTCCAGCACACACACGGAGACGTGCTCTGGTATCCTGATTGTGGGGAGGCTCCTCCAAATGACAGCAGCGCCTGGGTTCTAAAAAAATCCCTTTGCTTGTCTTCCCTGATGGCATGCCTAGGCTGGAGAGTTGGGGAAAGTGGGGGTTGGGCTCTAAACCAAGTATTAGCGAGAGCCTATCCATGGGATGTGGGTTTTTAACCTACAACCCACAACCATGGAATAAATGTGCCCCCTGAAAGATGCTTTGACTGTTTCCCTACATCCAGCACACACACGAAGATGTGTTCTGGTATTCTGAGTGTGGGGAAGATCCTCAAACTGACAGCAGCACCTGGATTCTATTAGTATCCCTTAGCTTCTGTTCCCTGAGTGTTTTCTTAGACCAGGCCATGAGGGAAAGCTGGGGGTTGGGCTTGGAGGCCACTTAGCAGTGAGTGCCCCCTGATCCATTGAGGAAGTACTTAGAGGACTTCTCCCTAAAGGGAACACCTTTTCCTGCATTCATCTGGGTGCAGTGGGGCTGCACATCTCTCCCACACCTAAGAATGTGTTCTGGAATTCTGAGTGCAGGGAAGTTCCTCCAACTGACAGCAGCGCCTGGGTTCTAATTGAATCCCTTTGCTTGTCTTCCCTGATGGAAAGCCTAGGCGGGAGTGCGGGGGAAAGTGTGGTTTGGGCTCCAAAACCAAGTATTTGTGATGACCTCTCTATGGTTTGTGGAGGTGTTTAAACTACATCCCTAACCTGGGAACACCTGTGCCCCCATAAAGATCCGTGGAGTCTGTTTCCACACCTCCAGCACACACACGAACACTTGCACAGTTATCCTGAGAGTGGGCAGCCTCCTCCAACTGAGAGCAGGGCCTTGGTTCTTATAAAATCGCTTAACTTGTCTACCCTGTTTGGTTGCCTGATACGGAGTGCTGGGGAAAGGGTGGGTTGGGCTCTAAATCCAAGTATTAGCGAGTGCTTCTCCATGGGATTTGGAGGTTATTAACCAAAAGCCCACAACATGGGAATACCTGTGCTCCTTGAAAAAAGCGTCGACTCTGTATCCCCACCACCAGAACACACATGAAGAAGTTTTCTGCTATCCTGAGTGTGGGCTGGCAATTTCAGGTGACAGAAGCGGCTGGGTTCTAATAGAATCCCTTAGCTTGTAATCCCTGAGTGTTTCCCTAGGACTGACTCTGAGAGAAACCTGGGGGTTGGGCTTTGAGGCCAAATAGTAGCGAGTGTCCCCGATGGACTGAGGAAGTATTTAGATGAATTCTCCATAAAGGGAAACACCTGAGCACCCATTCATCTGCGTGGAGTGGGGCTTCAAATCTCCCCACCACACAAGGTTGGGTTCCAGTATCCTGAGGGTGGGGTAGTTCCTCCAACTGACATCAGCGTCTTGGTTTGAATAGAATCCCTTTGCTTGTCTTCCCTGATGGTTTGCCTAGGCCAGTGTGTGGTTGAAAGTGGGATTTGGGATCTAAAACTAAGTATTAGCGTGTGCCTCTCCATGGGTAGTGGAGATGTTTAAACTACAACCCACAACTTGGGAATTACTGTGACCCCTGAAAAATGCGTGTGCTATGTTTCCCCATGTCCAGCACACACAGGAAGAAGTGTTCTGGGGTTGTGAGTGTGGGGAGGTTCCTCCAACAGACAGCAGCACCTGGGTTGTAATAGAATCCCTTAGCTTGACTTCCCTAAGTGTTTTCCTAGGCCTAGCAGTAAGCGATGGTGGGGGATGGGCTCTAAAGCCAAGTATTAGCGAGTGCATCTCTGTGGGTAGTGGAGGGTTTTAAACTCCTTCCCCAACCTTGGAACACCTGTGCCCCATAAAGATGAATGGAATCTGTTTCCCCACTTCCAGCACACACACGGAGACGTGCTCTGGTATCCTGATTGTGGGGAGGCTCCTCCAAATGACAGCAGCGCCTGGGTTCTAAAAAAATCCCTTTGCTTGTCTTCCCTGATGGCATGCCTAGGCTGGAGAGTTGGGGAAAGTGGGGGTTGGGCTCTAAACCAAGTATTAGCGAGAGCCTATCCATGGGATGTGGGTTTTTAACCTACAACCCACAACCATGGAATAAATGTGCCCCCTGAAAGATGCTTTGACTGTTTCCCTACAACCAGCACACACACGAAGACGTGTTCTGGTATTCTGAGTGTGGGGAAGATCCTCAAACTGACAGCAGCACCTGGATTCTATTAGTATCCCTTAGCTTCTGTTCCCTGAGTGTTTTCTTAGACCAGGCCATGAGGGAAAGCTGGGGGTTGGGCTTGGAGGCCACTTAGCAGTGAGTGCCCCCTGATCCATTGAGGAAGTACTTAGAGGACTTCTCCCTAAAGGGAACACCTTTTCCTGCATTCATCTGGGTGCAGTGGGGCTGCACATCTCTCCCACACCTAAGAATGTGTTCTGGAATTCTGAGTGCAGGGAAGTTCCTCCAACTGACTGCAGCGCCTGGGTTCTAATTGAATCCCTTTGCTTGTCTTCCCTGATGGAAAGCCTAGGCGGGAGTGCGGGGGAAAGTGTGGTTTGGGCTCCAAAACCAAGTATTTGTGATGACCTCTCTATGGTTTGTGGAGGTGTTTAAACTACATCCCTAACCTGGGAACACCTGTGCCCCCATAAAGATCCGTGGAGTCTGTTTCCACACCTCCAGCACACACACGAACACTTGCACAGTTATCCTGAGAGTGGGCAGCCTCCTCCAACTGAGAGCAGGGCCTTGGTTCTTATAAAATCGCTTAACTTGTCTACCCTGTTTGGTTGCCTGATACGGAGTGCTGGGGAAAGGGTGGGTTGGGCTCTAAATCCAAGTATTAGCGAGTGCTTCTCCATGGGATTTGGAGGTTATTAACCAAAAGCCCACAACATGGGAATACCTGTGCTCCTTGAAAAAAGCGTGGACTCTGTATCCCCACCACCAGAACACACATGAAGAAGTTTTCTGCTATCCTGAGTGTGGGCTGGCAATTTCAGGTGACAGAAGCGGCTGGGTTCTAATAGAATCCCTTAGCTTGTAATCCCTGAGTGTTTCCCTAGGACTGACTCTGAGAGAAACCTGGGGGTTGGGCTTTGAGGCCAAATAGTAGCGAGTGTCCCCGATGGACTGAGGAAGTATTTAGATGAATTCTCCATAAAGGGAAACACCTGAGCACCCATTCATCTGCGTGGAGTGGGGCTTCAAATCTCCCCACCACACAAGGTTGGGTTCCAGTATCCTGAGGGTGGGGTAGTTCCTCCAACTGACATCAGCGTCTTGGTTTGAATAGAATCCCTTTGCTTGTCTTCCCTGATGGTTTGCCTAGGCCAGTGTGTGGTTGAAAGTGGGATTTGGGATCTAAAACTAAGTATTAGCGTGTGCCTCTCCATGGGTAGTGGAGATGTTTAAACTACAACCCACAACTTGGGAATTACTGTGACCCCTGAAAAATGCGTGTGCTATGTTTCCCCACGTCCAGCACACACAGGAAGAAGTGTTCTGGGGTTGTGAGTGTGGGGAGGTTCCTCCAACAGACAGCAGCACCTGGGTTGTAATAGAATCCCTTAGCTTGACTTCCCTAAGTGTTTTCCTAGGCCTAGCAGTAAGCGATGGTGGGGGATGGGCTCTAAAGCCAAGTATTAGCGAGTGCATCTCTGTGGGTAGTGGAGGGTTTTAAACTCCTTCCCCAACCTTGGAACACCTGTGCCCCATAAAGATGAATGGAATCTGTTTCCCCACTTCCAGCACACACACGGAGACGTGCTCAGGTATCCTGATTGTGGGGAGGCTCCTCCAAATGACAGCAGCGCCTGGGTTCTAAAAGAATCCCTTAGCTTGTCTTCCCTGATGGCATGCCTAGGCTGGAGAGTTGGGGAAAGTGGGGGTTGGGCTCTAAACCAAGTATTAGCGAGAGCCTATCCATGGGATGTGGGTTTTTAACCTACAACCCACAACCATGGAATAAATGTGCCCCCTGAAAGATGCTTTGACTGTTTCCCTACATCCAGCACACACACGAAGATGTGTTCTGGTATTCTGAGTGTGGGGAAGATCCTCAAACTGACAGCAGCACCTGGATTCTATTAGTATCCCTTAGCTTCTGTTCCCTGAGTGTTTTCTTAGACCAGGCCATGAGGGAAAGCTGGGGGTTGGGCTTGGAGGCCACTTAGCAGTGAGTGCCCCCTGATCCATTGAGGAAGTACTTAGAGGACTTCTCCCTAAAGGGAACACCTTTTCCTGCATTCATCTGGGTGCAGTGGGGCTGCACATCTCTCCCACACCTAAGAATGTGTTCTGGAATTCTGAGTGCAGGGAAGTTCCTCCAACTGACTGCAGCGCCTGGGTTCTAATTGAATCCCTTTGCTTGTCTTCCCTGATGGAAAGCCTAGGCGGGAGTGCGGGGGAAAGTGTGGTTTGGGCTCCAAAACCAAGTATTTGCGATGACCTCTCTATGGTTTGTGGAGGTGTTTAAACTACATCCCTAACCTGGGAACACCTGTGCCCCCATAAAGATCCGTGGAGTCTGTTTCCACACCTCCAGCACACACACGAACACTTGCACAGTTATCCTGAGAGTGGGCAGCCTCCTCCAACTGAGAGCAGGGCCTTGGTTCTTATAAAATCGCTTAACTTGTCTACCCTGTTTGGTTGCCTGATACGGAGTGCTGGGGAAAGGGTGGGTTGGGCTCTAAATCCAAGTATTAGCGAGTGCTTCTCCATGGGATTTGGAGGTTATTAACCAAAAGCCCACAACATGGGAATACCTGTGCTCCTTGAAAAAAGCGTGGACTCTGTATCCCCACCACCAGAACACACATGAAGAAGTTTTCTGCTATCCTGAGTGTGGGCTGGCAATTTCAGGTGACAGAAGCGGCTGGGTTCTAATAGAATCCCTTAGCTTGTAATCCCTGAGTGTTTCCCTAGGACTGACTCTGAGAGAAACCTGGGGGTTGGGCTTTGAGGCCAAATAGTAGCGAGTGTCCCCGATGGACTGAGGAAGTATTTAGATGAATTCTCCATAAAGGGAAACACCTGAGCACCCATTCATCTGCGTGGAGTGGGGCTTCAAATCTCCCCACCACACAAGGTTGGGTTCCAGTATCCTGAGGGTGGGGTAGTTCCTCCAACTGACATCAGCGTCTTGGTTTGAATAGAATCCCTTTGCTTGTCTTCCCTGATGGTTTGCCTAGGCCAGTGTGTGGTTGAAAGTGGGATTTGGGATCTAAAACTAAGTATTAGCGTGTGCCTCTCCATGGGTAGTGGAGATGTTTAAACTACAACCCACAACTTGGGAATTACTGTGACCCCTGAAAAATGCGTGTGCTATGTTTCCCCACGTCCAGCACACACAGGAAGAAGTGTTCTGGGGTTCTGAGTGTGGGGAGGTTCCTCCAACAGACAGCAGCACCTGGGTTGTAATAGAATCCCTTAGCTTGTCTTCCCTAAGTGTTTTCCTAGGCCTAGCAGTAAGCGATGGTGGGGGATGGGCTCTAAAGCCAAGTATTAGCGAGTGCATCTCTGTGGGTAGTGGAGGGTTTTAAACTCCTTCCCCAACCTTGGAACACCTGTGCCCCATAAAGATGAATGGAATCTGTTTCCCCACTTCCAGCACACACACGGAGACGTGCTCTGGTATCCTGATTGTGGGGAGGCTCCTCCAAATGACAGCAGCGCCTGGGTTCTAAAAGAATCCCTTAGCTTGTCTTCCCTGATGGCATGCCTAGGCTGGAGAGTTGGGGAAAGTGGGGGTTGGGCTCTAAACCAAGTATTAGCGAGAGCCTATCCATGGGATGTGGGTTTTTAACCTACAACCCACAACCATGGAATAAATGTGCCCCCTGAAAGATGCTTTTACTGTTTCCCTACATCCAGCACACACACGAAGATGTGTTCTGGTATTCTGAGTGTGGGGAAGATCCTCAAACTGACAGCAGCACCTGGATTCTATTAGTATCCCTTAGCTTCTGTTCCCTGAGTGTTCTTTTAGGCCAGGCCATGAGGGAAACCTGGGGGTTGGGCTTGGAGGCCACGTAGCAGTGAGTGCCCCCTGATCCATTGAGGAAGTTCTTAGAGGACTTCTCCCTAAAGGGAACACCTTTTCCTGCATTCATCTGGGTGCAGTGGGGCTGCACATCTCTCCCACACCTAAGAATGTGTTCTGGAATTCTGAGTGCAGGGAAGTTCCTCCAACTGACAGCAGCGCCTGGGTTCTAATTGAATCCCTTTGCTTGTCTTCCCTGATGGAAAGCCTAGGCGGGAGTGCGGGGGAAAGTGTGGTTTGGGCTCCAAAACCAAGTATTTGCGATGACCTCTCTATGGTTTGTGGAGGTGTTTAAACTACATCCCTAACCTGGGAACACCTGTGCCCCCATAAAGATCCGTGGAGTCTGTTTCCACACCTCCAGCACACACACAAACACTTACACAGTTATCCTGAGAGTGGGCAGCCTCCTCCAACTGAGAGCAGGGCCTTGGTTCTTATAAAATCGCTTAACTTGTCTACCCTGTTTGGTTGCCTGATACGGAGTGCTGGGGAAAGGGTGGGTTGGGCTCTAAATCCAAGTATTAGCGAGTGCTTCTCCATGGGATTTGGAGGTTATTAACCAAAATCCCACAACATGGGAATACCTGTGCTCCTTGAAAAAAGCGTCGACTCTGTATCCCCACCACCAGAACACACATGAAGGAGTTTTCTGCTATCCTGAATGTGGGCTGGCAATTTCAGGTGACAGAAGTGGCTGGGTTCTAATAGAATCCCTTAGCTTGTAATCCCTGAGTGTTTCCCTAGGACTGACTCTGAGAGAAACCTGGGGGTTGGGCTTTGAGGCCAAATAGTAGCGAGTGTCCCCGATGGACTGAGGAAGTATTTAGATGAATTCTCCATAAAGGGAAACACCTGAGCACCCATTCATCTGCGTGGAGTGGGGCTTCAAATCTCCCCACCACACAAGGTTGGGTTCCAGTATCCTGAGGGTGGGGTAGTTCCTCCAACTGATATCAGCGTCTTGGTTTGAATAGAATCCCTTTGCTTGTCTTCCCTGATGGTTTGCCTAGGCCAGTGTGTGGTTGAAAGTGGGATTTGGGATCTAAAACTAAGTATTAGCGTGTGCCTCTCCATGGGTAGTGGAGATGTTTAAACTACAACCCACAACTTGGGAATTACTGTGACCCCTGAAAAATGCGTGTGCTATGTTTCCCCACGTCCAGCACACACAGGAAGTAGTGTTCTGGGGTTGTGAGTGTGGGGAGGTTCCTCCAACAGACAGCAGCACCTGGGTTGTAATAGAATCCCTTCGCTTGACTTCCCTAAGTGTTTTCCTAGGCCTAGCAGTAAGCGATGGTGGGGGATGGGCTCTAAAGCCAAGTATTAACGAGTGCATCTCTGTGGGTAGTGGAGGGTTTTAAACTCCTTCCCCAACCTTGGAACACCTGTGCCCAATAAAGATGAATGGAATCTGTTTCCCCACTTCCAGCACACACACGGAGACGTGCTCTGGTATCCTGATTGTGGGGAGGCTCCTCCAAATGACAGCAGCGCCTGGGTTCTAAAAAAATCCCTTAGCTTGTCTTCCCTGATGGCATGCCTAGGCTGGAGAGTTGGGGAAAGTGGGGGTTGGGCTCTAAACCAAGTATTAGCGAGAGCCTATCCATGGGATGTGGGTTTTTAACCTACAACCCACAACCATGGAATAAATGTGCCCCCTGAAAGATGCTTTGACTGTTTCCCTACATCCAGCACACACACGAAGATGTGTTCTGGTATTCTGAGTGTGGGGAAGATCCTCAAACTGACAGCAGCACCTGGATTCTATTAGTATCCCTTAGCTTCTGTTCCCTGAGTGTTTTCGTAGACCAGGCCATGAGGGAAAGCTGGGGGTTGGGCTTGGAGGCCACTTAGCAGTGAGTGCCCCCTGATCCATTGAGGAAGTACTTAGAGGACTTCTCCCTAAAGGGAACACCTTTTCCTGCATTCATCTGGGTGCAGTGGGGCTGCACATCTCTCCCACACCTAAGAATGTGTTCTGGAATTCTGAGTGCAGGGAAGTTCCTCCAACTGACAGCAGCGCCTGGGTTCTAATTGAATCCCTTTGCTTGTCTTCCCTGATGGAAAGCCTAGGCGGGAGTGCGGGGGAAAGTGTGGTTTGGGCTCCAAAACCAAGTATTGGCGATGACCTCTCTATGGTTTGTGGAGGTGTTTAAACTACATCCCTAACCTGGGAACACCTGTGCCCCCATAAAGATCCGTGGAGTCTGTTTCCACACCTCCAGCACACACACGAACACTTGCACAGTTATCCTGAGAGTGGGCAGCCTCCTCCAACTGAGAGCAGGGCCTTGGTTCTTATAAAATCGCTTAACTTGTCTACCCTGTTTGGTTGCCTGATACGGAGTGCTGGGGAAAGGGTGGGTTGGGCTCTAAATCCAAGTATTAGCGAGTGCTTCTCCATGGGATTTGGAGGTTATTAACCAAAAGCCCACAACATGGGAATACCTGTGCTCCTTGAAAAAAGCGTGGACTCTGTATCCCCACCACCAGAACACACATGAAGAAGTTTTCTGCTATCCTGAGTGTGGGCTGGCAATTTCAGGTGACAGAAGCGGCTGGGTTCTAATAGAATCCCTTAGCTTGTAATCCCTGAGTGTTTCCCTAGGACTGACTCTGAGAGAAACCTGGGGGTTGGGCTTTGAGGCCAAATAGTAGCGAGTGTCCCCGATGGACTGAGGAAGTATTTAGATGAATTCTCCATAAAGGGAAACACCTGAGCACCCATTCATCTGCGTGGAGTGGGGCTTCAAATCTCCCCACCACACAAGGTTGGGTTCCAGTATCCTGAGGGTGGGGTAGTTCCTCCAACTGACATCAGCGTCTTGGTTTGAATAGAATCCCTTTGCTTGTCTTCCCTGATGGTTTGCCTAGGCCAGTGTGTGGTTGAAAGTGGGATTTGGGATCTAAAACTAAGTATTAGCGTGTGCCTCTCCATGGGTAGTGGAGATGTTTAAACTACAACCCACAACTTGGGAATTACTGTGACCCCTGAAAAATGCGTGTGCTATGTTTCCCCACGTCCAGCACACACAGGAAGAAGTGTTCTGGGGTTGTGAGTGTGGGGAGGTTCCTCCAACAGACAGCAGCACCTGGGTTGTAATAGAATCCCTTAGCTTGACTTCCCTAAGTGTTTTCCTAGGCCTAGCAGTAAGCGATGGTGGGGGATGGGCTCTAAAGCCAAGTATTAGCGAGTGCATCTCTGTGGGTAGTGGAGGGTTTTAAACTCCTTCCCCAACCTTGGAACACCTGTGCCCCATAAAGATGAATGGAATCTGTTTCCCCACTTCCAGCACACACACGGAGACGTGCTCAGGTATCCTGATTGTGGGGAGGCTCCTCCAAATGACAGCAGCGCCTGGGTTCTAAAAGAATCCCTTAGCTTGTCTTCCCTGATGGCATGCCTAGGCTGGAGAGTTGGGGAAAGTGGGGGTTGGGCTCTAAACCAAGTATTAGCGAGAGCCTATCCATGGGATGTGGGTTTTTAACCTACAACCCACAACCATGGAATAAATGTGCCCCCTGAAAGATGCTTTGACTGTTTCCCTACATCCAGCACACACACGAAGATGTGTTCTGGTATTCTGAGTGTGGGGAAGATCCTCAAACTGACAGCAGCACCTGGATTCTATTAGTATCCCTTAGCTTCTGTTCCCTGAGTGTTTTCTTAGACCAGGCCATGAGGGAAAGCTGGGGGTTGGGCTTGGAGGCCACTTAGCAGTGAGTGCCCCCTGATCCATTGAGGAAGTACTTAGAGGACTTCTCCCTAAAGGGAACACCTTTTCCTGCATTCATCTGGGTGCAGTGGGGCTGCACATCTCTCCCACACCTAAGAATGTGTTCTGGAATTCTGAGTGCAGGGAAGTTCCTCCAACTGACTGCAGCGCCTGGGTTCTAATTGAATCCCTTTGCTTGTCTTCCCTGATGGAAAGCCTAGGCGGGAGTGCGGGGGAAAGTGTGGTTTGGGCTAAAAAACCAAGTATTTGCGATGACCTCTCTATGGTTTGTGGAGGTGTTTAAACTACATCCCTAACCTGGGAACACCTGTGCCCCCATAAAGATCCGTGGAGTCTGTTTCCACACCTCCAGCACACACACGAACACTTGCACAGTTATCCTGAGAGTGGGCAGCCTCCTCCAACTGAGAGCAGGGCCTTGGTTCTTATAAAATCGCTTAACTTGTCTACCCTGTTTGGTTGCCTGATACGGAGTGCTGGGGAAAGGGTGGGTTGGGCTCTAAATCCAAGTATTAGCGAGTGCTTCTCCATGGGATTTGGAGGTTATTAACCAAAAGCCCACAACATGGGAATACCTGTGCTCCTTGAAAAAAGCGTGGACTCTGTATCCCCACCACCAGAACACACATGAAGAAGTTTTCTGCTATCCTGAGTGTGGGCTGGCAATTTCAGGTGACAGAAGCGGCTGGGTTCTAATAGAATCCCTTAGCTTGTAATCCCTGAGTGTTTCCCTAGGACTGACTCTGAGAGAAACCTGGGGGTTGGGCTTTGAGGCCAAATAGTAGCGAGTGTCCCCGATGGACTGAGGAAGTATTTAGATGAATTCTCCATAAAGGGAAACACCTGAGCACCCATTCATCTGCGTGGAGTGGGGCTTCAAATCTCCCCACCACACAAGGTTGGGTTCCAGTATCCTGAGGGTGGGGTAGTTCCTCCAACTGATATCAGCGTCTTGGTTTGAATAGAATCCCTTTGCTTGTCTTCCCTGATGGTTTGCCTAGGCCAGTGTGTGGTTGAAAGTGGGATTTGGGATCTAAAACTAAGTATTAGCGTGTGCCTCTCCATGGGTAGTGGAGATGTTTAAACTACAACCCACAACTTGGGAATTACTGTGACCCCTGAAAAATGCGTGTGCTATGTTTCCCCACGTCCAGCACACACAGGAAGAAGTGTTCTGGGGTTGTGAGTGTGGGGAGGTTCCTCCAACAGACAGCAGCACCTGGGTTGTAATAGAATCCCTTCGCTTGACTTCCCTAAGTGTTTTCCTAGGCCTAGCAGTAAGCGATGGTGGGGGATGGGCTCTAAAGCCAAGTATTAACGAGTGCATCTCTGTGGGTAGTGGAGGGTTTAAAACTCCTTCCCCAACCTTGGAACACCTGTGCCCAATAAAGATGAATGGAATCTGTTTCCCCACTTCCAGCACACACACGGAGACGTGCTCTGGTATCCTGATTGTGGGGAGGCTCCTCCAAATGACAGCAGCGCCTGGGTTCTAAAAAAATCCCTTTGCTTGTCTTCCCTGATGGCATGCCTAGGCTGGAGAGTTGGGGAAAGTGGGGGTTGGGCTCTAAACCAAGTATTAGCGAGAGCCTATCCATGGGATGTGGGTTTTTAACCTACAACCCACAACCATGGAATAAATGTGCCCCCTGAAAGATGCTTTGACTGTTTCCCTACATCCAGCACACACACGAAGATGTGTTCTGGTATTCTGAGTGTGGGGAAGATCCTCAAACTGACAGCAGCACCTGGATTCTATTAGTATCCCTTAGCTTCTGTTCCCTGAGTGTTTTCTTAGACCAGGCCATGAGGGAAAGCTGGGGGTTGGGCTTGGAGGCCACTTAGCAGTGAGTGCCCCCTGATCCATTGAGGAAGTACTTAGAGGACTTCTCCCTAAAGGGAACACCTTTTCCTGCATTCATCTGGGTGCAGTGGGGCTGCACATCTCTCCCACACCTAAGAATGTGTTCTGGAATTCTGAGTGCAGGGAAGTTCCTCCAACTGACAGCAGCGCCTGGGTTCTAATTGAATCCCTTTGCTTGTCTTCCCTGATGGAAAGCCTAGGCGGGAGTGCGGGGGAAAGTGTGGTTTGGGCTCCAAAACCAAGTATTTGTGATGACCTCTCTATGGTTTGTGGAGGTGTTTAAACTACATCCCTAACCTGGGAACACCTGTGCCCCCATAAAGATCCGTGGAGTCTGTTTCCACACCTCCAGCACACACACGAACACTTGCACAGTTATCCTGAGAGTGGGCAGCCTCCTCCAACTGAGAGCAGGGCCTTGGTTCTTATAAAATCGCTTAACTTGTCTACCCTGTTTGGTTGCCTGATACGGAGTGCTGGGGAAAGGGTGGGTTGGGCTCTAAATCCAAGTATTAGCGAGTGCTTCTCCATGGGATTTGGAGGTTATTAACCAAAAGCCCACAACATGGGAATACCTGTGCTCCTTGAAAAAAGCGTCGACTCTGTATCCCCACCACCAGAACACACATGAAGAAGTTTTCTGCTATCCTGAGTGTGGGCTGGCAATTTCAGGTGACAGAAGCGGCTGGGTTCTAATAGAATCCCTTAGCTTGTAATCCCTGAGTGTTTCCCTAGGACTGACTCTGAGAGAAACCTGGGGGTTGGGCTTTGAGGCCAAATAGTAGCGAGTGTCCCCGATGGACTGAGGAAGTATTTAGATGAATTCTCCATAAAGGGAAACACCTGAGCACCCATTCATCTGCGTGGAGTGGGGCTTCAAATCTCCCCACCACACAAGGTTGGGTTCCAGTATCCTGAGGGTGGGGTAGTTCCTCCAACTGACATCAGCGTCTTGGTTTGAATAGAATCCCTTTGCTTGTCTTCCCTGATGGTTTGCCTAGGCCAGTGTGTGGTTGAAAGTGGGATTTGGGATCTAAAACTAAGTATTAGCGTGTGCCTCTCCATGGGTAGTGGAGATGTTTAAACTACAACCCACAACTTGGGAATTACTGTGACCCCTGAAAAATGCGTGTGCTATGTTTCCCCATGTCCAGCACACACAGGAAGAAGTGTTCTGGGGTTGTGAGTGTGGGGAGGTTCCTCCAACAGACAGCAGCACCTGGGTTGTAATAGAATCCCTTAGCTTGACTTCCCTAAGTGTTTTCCTAGGCCTAGCAGTAAGCGATGGTGGGGGATGGGCTCTAAAGCCAAGTATTAGCGAGTGCATCTCTGTGGGTAGTGGAGGGTTTTAAACTCCTTCCCCAACCTTGGAACACCTGTGCCCCATAAAGATGAATGGAATCTGTTTCCCCACTTCCAGCACACACACGGAGACGTGCTCTGGTATCCTGATTGTGGGGAGGCTCCTCCAAATGACAGCAGCGCCTGGGTTCTAAAAAAATCCCTTTGCTTGTCTTCCCTGATGGCATGCCTAGGCTGGAGAGTTGGGGAAAGTGGGGGTTGGGCTCTAAACCAAGTATTAGCGAGAGCCTATCCATGGGATGTGGGTTTTTAACCTACAACCCACAACCATGGAATAAATGTGCCCCCTGAAAGATGCTTTGACTGTTTCCCTACAACCAGCACACACACGAAGACGTGTTCTGGTATTCTGAGTGTGGGGAAGATCCTCAAACTGACAGCAGCACCTGGATTCTATTAGTATCCCTTAGCTTCTGTTCCCTGAGTGTTTTCTTAGACCAGGCCATGAGGGAAAGCTGGGGGTTGGGCTTGGAGGCCACTTAGCAGTGAGTGCCCCCTGATCCATTGAGGAAGTACTTAGAGGACTTCTCCCTAAAGGGAACACCTTTTCCTGCATTCATCTGGGTGCAGTGGGGCTGCACATCTCTCCCACACCTAAGAATGTGTTCTGGAATTCTGAGTGCAGGGAAGTTCCTCCAACTGACTGCAGCGCCTGGGTTCTAATTGAATCCCTTTGCTTGTCTTCCCTGATGGAAAGCCTAGGCGGGAGTGCGGGGGAAAGTGTGGTTTGGGCTCCAAAACCAAGTATTTGTGATGACCTCTCTATGGTTTGTGGAGGTGTTTAAACTACATCCCTAACCTGGGAACACCTGTGCCCCCATAAAGATCCGTGGAGTCTGTTTCCACACCTCCAGCACACACACGAACACTTGCACAGTTATCCTGAGAGTGGGCAGCCTCCTCCAACTGAGAGCAGGGCCTTGGTTCTTATAAAATCGCTTAACTTGTCTACCCTGTTTGGTTGCCTGATACGGAGTGCTGGGGAAAGGGTGGGTTGGGCTCTAAATCCAAGTATTAGCGAGTGCTTCTCCATGGGATTTGGAGGTTATTAACCAAAAGCCCACAACATGGGAATACCTGTGCTCCTTGAAAAAAGCGTGGACTCTGTATCCCCACCACCAGAACACACATGAAGAAGTTTTCTGCTATCCTGAGTGTGGGCTGGCAATTTCAGGTGACAGAAGCGGCTGGGTTCTAATAGAATCCCTTAGCTTGTAATCCCTGAGTGTTTCCCTAGGACTGACTCTGAGAGAAACCTGGGGGTTGGGCTTTGAGGCCAAATAGTAGCGAGTGTCCCCGATGGACTGAGGAAGTATTTAGATGAATTCTCCATAAAGGGAAACACCTGAGCACCCATTCATCTGCGTGGAGTGGGGCTTCAAATCTCCCCACCACACAAGGTTGGGTTCCAGTATCCTGAGGGTGGGGTAGTTCCTCCAACTGACATCAGCGTCTTGGTTTGAATAGAATCCCTTTGCTTGTCTTCCCTGATGGTTTGCCTAGGCCAGTGTGTGGTTGAAAGTGGGATTTGGGATCTAAAACTAAGTATTAGCGTGTGCCTCTCCATGGGTAGTGGAGATGTTTAAACTACAACCCACAACTTGGGAATTACTGTGACCCCTGAAAAATGCGTGTGCTATGTTTCCCCACGTCCAGCACACACAGGAAGAAGTGTTCTGGGGTTGTGAGTGTGGGGAGGTTCCTCCAACAGACAGCAGCACCTGGGTTGTAATAGAATCCCTTAGCTTGACTTCCCTAAGTGTTTTCCTAGGCCTAGCAGTAAGCGATGGTGGGGGATGGGCTCTAAAGCCAAGTATTAGCGAGTGCATCTCTGTGGGTAGTGGAGGGTTTTAAACTCCTTCCCCAACCTTGGAACACCTGTGCCCCATAAAGATGAATGGAATCTGTTTCCCCACTTCCAGCACACACACGGAGACGTGCTCAGGTATCCTGATTGTGGGGAGGCTCCTCCAAATGACAGCAGCGCCTGGGTTCTAAAAGAATCCCTTAGCTTGTCTTCCCTGATGGCATGCCTAGGCTGGAGAGTTGGGGAAAGTGGGGGTTGGGCTCTAAACCAAGTATTAGCGAGAGCCTATCCATGGGATGTGGGTTTTTAACCTACAACCCACAACCATGGAATAAATGTGCCCCCTGAAAGATGCTTTGACTGTTTCCCTACATCCAGCACACACACGAAGATGTGTTCTGGTATTCTGAGTGTGGGGAAGATCCTCAAACTGACAGCAGCACCTGGATTCTATTAGTATCCCTTAGCTTCTGTTCCCTGAGTGTTTTCTTAGACCAGGCCATGAGGGAAAGCTGGGGGTTGGGCTTGGAGGCCACTTAGCAGTGAGTGCCCCCTGATCCATTGAGGAAGTACTTAGAGGACTTCTCCCTAAAGGGAACACCTTTTCCTGCATTCATCTGGGTGCAGTGGGGCTGCACATCTCTCCCACACCTAAGAATGTGTTCTGGAATTCTGAGTGCAGGGAAGTTCCTCCAACTGACTGCAGCGCCTGGGTTCTAATTGAATCCCTTTGCTTGTCTTCCCTGATGGAAAGCCTAGGCGGGAGTGCGGGGGAAAGTGTGGTTTGGGCTCCAAAACCAAGTATTTGCGATGACCTCTCTATGGTTTGTGGAGGTGTTTAAACTACATCCCTAACCTGGGAACACCTGTGCCCCCATAAAGATCCGTGGAGTCTGTTTCCACACCTCCAGCACACACACGAACACTTGCACAGTTATCCTGAGAGTGGGCAGCCTCCTCCAACTGAGAGCAGGGCCTTGGTTCTTATAAAATCGCTTAACTTGTCTACCCTGTTTGGTTGCCTGATACGGAGTGCTGGGGAAAGGGTGGGTTGGGCTCTAAATCCAAGTATTAGCGAGTGCTTCTCCATGGGATTTGGAGGTTATTAACCAAAAGCCCACAACATGGGAATACCTGTGCTCCTTGAAAAAAGCGTGGACTCTGTATCCCCACCACCAGAACACACATGAAGAAGTTTTCTGCTATCCTGAGTGTGGGCTGGCAATTTCAGGTGACAGAAGCGGCTGGGTTCTAATAGAATCCCTTAGCTTGTAATCCCTGAGTGTTTCCCTAGGACTGACTCTGAGAGAAACCTGGGGGTTGGGCTTTGAGGCCAAATAGTAGCGAGTGTCCCCGATGGACTGAGGAAGTATTTAGATGAATTCTCCATAAAGGGAAACACCTGAGCACCCATTCATCTGCGTGGAGTGGGGCTTCAAATCTCCCCACCACACAAGGTTGGGTTCCAGTATCCTGAGGGTGGGGTAGTTCCTCCAACTGACATCAGCGTCTTGGTTTGAATAGAATCCCTTTGCTTGTCTTCCCTGATGGTTTGCCTAGGCCAGTGTGTGGTTGAAAGTGGGATTTGGGATCTAAAACTAAGTATTAGCGTGTGCCTCTCCATGGGTAGTGGAGATGTTTAAACTACAACCCACAACTTGGGAATTACTGTGACCCCTGAAAAATGCGTGTGCTATGTTTCCCCACGTCCAGCACACACAGGAAGAAGTGTTCTGGGGTTCTGAGTGTGGGGAGGTTCCTCCAACAGACAGCAGCACCTGGGTTGTAATAGAATCCCTTAGCTTGTCTTCCCTAAGTGTTTTCCTAGGCCTAGCAGTAAGCGATGGTGGGGGATGGGCTCTAAAGCCAAGTATTAGCGAGTGCATCTCTGTGGGTAGTGGAGGGTTTTAAACTCCTTCCCCAACCTTGGAACACCTGTGCCCCATAAAGATGAATGGAATCTGTTTCCCCACTTCCAGCACACACACGGAGACGTGCTCTGGTATCCTGATTGTGGGGAGGCTCCTCCAAATGACAGCAGCGCCTGGGTTCTAAAAGAATCCCTTAGCTTGTCTTCCCTGATGGCATGCCTAGGCTGGAGAGTTGGGGAAAGTGGGGGTTGGGCTCTAAACCAAGTATTAGCGAGAGCCTATCCATGGGATGTGGGTTTTTAACCTACAACCCACAACCATGGAATAAATGTGCCCCCTGAAAGATGCTTTTACTGTTTCCCTACATCCAGCACACACACGAAGATGTGTTCTGGTATTCTGAGTGTGGGGAAGATCCTCAAACTGACAGCAGCACCTGGATTCTATTAGTATCCCTTAGCTTCTGTTCCCTGAGTGTTCTTTTAGGCCAGGCCATGAGGGAAACCTGGGGGTTGGGCTTGGAGGCCACGTAGCAGTGAGTGCCCCCTGATCCATTGAGGAAGTTCTTAGAGGACTTCTCCCTAAAGGGAACACCTTTTCCTGCATTCATCTGGGTGCAGTGGGGCTGCACATCTCTCCCACACCTAAGAATGTGTTCTGGAATTCTGAGTGCAGGGAAGTTCCTCCAACTGACAGCAGCGCCTGGGTTCTAATTGAATCCCTTTGCTTGTCTTCCCTGATGGAAAGCCTAGGCGGGAGTGCGGGGGAAAGTGTGGTTTGGGCTCCAAAACCAAGTATTTGCGATGACCTCTCTATGGTTTGTGGAGGTGTTTAAACTACATCCCTAACCTGGGAACACCTGTGCCCCCATAAAGATCCGTGGAGTCTGTTTCCACACCTCCAGCACACACACAAACACTTACACAGTTATCCTGAGAGTGGGCAGCCTCCTCCAACTGAGAGCAGGGCCTTGGTTCTTATAAAATCGCTTAACTTGTCTACCCTGTTTGGTTGCCTGATACGGAGTGCTGGGGAAAGGGTGGGTTGGGCTCTAAATCCAAGTATTAGCGAGTGCTTCTCCATGGGATTTGGAGGTTATTAACCAAAATCCCACAACATGGGAATACCTGTGCTCCTTGAAAAAAGCGTCGACTCTGTATCCCCACCACCAGAACACACATGAAGGAGTTTTCTGCTATCCTGAATGTGGGCTGGCAATTTCAGGTGACAGAAGTGGCTGGGTTCTAATAGAATCCCTTAGCTTGTAATCCCTGAGTGTTTCCCTAGGACTGACTCTGAGAGAAACCTGGGGGTTGGGCTTTGAGGCCAAATAGTAGCGAGTGTCCCCGATGGACTGAGGAAGTATTTAGATGAATTCTCCATAAAGGGAAACACCTGAGCACCCATTCATCTGCGTGGAGTGGGGCTTCAAATCTCCCCACCACACAAGGTTGGGTTCCAGTATCCTGAGGGTGGGGTAGTTCCTCCAACTGATATCAGCGTCTTGGTTTGAATAGAATCCCTTTGCTTGTCTTCCCTGATGGTTTGCCTAGGCCAGTGTGTGGTTGAAAGTGGGATTTGGGATCTAAAACTAAGTATTAGCGTGTGCCTCTCCATGGGTAGTGGAGATGTTTAAACTACAACCCACAACTTGGGAATTACTGTGACCCCTGAAAAATGCGTGTGCTATGTTTCCCCACGTCCAGCACACACAGGAAGTAGTGTTCTGGGGTTGTGAGTGTGGGGAGGTTCCTCCAACAGACAGCAGCACCTGGGTTGTAATAGAATCCCTTCGCTTGACTTCCCTAAGTGTTTTCCTAGGCCTAGCAGTAAGCGATGGTGGGGGATGGGCTCTAAAGCCAAGTATTAACGAGTGCATCTCTGTGGGTAGTGGAGGGTTTTAAACTCCTTCCCCAACCTTGGAACACCTGTGCCCAATAAAGATGAATGGAATCTGTTTCCCCACTTCCAGCACACACACGGAGACGTGCTCTGGTATCCTGATTGTGGGGAGGCTCCTCCAAATGACAGCAGCGCCTGGGTTCTAAAAAAATCCCTTAGCTTGTCTTCCCTGATGGCATGCCTAGGCTGGAGAGTTGGGGAAAGTGGGGGTTGGGCTCTAAACCAAGTATTAGCGAGAGCCTATCCATGGGATGTGGGTTTTTAACCTACAACCCACAACCATGGAATAAATGTGCCCCCTGAAAGATGCTTTGACTGTTTCCCTACATCCAGCACACACACGAAGATGTGTTCTGGTATTCTGAGTGTGGGGAAGATCCTCAAACTGACAGCAGCACCTGGATTCTATTAGTATCCCTTAGCTTCTGTTCCCTGAGTGTTTTCGTAGACCAGGCCATGAGGGAAAGCTGGGGGTTGGGCTTGGAGGCCACTTAGCAGTGAGTGCCCCCTGATCCATTGAGGAAGTACTTAGAGGACTTCTCCCTAAAGGGAACACCTTTTCCTGCATTCATCTGGGTGCAGTGGGGCTGCACATCTCTCCCACACCTAAGAATGTGTTCTGGAATTCTGAGTGCAGGGAAGTTCCTCCAACTGACAGCAGCGCCTGGGTTCTAATTGAATCCCTTTGCTTGTCTTCCCTGATGGAAAGCCTAGGCGGGAGTGCGGGGGAAAGTGTGGTTTGGGCTCCAAAACCAAGTATTGGCGATGACCTCTCTATGGTTTGTGGAGGTGTTTAAACTACATCCCTAACCTGGGAACACCTGTGCCCCCATAAAGATCCGTGGAGTCTGTTTCCACACCTCCAGCACACACACGAACACTTGCACAGTTATCCTGAGAGTGGGCAGCCTCCTCCAACTGAGAGCAGGGCCTTGGTTCTTATAAAATCGCTTAACTTGTCTACCCTGTTTGGTTGCCTGATACGGAGTGCTGGGGAAAGGGTGGGTTGGGCTCTAAATCCAAGTATTAGCGAGTGCTTCTCCATGGGATTTGGAGGTTATTAACCAAAAGCCCACAACATGGGAATACCTGTGCTCCTTGAAAAAAGCGTGGACTCTGTATCCCCACCACCAGAACACACATGAAGAAGTTTTCTGCTATCCTGAGTGTGGGCTGGCAATTTCAGGTGACAGAAGCGGCTGGGTTCTAATAGAATCCCTTAGCTTGTAATCCCTGAGTGTTTCCCTAGGACTGACTCTGAGAGAAACCTGGGGGTTGGGCTTTGAGGCCAAATAGTAGCGAGTGTCCCCGATGGACTGAGGAAGTATTTAGATGAATTCTCCATAAAGGGAAACACCTGAGCACCCATTCATCTGCGTGGAGTGGGGCTTCAAATCTCCCCACCACACAAGGTTGGGTTCCAGTATCCTGAGGGTGGGGTAGTTCCTCCAACTGACATCAGCGTCTTGGTTTGAATAGAATCCCTTTGCTTGTCTTCCCTGATGGTTTGCCTAGGCCAGTGTGTGGTTGAAAGTGGGATTTGGGATCTAAAACTAAGTATTAGCGTGTGCCTCTCCATGGGTAGTGGAGATGTTTAAACTACAACCCACAACTTGGGAATTACTGTGACCCCTGAAAAATGCGTGTGCTATGTTTCCCCACGTCCAGCACACACAGGAAGAAGTGTTCTGGGGTTGTGAGTGTGGGGAGGTTCCTCCAACAGACAGCAGCACCTGGGTTGTAATAGAATCCCTTAGCTTGACTTCCCTAAGTGTTTTCCTAGGCCTAGCAGTAAGCGATGGTGGGGGATGGGCTCTAAAGCCAAGTATTAGCGAGTGCATCTCTGTGGGTAGTGGAGGGTTTTAAACTCCTTCCCCAACCTTGGAACACCTGTGCCCCATAAAGATGAATGGAATCTGTTTCCCCACTTCCAGCACACACACGGAGACGTGCTCAGGTATCCTGATTGTGGGGAGGCTCCTCCAAATGACAGCAGCGCCTGGGTTCTAAAAGAATCCCTTAGCTTGTCTTCCCTGATGGCATGCCTAGGCTGGAGAGTTGGGGAAAGTGGGGGTTGGGCTCTAAACCAAGTATTAGCGAGAGCCTATCCATGGGATGTGGGTTTTTAACCTACAACCCACAACCATGGAATAAATGTGCCCCCTGAAAGATGCTTTGACTGTTTCCCTACATCCAGCACACACACGAAGATGTGTTCTGGTATTCTGAGTGTGGGGAAGATCCTCAAACTGACAGCAGCACCTGGATTCTATTAGTATCCCTTAGCTTCTGTTCCCTGAGTGTTTTCTTAGACCAGGCCATGAGGGAAAGCTGGGGGTTGGGCTTGGAGGCCACTTAGCAGTGAGTGCCCCCTGATCCATTGAGGAAGTACTTAGAGGACTTCTCCCTAAAGGGAACACCTTTTCCTGCATTCATCTGGGTGCAGTGGGGCTGCACATCTCTCCCACACCTAAGAATGTGTTCTGGAATTCTGAGTGCAGGGAAGTTCCTCCAACTGACTGCAGCGCCTGGGTTCTAATTGAATCCCTTTGCTTGTCTTCCCTGATGGAAAGCCTAGGCGGGAGTGCGGGGGAAAGTGTGGTTTGGGCTAAAAAACCAAGTATTTGCGATGACCTCTCTATGGTTTGTGGAGGTGTTTAAACTACATCCCTAACCTGGGAACACCTGTGCCCCCATAAAGATCCGTGGAGTCTGTTTCCACACCTCCAGCACACACACGAACACTTGCACAGTTATCCTGAGAGTGGGCAGCCTCCTCCAACTGAGAGCAGGGCCTTGGTTCTTATAAAATCGCTTAACTTGTCTACCCTGTTTGGTTGCCTGATACGGAGTGCTGGGGAAAGGGTGGGTTGGGCTCTAAATCCAAGTATTAGCGAGTGCTTCTCCATGGGATTTGGAGGTTATTAACCAAAAGCCCACAACATGGGAATACCTGTGCTCCTTGAAAAAAGCGTGGACTCTGTATCCCCACCACCAGAACACACATGAAGAAGTTTTCTGCTATCCTGAGTGTGGGCTGGCAATTTCAGGTGACAGAAGCGGCTGGGTTCTAATAGAATCCCTTAGCTTGTAATCCCTGAGTGTTTCCCTAGGACTGACTCTGAGAGAAACCTGGGGGTTGGGCTTTGAGGCCAAATAGTAGCGAGTGTCCCCGATGGACTGAGGAAGTATTTAGATGAATTCTCCATAAAGGGAAACACCTGAGCACCCATTCATCTGCGTGGAGTGGGGCTTCAAATCTCCCCACCACACAAGGTTGGGTTCCAGTATCCTGAGGGTGGGGTAGTTCCTCCAACTGACATCAGCGTCTTGGTTTGAATAGAATCCCTTTGCTTGTCTTCCCTGATGGTTTGCCTAGGCCAGTGTGTGGTTGAAAGTGGGATTTGGGATCTAAAACTAAGTATTAGCGTGTGCCTCTCCATGGGTAGTGGAGATGTTTAAACTAAAACCCACAACTTGGGAATTACTGTGACCCCTGAAAAATGCGTGTGCTATGTTTCCCCACGTCCAGCACACACAGGAAGAAGTGTTCTGGGGTTCTGAGTGTGTGGAGGTTCCTCCAACAGACAGCAGCACCTGGGTTGTAATAGAATCCCTTAGCTTGACTTCCCTAAGTGTTTTCCTAGGCCTAGCAGTAAGCGATGGTGGGGGATGGGCTCTAAAGCCAAGTATTAGCGAGTGCATCTCTGTGGGTAGTGGAGGGTTTTAAACTCCTTCCCCAACCTTGGAACACCTGTGCCCCATAAAGTTGAAAGGAATCTGTTTCCCCACTTCCAGCACACACACGGAGACGTGCTCTGGTATCCTGATTGTGGGGAGGCTCCTCCAAATGACAGCAGCGCCTGGGTTCTAAAAGAATCCCTTAGCTTGTCTTCCCTGATGGCATGCCTAGGCTGGAGAGTTGGGGAAAGTGGGGGTTGGGCTCTAAACCAAGTATTAGCGAGAGCCTATCCATGGGATGTGGGTTTTTAACCTACAACCCACAACCATGGAATAAATGTGCCCCCTGAAAGATGCTTTGACTGTTTCCCTACATCCAGCACACACACGAAGATGTGTTCTGGTATTCTGAGTGTGGGGAAGATCCTCAAACTGACAGCAGCACCTGGATTCTATTAGTATCCCTTAGCTTCTGTTCCCTGAGTGTTCTTTTAGGCCAGGCCATGAGGGAAACCTGGGGGTTGGGCTTGGAGGCCACGTAGCAGTGAGTGCCCCCTGATCCATTGAGGAAGTTCTTAGAGGACTTCTCCCTAAAGGGAACACCTTTTCCTGCATTCATCTGGGTGCAGTGGGGCTGCACATCTCTCCCACTCCTAAGAATGTGTTCTGGAATTCTGAGTGCAGGGAAGTTCCTCCAACTGACAGCAGCGCCTGGGTTCTAATTGAATCCCTTTGCTTGTCTTCCCTGATGGAAAGCCTAGGCGGGAGTGCGGGGGAAAGTGTGGTTTGGGCTAAAAAACCAAGTATTTGCGATGACCTCTCTATGGTTTGTGGAGGTGTTTAAACTACATCCCTAACCTGGGAACACCTGTGCCCCCATAAAGATCCGTGGAGTCTGTTTCCACACCTCCAGCACACACACGAACACTTGCACAGTTATCCTGAGAGTGGGCAGCCTCCTCCAACTGAGAGCAGGGCCTTGGTTCTTATAAAATCGCTTAACTTGTCTACCCTGTTTGGTTGCCTGATACGGAGTGCTGGGGAAAGGGTGGGTTGGGCTCTAAATCCAAGTATTAGCGAGTGCTTCTCCATGGGATTTGGAGGTTATTAACCAAAAGCCCACAACATGGGAATACCTGTGCTCCTTGAAAAAAGCGTGGACTCTGTATCCCCACCACCAGAACACACATGAAGAAGTTTTCTGCTATCCTGAGTGTGGGCTGGCAATTTCAGGTGACAGAAGCGGCTGGGTTCTAATAGAATCCCTTAGCTTGTAATCCCTGAGTGTTTCCCTAGGACTGACTCTGAGAGAAACCTGGGGGTTGGGCTTTGAGGCCAAATAGTAGCGAGTGTCCCCGATGGACTGAGGAAGTATTTAGATGAATTCTCCATAAAGGGAAACACCTGAGCACCCATTCATCTGCGTGGAGTGGGGCTTCAAATCTCCCCACCACACAAGGTTGGGTTCCAGTATCCTGAGGGTGGGGTAGTTCCTCCAACTGACATCAGCGTCTTGGTTTGAATAGAATCCCTTTGCTTGTCTTCCCTGATGGTTTGCCTAGGCCAGTGTGTGGTTGAAAGTGGGATTTGGGATCTAAAACTAAGTATTAGCGTGTGCCTCTCCATGGGTAGTGGAGATGTTTAAACTACAACCCACAACTTGGGAATTACTGTGACCCCTGAAAAATGCGTGTGCTATGTTTCCCCACGTCCAGCACACACAGGAAGAAGTGTTCTGGGGTTGTGAGTGTGGGGAGGTTCCTCCAACAGACAGCAGCACCTGGGTTGTAATAGAATCCCTTCGCTTGACTTCCCTAAGTGTTTTCCTAGGCCTAGCAGTAAGCGATGGTGGGGGATGGGCTCTAAAGCCAAGTATTAACGAGTGCATCTCTGTGGGTAGTGGAGGGTTTTAAACTCCTTCCCCAACCTTGGAACACCTGTGCCCAATAAAGATGAATGGAATCTGTTTCCCCACTTCCAGCACACACACGGAGACGTGCTCTGGTATCCTGATTGTGGGGAGGCTCCTCCAAATGACAGCAGCGCCTGGGTTCTAAAAGAATCCCTTAGCTTGTCTTCCCTGATGGCATGCCTAGGCTGGAGAGTTGGGGAAAGTGGGGGTTGGGCTCTAAACCAAGTATTAGCGAGAGCCTATCCATGGGATGTGGGTTTTTAACCTACAACCCACAACCATGGAATAAATGTGCCCCCTGAAAGATGCTTTGACTGTTTCCCTACATCCAGCACACACACGAAGATGTGTTCTGGTATTCTGAGTGTGGGGAAGATCCTCAAACTGACAGCAGCACCTGGATTCTATTAGTATCCCTTAGCTTCTCTTCCCTGAGTGTTTTCTTAGACCAGGCCATGAGGGAAAGCTGGGGGTTGGGCTTGGAGGCCACTTAGCAGTGAGTTCCCCCTGATCCATTGAGGAACTACTTAGAGGACTTCTCCCTAAAGGGAACACCTTTTTCTGCATTCATCTGGGTGCAGTGGGGCTGCACAACTCTTCCACACCTAAGAATGTGTTCTGGAATTCTGAGTGCAGGGAAGTTCCTCCAACTGACAGCAGCGCCTGGGTTCTAATTGAATCCCTTTGCTTGTCTTCCCTGATGGAAAGCCTAGGCGGGAGTGCGGGGGAAAGTGTGGTTTGGGCTCCAAAACCAAGTATTTGCGATGACCTCTCTATGGTTTGTGGAGGTGTTTAAACTACATCCCTAACCTGGGAACACCTGTGCCCCCATAAAGATCCGTGGAGTCTGTTTCCACACCTCCAGCACACACACGAACACTTGCACAGTTATCCTGAGAGTGGGCAGCCTCCTCCAACTGAGAGCAGGGCCTTGGTTCTTATAAAATCGCTTAACTTGTCTACCCTGTTTGGTTGCCTGATACGGAGTGCTGGGGAAAGGGTGGGTTGGGCTCTAAATCCAAGTATTAGCAAGTGCTTCTCCATGGGATTTGGAGGTTATTAACCAAAATCCCACAACATGGGAATACCTGTGCTCCTTGAAAAAAGCGTCGACTCTGTATCCCCACCACCAGAACACACATGAAGAAGTTTTCTGCTATCCTGAGTGTGGGCTGGCAATTTCAGGTGACAGAAGCGGCTGGGTTCTAATAGAATCCCTTAGCTTGTAATCCCTGAGTGTTTCCCTAGGACTGACTCTGAGAGAAACCTGGGGGTTGGGCTTTGAGGCCAAATAGTAGCGAGTGTCCCCGATGGACTGAGGAAGTATTTAGATGAATTCTCCATAAAGGGAAACACCTGAGCACCCATTCATCTGCGTGGAGTGGGGCTTCAAATCTCCCCACCACACAAGGATGGGTTCCAGTATCCTGAGGGTGGGGTAGTTCCTCCAACTGACATCAGCGTCTTGGTTTGAATAGAATCCCTTTGCTTGTCTTCCCTGATGGTTTGCCTAGGCCAGTGTGTGGTTGAAAGTGGGATTTGGGATCTAAAACTAAGTATTAGCGTGTGCCTCTCCATGGGTAGTGGAGATGTTTAAACTACAACCCACAACTTGGGAATTACTGTGACCCCTGAAAAATGCGTGTGCTGTGTTTCCCCACGTCCAGCACACACAGGAAGAAGTGTTCTGGGGTTGTGAGTGTGGGGAGGTTCCTCCAACAGACAGCAGCACCTGGGTTGTAATAGAATCCCTTAGCTTGACTTCCCTAAGTGTTTTCCTAGGCCTAGCAGTAAGCAATGGTGGGGGATGGGCTCTAAAGCCAAGTATTAGCGAGTGCATCTCTGTGGGTAGTGGAGGGTTTTAAACTCCTTCCCCAACCTTGGAACACCTGTGCCCCATAAAGTTGAATGGAATCTGTTTCCCCACTTCCAGCACACACACGGAGACGTGCTCAGGTATCCTGATTGTGGGGAGGCTCCTCCAAATGACAGCAGCGCCTGGGTTCTAAAAGAATCCCTTAGCTTGTCTTCCCTGATGGCATGCCTAGGCTGGAGAGTTGGGGAAAGTGGGGGTTGGGCTCTAAACCAAGTATTAGCGAGAGCCTATCCATGGGATGTGGGTTTTTAACCTACAACCCACAACCATGGAATAAATGTGCCCCCTGAAAGATGCTTTGACTGTTTCCCTACATCCAGCACACACACGAAGATGTGTTCTGGTATTCTGAGTGTGGGGAAGATCCTCAAACTGACAGCAGCACCTGGATTCTATTAGTATCCCTTAGCTTCTGTTCCCTGAGTGTTTTCTTAGACCAGGCCATGAGGGAAAGCTGGGGGTTGGGCTTGGAGGCCACTTAGCAGTGAGTGCCCCCTGATCCATTGAGGAAGTACTTAGAGGACTTCTCCCTAAAGGGAACACCTTTTCCTGCATTCATCTGGGTGCAGTGGGGCTGCACATCTCTCCCACACCTAAGAATGTGTTCTGGAATTCTGAGTGCAGGGAAGTTCCTCCAACTGACTGCAGCGCCTGGGTTCTAATTGAATCCCTTTGCTTGTCTTCCCTGATGGAAAGCCTAGGCGGGAGTGCGGGGGAAAGTGTGGTTTGGGCTAAAAAACCAAGTATTTGCGATGACCTCTCTATGGTTTGTGGAGGTGTTTAAACTACATCCCTAACCTGGGAACACCTGTGCCCCCATAAAGATCCGTGGAGTCTGTTTCCACACCTCCAGCACACACACGAACACTTGCACAGTTATCCTGAGAGTGGGCAGCCTCCTCCAACTGAGAGCAGGGCCTTGGTTCTTATAAAATCGCTTAACTTGTCTACCCTGTTTGGTTGCCTGATACGGAGTGCTGGGGAAAGGGTGGGTTGGGCTCTAAATCCAAGTATTAGCGAGTGCTTCTCCATGGGATTTGGAGGTTATTAACCAAAAGCCCACAACATGGGAATACCTGTGCTCCTTGAAAAAAGCGTGGACTCTGTATCCCCACCACCAGAACACACATGAAGAAGTTTTCTGCTATCCTGAGTGTGGGCTGGCAATTTCAGGTGACAGAAGCGGCTGGGTTCTAATAGAATCCCTTAGCTTGTAATCCCTGAGTGTTTCCCTAGGACTGACTCTGAGAGAAACCTGGGGGTTGGGCTTTGAGGCCAAATAGTAGCGAGTGTCCCCGATGGACTGAGGAAGTATTTAGATGAATTCTCCATAAAGGGAAACACCTGAGCACCCATTCATCTGCGTGGAGTGGGGCTTCAAATCTCCCCACCACACAAGGTTGGGTTCCAGTATCCTGAGGGTGGGGTAGTTCCTCCAACTGACATCAGCGTCTTGGTTTGAATAGAATCCCTTTGCTTGTCTTCCCTGATGGTTTGCCTAGGCCAGTGTGTGGTTGAAAGTGGGATTTGGGATCTAAAACTAAGTATTAGCGTGTGCCTCTCCATGGGTAGTGGAGATGTTTAAACTACAACCCACAACTTGGGAATTACTGTGACCCCTGAAAAATGCGTGTGCTATGTTTCCCCACGTCCAGCACACACAGGAAGAAGTGTTCTGGGGTTCTGAGTGTGGGGAGGTTCCTCCAACAGACAGCAGCACCTGGGTTGTAATAGAATCCCTTCGCTTGACTTCCCTAAGTGTTTTCCTAGGCCTAGCAGTAAGCGATGGTGGGGGATGGGCTCTAAAGCCAAGTATTAACGAGTGCATCTCTGTGGGTAGTGGAGGGTTTTAAACTCCTTCCCCAACCTTGGAACACCTGTGCCCAATAAAGATGAATGGAATCTGTTTCCCCACTTCCAGCACACACACGGAGACGTGCTCTGGTATCCTGATTGTGGGGAGGCTCCTCCAAATGACAGCAGCGCCTGGGTTCTAAAAGAATCCCTTAGCTTGTCTTCCCTGATGGCATGCCTAGGCTGGAGAGTTGGGGAAAGTGGGGGTTGGGCTCTAAAACAAGTATTAGCGAGAGCCTATCCATGGGATGTGGGTTTTTAACCTACAACCCACAACCATGGAATAAATGTGCCCCCTGAAAGATGCTTTGACTGTTTCCCTACATCCAGCACACACACGAAGATGTGTTCTGGTATTCTGAGTGTGGGGAAGATCCTCAAACTGACAGCAGCACCTGGATTCTATTAGTATCCCTTAGCTTCTGTTCCCTGAGTGTTTTCTTAGACCAGGCCATGAGGGAAAGCTGGGGGTTGGGCTTGGAGGCCACTTAGCAGTGAGTGCCCCCTGATCCATTGAGGAACTACTTAGAGGACTTCTCCCTAAAGGGAACACCTTTTTCTGCATTCATCTGGGTGCAGTGGGGCTGCACAACTCTCCCACACCTAAGAATGTGTTCTGGAATTCTGAGTGCAGGGAAGTTCCTCCAACTGACAGCAGCGCCTGGGTTCTAATTGAATCCCTTTGCTTGTCTTCCCTGATGGAAAGCCTAGGCGGGAGTGCGGGGGAAAGTGTGGTTTGGGCTCCAAAACCAAGTATTTGCGATGACCTCTCTATGGTTTGTGGAGGTGTTTAAACTACATCCCTAACCTGGGAACACCTGTGCCCCCATAAAGATCCGTGGAGTCTGTTTCCACACCTCCAGCACACACACGAACACTTGCACAGTTATCCTGAGAGTGGGCAGCCTCCTCCAACTGAGAGCAGGGCCTTGGTTCTTATAAAATCGCTTAACTTGTCTACCCTGTTTGGTTGCCTGATACGGAGTGCTGGGGAAAGGGTGGGTTGGGCTCTAAATCCAAGTATTAGCAAGTGCTTCTCCATGGGATTTGGAGGTTATTAACCAAAAGCCCACAACATGGGAATACCTGTGCTCCTTGAAAAAAGCGTGGACTCTGTATCCCCACCACCAGAACACACATGAAGAAGTTTTCTGCTATCCTGAGTGTGGGCTGGCAATTTCAGGTGACAGAAGCGGCTGGGTTCTAATAGAATCCCTTAGCTTGTAATCCCTGAGTGTTTCCCTAGGACTGACTCTGAGAGAAACCTGGGGGTTGGGCTTTGAGGCCAAATAGTAGCGAGTGTCCCCGATTGACTGAGGAAGTATTTAGATGAATTCTCCATAAAGGGAAACACCTGAGCACCCATTCATCTGCGTGGAGTGGGGCTTCAAATCTCCCCACCACACAAGGTTGGGTTCCAGTATCCTGAGGGTGGGGTAGTTCCTCCAACTGACATCAGCGTCTTGGTTTGAATAGAATCCCTTTGCTTGTCTTCCCTGATGGTTTGCCTAGGCCAGTGTGTGGTTGAAAGTGGGATTTGGGATCTAAAACTAAGTATTAGCGTGTGCCTCTCCATGGGTAGTGGAGATGTTTAAACTACAACCCACAACTTGGGAATTACTGTGACCCCTGAAAAATGCGTGTGCTATGTTTCCCCACGTCCAGCACACACAGGAAGAAGTGTTCTGGGGTTGTGAGTGTGGGGAGGTTCCTCCAACAGACAGCAGCACCTGGGTTGTAATAGAATCCCTTAGCTTGACTTCCCTAAGTGTTTTCCTAGGCCTAGCAGTAAGCGATGGTGGGGGATGGGCTCTAAAGCCAAGTATTAGCGAGTGCATCTCTGTGGGTAGTGGAGGGTTTTAAACTCCTTCCCCAACCTTGGAACACCTGTGCCCCATAAAGATGAATGGAATCTGTTTCCCCACTTCCAGCACACACACGGAGACGTGCTCTGGTATCCTGATTGTGGGGAGGCTCCTCCAAATGACAGCAGCGCCTGGGTTCTAAAAGAATCCCTTAGCTTGTCTTCCCTGATGGCATGCCTAGGCTGGAGAGTTGGGGAAAGTGGGGGTTGGGCTCTAAACCAAGTATTAGCGAGAGCCTATCCATGGGATGTGGGTTTTTAACCTACAACCCACAACCATGGAATAAATGTGCCCCCTGAAAGATGCTTTGACTGTTTCCCTACATCCAGCACACACACGAAGATGTGTTCTGGTATTCTGAGTGTGGGGAAGATCCTCAAACTGACAGCAGCACCTGGATTCTATTAGTATCCCTTAGCTTCTGTTCCCTGAGTGTTCTTTTAGGCCAGGCCATGAGGGAAACCTGGGGGTTGGGCTTGGAGGCCACGTAGCAGTGAGTGCCCCCTGATACATTGAGGAAGTTCTTAGAGGACTTCTCCCTAAAGGGAACACCTTTTCCTGCATTCATCTGGGTGCAGTGGGGCTGCACATCTCTCCCACTCCTAAGAATGTGTTCTGGAAATCTGAGTGCAGGGAAGTTCCTCCAACTGACAGCAGCGCCTGGGTTCTAATTGAATCCCTTTGCTTGTCTTCCCTGATGGAAAGCCTAGGCGGGAGTGCGGGGGAAATTGTGGTTTGGGCTCCAAAACCAAGTATTTGCGATGACCTCTCTATGGTTTGTGGAGGTGTTTAAACTACATCCCTAACCTGGGAACACCTGTGCCCCCATAAAGATCCGTGGAGTCTGTTTCCACACCTCCAGCACACACACGAACACTTGCACAGTTATCCTGAGAGTGGGCAGCCTCCTCCAACTGAGAGCAGGGCCTTGGTTCTTATAAAATCGCTTAACTTGTCTACCCTGTTTGGTTGCCTGATACGGAGTGCTGGGGAAAGGGTGGGTTGGGCTCTAAATCCAAGTATTAGCGAGTGCTTCTCCATGGGATTTTGAGGTTATTAACCAAAAGCCCACAACATGGGAATACCTGTGCTCCTTGAAAAAAGCGTGGACTCTGTATCCCCACCACCAGAACACACATGAAGAAGTTTTCTGCTATCCTGAGTGTGGGCTGGCAATTTCAGGTGACAGAAGCGGCTGGGTTCTAATAGAATCCCTTAGCTTGTAATCCCTGAGTGTTTCCCTAGGACTGACTCTGAGAGAAACCTGGGGGTTGGGCTTTGAGGCCAAATAGTAGCGAGTGTCCCCGATGGACTGAGGAAGTATTTAGATGAATTCTCCATAAAGGGAAACACCTGAGCACCCATTCATCTGAGTGGAGTGGGGCTTCAAATCTCCCCACCACACAAGGATGGGTTCCAGTATCCTGAGGGTGGGGTAGTTCCTCCAACTGACATCAGCGTCTTGGTTTGAATAGAATCCCTTTGCTTGTCTTCCCTGATGGTTTGCCTAGGCCAGTGTGTGGTTGAAAGTGGGATTTGGGATCTAAAACTAAGTATTAGCGTGTGCCTCTCCATGGGTAGTGGAGATGTTTAAACTACAACCCACAACTTGGGAATTACTGTGACCCCTGAAAAATGCGTGTGCTATGTTTCCCCACGTCCAGCACACACAGGAAGAAGTGTTCTGGGGTTGTGAGTGTGGGGAGGTTCCTCCAACAGACAGCAGCACCTGGGTTGTAATAGAATCCCTTAGCTTGACTTCCCTAAGTGTTTTCCTAGGCCTAGCAGTAAGCGATGGTGGGGGATGGGCTCTAAAGCCAAGTATTAGCGAGTGCATCTCTGTGGGTAGTGGAGGGTTTTAAACTCCTTCCCCAACTTTGGAACACCTGTGCCCCATAAAGATGAATGGAATCTGTTTCCCCACTTACAGCACACACACGGAGACGTGGTCTGGTGTCCTGATTGTGGTGAGGATCCTCCAAATGACAGCAGCGCCTGGGTTCTAAAAGAATCCCTTAGCTTGTGTTCCCTGATGGCATGCCTAGGCTGGAGAGTTGGGGAAAGTGGGGGTTGGGCTCTAAACCAAGTATTAGCGAGAGCCTATCCATGGGATGTGGGTTTTTAACCTACAACCCACAACCATGGAATAAATGTGCCCCCTGAAAGATGCTTTGACTGTTTCCCTACATCCAGCACACACATGAAGATGTGTTCTGGTATTCTGAGTGTGGGGAAGATCCTCAAACTGACAGCAGCACCTGGATTCTATTAGTATCCCTTAGCTTCTGTTCCCTGAGTGTTTTCTTAGACCAGGCCATGAGGGAAAGCTGGGGGTTGGGCTTGGAGGCCACTTAGCAGTGAGTGCCCCCTGATCCATTGAGGAAGTACTTAGAGGACTTCTCCCTAAACGGAACACCTTTTCCTGCATTCATCTGGGTGCAGTGGGGCTGCACATCTCTCCCACACCTAAGAATGTGTTCTGGAATTCTGTGTGCAGGGAAGTTCCTCCAACTGACAGCAGCGCCTGGGTTCTAATTGAATTCCTTTGCTTGTCTTCCCTGATGGAAAGCCTAGGCGGGAGTGCGGGGGAAAGTGTGGTTTGGGCTCCAAAACCAAGTATTTGCGATGACCTCTCTATGGTTTGTGGAGGTGTTTAAACTACATCCCTAACCTGGGAACACCTGTGCCCCCATAAAGATCCGTGGAGTCTGTTTCCACACCTCCAGCACACACACGAACAGTTGCACAGTTATCCTGAGATTGGGCAGCCTCCTCCAACTGAGAGCAGGGCCTTGGTTCTTATAAAATCGCTTAACTTGTCTACCCTGTTTGGTTGCCTGATACGGAGTGCTGGGGAAAGGTTGGGTTGGGCTCTAAATCCAAGTATTAGCGAGTGCTTCTCCATGGGATTTGGAGGTTATTAACCAAAAGCCCACAACATGGGAATACCTGTGCTCCTTGAAAAAAGCGTGGACTCTGTATCCCCACTACCAGAACACACATGAAGAAGTTTTCTGCTATCCTGAGTGTGGGCTGGCAATTTCAGGTGACAGAAGCGGCTGGGTTCTAATAGAATCCCTTAGCGTGTAATCCCTGAGTGTTTCCCTAGGACTGACTCTGAGAGAAACCTGGGGGTTGGGCTTTGAGGCCAAATAGTAGCGAGTGTCCCCGATGGACTGAGGAAGTATTTAGATGAATTCTCCATAAAGGGAAACACCTGAGCACCCATTCATCTGCGTGGAGTGGGGCTTCAAATCTCCCCACCACACAAGGTTGGGTTCCAGTATCCTGAGGGTGGGGTAGTTCCTCCAACTGACATCAGCGTCTTGGTTTGAATAGAATCCCTTTGCTTGTGTTCCCTGATGGTTTGCCTAGGCCAGTGTGTGGTTGAAAGTGGGATTTGGGATCTAAAACTAAGTATTAGCGTGTGCCTCTCCATGGGTAGTGGAGATGTTTAAACTACAACCCACAACTTGGGAATTACTGTGACCCCTGAAAAATGCGTGTGCTATGTTTCCCCACGTCCAGCACACACAGGAAGAAGTGTTCTGGGGTTGTGAGTGTGGGGAGGTTCCTCCAACAGACAGCAGCACCTGGGTTGTAATAGAATCCCTTAGCTTGACTTCCCTAAGTGTTTTCCTAGGCCTAGCAGTAAGCGATGGTGGGGGATGGGCTCTAAAGCCAAGTATTAGCGAGTGCATCTCTGTGGGTAGTGGAGGGTTTTAAACTACTTCCCCAACCTTGGAACACCTGTGCCCCATAAAGATGCGTGGAATCTGTTTCCCCACCTCCAGCACACACACGGAGACGTGCTCAGGTATCCTGATTGTGGGGAGGCTCCTCCAAATGACAGCAGGGCCTGGGTTCTAAAAGAATCCCTTAGCTTGACTTTCCTGATGGCATGCCTAGGCTGGAGAGTGGGGGAAAGTGGGGGTTGGGCTCTAAACCAAGTATAAGCGAGAGCCTATCCATGGGATGTGGGTTTTTAACCTACAACCCACAACCATGGAATAAATGTGCCCCCTGAAAGATGCTTTGACTCTTTCCCTACATCCAGCACACACACGAAGATGTGTTCTTGTATTCTGAGTGTGGGGATGTTCCTCAAACTGACAGCAGCACCTGGATTCTATTAGTATCCCTTAGCTTCTGTTCCCTGAGAGTTCTTTTAGGCCAGGCCATGAGGGAAAGCTGGGGGTTGGGCTTGGAGGCCACGTAGCAGTGTGTCCCCCCTGATCCATTGAGGAAGTTCTTAGAGGACTTCTCCCTAAAGGGAACACCTTTTCCTGCATTCATCTGGGTGCAGTGGGGCTGCACATCTCTCCCACTCCTAAGAATGTGTTCTGGAATTCTGAGTGCAGGGAAGTTCCTCCAACTGACAGCAGCGCCTGGGTTCTAATTGAATCCCTTTGCTTGTCTTCCCTGATGGAAAGCCTAGGCGGGAGTGCGGGGGAAAGTGTGGTTTGGGCTCCAAAACCAAGTATTTGCGATGACCTCTCTATGGTTTGTGGAGGTGTTTAAACTACATCCCTAACCTGGGAACACCTGTGCCCCCATAAAGATCCGTGGAGTCTGTTTCCACACCTCCAGCACACACACAAACACTTACACAGTTATCCTGAGAGTGGGCAGCCTCTTCCAACTGAGAGCAGGGCCTTGGTTCTTATAAAATCGCTTAACTTGTCTACCCTGTTTGGTTGCCTGATACGGAGTGCTGGGGAAAGGGTGGGTTGGGCTCTAAATCCAAGTATTAGCGAGTGCTTCTCCATGGGATTTGGAGGTTATTAACCAAAATCCCACAATATGGGAATACCTGTGCTCCTTGAAAAAAGCGTCGACTCTGTATCCCCACCACCAGAACACACATGAAGGAGTTTTCTGCTATCCTGAGTGTGGGCTGGCAATTTCAGGTGACAGAAGCGGCTGGGTTCTAATAGAATCCCTTAGCTTGTAATCCCTGAGTGTTTCCCTAGGACTGACTCTGAGAGAAACCTGGGGGTTGGGCTTTGAGGCCAAATAGTAGCGAGTGTCCCCGATGGACTGAGGAAGTATTTAGATGAATTCTCCATAAAGGGAAACACCTGAGCACCCATTCATCTGCGTGGAGTGGGGCTTCAAATCTCCCCACCACACAAGGTTGGGTTCCAGTATCCTGAGGGTGGGGTAGTTCCTCCAACTGACATCAGCGTCTTGGTTTGAATAGAATCCCTTTGCTTGTCTTCCCTGATGGTTTGCCTAGGCCAGTGTGTGGTTGAAAGTGGGATTTGGGATCTAAAACTAAGTATTAGCGTGTGCCTCTCCATGGGTAGTGGAGATGTTTAAACTACAACCCACAACTTGGGAATTACTGTGACCCCTGAAAAATGCGTGTGCTATGTTTCCCCACGTCCAGCACACACAGGAAGAAGTGTTCTGGGGTTGTGAGTGTGGGGAGGTTCCTCCAACAGACAGCAGCACCTGGGTTGTAATAGAATCCCTTAGCTTGACTTCCCTAAGTGTTTTCCTAGGCCTAGCAGTAAGCGATGGTGGGGGATGGGCTCTAAAGCCAAGTATTAGCGAGTGCATCTCTGTGGGTAGTGGAGGGTTTTAAACTCCTTCCCCAACCTTGGAACACCTGTGCCCCATAAAGATGAATGGAATCTGTTTCCCCACTTCCAGCACACACACGGAGACGTGCTCTGGTATCCTGATTGTGGGGAGGCTCCTCCAAATGACAGCAGCGCCTGGGTTCTAAAAGAATCCCTTAGCTTGTCTTCCCTGATGGCATGCCTAGGCTGGAGAGTGGAGGAAAGTGGGGGTTGGGCTCTAAACCAAGTATAAGCGAGAGCCTATCCATGGGATGTGGGTTTTTAACCTACAACCCACAACCATGGAATAAATGTGCCCCCTGAAAGATGCTTTGACTGTTTCCCTACATCCAGCACACACACGAAGATGTGTTCTTGTATTCTGAGTGTGGGGATGTTCCTCAAACTGACAGCAGCACCTGGATTCTATTAGTATCCCTTAGCTTCTGTTCCCTGAGTGTTCTTTTAGGCCAGGCCATGAGGGAAAGCTGGGGGTTGGGCTTGGAGGCCACGTAGCAGTGATTCCCCCCTGATCCATTGAGGAAGTTCTTAGAGGACTTCTCCCTAAAGGGAACACCTTTTCCTGCATTCATCTGGGTGCAGTGGGGCTGCACATCTCTCCCACTCCTAAGAATGTGTTCTGGAATTCTGAGTGCAGGGAAGTTCCTCCAACTGACAGCAGCGCCTGGGTTCTAATTGAATTCCTTTGCTTGTCTTCCCTGATGGAAAGCCTAGGCGGGAGTGCGGGGGAAAGTGTGGTTTGGGCTCCAAAACCAAGTATTTGCGATGACCTCTCTATGGTTTGTGGAGGTGTTTAAACTACATCCCTAACCTGGGAACACCTGTGCCCCCATAAAGATCCGTGGAGTCTGTTTCCACACCTCCAGCACACACACGAACAGTTGCACAGTTATCCTGAGATTGGGCAGCCTCCTCCAACTGAGAGCAGGGCCTTGGTTCTTATAAAATCGCTTAACTTGTCTACCCTGTTTGGTTGCCTGATACGGAGTGCTGGGGAAAGGGTGGGTTGGGCTCTAAATCCAAGTATTAGCGAGTGCTTCTCCATGGGATTTGGAGGTTATTAACCAAAAGCCCACAACATGGGAATACCTGTGCTCCTTGAAAAAAGCGTGGACTCTGTATCCCCACCACCAGAACACACATGAAGAAGTTTTCTGCTATCCTGAGTGTGGGCTGGCAATTTCAGGTGACAGAAGCGGCTGGGTTCTAATAGAATCCCTTAGCGTGTAATCCCTGAGTGTTTCCCTAGGACTGACTCTGAGAGAAACCTGGGGGTTGGGCTTTGAGGCCAAATAGTAGCGAGTGTCCCCGATGGACTGAGGAAGTATTTAGATGAATTCTCCATAAAGGGAAACACCTGAGCACCCATTCATCTGCGTGGAGTGGGGCTTCAAATCTCCCCACCACACAAGGTTGGGTTCCAGTATCCTGAGGGTGGGGTAGTTCCTCCAACTGACATCAGCGTCTTGGTTTGAATAGAATCCCTTTGCTTGTGTTCCCTGATGGTTTGCCTAGGCCAGTGTGTGGTTGAAAGTGGGATTTGGGATCTAAAACTAAGTATTAGCGTGTGCCTCTCCATGGGTAGTGGAGATGTTTAAACTACAACCCACAACTTGGGAATTACTGTGACCCCTGAAAAATGCGTGTGCTATGTTTCCCCACGTCCAGCACACACAGGAAGAAGTGTTCTGGGGTTGTGAGTGTGGGGAGGTTCCTCCAACAGACAGCAGCACCTGGGTTGTAATAGAATCCCTTAGCTTGACTTCCCTAAGTGTTTTCCTAGGCCTAGCAGTAAGCGATGGTGGGGGATGGGCTCTAAAGCCAAGTATTAGCGAGTGCATCTCTGTGGGTAGTGGAGGGTTTTAAACTACTTCCCCAACCTTGGAACACCTGTGCCCCATAAAGATGCGTGGAATCTGTTTCCCCACTTCCAGCACACACACGGAGACGTGCTCAGGTATCCTGATTGTGGGGAGGCTCCTCCAAATGACAGCAGGGCCTGGGTTCTAAAAGAATCCCTTAGCTTGTCTTCCCTGATGGCATGCCTAGGCTGGAGAGTGGAGGAAAGTGGGGGTTGGGCTCTAAACCAAGTATAAGCGAGAGCCTATCCATGGGATGTGGGTTTTTAACCTACAACCCACAACCATGGAATAAATGTGCCCCCTGAAAGATGCTTTGACTGTTTCCCTACATCCAGCACACACACGAAGATGTGTTCTTGTATTCTGAGTGTGGGGATGTTCCTCAAACTGACAGCAGCACCTGGATTCTATTAGTATCCCTTAGCTTCTGTTCCCTGAGTGTTCTTTTAGGCCAGGCCATGAGGGAAAGCTGGGGGTTGGGCTTGGAGGCCACGTAGCAGTGATTCCCCCCTGATCCATTGAGGAAGTTCTTAGAGGACTTCTCCCTAAAGGGAACACCTTTTCCTGCATTCATCTGGGTGCAGTGGGGCTGCACATCTCTCCCACTCCTAAGAATGTGTTCTGGAATTCTGAGTGCAGGGAAGTTCCTCCAACTGACAGCAGCGCCTGGGTTCTAATTGAATTCCTTTGCTTGTCTTCCCTGATGGAAAGCCTAGGCGGGAGTGCGGGGGAAAGTGTGGTTTGGGCTCCAAAACCAAGTATTTGCGATGACCTCTCTATGGTTTGTGGAGGTGTTTAAACTACATCCCTAACCTGGGAACACCTGTGCCCCCATAAAGATCCGTGGAGTCTGTTTCCACACCTCCAGCACACACACGAACAGTTGCACAGTTATCCTGAGATTGGGCAGCCTCCTCCAACTGAGAGCAGGGCCTTGGTTCTTATAAAATCGCTTAACTTGTCTACCCTGTTTGGTTGCCTGATACGGAGTGCTGGGGAAAGGGTGGGTTGGGCTCTAAATCCAAGTATTAGCGAGTGCTTCTCCATGGGATTTGGAGGTTATTAACCAAAAGCCCACAACATGGGAATACCTGTGCTCCTTGAAAAAAGCGTGGACTCTGTATCCCCACCACCAGAACACACATGAAGAAGTTTTCTGCTATCCTGAGTGTGGGCTGGCAATTTCAGGTGACAGAAGCGGCTGGGTTCTAATAGAATCCCTTAGCGTGTAATCCCTGAGTGTTTCCCTAGGACTGACTCTGAGAGAAACCTGGGGGTTGGGCTTTGAGGCCAAATAGTAGCGAGTGTCCCCGATGGACTGAGGAAGTATTTAGATGAATTCTCCATAAAGGGAAACACCTGAGCACCCATTCATCTGCGTGGAGTGGGGCTTCAAATCTCCCCACCACACAAGGTTGGGTTCCAGTATCCTGAGGGTGGGGTAGTTCCTCCAACTGACATCAGCGTCTTGGTTTGAATAGAATCCCTTTGCTTGTGTTCCCTGATGGTTTGCCTAGGCCAGTGTGTGGTTGAAAGTGGGATTTGGGATCTAAAACTAAGTATTAGCGTGTGCCTCTCCATGGGTAGTGGAGATGTTTAAACTACAACCCACAACTTGGGAATTACTGTGACCCCTGAAAAATGCGTGTGCTATGTTTCCCCACGTCCAGCACACACAGGAAGAAGTGTTCTGGGGTTGTGAGTGTGGGGAGGTTCCTCCAACAGACAGCAGCACCTGGGTTGTAATAGAATCCCTTAGCTTGACTTCCCTAAGTGTTTTCCTAGGCCTAGCAGTAAGCGATGGTGGGGGATGGGCTCTAAAGCCAAGTATTAGCGAGTGCATCTCTGTGGGTAGTGGAGGGTTTTAAACTACTTCCCCAACCTTGGAACACCTGTGCCCCATAAAGATGCGTGGAATCTGTTTCCCCACTTCCAGCACACACACGGAGACGTGCTCAGGTATCCTGATTGTGGGGAGGCTCCTCCAAATGACAGCAGGGCCTGGGTTCTAAAAGAATCCCTTAGCTTGACTTTCCTGATGGCATGCCTAGGCTGGAGAGTGGCGGAAAGTGGGGGTTGGGCTCTAAACCAAGTATAAGCGAGAGCCTATCCATGGGATGTGGGTTTTTAACCTACAACCCACAACCATGGAATAAATGTGCCCCCTGAAAGATGCTTTGACTCTTTCCCTACATCCAGCACACACACGAAGATGTGTTCTTGTATTCTGAGTGTGGGGATGTTCCTCAAACTGACAGCAGCACCTGGATTCTATTAGTATCCCTTAGCTTCTGTTCCCTGAGTGTTCTTTTAGGCCAGGCCATGAGGGAAAGCTGGGGTCTTGGAGGCCACGTAGCAGTGAGTCCCCCCTGATCCATTGAGGAAGTTCTTAGAGGACTTCTCCCTAAAGGGAACACCTTTTCCTGCATTCATCTGGGTGCAGTGGGGCTGCACATCTCTCCCACTCCTAAGAATGTGTTCTGGAATTCTGAGTGCAGGGAAGTTCCTCCAACTGACAGCAGCGCCTGGGTTCTAATTGAATCCCTTTGCTTGTCTTCCCTGATGGAAAGCCTAGGCGGGAGTGCGGGGGAAAGTGTGGTTTGGGCTCCAAAACCAAGTATTTGCGATGACCTCTCTATGGTTTGTGGAGGTGTTTAAACTACATCCCTAACCTGGGAACACCTGTGCCCCCATAAAGATCCGTGGAGTCTGTTTCCACACCTCCAGCACACACACAAACACTTACACAGTTATCCTGAGAGTGGGCAGCCTCCTCCAACTGAGAGCAGGGCCTTGGTTCTTATAAAATCGCTTAACTTGTCTACCCTGTTTGGTTGCCTGATACGGAGTGCTGGGGAAAGGGTGGGTTGGGCTCTAAATCCAAGTATTAGCGAGTGCTTCTCCATGGGATTTGGAGGTTATTAACCAAAAGCCCACAACATGGGAATACCTGTGCTCCTAGAAAAAAGCGTGGACTCTGTATCCCCACCACCAGAACACACATGAAGAAGTTTTCTGCTATCCTGAGTGTGGGCTGGCAATTTCAGGTGACAGAAGCGGCTGGGTTCTAATAGAATCCCTTAGCTTGTAATTCCTGAGTGTTTCCCTAGGTCTGACTCTGAGAGAAACCTGGGGGTTGGGCTTTGAGGCCAAATAGTAGCGAGTGTCCCCGATGGACTGAGGAAGTATTTAGATGAATTCTCCATAAAGGGAAACACCTGAGCACCCATTCATCTGCGTGGAGTGGGGCTTCAAATCTCCCCACCACACAAGGTTGGGTTCCAGTATCCTGAGGGTGGGGTAGTTCCTCCAACTGACATCAGCGTCTTGGTTTGAATAGAATCCCTTTGCTTGTCTTCCCTGATGGTTTGCCTAGGCCAGTGTGTGGTTGAAAGTGGGATTTGGGATCTAAAACTAAGTATTAGCGTGTGCCTCTCCATGGGTAGTGGAGATGTTTAAACTACAACCCACAACTTGGGAATTACTGTGACCCCTGAAAAATGCGTGTGCTATGTTTCCCCACGTCCAGCACACACAGGAAGAAGTGTTCTGGGGTTGTGAGTGTGGGGAGGTTCCTCCAACAGACAGCAGCACCTGGGTTGTAATAGAATCCCTTAGCTTGACTTCTCTAAGTGTTTTCCTAGGCCTAGCAGTAAGCGATGGTGGGGGATGGGCTCTAAAGCCAAGTATTAGCGAGTGCATCTCTGTGGGTAGTGGAGGGTTTTAAACTACTTCCCCAACCTTGGAACACCTGTGCCCCATAAAGATGCGTGGAATCTGTTTCCCCACCTCCAGCACACACACGGAGACGTGCTCAGGTATCCTAATTGTGGGGAGGCTCCTCCAAATGACAGCAGGGCCTGGGTTCTAAAAGAATCCCTTAGCTTGACTTTCCTGATGGCATGCCTAGGCTGGAGAGTGGGGGAAAGTGGGGGTTGGGCTCTTAACCAAGTTATAGCGAGAGCCTATCCATGGGATGTGGGTTTTTAACCTACAACCCACAACCATGGAATAAATGTGCCCCCTGAAAGATGCTTTGACTGTTTCCCTACATCCAGCACACACACGAAGATGTGTTCTGGTATTCTGAGTGTGGGGAAGATCCTCAAACTGACAGCAGCACCTGGATCCTATTAGTATCCCTTAGCTTCTGTACCCTGAGTGTTTTCTTAGACCAGGCCATGAGGGAAAGATGGGGGTTGGGCTTGGAGGCCACGTAGCATTGAGTGCCCCCTGATCCATTGAGGAAGTACTTAGAGGACTTCTCCCTAAACGGAACACCTTTTCCTGCATTCATCTGGGTGCAGTGGGGCTGCACATCTCTCCCACACCTAAGAATGTGTTCTGGAATTCTGAGTGCAGGGAAGTTCCTCCAACTGACAGCAGCGCCTGGGTTCTAATTGAATTCCTTTGCTTGTCTTCCCTGATGGAAAGCCTAGGCGGGAGTGCGGGGGAAAGTGTGGTTTGGGCTCCAAAACCAAGTATTTGCGATGACCTCTCTATGGTTTGTGGAGGTGTTTAAACTACATCCCTAACCTGGGAACACCTGTGCCCCCATAAAGATCTGTGGAGTCTGTTTCCACACCTCCAGCACACACACGAACACTTGCACAGTTATCCTGAGAGTGGGCAGCCTCCTCCAACTGAGAGCAGGGCCTTGGTTCTTATAAAATCGCTTAACTTGTCTACCCTGTTTGGTTGCCTGATACGGAGTGCTGGGGAAAGGGTGGGTTGGGCTCTAAATCCAAGTATTAGCGAGTGCTTCTCCATGGGATTTGGAGGTTATTAACCAAAAGCCCACAACATGGGAATACCTGTGCTCCTTGAAAAAAGCGTGGACTCTGTATCCCCACCACCAGAACACACATGAAGAAGTTTTCTGCTATCCTGAGTGTGGGCTGGCAATTTCAGGTGACAGAAGCGGCTGGGTTCTAATAGAATCCCTTAGCTTGTAATTCCTGAGTGTTTCCCTAGGACTGACTCTGAGAGAAACCTGGGGGTTGGGCTTTGAGGCCAAATAGTAGCGAGTGTCCCCGATGGACTGAGGAAGTATTTAGATGAATTCTCCATAAAGGGAAACACCTGAGCACCCATTCATCTGCGTGGAGTGGGGCTTCAAATCTCCCCACCACACAAGGTTGGGTTCCAGTATCCTGAGGGTGGGGTAGTTCCTCCAACTGACATCAGCGTCTTGGTTTGAATAGAATCCCTTTGCTTGTCTTCCCTGATGGTTTGCCTAGGCCAGTGTGTGGTTGAAAGTGGGATTTGGGATCTAAAACTAAGTATTAGCGTGTGCCTCTCCATGGGTAGTGGAGATGTTTAAACTACAACCCACAACTTGGGAATTACTGTGACCCCTGAAAAATGCGTGTGCTATGTTTCCCCACGTCCAGCACACACAGGAAGAAGTGTTCTGGGGTTGTGAGTGTGGGGAGGTTCCTCCAACAGACAGCAGCACCTGGGTTGTAATAGAATCCCTTAGCTTGACTTCCCTAAGTGTTTTCCTAGGCCTAGCAGTAAGCGATGGTGGGGGATGGGCTCTAAAGCCAAGTATTAGCGAGTGCATCTCTGTGGGTACTGGAGGGTTTTAAACTACTTCCCCAACCTTGGAACACCTGTGCCCCATAAAGATGCGTGGAATCTGTTTCCCCACCTCCAGCACACACACGGAGACGTGCTCAGGTATCCTAATTGTGGGGAGGCTCCTCCAAATGACAGCAGGGCCTGGGTTCTAAAAGAATCCCTTAGCTTGACTTTCCTGATGGCATGCCTAGGCTGGAGAGTGGGGGAAAGTGGGGGTTGGGCTCTTAACCAAGTTATAGCGAGAGCCTATCCATGGGATGTGGGTTTTTAACCTACAACCCACAACCATGGAATAAATGTGCCCCCTGAAAGATGCTTTGACTGTTTCCCTACATCCAGCACACACACGAAGATGTGTTCTGGTATTCTGAGTGTGGGGAAGATCCTCAAACTGACAGCAGCACCTGGATCCTATTAGTATCCCTTAGCTTCTGTACCCTGAGTGTTTTCTTAGACCAGGCCATGAGGGAAAGATGGGGGTTGGGCTTGGAGGCCACGTAGCATTGAGTGCCCCCTGATCCATTGAGGAAGTACTTAGAGGACTTCTCCCTAAACGGAACACCTTTTCCTGCATTCATCTGGGTGCAGTGGGGCTGCACATCTCTCCCACACCTAAGAATGTGTTCTGGAATTCTGAGTGCAGGGAAGTTCCTCCAACTGACAGCAGCGCCTGGGTTCTAATTGAATTCCTTTGCTTGTCTTCCCTGATGGAAAGCCTAGGCGGGAGTGCGGGGGAAAGTGTGGTTTGGGCTCCAAAACCAAGTATTTGCGATGACCTCTCTATGGTTTGTGGAGGTGTTTAAACTACATCCCTAACCTGGGAACACCTGTGCCCCCATAAAGATCCGTGGAGTCTGTTTCCACACCTCCAGCACACACACGAACACTTGCACAGTTATCCTGAGAGTGGGCAGCCTCCTCCAACTGAGAGCAGGGCCTTGGTTCTTATAAAATCGCTTAACTTGTCTACCCTGTTTGGTTGCCTGATACGGAGTGCTGGGGAAAGGGTGGGTTGGGCTCTAAATCCAAGTATTAGCGAGTGCTTCTCCATGGGATTTGGAGGTTATTAACCAAAAGCCCACAACATGGGAATACCTGTGCTCCTTGAAAAAAGCGTGGACTCTGTATCCCCACCACCAGAACACACATGAAGAAGTTTTCTGCTATCCTGAGTGTGGGCTGGCAATTTCAGGTGACAGAAGCGGCTGGGTTCTAATAGAATCCCTTAGCTTGTAATTCCTGAGTGTTTCCCTAGGACTGACTCTGAGAGAAACCTGGGGGTTGGGCTTTGAGGCCAAATAGTAGCGAGTGTCCCCGATGGACTGAGGAAGTATTTAGATGAATTCTCCATAAAGGGAAACACCTGAGCACCCATTCATCTGCGTGGAGTGGGGCTTCAAATCTCCCCACCACACAAGGTTGGGTTCCAGTATCCTGAGGGTGGGGTAGTTCCTCCAACTGACATCAGCGTCTTGGTTTGAATAGAATCCCTTTGCTTGTCTTCCCTGATGGTTTGCCTAGGCCAGTGTGTGGTTGAAAGTGGGATTTGGGATCTAAAACTAAGTATTAGCGTGTGCCTCTCCATGGGTAGTGGAGATGTTTAAACTACAACCCACAACTTGGGAATTACTGTGACCCCTGAAAAATGCGTGTGCTATGTTTCCCCACGTCCAGCACACACAGGAAGAAGTGTTCTGGGGTTGTGAGTGTGGGGAGGTTCCTCCAACAGACAGCAGCACCTGGGTTGTAATAGAATCCCTTAGCTTGACTTCTCTAAGTGTTTTCCTAGGCCTAGCAGTAAGCGATGGTGTGGGATGGGCTCTAAAGCCAAGTATTAGCGAGTGCATCTCTGTGGGTACTGGAGGGTTTTAAACTACTTCCCCAACCTTGGAACACCTGTGCCCCATAAAGATGCGTGGAATCTGTTTCCCCACCTCCAGCACACACACGGAGACGTGCTCAGGTATCCTAATTGTGGGGAGGCTCCTCCAAATGACAGCAGCGCCTGGGTTCTAAAAGAATCCCTTAGCTTGACTTTCCTGATGGCATGCCTAGGCTGGAGAGTGGGGGAAAGTGGGGGTTGGGCTCTAAACCAAGTATTAGCGAGAGCCTATCCATGGGATGTGGGTTTTTAACCTACAACCCACAACCATGGAATAAATGTGCCCCCTGAAAGATGCTTTGACTGTTTCCCTACATCCAGCACACACACGAAGATGTGTTCTGGTATTCTGAGTGTGGGGAAGATCCTCAAACTGACAGCAGCACCTGGATTCTATTAGTATCCCTTAGCTTCTGTTCCCTGAGTGTTTTCTTAGACCAGGCCATGAGCGAAAGCTGGGGGTTGGGCTTGGAGTCCACGTAGCAGTGAGTACCACCTGATCCATTGAGGAAGTACTTAGAGGACTTGTCCCTAAACGGAACACCTTTTCCTGCATTCATCTGGGTGCAGTGGGGCTGCACATCTCTCCCACACCTAAGAATGTGTTCTGGAATTCTGAGTGCAGGGAAGTTCCTCCAACTGACAGCAGCGCCTGGGTTCTAATTGAATCCCTTTGCTTGTCTTCCCTGATGGAAAGCCTAGGCGGGAGTGCAGGGGAAAGTGTGGTTTGGGCTCCGAAACCAAGTGTTTGCGATGACCTCTCTATGGTTTGTGGAGGTGTTTAAACTACATCCCTAACCTGGGAACACCTGTGCCCCCATAAAGATCCGTGGAGTCTGTTTCCACACCTCCAGCACACACACGAACACTTGCACAGTTATCCTGAGAGTGGGCAGCCTCCTCCAACTGAGAGCAGGGCCTTGGTTCTTATAAAATCGCTTAACTTGTCTACCCTGTTTGGTTGCCTGATACGGAGTGCTGGGGAAAGGGTGGGTTGGGCTCTAAATCCAAGTATTAGCGAGTGCTTCTCCATGGGATTTGGAGGTTATTAACCAAAAGCCCACAACATGGGAATACCTGTGCTCCTTGAAAAAAGCGTCGACTCTGTATCCCCACCACCAGAACACACATGAAGAAGTTTTCTGCTATCCTGAGTGTGGGCTGGCAATTTCAGGTGACAGAAGCGGCTGGGTTCTAATAGAATCCCTTAGCTTGTAATTCCTGAGTGTTTCCCTAGGACTGACTCTGAGAGAAACCTGGGGGTTGGGCTTTGAGGCCAAATAGTAGCGAGTGTCCCCGATGGACTGAGGAAGTATTTAGATGAATTCTCCATAAAGGGAAACACCTGAGCACCCATTCATCTGCGTGGAGTGGGGCTTCAAATCTCCCCACCACACAAGGTTGGGTTCCAGTATCCTGAGGGTGGGGTAGTTCCTCCAACTGACATCAGCGTCTTGGTTTGAATAGAATCCCTTTGCTTGTCTTCCCTGATGGTTTGCCTAGGCCAGTGTGTGGTTGAAAGTGGGATTTGGGATCTAAAACTAAGTATTAGCGTGTGCCTCTCCATGGGTAGTGGAGATGTTTAAACTACAACCCACAACTTGGGAATTACTGTGACCCCTGAAAAATGCGTGTGCTATGTTTCCCCACGTCCAGCACACACAGGAAGAAGTGTTCTGGGGTTGTGAGTGTGGGGAGGTTCCTCCAACAGACAGCAGCACCTGGGTTGTAATAGAATCCCTTAGCTTGACTTCCCTAAGTGTTTTCCTAGGCCTAGCAGTAAGCGATGGTGGGGGATGGGCTCTAAAGCCAAGTATTAGCGAGTGCATCTCTGTGGGTACTGGAGGGTTTTAAACTACTTCCCCAACCTTGGAACACCTGTGCCCCATAAAGATGCGTGGAATCTGTTTCCCCACCTCCAGCACACACACGGAGACGTGCTCAGGTATCCTGATTGTGGGGAGGCTCCTCCAAATGACAGCAGGGCCTGGGTTCTAAAAGAATCCCTTAGCTTGACTTTCCTGATGGCATGCCTAGGCTGGAGAGTGGGGGAAAGTGGGGGTTGGGCTCTAAACCAAGTATTAGCGAGAGCCTATCCATGGGATGTGGGTTTTTAACCTACAACCCACAACCATGGAATAAATGTGCCCCCTGAAAGATGCTTTGACTGTTTCCCTACATCCAGCACACACACGAAGTTGTGTTCTGGTATTCTGAGTGTGGGGAAGATCCTCAAACTGACAGCAGCACCTGGATTCTATTAGTATCCCTTAGCTTCTGTTCCCTGAGTGTTTTCTTAGACCAGGCCATGAGGGAAAGCTGGGGGTTGGGCTTGGAGGCCACTTAGCAGTGAGTTCCCCCTGATCCATTGAGGAACTACTTAGAGGACTTCTCCCTAAAGGGAACACCTTTTCCTGCATTCATCTGGGTGCAGTGGGGCTGCACATCTCTCCCACACCTAAGAATGTGTTCTGGAATTCTGAGTGCAGGGAAGTTCCTCCAACTGACAGCAGCGCCTGGGTTCTAATTGAATCCCTTTGCTTGTCTTCCCTGATGGAAAGCCTAGGCGGGAGTGCGGGGGAAAGTGTGGTTTGGGCTCCAAAACCAAGTATTTGCGATGACCTCTCTATGGTTTGTGGAGGTGTTTAAACTACATCCCTAACCTGGGAACACCTGTGCCCCCATAAAGATCCGTGGAGTCTGTTTCCACACCTCCAGCACACACACGAACACTTGCACAGTTATCCTGAGAGTGGGCAGCCTCCTCCAACTGAGAGCAGGGCCTTGGTTCTTATAAAATCGCTTAACTTGTCTACCCTGTTTGGTTGCCTGATACGGAGTGCTGGGGAAAGGGTGGGTTGGGCTCTAAATCCAAGTATTAGCGAGTGCTTCTCCATGGGATTTGGAGGTTATTAACCAAAAGCCCACAACATGGGAATACCTGTGCTCCTTGAAAAAAGCGTGGACTCTGTATCCCCACCACCAGAACACACATGAAGAAGTTTTCTGCTATCCTGAGTGTGGGCTGGCAATTTCAGGTGACAGAAGCGGCTGGGTTCTAATAGAATCCCTTAGCTTGTAATCCCTGAGTGTTTCCCTAGGACTGACTCTGAGAGAAACCTGGGGGTTGGCCTTTGAGGCCAAATAGTAGCGAGTGTCCCCGATGGACTGAGGAAGTATTTAGATGAATTCTCCATAAAGGGAAACACCTGAGCACCCATTCATCTGCGTGGAGTGGGGCTTCAAATCTCCCCACCACACAAGGTTGGGTTCCAGTATCCTGAGGGTGGGGTAGTTCCTCCAACTGACATCAGCGTCTTGGTTTGAATAGAATCCCTTTGCTTGTCTTCCCTGATGGTTTGCCTAGGCCAGTGTGTGGTTGAAAGTGGGATTTGGGATCTAAAACTAAGTATTAGCGTGTGCCTCTCCATGTGTAGTGGAGATGTTTAAACAACAACCCACAACTTGGGAATTACTGTGACCCCTGAAAAATGCGTGTGCTATGTTTCCCCACGTCCAGCACACACAGGAAGAAGTGTTCTGGGGTTGTGAGTGTGGGGAGGTTCCTCCAACAGACAGCAGCACCTGGGTTGTAATAGAATCCCTTAGCTTGACTTCCCTAAGTGTTTTCCTAGGCCTAGCAGTAAGCGATGGTGGGGGATGGGCTCTAAAGCCAAGTATTAGCGAGTGCATCTCTGTGGGTAGTGGAGGGTTTTAAACTCCTTCCCTAACCTTGGAACACCTGTGCCCCATAAAGATGAATGGAATCTGTTTCCCCACTTCCAGCACACATACGGAGACGTGCTCTGGTATCCTGATTGTGGGGAGGATCCTCCAAATGACAGCAGCGCCTGGGTTCTAAAAGAATCCCTTAGCTTGTCTTCCCTGATGGCATGCCTAGGCTGGAGAGTTGGGGAAAGTGGGGGTTGGGCTCTAAACCAAGTATTAGCGAGAGCCTATCCATGGGATGTGGGTTTTTAACCTACAACCCACAACCATGGAATAAATGTGCCCCCTGAAAGATGCTTTGACTGTTTCCCTACATCCAGCACACACACGAAGATGTGTTCTGGTATTCTGAGTGTGGGGAAGATCCTCAAACTGACAGCAGCACCTGGATTCTATTAGTATCCCTTAGCTTCTGTTCCCTGAGTGTTTTCTTAGACCAGGCCATGAGGGAAAGCTGGGGGTTGGGCTTGGAGGCCACTTAGCAGTGAGTGCCCCCTGATCCATTGAGGAAGTACTTAGAGGACTTCTCCCTAAACGGAACACCTTTTCCTGCATTCATCTGGGTGCAGTGGGGCTGCACATCTCTCCCACACCTAAGAATGTGTTCTGGAATTCTGAGTGCAGGGAAGTTCCTCCAACTGACAGCAGCGCCTGGGTTCTAATTGAATTCCTTTGCTTGTCTTCCCTGATGGAAAGCCTAGGCGGGAGTGCGGGGGAAAGTGTGGTTTGGGCTCCAAAACCAAGTATTTGCGATGACCTCTCTATGGTTTGTGGAGGTGTTTAAACTACATCCCTAACCTGGGAACACCTGTGCCCCCATAAAGATCCATGGAGTCTGTTTCCACACCTCCAGCACACACACGAACAGTTGCACAGTTATCCTGAGATTGGGCAGCCTCCTCCAACTGAGAGCAGGGCCTTGGTTCTTATAAAATCGCTTAACTTGTCTACCCTGTTTGGTTGCCTGATACGGAGTGCTGGGGAAAGGGTGGGTTGGGCTCTAAATCCAAGTATTAGCGAGTGCTTCTCCATGGGATTTGGAGGTTATTAACCAAAAGCCCACAACATGGGAATACCTGTGCTCCTTGAAAAAAGCGTGGACTCTGTATACCCACCACCAGAACACACATGAAGAAGTTTTCTGCTATCCTGAGTGTGGGCTGGCAATTTAAGGTGACAGAAGCGGCTGGGTTCTAATAGAATCCCTTAGCCTGTAATTCCTGAGTGTTTCCCTAGGACTGACTCTGAGAGAAACCTGGGGGTTGGGCTTTGAGGCCAAATAGTAGCGAGTGTCCCCGATGGACTGAGGAAGTATTTAGATGAATTCTCCATAAAGGGAAACACCTGAGCACCCATTCATCTGCGTGGAGTGGGGCTTCAAATCTCCCCACCACACAAGGTTGGGTTCCAGTATCCTGAGGGTGGGGTAGTTCCTCCAACTGACATCAGCGTCTTGGTTTGAATAGAATCCCTTTGCTTGTCTTCCCTGATGGTTTGCCTAGGCCAGTGTGTGGTTGAAAGTGGGATTTGGGATCTAAAACTAAGTATTAGCGTGTGCCTCTCCATGGGTAGTGGAGATGTTTAAACTACAACCCACAACTTGGGAATTACTGTGACCCCTGAAAAATGCGTGTGCTATGTTTCCCCACGTCCAGCACACACAGGAAGAAGTGTTCTGGGGTTGTGAGTGTGGGGAGGTTCCTCCAACAGACAGCAGCACCTGGGTTGTAATAGAATCCCTTAGCTTGACTTCCCTAAGTGTTTTCCTAGGCCTAGCAGTAAGCGATGGTGGGGGATGGGCTCTAAAGCCAAGTATTAGCGAGTGCATCTCTGTGGGTAGTGGAGGGTTTTAAACTCCTTCCCCAACCTTGGAACACTTGTGCCCCATAAAGATGAATGGAATCTGTTTCCCCACTTCCAGCACACACACGGAGACGTGCTCAGGTATCCTGATTGTGGGGAGGCTCCTCCAAATGACAGCAGCGCCTGGGTTCTAAAAGAATCCCTTAGCTTGTCTTCCCTGATGGCATGCCTAGGCTGGAGAGTTGGGGAAAGTGGGGGTTGGGCTCTAAACCAAGTATTAGCGAGAGCCTATCCATGGGATGTGGGTTTTTAACCTACAACCCACAACCATGGAATAAATGTGCCCCCTGAAAGATGCTTTGACTGTTTCCCTACATCCAGCACACACACGAAGATGTGTTCTGGTATTCTGAGTGTGGGGAAGATCCTCAAACTGACAGCAGCACCTGGATTCTATTAGTATCCCTTAGCTTCTGTTCCCTGAGTGTTTTCTTAGACCAGGCCATGAGGGAAAGCTGGGGGTTGGGCTTGGAGGCCACTTTGCAGTGAGTGCCCCCTGATCCATTGAGGAAGTACTTAGAGGACTTCTCCCTAAAGGGAACACCTTTTCCTGCATTCATCTGGGTGCAGTGGGGCTGCACATCTCTCCCACACCTAAGAATGTGTTCTGGAATTCTGAGTGCAGGGAAGTTCCTCCAACTGACTGCAGCGCCTGGGTTCTAATTGAATCCCTTTGCTTGTCTTCCCTGATGGAAAGCCTAGGCGGGAGTGCGGGGGAAAGTGTGGTTTGGGCTCCAAAACCAAGTATTTGCGATGACCTCTCTATGGTTTGTGGAGGTGTTTAAACTACATCCCTAACCTGGGAACACCTGTGCCCCCATAAAGATCCGTGGAGTCTGTTTCCACACCTCCAGCACACACACGAACACTTGCACAGTTATCCTGAGAGTGGGCAGCCTCCTCCAACTGAGAGCAGGGCCTTGGTTCTTATAAAATCGCTTAACTTGTCTACCCTGTTTGGTTGCCTGATACGGAGTGCTGGGGAAAGGGTGGGTTGGGCTCTAAATCCAAGTATTAGCGAGTGCTTCTCCATGGGATTTGGAGGTTATTAACCAAAATCCCACAACATGGGAATACCTGTGCTCCTTGAAAAAAGCGTGGACTTTGTATCCCCACCACCAGAACACACATGAAGGAGTTTTCTGCTATCCTGAATGTGGGCTGGCAATTTCAGGTGACAGAAGCGGCTGGGTTCTAATAGAATCCCTTAGCTTGTAATCCCTGAGTGTTTCCCTAGGACTGACTCTGAGAGAAACCTGGGGGTTGGGCTTTGAGGCCAAATAGTAGCGAGTGTCCCCGATGGACTGAGGAAGTATTTAGATGAATTCTCCATAAAGGGAAACACCTGAGCACCCATTCATCTGCGTGGAGTGGGGCTTCAAATCTCCCCACCACACAAGGTTGGGTTCCAGTATCCTGAGGGTGGGGTAGTTCCTCCAACTGATATCAGCGTCTTGGTTTTAATAGAATCCCTGTGCTTGTCTTCCCTGATGGTTTGCCTAGGCCAGTGTGTGGTTGAAAGTGGGATTTGGGATCTAAAACTAAGTATTAGCGTGTGCCTCTCCATGGGTAGTGGAGATGTTTAAACTACAACCCACAACTTGGGAATTACTGTGACCCCTGAAAAATGCGTGTGCTATGTTTCCCCACGTCCAGCACACACAGGAAGAAGTGTTCTGGGGTTGTGAGTGTGGGGAGGTTCCTCCAACAGACAGCAGCACCTGGGTTGTAATAGAATCCCTTCGCTTGACTTCCCTAAGTGTTTTCCTAGGCCTAGCAGTAAGCGATGGTGGGGGATGGGCTCTAAAGCCAAGTATTAACGAGTGCATCTCTGTGGGTAGTGGAGGGTTTTAAACTCCTTCCCCAACCTTGGAACACCTGTGCCCAATAAAGATGAATGGAATCTGTTTCCCCACTTCCAGCACACACACGGAGACGTGCTCTGGTATCCTGATTGTGGGGAGGCTCCTCCAAATGACAGCAGCGCCTGGGTTCTAAAAAAATCCCTTTGCTTGTCTTCCCTGATGGCATGCCTAGGCTGGAGAGTTGGGGAAAGTGGGGGTTGGGCTCTAAACCAAGTATTAGCGAGAGCCTATCCATGGGATGTGGGTTTTTAACCTACAACCCACAACCATGGAATAAATGTGCCCCCTGAAAGATGCTTTGACTGTTTCCCTACAACCAGCACACACACGAAGATGTGTTCTGGTATTCTGAGTGTGGGGAAGATCCTCAAACTGACAGCAGCACCTGGATTCTATTAGTATCCCTTAGCTTCTGTTCCCTGAGTGTTTTCTTAGACCAGGCCATGAGGGAAAGCTGGGGGTTGGGCTTGGAGGCCACTTAGCAGTGAGTGCCCCCTGATCCATTGAGGAAGTACTTAGAGGACTTCTCCCTAAAGGGAACACCTTTTCCTGCATTCATCTGGGTGCAGTGGGGCTGCACATCTCTCCCACACCTAAGAATGTGTTCTGGAATTCTGAGTGCAGGGAAGTTCCTCCAACTGACAGCAGCGCCTGGGTTCTAATTGAATCCCTTTGCTTGTCTTCCCTGATGGAAAGCCTAGGCGGGAGTGCGGGGGAAAGTGTGGTTTGGGCTAAAAAACCAAGTATTTGTGATGACCTCTCTATGGTTTGTGGAGGTGTTTAAACTACATCCCTAACCTGGGAACACCTGTGCCCCCATAAAGATCCGTGGAGTCTGTTTCCACACCTCCAGCACACACACGAACACTTGCACAGTTATCCTGAGAGTGGGCAGCCTCCTCCAACTGAGAGCAGGGCCTTGGTTCTTATAAAATCGCTTAACTTGTCTACCCTGTTTGGTTGCCTGATACGGAGTGCTGGGGAAAGGGTGGGTTGGGCTCTAAATCCAAGTATTAGCGAGTGCTTCTCCATGGGATTTGGAGGTTATTAACCAAAAGCCCACAACATGGGAATACCTGTGCTCCTTGAAAAAAGCGTGGACTCTGTATCCCCACCACCAGAACACACATGAAGAAGTTTTCTGCTATCCTGAGTGTGGGCTGGCAATTTCAGGTGACAGAAGCGGCTGGGTTCTAATAGAATCCCTTAGCTTGTAATCCCTGAGTGTTTCCCTAGGACTGACTCTGAGAGAAACCTGGGGGTTGGGCTTTGAGGCCAAATAGTAGCGAGTGTCCCCGATGGACTGAGGAAGTATTTAGATGAATTCTCCATAAAGGGAAACACCTGAGCACCCATTCATCTGCGTGGAGTGGGGCTTCAAATCTCCCCACCACACAAGGTTGGGTTCCAGTATCCTGAGGGTGGGGTAGTTCCTCCAACTGACATCAGCGTCTTGGTTTGAATAGAATCCCTTTGCTTGTCTTCCCTGATGGTTTGCCTAGGCCAGTGTGTGGTTGAAAGTGGGATTTGGGATCTAAAACTAAGTATTAGCGTGTGCCTCTCCATGGGTAGTGGAGATGTTTAAACTACAACCCACAACTTGGGAATTACTGTGACCCCTGAAAACTGCGTGTGCTATGTTTCCCCATGTCCAGCACACACAGGAAGAAGTGTTCTGGGGTTGTGAGTGTGGGGAGGTTCCTCCAACAGACAGCAGCACCTGGGTTGTAATAGAATCCCTTAGCTTGACTTCACTAAGTGTTTTCCTAGGCCTAGCAGTAAGCGATGGTGGGGGATGGGCTCTAAAGCCAAGTATTAGCGAGTGCATCTCTGTGGGTAGTGGAGGGTTTTAAACTCCTTCCCCAACCTTGGAACACCTGTGCCCCATAAAGATGAATGGAATCTGTTTCCCCACTTCCAGCACACACACGGAGACGTGCTCTGGTATCCTGATTGTGGGGAGGCTCCTCCAAATGACAGCAGCGCCTGGGTTCTAAAAAAATCCCTTTGCTTGTCTTCCCTGATGGCATGCCTAGGCTGGAGAGTTGGGGAAAGTGGGGGTTGGGCTCTAAACCAAGTATTAGCGAGAGCCTATCCATGGGATGTGGGTTTTTAACCTACAACCCACAACCATGGAATAAATGTGCCCCCTGAAAGATGCTTTGACTGTTTCCCTACAACCAGCACACACACGAAGATGTGTTCTGGTATTCTGAGTGTGGGGAAGATCCTCAAACTGACAGCAGCACCTGGATTCTATTAGTATCCCTTAGCTTCTGTTCCCTGAGTGTTTTCTTAGACCAGGCCATGAGGGAAAGCTGGGGGTTGGGCTTGGAGGCCACTTAGCAGTGAGTGCCCCCTGATCCATTGAGGAAGTACTTAGAGGACTTCTCCCTAAAGGGAACACCTTTTCCTGCATTCATCTGGGTGCAGTGGGGCTGCACATCTCTCCCACACCTAAGAATGTGTTCTGGAATTCTGAGTGCAGGAAAGTTCCTCCAACTGACAGCAGCGCCTGGGTTCTAATTGAATCCCTTTGCTTGTCTTCCCTGATGGAAAGCCTAGGCGGGAGTGCGGGGGAAAGTGTGGTTTGGGCTCCAAAACCAAGTATTTGTGATGACCTCTCTATGGTTTGTGGAGGTGTTTAAACTACATCCCTAACCTGGGAACACCTGTGCCCCCATAAAGATCCGTGGAGTCTGTTTCCACACCTCCAGCACACACACGAACACTTGCACAGTTATCCTGAGAGTGGGCAGCCTCCTCCAACTGAGAGCAGGGCCTTGGTTCTTATAAAATCGCTTAACTTGTCTACCCTGTTTGGTTGCCTGATACGGAGTGCTGGGGAAAGGGTGGGTTGGGCTCTAAATCCAAGTATTAGCGAGTGCTTCTCCATGGGATTTGGAGGTTATTAACCAAAAGCCCACAACATGGGAATACCTGTGCTCCTTGAAAAAAGCGTCGACTCTGTATCCCCACCACCAGAACACACATGAAGAAGTTTTCTGCTATCCTGAGTGTGGGCTGGCAATTTCAGGTGACAGAAGCGGCTGGGTTCTAATAGAATCCCTTAGCTTGTAATCCCTGAGTGTTTCCCTAGGACTGACTCTGAGAGAAACCTGGGGGTTGGGCTTTGAGGCCAAATAGTAGCGAGTGTCCCCGATGGACTGAGGAAGTATTTAGATGAATTCTCCATAAAGGGAAACACCTGAGCACCCATTCATCTGCGTGGAGTGGGGCTTCAAATCTCCCCACCACACAAGGTTGGGTTCCAGTATCCTGAGGGTGGGGTAGTTCCTCCAACTGACATCAGCGTCTTGGTTTGAATAGAATCCCTTTGCTTGTCTTCCCTGATGGTTTGCCTAGGCCAGTGTGTGGTTGAAAGTGGGATTTGGGATCTAAAACTAAGTATTAGCGTGTGCCTCTCCATGGGTAGTGGAGATGTTTAAACTACAACCCACAACTTGGGAATTACTGTGACCCCTGAAAAATGCGTGTGCTATGTTTCCCCACGTCCAGCACACACAGGAAGAAGTGTTCTGGGGTTGTGAGTGTGGGGAGGTTCCTCCAACAGACAGCAGCACCTGGGTTGTAATAGAATCCCTTCGCTTGACTTCCCTAAGTGTTTTCCTAGGCCTAGCAGTAAGCGATGGTGGGGGATGGGCTCTAAAGCCAAGTATTAACGAGTGCATCTCTGTGGGTAGTGGAGGGTTTTAAACTCCTTCCCCAACCTTGGAACACCTGTGCCCAATAAAGATGAATGGAATCTGTTTCCCCACTTCCAGCACACACACGGAGACGTGCTCTGGTATCCTGATTGTGGGGAGGCTCCTCCAAATGACAGCAGCGCCTGGGTTCTAAAAAAATCCCTTTGCTTGTCTTCCCTGATGGCATGCCTAGGCTGGAGAGTTGGGGAAAGTGGGGGTTGGGCTCTAAACCAAGTATTAGCGAGAGCCTATCCATGGGATGTGGGTTTTTAACCTACAACCCACAACCATGGAATAAATGTGCCCCCTGAAAGATGCTTTGACTGTTTCCCTACAACCAGCACACACACGAAGATGTGTTCTGGTATTCTGAGTGTGGGGAAGATCCTCAAACTGACAGCAGCACCTGGATTCTATTAGTATCCCTTAGCTTCTGTTCCCTGAGTGTTTTCTTAGACCAGGCCATGAGGGAAAGCTGGGGGTTGGGCTTGGAGGCCACTTAGCAGTGAGTGCCCCCTGATCCATTGAGGAAGTACTTAGAGGACTTCTCCCTAAAGGGAACACCTTTTCCTGCATTCATCTGGGTGCAGTGGGGCTGCACATCTCTCCCACACCTAAGAATGTGTTCTGGAATTCTGAGTGCAGGGAAGTTCCTCCAACTGACAGCAGCGCCTGGGTTCTAATTGAATCCCTTTGCTTGTCTTCCCTGATGGAAAGCCTAGGCGGGAGTGCGGGGGAAAGTGTGGTTTGGGCTAAAAAACCAAGTATTTGTGATGACCTCTCTATGGTTTGTGGAGGTGTTTAAACTACATCCCTATCCTGGGAACACCTGTGCCCCCATAAAGATCCGTGGAGTCTGTTTCCACACCTCCAGCACACACACGAACACTTGCACAGTTATCCTGAGAGTGGGCAGCCTCCTCCAACTGAGAGCAGGGCCTTGGTTCTTATAAAATCGCTTAACTTGTCTACCCTGTTTGGTTGCCTGATACGGAGTGCTGGGGAAAGGGTGGGTTGGGCTCTAAATCCAAGTATTAGCGAGTGCTTCTCCATGGGATTTGGAGGTTATTAACCAAAAGCCCACAACATGGGAATACCTGTGCTCCTTGAAAAAAGCGTCGACTCTGTATCCCCACCACCAGAACACACATGAAGAAGTTTTCTGCTATCCTGAGTGTGGGCTGGCAATTTCAGGTGACAGAAGCGGCTGGGTTCTAATAGAATCCCTTAGCTTGTAATCCCTGAGTGTTTCCCTAGGACTGACTCTGAGAGAAACCTGGGGGTTGGGCTTTGAGGCCAAATAGTAGCGAGTGTCCCCGATGGACTGAGGAAGTATTTAGATGAATTCTCCATAAAGGGAAACACCTGAGCACCCATTCATCTGCGTGGAGTGGGGCTTCAAATCTCCCCACCACACAAGGTTGGGTTCCAGTATCCTGAGGGTGGGGTAGTTCCTCCAACTGACATCAGCGTCTTGGTTTGAATAGAATCCCTTTGCTTGTCTTCCCTGATGGTTTGCCTAGGCCAGTGTGTGGTTGAAAGTGGGATTTGGGATCTAAAACTAAGTATTAGCGTGTGCCTCTCCATGGGTAGTGGAGATGTTTAAACTACAACCCACAACTTGGGAATTACTGTGACCCCTGAAAAATGCGTGTGCTATGTTTCCCCATGTCCAGCACACACAGGAAGAAGTGTTCTGGGGTTGTGAGTGTGGGGAGGTTCCTCCAACAGACAGCAGCACCTGGGTTGTAATAGAATCCCTTAGCTTGACTTCACTAAGTGTTTTCCTAGGCCTAGCAGTAAGCGATGGTGGGGGATGGGCTCTAAAGCCAAGTATTAGCGAGTGCATCTCTGTGGGTAGTGGAGGGTTTTAAACTCCTTCCCCAACCTTGGAACACCTGTGCCCCATAAAGATGAATGGAATCTGTTTCCCCACTTCCAGCACACACACGGAGACGTGCTCTGGTATCCTGATTGTGGGGAGGCTCCTCCAAATGACAGCAGCGCCTGGGTTCTAAAAAAATCCCTTTGCTTGTCTTCCCTGATGGCATGCCTAGGCTGGAGAGTTGGGGAAAGTGGGGGTTGGGCTCTAAACCAAGTATTAGCGAGAGCCTATCCATGGGATGTGGGTTTTTAACCTACAACCCACAACCATGGAATAAATGTGCCCCCTGAAAGATGCTTTGACTGTTTCCCTACAACCAGCACACACACGAAGATGTGTTCTGGTATTCTGAGTGTGGGGAAGATCCTCAAACTGACAGCAGCACCTGGATTCTATTAGTATCCCTTAGCTTCTGTTCCCTGAGTGTTTTCTTAGACCAGGCCATGAGGGAAAGCTGGGGGTTGGGCTTGGAGGCCACTTAGCAGTGAGGGCCCCTGATCCATTGAGGAAGTACTTAGAGGACTTCTCCCTAAAGGGAACACCTTTTCCTGCATTCATCTGGGTGCAGTGGGGCTGCACATCTCTCCCACACCTAAGAATGTGTTCTGGAATTCTGAGTGCAGGGAAGTTCCTCCAACTGACAGCAGCGCCTGGGTTCTAATTGAATCCCTTTGCTTGTCTTCCCTGATGGAAAGCCTAGGCGGGAGTGCGGGGGAAAGTGTGGTTTGGGCTCCAAAACCAAGTATTTGTGATGACCTCTCTATGGTTTGTGGAGGTGTTTAAACTACATCCCTAACCTGGGAACACCTGTGCCCCCATAAAGATCCGTGGAGTCTGTTTCCACACCTCCAGCACACACACGAACACTTGCACAGTTATCCTGAGAGTGGGCAGCCTCCTCCAACTGAGAGCAGGGCCTTGGTTCTTATAAAATCGCTTAACTTGTCTACCCTGTTTGGTTGCCTGATACGGAGTGCTGGGGAAAGGGTGGGTTGGGCTCTAAATCCAAGTATTAGCGAGTGCTTCTCCATGGGATTTGGAGGTTATTAACCAAAAGCCCACAACATGGGAATACCTGTGCTCCTTGAAAAAAGCGTCGACTCTGTATCCCCACCACCAGAACACACATGAAGAAGTTTTCTGCTATCCTGAGTGTGGGCTGGCAATTTCAGGTGACAGAAGCGGCTGGGTTCTAATAGAATCCCTTAGCTTGTAATCCCTGAGTGTTTCCCTAGGACTGAATCTGAGAGAAACCTGGGGGTTGGGCTTTGAGGCCAAATAGTAGCGAGTGTCCCCGATGGACTGAGGAAGTATTTAGATGAATTCTCCATAAAGGGAAACACCTGAGCACCCATTCATCTGCGTGGAGTGGGGCTTCAAATCTCCCCACCACACAAGGTTGGGTTCCAGTATCCTGAGGGTGGGGTAGTTCCTCCAACTGACATCAGCGTCTTGGTTTGAATAGAATCCCTTTGCTTGTCTTCCCTGATGGTTTGCCTAGGCCAGTGTGTGGTTGAAAGTGGGATTTGGGATCTAAAACTAAGTATTAGCGTGTGCCTCTCCATGGGTAGTGGAGATGTTTAAACTACAACCCACAACTTGGGAATTACTGTGACCCCTGAAAAATGCGTGTGCTATGTTTCCCCACGTCCAGCACACACAGGAAGAAGTGTTCTGGGGTTGTGAGTGTGGGGAGGTTCCTCCAACAGACAGCAGCACCTGGGTTGTAATAGAATCCCTTAGCTTGACTTCCCTAAGTGTTTTCCTAGGCCTAGCAGTAAGCGATGGTGGGGGATGGGCTCTAAAGCCAAGTATTAGCGAGTGCATCTCTGTGGGTAGTGGAGGGTTTTAAACTCCTTCCCCAACCTTGGAACACCTGTGCCCCATAAAGATGAATGGAATCTGTTTCCCCACTTCCAGCACACACACGGAGACGTGCTCAGGTATCCTGATTGTGGGGAGGCTCCTCCAAATGACAGCAGCGCCTGGGTTCTAAAAGAATCCCTTAGCTTGTCTTCCCTGATGGCATGCCTAGGCTGGAGAGTTGGGGAAAGTGGGGGTTGGGCTCTAAACCAAGTATTAGCGAGAGCCTATCCATGGGATGTGGGTTTTTAACCTACAACCCACAACCATGGAATAAATGTGCCCCCTGAAAGATGCTTTGACTGTTTCCCTACATCCAGCACACACACGAAGATGTGTTCTGGTATTCTGAGTGTGGGGAAGATCCTCAAACTGACAGCAGCACCTGGATTCTATTAGTATCCCTTAGCTTCTGTTCCCTGAGTGTTTTCTTAGACCAGGCCATGAGGGAAAGCTGGGGGTTGGGCTTGGAGGCCACTTAGCAGTGAGTGCCCCCTGATCCATTGAGGAAGTACTTAGAGGACTTCTCCCTAAAGGGAACACCTTTTCCTGCATTCATCTGGGTGCAGTGGGGCTGCACATCTCTCCCACACCTAAGAAAGTGTTCTGGAATTCTGAGTGCAGGGAAGTTCCTCCAACTGACTGCAGCGCCTGGGTTCTAATTGAATCCCTTTGCTTGTCTTCCCTGATGGAAAGCCTAGGCGGGAGTGCGGGGGAAAGTGTGGTTTGGGCTCCAAAACCAAGTATTTGCGATGACCTCTCTATGGTTTGTGGAGGTGTTTAAACTACATCCCTAACCTGGGAACACCTGTGCCCCCATAAAGATCCGTGGAGTCTGTTTCCACACCTCCAGCACACACACGAACACTTGCACAGTTATCCTGAGAGTGGGCAGCCTCCTCCAACTGAGAGCAGGGCCTTGGTTCTTATAAAATCGCTTAACTTGTCTACCCTGTTTGGTTGCCTGATACGGAGTGCTGGGGAAAGGGTGGGTTGGGCTCTAAATCCAAGTATTAGCGAGTGCTTCTCCATGGGATTTGGAGGTTATTAACCAAAAGCCCACAACATGGGAATACCTGTGCTCCTTGAAAAAAGCGTGGACTCTGTATCCCCACCACCAGAACACACATGAAGAAGATTTCTGCTATCCTGAGTGTGGGCTGGCAATTTCAGGTGACAGAAGCGGCTGGGTTCTAATAGAATCCCTTAGCTTGTAATCCCTGAGTGTTTCCCTAGGACTGACTCTGAGAGAAACCTGGGGGTTGGGCTTTGAGGCCAAATAGTAGCGAGTGTCCCCGATGGACTGAGGAAGTATTTAGATGAATTCTCCATAAAGGGAAACACCTGAGCACCCATTCATCTGCGTGGAGTGGGGCTTCAAATCTCCCCACCACACAAGGTTGGGTTCCAGTATCCTGAGGGTGGGGTAGTTCCTCCAACTGACATCAGCGTCTTGGTTTGAATAGAATCCCTTTGCTTGTCTTCCCTGATGGTTTGCCTAGGCCAGTGTGTGGTTGAAAGTGGGATTTGGGATCTAAAACTAAGTATTAGCGTGTGCCTCTCCATGGGTAGTGGAGATGTTTAAACTACAACCCACAACTTGGGAATTACTGTGACCCCTGAAAAATGCGTGTGCTATGTTTCCCCACGTCCAGCACACACAGGAAGAAGTGTTCTGGGGTTCTGAGTGTGGGGAGGTTCCTCCAACAGACAGCAGCACCTGGGTTGTAATAGAATCCCTTAGCTTGTCTTCCCTAAGTGTTTTCCTAGGCCTAGCAGTAAGCGATGGTGGGGGATGGGCTCTAAAGCCAAGTATTAGCGAGTGCATCTCTGTGGGTAGTGGAGGGTTTTAAACTCCTTCCCCAACCTTGGAACACCTGTGCCCCATAAAGATGAATGGAATCTGTTTCCCCACTTCCAGCACACACACGGAGACGTGCTCTGGTATCCTGATTGTGGGGAGGCTCCTCCAAATGACAGCAGCGCCTGGGTTCTAAAAGAATCCCTTAGCTTGTCTTCCCTGATGGCATGCCTAGGCTGGAGAGTGGGGGAAAGTGGGGGTTGGGCTCTAAACCAAGTATTAGCGAGAGCCTATCCATGGGATGTGGGTTTTTAACCTACAACCCACAACCATGGAATAAATGTGCCCCCTGAAAGATGCTTTTACTGTTTCCCTACATCCAGCACACACACGAAGATGTGTTCTGGTATTCTGAGTGTGGGGAAGATCCTCAAACTGACAGCAGCACCTGGATTCTATTAGTATCCCTTAGCTTCTGTTCCCTGAGTGTTCTTTTAGGCCAGGCCATGAGGGAAACCTGGGGGTTGGGCTTGGAGGCCACGTAGCAGTGAGTGCCCCCTGATCCATTGAGGAAGTTCTTAGAGGACTTCTCCCTAAAGGGAACACCTTTTCCTGCATTCATCTGGGTGCAGTGGGGCTGCACATCTCTCCCACACCTAAGAATGTGTTCTGGAATTCTGAGTGCAGGGAAGTTCCTCCAACTGACAGCAGCGCCTGGGTTCTAATTGAATCCCTTTGCTTGTCTTCCCTGATGGAAAGCCTAGGCGGGAGTGCGGGGGAAAGTGTGGTTTGGGCTCCAAAACCAAGTATTTGCGATGACCTCTCTATGGTTTGTGGAGGTGTTTAAACTACATCCCTAACCTGGGAACACCTGTGCCCCCATAAAGATCCGTGGAGTCTGTTTCCACACCTCCAGCACACACACAAACACTTACACAGTTATCCTGAGAGTGGGCAGCCTCCTCCAACTGAGAGCAGGGCCTTGGTTCTTATAAAATCGCTTAACTTGTCTACCCTGTTTGGTTGCCTGATACGGAGTGCTGGGGAAAGGGTGGGTTGGGCTCTAAATCCAAGTATTAGCGAGTGCTTCTCCATGGGATTTGGAGGTTATTAACCAAAATCCCACAACATGGGAATACCTGTGCTCCTTGAAAAAAGCGTCGACTCTGTATCCCCACCACCAGAACACACATGAAGGAGTTTTCTGCTATCCTGAATGTGGGCTGGCAATTTCAGGTGACAGAAGTGGCTGGGTTCTAATAGAATCCCTTAGCTTGTAATCCCTGAGTGTTTCCCTAGGACTGACTCTGAGAGAAACCTGGGGGTTGGGCTTTGAGGCCAAATAGTAGCGAGTGTCCCCGATGGACTGAGGAAGTATTTAGATGAATTCTCCATAAAGGGAAACACCTGAGCACCCATTCATCTGCGTGGAGTGGGGCTTCAAATCTCCCCACCACACAAGGTTGGGTTCCAGTATCCTGAGGGTGGGGTAGTTCCTCCAACTGATATCAGCGTCTTGGTTTGAATAGAATCCCTTTGCTTGTCTTCCCTGATGGTTTGCCTAGGCCAGTGTGTGGTTGAAAGTGGGATTTGGGATCTAAAACTAAGTATTAGCGTGTGCCTCTCCATGGGTAGTGGAGATGTTTAAACTACAACCCACAACTTGGGAATTACTGTGACCCCTGAAAAATGCGTGTGCTATGTTTCCCCACGTCCAGCACACACAGGAAGAAGTGTTCTGGGGTTGTGAGTGTGGGGAGGTTCCTCCAACAGACAGCAGCACCTGGGTTGTAATAGAATCCCTTCGCTTGACTTCCCTAAGTGTTTTCCTAGGCCTAGCAGTAAGCGATGGTGGGGGATGGGCTCTAAAGCCAAGTATTAACGAGTGCATCTCTGTGGGTAGTGGAGGGTTTTAAACTCCTTCCCCAACCTTGGAACACCTGTGCCCAATAAAGATGAATGGAATCTGTTTCCCCACTTCCAGCACACACACGGAGACGTGCTCTGGTATCCTGATTGTGGGGAGGCTCCTCCAAATGACAGCAGCGCCTGGGTTCTAAAAAAATCCCTTAGCTTGTCTTCCCTGATGGCATGCCTAGGCTGGAGAGTTGGGGAAAGTGGGGGTTGGGCTCTAAACCAAGTATTAGCGAGAGCCTATCCATGGGATGTGGGTTTTTAACCTACAACCCACAACCATGGAATAAATGTGCCCCCTGAAAGATGCTTTGACTGTTTCCCTACATCCAGCACACACACGAAGATGTGTTCTGGTATTCTGAGTGTGGGGAAGATCCTCAAACTGACAGCAGCACCTGGATTCTATTAGTATCCCTTAGCTTCTGTTCCCTGAGTGTTTTCTTAGACCAGGCCATGAGGGAAAGCTGGGGGTTGGGCTTGGAGGCCACTTAGCAGTGAGTGCCCCCTGATCCATTGAGGAAGTACTTAGAGGACTTCTCCCTAAAGGGAACACCTTTTACTGCATTCATCTGGGTGCAGTGGGGCTGCACAACTCTCCCACACCTAAGAATGTGTTCTGGAATTCTGAGTGCAGGGAAGTTCCTCCAACTGACAGCAGCGCCTGGGTTCTAATTGAATCCCTTTGCTTGTCTTCCCTGATGGAAAGCCTAGGCGGGAGTGCGGGGGAAAGTGTGGTTTGGGCTCCAAAACCAAGTATTGGCGATGACCTCTCTATGGTTTGTGGAGGTGTTTAAACTACATCCCTAACCTGGGAACACCTGTGCCCCCATAAAGATCCGTGGAGTCTGTTTCCACACCTCCAGCACACACACGAACACTTGCACAGTTATCCTGAGAGTGGGCAGCCTCCTCCAACTGAGAGCAGGGCCTTGGTTCTTATAAAATCGCTTAACTTGTCTACCCTGTTTGGTTGCCTGATACGGAGTGCTGGGGAAAGGGTGGGTTGGGCTCTAAATCCAAGTATTAGCGAGTGCTTCTCCATGGGATTTGGAGGTTATTAACCAAAAGCCCACAACATGGGAATACCTGTGCTCCTTGAAAAAAGCGTCGACTCTGTATCCCCACCACCAGAACACACATGAAGAAGTTTTCTGCTATCCTGAGTGTGGGCTGGCAATTTCAGGTGACAGAAGCGGCTGGGTTCTAATAGAATCCCTTAGCTTGTAATCCCTGAGTGTTTCCCTAGGACTGACTCTGAGAGAAACCTGGGGGTTGGGCTTTGAGGCCAAATAGTAGCGAGTGTCCCCGATGGACTGAGGAAGTATTTAGATGAATTCTCCATAAAGGGAAACACCTGAGCACCCATTCATCTGCGTGGAGTGGGGCTTCAAATCTCCCCACCACACAAGGTTGGGTTCCAGTATCCTGAGGGTGGGGTAGTTCCTCCAACTGACATCAGCGTCTTGGTTTGAATAGAATCCCTTTGCTTGTCTTCCCTGATGGTTTGCCTAGGCCAGTGTGTGGTTGAAAGTGGGATTTGGGATCTAAAACTAAGTATTAGCGTGTGCCTCTCCATGGGTAGTGGAGATGTTTAAACTACAACCCACAACTTGGGAATTACTGTGACCCCTGAAAAATGCGTGTGCTATGTTTCCCCACGTCCAGCACACACAGGAAGAAGTGTTCTGGGGTTGTGAGTGTGGGGAGGTTCCTCCAACAGACAGCAGCACCTGGGTTGTAATAGAATCCCTTAGCTTGACTTCCCTAAGTGTTTTCCTAGGCCTAGAAGTAAGCGATGGTGGGGGATGGGCTCTAAAGCCAAGTATTAGCGAGTGCATCTCTGTGGGTAGTGGAGGGTTTTAAACTCCTTCCCCAACCTTGGAACACCTGTGCCCCATAAAGATGAATGGAATCTGTTTCCCCACTTCCAGCACACACACGGAGACGTGCTCAGGTATTCTGATTGTGGGGAGGCTCCTCCAAATGACAGCAGCGCCTGGGTTCTAAAAGAATCCCTTAGCTTGTCTTCCCTGATGGCATGCCTAGGCTGGAGAGTTGGGGAAAGTGGGGGTTGGGCTCTAAACCAAGTATTAGCGAGAGCCTATCCATGGGATGTGGGTTTTTAACCTACAACCCACAACCATGGAATAAATGTGCCCCCTGAAAGATGCTTTGACTGTTTCCCTACATCCAGCACACACACGAAGATGTGTTCTGGTATTCTGAGTGTGGGGAAGATCCTCAAACTGACAGCAGCACCTGGATTCTATTAGTATCCCTTAGCTTCTGTTCCCTGAGTGTTTTCTTAGACCAGGCCATGAGGGAAAGCTGGGGGTTGGGCTTGGAGGCCACTTAGCAGTGAGTGCCCCCTGATCCATTGAGGAAGTACTTAGAGGACTTCTCCCTAATGGGAACACCTTTTCCTGCATTCATCTGGGTGCAGTGGGGCTGCACATCTCTCCCACACCTAAGAATGTGTTCTGGAATTCTGAGTGCAGGGAAGTTCCTCTAACTGACTGCAGCGCCTGGGTTCTAATTGAATCCCTTTGCTTGTCTTCCCTGATGGAAAGCCTAGGCGGGAGTGCGGGGGAAAGTGTGGTTTGGGCTAAAAAACCAAGTATTTGCGATGACCTCTCTATGGTTTGTGGAGGTGTTTAAACTACATCCCTAACCTGGGAACACCTGTGCCCCCATAAAGATCCGTGGAGTCTGTTTCCACACCTCCAGCACACACACGAACACTTGCACAGTTATCCTGAGAGTGGGCAGCCTCCTCCAACTGAGAGCAGGGCCTTGGTTCTTATAAAATCGCTTAACTTGTCTACCCTGTTTGGTTGCCTGATACGGAGTGCTGGGGAAAGGGTGGGTTGGGCTCTAAATCCAAGTATTAGCGAGTGCTTCTCCATGGGATTTGGAGGTTATTAACCAAAAGCCCACAACATGGGAATACCTGTGCTCCTTGAAAAAAGCGTGGACTCTGTATCCCCACCACCAGAACACACATGAAGAAGTTTTCTGCTATCCTGAGTGTGGGCTGGCAATTTCAGGTGACAGAAGCGGCTGGGTTCTAATAGAATCCCTTAGCTTGTAATCCCTGAGTGTTTCCCTAGGACTGACTCTGAGAGAAACCTGGGGGTTGGGCTTTGAGGCCAAATAGTAGCGAGTGTCCCCGATGGACTGAGGAAGTATTTAGATGAATTCTCCATAAAGGGAAACACCTGAGCACCCATTCATCTGCGTGGAGTGGGGCTTCAAATCTCCCCACCACACAAGGTTGGGTTCCAGTATCCTGAGGGTGGGGTAGTTCCTCCAACTGACATCAGCGTCTTGGTTTGAATAGAATCCCTTTGCTTGTCTTCCCTGATGGTTTGCCTAGGCCAGTGTGTGGTTGAAAGTGGGATTTGGGATCTAAAACTAAGTATTAGCGTGTGCCTCTCCATGGGTAGTGGAGATGTTTAAACTAAAACCCACAACTTGGGAATTACTGTGACCCCTGAAAAATGCGTGTGCTATGTTTCCCCACGTACAGCACACACAGGAAGAAGTGTTCTGGGGTTCTGAGTGTGGGGAGGTTCCTCCAACAGACAGCAGCACCTGGGTTGTAATAGAATCCCTTAGCTTGACTTCCCTAAGTGTTTTCCTAGGCCTAGCAGTAAGCGATGGTGGGGGATGGGCTCTAAAGCCAAGTATTAGCGAGTGCATCTCTGTGGGTAGTGGAGGGTTTTAAACTCCTTCCCCAACCTTGGAACACCTGTGCCCCATAAAGTTGAAAGGAATCTGTTTCCCCACTTCCAGCACACACACGGAGACGTGCTCTGGTATCCTGATTGTGGGGAGGCTCCTCCAAATGACAGCAGCGCCTGGGTTCTAAAAGAATCCCTTAGCTTGTCTTCCCTGATGGCATGCCTAGGCTGGAGAGTTGGGGAAAGTGGGGGTTGGGCTCTAAACCAAGTATTAGCGAGAGCCTATCCATGGGATGTGGGTTTTTAACCTACAACCCACAACCATGGAATAAATGTGCCCCCTGAAAGATGCTTTGACTGTTTCCCTACATCCAGCACACACACGAAGATGTGTTCTGGTATTCTGAGTGTGGGGAAGATCCTCAAACTGACAGCAGCACCTGGATTCTATTAGTATCCCTTAGCTTCTGTTCCCTGAGTGTTCTCTTAGGCCAGGCCATGAGGGAAACCTGGGGGTTGGGCTTGGAGGCCACGTAGCAGTGAGTGCCCCCTGATCCATTGAGGAAGTTCTTAGAGGACTTCTCCCTAAAGGGAACACCTTTTCCTGCATTCATCTGGGTGCAGTGGGGCTGCACATCTCTCCCACTCCTAAGAATGTGTTCTGGAATTCTGAGTGCAGGGAAGTTCCTCCAACTGACAGCAGCGCCTGGGTTCTAATTGAATCCCTTTGCTTGTCTTCCCTGATGGAAAGCCTAGGCGGGAGTGCGGGGGTAAGTGTGGTTTGGGCTCCAAAACCAAGTATTTGCGATGACCTCTCTATGGTTTGTGGAGGTGTTTAAACTACATCCCTAACCTGGGAACACCTGTGCCCCCATAAAGATCCGTGGAGTCTGTTTCCACACCTCCAGCACACACACAAACACTTACACAGTTATCCTGAGAGTGGGCAGCCTCCTCCAACTGAGAGCAGGGCCTTGGTGCTTATAAAATCGCTTAACTTGTCTACCCTGTTTGGTTGCCTGATACGGAGTGCTGGGGAAAGGGTGGGTTGGGCTCTAAATCCAAGTATTAGCAAGTGCTTCTCCATGGGATTTGGAGGTTATTAACCAAAAGCCCACAACATGGGAATACCTGTGCTCCTTGAAAAAAGCGTCGACTCTGTATCCCCACCACCAGAACACACATGAAGAAGTTTTCTGCTATCCTGAGTGTGGGCTGGCAATTTCAGGTGACAGAAGCGGCTGGGTTCTAATAGAATCCCTTAGCTTGTAATCCCTGAGTGTTTCCCTAGGACTGACTCTGAGAGAAACCTGGGGGTTGGGCTTTGAGGCCAAATAGTAGCGAGTGTCCCCGATGGACTGAGGAAGTATTTAGATGAATTCTCCATAAAGGGAAACACCTGAGCACCCATTCATCTGCGTGGAGTGGGGCTTCAAATCTCCCCACCACACAAGGTTGGGTTCCAGTATCCTGAGGGTGGGGTAGTTCCTCCAACTGACATCAGCGTCTTGGTTTGAATAGAATCCCTTTGCTTGTCTTCCCTGATGGTTTGCCTAGGCCAGTGTGTGGTTGAAAGTGGGATTTGGGATCTAAAACTAAGTATTAGAGTGTGCCTCTCCATGGGTAGTGGAGATGTTTAAACTACAACCCACAACTTGGGAATTACTGTGACCCCTGAAAAATGCGTGTGCTATGTTTCCCCACGTCCAGCACACACAGGAAGAAGTGTTCTGGGGTTCTGAGTGTGGGGAGGTTCCTCCAACAGACAGCAGCACCTGGGTTGTAATAGAATCCCTTCGCTTGACTTCCCTAAGTGTTTTCCTAGGCCTAGCAGTAAGCGATGGTGGGGGATGGGCTCTAAAGCCAAGTATTAACGAGTGCATCTCTGTGGGTAGTGGAGGGTTTTAAACTCCTTCCCCAACCTTGGAACACCTGTGCCCAATAAAGATGAATGGAATCTGTTTCCCCACTTCCAGCACACACACGGAGACGTGCTCTGGTATCCTGATTGTGGGGAGGCTCCTCCAAATGACAGCAGCGCCTGGGTTCTAAAAGAATCCCTTAGCTTGTCTTCCCTGATGGCATGCCTAGGCTGGAGAGTTGGGGAAAGTGGGGGTTGGGCTCTAAACCAAGTATTAGCGAGAGCCTATCCATGGGATGTGGGTTTTTAACCTACAACCCACAACCATGGAATAAATGTGCCCCCTGAAAGATGCTTTGACTGTTTCCCTACATCCAGCACACACACGAAGATGTGTTCTGGTATTCTGAGTGTGGGGAAGATCCTCAAACTGATAGCAGCACCTGGATTCTATTAGTATCCCTTAGCTTCTGTTCCCTGAGTGTTTTCTTAGACCAGGCCATGAGGGAAAGCTGGGGGTTGGGCTTGGAGGCCACTTAGCAGTGAGTGCCCCCTGATCCATTGAGGAACTACTTAGAGGACTTCTCCCTAAAGGGAACACCTTTTTCTGCATTCATCTGGGTGCAGTGGGGCTGCACAACTCTCCCACACCTAAGAATGTGTTCTGGAATTCTGAGTGCAGGGAAGTTCCTCCAACTGACAGCAGCGCCTGGGTTCTAATTGAATCCCTTTGCTTGTCTTCCCTGATGGAAAGCCTAGGCGGGAGTGCGGGGGAAAGTGTGGTTTGGGCTCCAAAACCAAGTATTTGCGATGACCTCTCTATGGTTTGTGGAGGTGTTTAAACTACATCCCTAACCTGGGAACACCTGTGCCCCCATAAAGATCCGTGGAGTCTGTTTCCACACCTCCAGCACACACACGAACACTTGCACAGTTATCCTGAGAGTGGGCAGCCTCCTCCAACTGAGAGCAGGGCCTTGGTTCTTATAAAATCGCTTAACTTGTCTACCCTGTTTGGTTGCCTGATACGGAGTGCTGGGGAAAGGGTGGGTTGGGCTCTAAATCCAAGTATTAGCAAGTGCTTCTCCATGGGATTTGGAGGTTATTAACCAAAATCCCACAACATGGGAATACCTGTGCTCCTTGAAAAAAGCGTCGACTCTGTATCCCCACCACCAGAACACACATGAAGAAGTTTTCTGCTATCCTGAGTGTGGGCTGGCAATTTCAGGTGACAGAAGCGGCTGGGTTCTAATAGAATCCCTTAGCTTGTAATCCCTGAGTGTTTCCCTAGGACTGACTCTGAGAGAAACCTGGGGGTTGGGCTTTGAGGCCAAATAGTAGCGAGTGTCCCCGATGGACTGAGGAAGTATTTAGATGAATTCTCCATAAAGGGAAACACCTGAGCACCCATTCATCTGCGTGGAGTGGGGCTTCAAATCTCCCCACCACACAAGGATGGGTTCCAGTATCCTGAGGGTGGGGTAGTTCCTCCAACTGACATCAGCGTCTTGGTTTGAATAGAATCCCTTTGCTTGTCTTCCCTGATGGTTTGCCTAGGCCAGTGTGTGGTTGAAAGTGGGATTTGGGATCTAAAACTAAGTATTAGCGTGTGCCTCTCCATGGGTAGTGGAGATGTTTAAACTACAACCCACAACTTGGGAATTACTGTGACCCCTGAAAAATGCGTGTGCTGTGTTTCCCCACGTCCAGCACACACAGGAAGAAGTGTTCTGGGGTTGTGAGTGTGGGGAGGTTCCTCCAACAGACAGCAGCACCTGGGTTGTAATAGAATCCCTTAGCTTGACTTCCCTAAGTGTTTTCCTAGGCCTAGCAGTAAGCAATGGTGGGGGATGGGCTCTAAAGCCAAGTATTAGCGAGTGCATCTCTGTGGGTAGTGGAGGGTTTTAAACTCCTTCCCCAACCTTGGAACACCTGTGCCCCATAAAGATGAATGGAATCTGTTTCCCCACTTCCAGCACACACACGGAGACGTGCTCAGGTATCCTGATTGTGGGGAGGCTCCTCCAAATGACAGCAGCGCCTGGGTTCTAAAAGAATCCCTTAGCTTGTCTTCCCTGATGGCATGCCTAGGCTGGAGAGTTGGGGAAAGTGGGGGTTGGGCTCTAAACCAAGTATTAGCGAGAGCCTATCCATGGGATGTGGGTTTTTAACCTACAACCCACAACCATGGAATAAATGTGCCCCCTGAAAGATGCTTTGACTGTTTCCCTACATCCAGCACACACACGAAGATGTGTTCTGGTATTCTGAGTGTGGGGAAGATCCTCAAACTGACAGCAGCACCTGGATTCTATTAGTATCCCTTAGCTTCTGTTCCCTGAGTGTTTTCTTAGACCAGGCCATGAGGGAAAGCTGGGGGTTGGGCTTGGAGGCCACTTAGCAGTGAGTGCCCCCTGATCCATTGAGGAAGTACTTAGAGGACTTCTCCCTAAAGGGAACACCTTTTCCTGCATTCATCTGGGTGCAGTGGGGCTGCACATCTCTCCCACACCTAAGAATGTGTTCTGGAATTCTGAGTGCAGGGAAGTTCCTCCAACTGACTGCAGCGCCTGGGTTCTAATTGAATCCCTTTGCTTGTCTTCCCTGATGGAAAGCCTAGGCGGGAGTGCGGGGGAAAGTGTGGTTTGGGCTAAAAAACCAAGTATTTGCGATGACCTCTCTATGGTTTGTGGAGGTGTTTAAACTACATCCCTAACCTGGGAACACCTGTGCCCCCATAAAGATCCGTGGAGTCTGTTTCCACACCTCCAGCACACACACGAACACTTGCACAGTTATCCTGAGAGTGGGCAGCCTCCTCCAACTGAGAGCAGGGCCTTGGTTCTTATAAAATCGCTTAACTTGTCTACCCTGTTTGGTTGCCTGATACGGAGTGCTGGGGAAAGGGTGGGTTGGGCTCTAAATCCAAGTATTAGCGAGTGCTTCTCCATGGGATTTGGAGGTTATTAACCAAAAGCCCACAACATGGGAATACCTGTGCTCCTTGAAAAAAGCGTGGACTCTGTATCCCCACCACCAGAACACACATGAAGAAGTTTTCTGCTATCCTGAGTGTGGGCTGGCAATTTCAGGTGACAGAAGCGGCTGGGTTCTAATAGAATCCCTTAGCTTGTAATCCCTGAGTGTTTCCCTAGGACTGACTCTGAGAGAAACCTGGGGGTTGGGCTTTGAGGCCAAATAGTAGCGAGTGTCCCCGATGGACTGAGGAAGTATTTAGATGAATTCTCCATAAAGGGAAACACCTGAGCACCCATTCATCTGCGTGGAGTGGGGCTTCAAATCTCCCCACCACACAAGGTTGGGTTCCAGTATCCTGAGGGTGGGGTAGTTCCTCCAACTGACATCAGCGTCTTGGTTTGAATAGAATCCCTTTGCTTGTCTTCCCTGATGGTTTGCCTAGGCCAGTGTGTGGTTGAAAGTGGGATTTGGGATCTAAAACTAAGTATTAGCGTGTGCCTCTCCATGGGTAGTGGAGATGTTTAAACTACAACCCACAACTTGGGAATTACTGTGACCCCTGAAAAATGCGTGTGCTATGTTTCCCCACGTCCAGCACACACAGGAAGAAGTGTTCTGGGGTTCTGAGTGTGGGGAGGTTCCTCCAACAGACAGCAGCACCTGGGTTGTAATAGAATCCCTTCGCTTGACTTCCCTAAGTGTTTTCCTAGGCCTAGCAGTAAGCGATGGTGGGGGATGGGCTCTAAAGCCAAGTATTAACGAGTGCATCTCTGTGGGTAGTGGAGGGTTTTAAACTCCTTCCCCAACCTTGGAACACCTGTGCCCAATAAAGATGAATGGAATCTGTTTCCCCACTTCCAGCACACACACGGAGACGTGCTCTGGTATCCTGATTGTGGGGAGGCTCCTCCAAATGACAGCAGCGCCTGGGTTCTAAAAGAATCCCTTAGCTTGTCTTCCCTGATGGCATGCCTAGGCTGGAGAGTTGGGGAAAGTGGGGGTTGGGCTCTAAACCAAGTATTAGCGAGAGCCTATCCATGGGATGTGGGTTTTTAACCTACAACCCACAACCATGGAATAAATGTGCCCCCTGAAAGATGCTTTGACTGTTTCCCTACATCCAGCACACACACGAAGATGTGTTCTGGTATTCTGAGTGTGGGGAAGATCCTCAAACTGACAGCAGCACCTGGATTCTATTAGTATCCCTTAGCTTCTGTTCCCTGAGTGTTCTTTTAGGCCAGGCCATGAGGGAAACCTGGGGGTTGGGCTTGGAGGCCACGTAGCAGTGAGTGCCCCCTGATACATTGAGGAAGTTCTTAGAGGACTTCTCCCTAAAGGGAACACCTTTTCCTGCATTCATCTGGGTGCAGTGGGGCTGCACATCTCTCCCACTCCTAAGAATGTGTTCTGGAAATCTGAGTGCAGGGAAGTTCCTCCAACTGACAGCAGCGCCTGGGTTCTAATTGAATCCCTTTGCTTGTCTTCCCTGATGGAAAGCCTAGGCGGGAGTGCGGGGGAAATTGTGGTTTGGGCTCCAAAACCAAGTATTTGCGATGACCTCTCTATGGTTTGTGGAGGTGTTTAAACTACATCCCTAACCTGGGAACACCTGTGCCCCCATAAAGATCCGTGGAGTCTGTTTCCACACCTCCAGCACACACACGAACACTTGCACAGTTATCCTGAGAGTGGGCAGCCTCCTCCAACTGAGAGCAGGGCCTTGGTTCTTATAAAATCGCTTAACTTGTCTACCCTGTTTGGTTGCCTGATACGGAGTGCTGGGGAAAGGGTGGGTTGGGCTCTAAATCCAAGTATTAGCGAGTGCTTCTCCATGGGATTTGGAGGTTATTAACCAAAAGCCCACAACATGGGAATACCTGTGCTCCTTGAAAAAAGCGTGGACTCTGTATCCCCACCACCAGAACACACATGAAGAAGTTTTCTGCTATCCTGAGTGTGGGCTGGCAATTTCAGGTGACAGAAGCGGCTGGGTTCTAATAGAATCCCTTAGCTTGTAATCCCTGAGTGTTTCCCTAGGACTGACTCTGAGAGAAACCTGGGGGTTGGGCTTTGAGGCCAAATAGTAGCGAGTGTCCCCGATGGACTGAGGAAGTATTTAGATGAATTCTCCATAAAGGGAAACACCTGAGCACCCATTCATCTGAGTGGAGTGGGGCTTCAAATCTCCCCACCACACAAGGATGGGTTCCAGTATCCTGAGGGTGGGGTAGTTCCTCCAACTGACATCAGCGTCTTGGTTTGAATAGAATCCCTTTGCTTGTCTTCCCTGATGGTTTGCCTAGGCCAGTGTGTGGTTGAAAGTGGGATTTGGGATCTAAAACTAAGTATTAGCGTGTGCCTCTCCATGGGTAGTGGAGATGTTTAAACTACAACCCACAACTTGGGAATTACTGTGACCCCTGAAAAATGCGTGTGCTATGTTTCCCCACGTCCAGCACACACAGGAAGAAGTGTTCTGGGGTTGTGAGTGTGGGGAGGTTCCTCCAACAGACAGCAGCACCTGGGTTGTAATAGAATCCCTTAGCTTGACTTCCCTAAGTGTTTTCCTAGGCCTAGCAGTAAGCGATGGTGGGGGATGGGCTCTAAAGCCAAGTATTAGCGAGTGCATCTCTGTGGGTAGTGGAGGGTTTTAAACTCCTTCCCCAACTTTGGAACACCTGTGCCCCATAAAGATGAATGGAATCTGTTTCCCCACTTACAGCACACACACGGAGACGTGGTCTGGTGTCCTGATTGTGGTGAGGATCCTCCAAATGACAGCAGCGCCTGGGTTCTAAAAGAATCCCTTAGCTTGTGTTCCCTGATGGCATGCCTAGGCTGGAGAGTTGGGGAAAGTGGGGGTTGGGCTCTAAACCAAGTATTAGCGAGAGCCTATCCATGGGATGTGGGTTTTTAACCTACAACCCACAACCATGGAATAAATGTGCCCCCTGAAAGATGCTTTGACTGTTTCCCTACATCCAGCACACACATGAAGATGTGTTCTGGTATTCTGAGTGTGGGGAAGATCCTCAAACTGACAGCAGCACCTGGATTCTATTAGTATCCCTTAGCTTCTGTTCCCTGAGTGTTTTCTTAGACCAGGCCATGAGGGAAAGCTGGGGGTTGGGCTTGGAGGCCACTTAGCAGTGAGTGCCCCCTGATCCATTGAGGAAGTACTTAGAGGACTTCTCCCTAAACGGAACACCTTTTCCTGCATTCATCTGGGTGCAGTGGGGCTGCACATCTCTCCCACACCTAAGAATGTGTTCTGGAATTCTGAGTGCAGGGAAGTTCCTCCAACTGACAGCAGCGCCTGGGTTCTAATTGAATCCCTTTGCTGGTCTTCCCTGATGGAAAGCCTAGGCGGGATTGCGGGGGAAAGTGTGGTTTGGGCTCTGAAACCAAGTATTTGCGATGACCTCTCTATGGTTTGTGGAGGTGTTTAAACTACATCCCTAACCTGGGAACACCTGTGCCCCCATAAAGATCCGTGGAGTCTGTTTCCACACCTCCAGCACACACACGAACAGTTGCACAGTTATCCTGAGATTGGGCAGCCTCCTCCAACTGAGAGCAGGGCCTTGGTTCTTATAAAATCGCTTAACTTGTCTACCCTGTTTGGTTGCCTGATACGGAGTGCTGGGGAAAGGTTGGGTTGGGCTCTAAATCCAAGTATTAGCGAGTGCTTCTCCATGGGATTTGGAGGTTATTAACCAAAAGCCCACAACATGGGAATACCTGTGCTCCTTGAAAAAAGCGTGGACTCTGTATCCCCACTACCAGAACACACATGAAGAAGTTTTCTGCTATCCTGAGTGTGGGCTGGCAATTTCAGGTGACAGAAGCGGCTGGGTTCTAATAGAATCCCTTAGCGTGTAATCCCTGAGTGTTTCCCTAGGACTGACTCTGAGAGAAACCTGGGGGTTGGGCTTTGAGGCCAAATAGTAGCGAGTGTCCCCGATGGACTGAGGAAGTATTTAGATGAATTCTCCATAAAGGGAAACACCTGAGCACCCATTCATCTGCGTGGAGTGGGGCTTCAAATCTCCCCACCACACAAGGTTGGGTTCCAGTATCCTGAGGGTGGGGTAGTTCCTCCAACTGACATCAGCGTCTTGGTTTGAATAGAATCCCTTTGCTTGTGTTCCCTGATGGTTTGCCTAGGCCAGTGTGTGGTTGAAAGTGGGATTTGGGATCTAAAACTAAGTATTAGCGTGTGCCTCTCCATGGGTAGTGGAGATGTTTAAACTACAACCCACAACTTGGGAATTACTGTGACCCCTGAAAAATGCGTGTGCTATGTTTCCCCACGTCCAGCACACACAGGAAGAAGTGTTCTGGGGTTGTGAGTGTGGGGAGGTTCCTCCAACAGACAGCAGCACCTGGGTTGTAATAGAATCCCTTAGCTTGACTTCCCTAAGTGTTTTCCTAGGCCTAGCAGTAAGCGATGGTGGGGGATGGGCTCTAAAGCCAAGTATTAGCGAGTGCATCTCTGTGGGTAGTGGAGGGTTTTAAACTACTTCCCCAACCTTGGAACACCTGTGCCCCATAAAGATGCGTGGAATCTGTTTCCCCACCTCCAGCACACACACGGAGACGTGCTCAGGTATCCTGATTGTGGGGAGGCTCCTCCAAATGACAGCAGGGCCTGGGTTCTAAAAGAATCCCTTAGCTTGACTTTCCTGATGGCATGCCTAGGCTGGAGAGTGGGGGAAAGTGGGGGTTGGGCTCTAAACCAAGTATAAGCGAGAGCCTATCCATGGGATGTGGGTTTTTAACCTACAACCCACAACCATGGAATAAATGTGCCCCCTGAAAGATGCTTTGACTCTTTCCCTACATCCAGCACACACACGAAGATGTGTTCTTGTATTCTGAGTGTGGGGATGTTCCTCAAACTGACAGCAGCACCTGGATTCTATTAGTATCCCTTAGCTTCTGTTCCCTGAGAGTTCTTTTAGGCCAGGCCATGAGGGAAAGCTGGGGGTTGGGCTTGGAGGCCACGTAGCAGTGTGTCCCCCCTGATCCATTGAGGAAGTTCTTAGAGGACTTCTCCCTAAAGGGAACACCTTTTCCTGCATTCATCTGGGTGCAGTGGGGCTGCACATCTCTCCCACTCCTAAGAATGTGTTCTGGAATTCTGAGTGCAGGGAAGTTCCTCCAACTGACAGCAGCGCCTGGGTTCTAATTGAATCCCTTTGCTTGTCTTCCCTGATGGAAAGCCTAGGCGGGAGTGCGGGGGAAAGTGTGGTTTGGGCTCCAAAACCAAGTATTTGCGATGACCTCTCTATGGTTTGTGGAGGTGTTTAAACTACATCCCTAACCTGGGAACACCTGTGCCCCCATAAAGATCCGTGGAGTCTGTTTCCACACCTCCAGCACACACACAAACACTTACACAGTTATCCTGAGAGTGGGCAGCCTCTTCCAACTGAGAGCAGGGCCTTGGTTCTTATAAAATCGCTTAACTTGTCTACCCTGTTTGGTTGCCTGATACGGAGTGCTGGGGAAAGGGTGGGTTGGGCTCTAAATCCAAGTATTAGCGAGTGCTTCTCCATGGGATTTGGAGGTTATTAACCAAAATCCCACAATATGGGAATACCTGTGCTCCTTGAAAAAAGCGTCGACTCTGTATCCCCACCACCAGAACACACATGAAGGAGTTTTCTGCTATCCTGAGTGTGGGCTGGCAATTTCAGGTGACAGAAGCGGCTGGGTTCTAATAGAATCCCTTAGCTTGTAATCCCTGAGTGTTTCCCTAGGACTGACTCTGAGAGAAACCTGGGGGTTGGGCTTTGAGGCCAAATAGTAGCGAGTGTCCCCGATGGACTGAGGAAGTATTTAGATGAATTCTCCATAAAGGGAAACACCTGAGCACCCATTCATCTGCGTGGAGTGGGGCTTCAAATCTCCCCACCACACAAGGTTGGGTTCCAGTATCCTGAGGGTGGGGTAGTTCCTCCAACTGACATCAGCGTCTTGGTTTGAATAGAATCCCTTTGCTTGTCTTCCCTGATGGTTTGCCTAGGCCAGTGTGTGGTTGAAAGTGGGATTTGGGATCTAAAACTAAGTATTAGCGTGTGCCTCTCCATGGGTAGTGGAGATGTTTAAACTACAACCCACAACTTGGGAATTACTGTGACCCCTGAAAAATGCGTGTGCTATGTTTCCCCACGTCCAGCACACACAGGAAGAAGTGTTCTGGGGTTGTGAGTGTGGGGAGGTTCCTCCAACAGACAGCAGCACCTGGGTTGTAATAGAATCCCTTAGCTTGACTTCCCTAAGTGTTTTCCTAGGCCTAGCAGTAAGCGATGGTGGGGGATGGGCTCTAAAGCCAAGTATTAGCGAGTGCATCTCTGTGGGTAGTGGAGGGTTTTAAACTCCTTCCCCAACCTTGGAACACCTGTGCCCCATAAAGATGAATGGAATCTGTTTCCCCACTTCCAGCACACACACGGAGACGTGCTCTGGTATCCTGATTGTGGGGAGGCTCCTCCAAATGACAGCAGCGCCTGGGTTCTAAAAGAATCCCTTAGCTTGTCTTCCCTGATGGCATGCCTAGGCTGGAGAGTGGGGGAAAGTGGGGGTTGGGCTCTAAACCAAGTATAAGCGAGAGCCTATCCATGGGATGTGGGTTTTTAACCTACAACCCACAACCATGGAATAAATGTGCCCCCTGAAAGATGCTTTGACTCTTTCCCTACATCCAGCACACACACGAAGATGTGTTCTTGTATTCTGAGTGTGGGGATGTTCCTCAAACTGACAGCAGCACCTGGATTCTATTAGTATCCCTTAGCTTCTGTTCCCTGAGTGTTCTTTTAGGCCAGGCCATGAGGGAAAGCTGGGGGTTGGGCTTGGAGGCCACGTAGCAGTGATTCCCCCCTGATCCATTGAGGAAGTTCTTAGAGGACTTCTCCCTAAAGGGAACACCTTTTCCTGCATTCATCTGGGTGCAGTGGGGCTGCACATCTCTCCCACTCCTAAGAATGTGTTCTGGAATTCTGAGTGCAGGGAAGTTCCTCCAACTGACAGCAGCGCCTGGGTTCTAATTGAATTCCTTTGCTTGTCTTCCCTGATGGAAAGCCTAGGCGGGAGTGCGGGGGAAAGTGTGGTTTGGGCTCCAAAACCAAGTATTTGCGATGACCTCTCTATGGTTTGTGGAGGTGTTTAAACTACATCCCTAACCTGGGAACACCTGTGCCCCCATAAAGATCCGTGGAGTCTGTTTCCACACCTCCAGCACACACACAAACACTTACACAGTTATCCTGAGAGTGGGCAGCCTCTTCCAACTGAGAGCAGGGCCTTGGTTCTTATAAAATCGCTTAACTTGTCTACCCTGTTTGGTTGCCTGATACGGAGTGCTGGGGAAAGGGTGGGTTGGGCTCTAAATCCAAGTATTAGCGAGTGCTTCTCCATGGGATTTGGAGGTTATTAACCAAAATCCCACAATATGGGAATACCTGTGCTCCTTGAAAAAAGCGTCGACTCTGTATCCCCACCACCAGAACACACATGAAGGAGTTTTCTGCTATCCTGAGTGTGGGCTGGCAATTTCAGGTGACAGAAGCGGCTGGGTTCTAATAGAATCCCTTAGCTTGTAATCCCTGAGTGTTTCCCTAGGACTGACTCTGAGAGAAACCTGGGGGTTGGGCTTTGAGGCCAAATAGTAGCGAGTGTCCCCGATGGACTGAGGAAGTATTTAGATGAATTCTCCATAAAGGGAAACACCTGAGCACCCATTCATCTGCGTGGAGTGGGGCTTCAAATCTCCCCACCACACAAGGTTGGGTTCCAGTATCCTGAGGGTGGGGTAGTTCCTCCAACTGACATCAGCGTCTTGGTTTGAATAGAATCCCTTTGCTTGTCTTCCCTGATGGTTTGCCTAGGCCAGTGTGTGGTTGAAAGTGGGATTTGGGATCTAAAACTAAGTATTAGCGTGTGCCTCTCCATGGGTAGTGGAGATGTTTAAACTACAACCCACAACTTGGGAATTACTGTGACCCCTGAAAAATGCGTGTGCTATGTTTCCCCACGTCCAGCACACACAGGAAGAAGTGTTCTGGGGTTGTGAGTGTGGGGAGGTTCCTCCAACAGACAGCAGCACCTGGGTTGTAATAGAATCCCTTAGCTTGACTTCCCTAAGTGTTTTCCTAGGCCTAGCAGTAAGCGATGGTGGGGGATGGGCTCTAAAGCCAAGTATTAGCGAGTGCATCTCTGTGGGTAGTGGAGGGTTTTAAACTCCTTCCCCAACCTTGGAACACCTGTGCCCCATAAAGATGAATGGAATCTGTTTCCCCACTTCCAGCACACACACGGAGACGTGCTCTGGTATCCTGATTGTGGGGAGGCTCCTCCAAATGACAGCAGCGCCTGGGTTCTAAAAGAATCCCTTAGCTTGTCTTCCCTGATGGCATGCCTAGGCTGGAGAGTGGGGGAAAGTGGGGGTTGGGCTCTAAACCAAGTATAAGCGAGAGCCTATCCATGGGATGTGGGTTTTTAACCTACAACCCACAACCATGGAATAAATGTGCCCCCTGAAAGATGCTTTGACTCTTTCCCTACATCCAGCACACACACGAAGATGTGTTCTTGTATTCTGAGTGTGGGGATGTTCCTCAAACTGACAGCAGCACCTGGATTCTATTAGTATCCCTTAGCTTCTGTTCCCTGAGTGTTCTTTTAGGCCAGGCCATGAGGGAAAGCTGGGGGTTGGGCTTGGAGGCCACGTAGCAGTGATTCCCCCCTGATCCATTGAGGAAGTTCTTAGAGGACTTCTCCCTAAAGGGAACACCTTTTCCTGCATTCATCTGGGTGCAGTGGGGCTGCACATCTCTCCCACTCCTAAGAATGTGTTCTGGAATTCTGAGTGCAGGGAAGTTCCTCCAACTGACAGCAGCGCCTGGGTTCTAATTGAATTCCTTTGCTTGTCTTCCCTGATGGAAAGCCTAGGCGGGAGTGCGGGGGAAAGTGTGGTTTGGGCTCCAAAACCAAGTATTTGCGATGACCTCTCTATGGTTTGTGGAGGTGTTTAAACTACATCCCTAACCTGGGAACACCTGTGCCCCCATAAAGATCCGTGGAGTCTGTTTCCACACCTCCAGCACACACACGAACAGTTGCACAGTTATCCTGAGATTGGGCAGCCTCCTCCAACTGAGAGCAGGGCCTTGGTTCTTATAAAATCGCTTAACTTGTCTACCCTGTTTGGTTGCCTGATACGGAGTGCTGGGGAAAGGGTGGGTTGGGCTCTAAATCCAAGTATTAGCGAGTGCTTCTCCATGGGATTTGGAGGTTATTAACCAAAAGCCCACAACATGGGAATACCTGTGCTCCTTGAAAAAAGCGTGGACTCTGTATCCCCACCACCAGAACACACATGAAGAAGTTTTCTGCTATCCTGAGTGTGGGCTGGCAATTTCAGGTGACAGAAGCGGCTGGGTTCTAATAGAATCCCTTAGCGTGTAATCCCTGAGTGTTTCCCTAGGACTGACTCTGAGAGAAACCTGGGGGTTGGGCTTTGAGGCCAAATAGTAGCGAGTGTCCCCGATGGACTGAGGAAGTATTTAGATGAATTCTCCATAAAGGGAAACACCTGAGCACCCATTCATCTGCGTGGAGTGGGTCTTCAAATCTCCCCACCACACAAGGATGGGTTCCAATATCCTGAGGGTGGGGTAGTTCCTCCAACTGACATCAGCGTCTTGGTTTGAATAGAATCCCTTTGCTTGTGTTCCCTGATGGTTTGCCTAGGCCAGTGTGTGGTTGAAAGTGGGATTTGGGATCTAAAACTAAGTATTAGCGTGTGCCTCTCCATGGGTAGTGGAGATGTTTAAACTACAACCCACAACTTGGGAATTACTGTGACCCCTGAAAAATGCGTGTGCTATGTTTCCCCACGTCCAGCACACACAGGAAGAAGTGTTCTGGGGTTGTGAGTGTGGGGAGGTTCCTCCAACAGACAGCAGCACCTGGGTTGTAATAGAATCCCTTAGCTTGACTTCCCTAAGTGTTTTCCTAGGCCTAGCAGTAAGCGATGGTGGGGGATGGGCTCTAAAGCCAAGTATTAGCGAGTGCATCTCTGTGGGTAGTGGAGGGTTTTAAACTACTTCCCCAACCTTGGAACACCTGTGCCCCATAAAGATGCGTGGAATCTGTTTCCCCACTTCCAGCACACACACGGAGACGTGCTCAGGTATCCTGATTGTGGGGAGGCTCCTCCAAATGACAGCAGGGCCTGGGTTCTAAAAGAATCCCTTAGCTTGACTTTCCTGATGGCATGCCTAGGCTGGAGAGTGGCGGAAAGTGGGGGTTGGGCTCTAAACCAAGTATAAGCGAGAGCCTATCCATGGGATGTGGGTTTTTAACCTACAACCCACAACCATGGAATAAATGTGCCCCCTGAAAGATGCTTTGACTCTTTCCCTACATCCAGCACACACACGAAGATGTGTTCTTGTATTCTGAGTGTGGGGATGTTCCTCAAACTGACAGCAGCACCTGGATTCTATTAGTATCCCTTAGCTTCTGTTCCCTGAGTGTTCTTTTAGGCCAGGCCATGAGGGAAAGCTGGGGTCTTGGAGGCCACGTAGCAGTGAGTCCCCCCTGATCCATTGAGGAAGTTCTTAGAGGACTTCTCCCTAAAGGGAACACCTTTTCCTGCATTCATCTGGGTGCAGTGGGGCTGCACATCTCTCCCACTCCTAAGAATGTGTTCTGGAATTCTGAGTGCAGGGAAGTTCCTCCAACTGACAGCAGCGCCTGGGTTCTAATTGAATCCCTTTGCTTGTCTTCCCTGATGGAAAGCCTAGGCGGGAGTGCGGGGGAAAGTGTGGTTTGGGCTCCAAAACCAAGTATTTGCGATGACCTCTCTATGGTTTGTGGAGGTGTTTAAACTACATCCCTAACCTGGGAACACCTGTGCCCCCATAAAGATCCGTGGAGTCTGTTTCCACACCTCCAGCACACACACAAACACTTACACAGTTATCCTGAGAGTGGGCAGCCTCCTCCAACTGAGAGCAGGGCCTTGGTTCTTATAAAATCGCTTAACTTGTCTACCCTGTTTGGTTGCCTGATACGGAGTGCTGGGGAAAGGGTGGGTTGGGCTCTAAATCCAAGTATTAGCGAGTGCTTCTCCATGGGATTTGGAGGTTATTAACCAAAATCCCACAATATGGGAATACCTGTGCTCCTTGAAAAAAGCGTCGACTCTGTATCCCCACCACCAGAACACACATGAAGGAGTTTTCTGCTATCCTGAGTGTGGGCTGGCAATTTCAGGTGACAGAAGCGGCTGGGTTCTAATAGAATCCCTTAGCTTGTAATCCCTGAGTGTTTCCCTAGGACTGACTCTGAGAGAAAGCTGGGGGTTGGGCTTTGAGGCCAAATAGTAGCGAGTGTCCCCGATGGACTGAGGAAGTATTTAGATGAATTCTCCATAAAGGGAAACACCTGAGCACCCATTCATCTGCGTGGAGTGGGGCTTCAAATCTCCCCACCACACAAGGTTGGGTTCCAGTATCCTGAGGGTGGGGTAGTTCCTCCAACTGACATCAGCGTCTTGGTTTGAACAGAATCCCTTTGCTTGTCTTCCCTGATGGTTTGCCTAGGCCAGTGTGTGGTTGAAAGTGGGATTTGGGATCTAAAACTAAGTATTAGCGTGTGCCTCTCCATGGGTAGTGGAGATGTTTAAACTACAACCCACAACTTGGGAATTACTGTGACCCCTGAAAAATGCGTGTGCTATGTTTCCCCACGTCCAGCACACACAGGAAGAAGTGTTCTGGGGTTGTGAGTGTGGGGAGGTTCCTCCAACAGACAGCAGCACCTGGGTTGTAATAGAATCCCTTAGCTTGACTTCCCTAAGTGTTTTCCTAGGCCTAGCAGTAAGCGATGGTGGGGGATGGGCTCTAAAGCCAAGTATTAGCGAGTGCATCTCTGTGGGTAGTGGAGGGTTTTAAACTCCTTCCCCAACCTTGGAACACCTGTGCCCCATAAAGATGAATGGAATCTGTTTCCCCACTTCCAGCACACACACGGAGACGTGCTCTGGTATCCTGATTGTGGGGAGGCTCCTCCAAATGACAGCAGCGCCTGGGTTCTAAAAGAATCCCTTAGCTTGTCTTCCCTGATGGCATGCCTAGGCTGGAGAGTGGGGGAAAGTGGGGGTTGGGCTCTAAACCAAGTATAAGCGAGAGCCTATCCATGGGATGTGGGTTTTTAATCTACAACCCACAACCATGGAATAAATGTGCCCCCTGAAAGATGCTTTGACTGTTTCCCTACATCCAGCACACACACGAAGATGTTTTCTGGTATTCTGAGTGTGGGGAAGATCCTCAAACTGACAGCAGCACCTGGATTCTATTAGTATCCCTTAGCTTCTGTTCCCTGAGTGTTTTCTTAGACCAGGCCATGAGGGAAAGCTGGGGGTTGGGCTTGGAGGCCACTTAGCAGTGAGTGCCCCCTGATCCATTGAGGAAGTACTTAGAGGACTTCTCCCTAAAGGGAACACCTTTTCCTGCATTCATCTGGGTGCAGTGGGGCTGCACATCTCTCCCACACCTAAGAATGTGTTCTGGAATTCTGAGTGCAGGGAAGTTCCTCCAACTGACAGCAGCGCCTGGGTTCTAATTGAATCCCTTTGCTTGTCTTCCCTGATGGAAAGCCTAGGCGGGAGTGCGGGGGAAAGTGTGGTTTGGGCTCCAAAACCAAGTATTTGCGATGACCTCTCTATGGTTTGTGGAGGTGTTTAAACTACATCCCTAACCTGGGAACACCTGTGCCCCCATAAAGATCCGTGGAGTCTGTTTCCACACCTCCAGCACACACACGAACACTTGCACAGTTATCCTGAGAGTGGGCAGCCTCCTCCAACTGAGAGCAGGGCCTTGGTTCTTATAAAATCGCTTAACTTGTCTACCCTGTTTGGTTGCCTGATACGGAGTGCTGGGGAAAGGGTGGGTTGGGCTCTAAATCCAAGTATTAGCGAGTGCTTCTCCATGGGATTTGGAGGTTATTAACCAAAAGCCCACAACATGGGAATACCTGTGCTCCTTGAAAAAAGCGTGGACTCTGTATCCCCACCACCAGAACACACATGAAGAAGTTTTCTGCTATCCTGAGTGTGGGCTGGCATTTTCAGGTGACAGAAGCGGCTGGGTTCTAATAGAATCCCTTAGCTTGTAATCCCTGAGTGTTTCCCTAGGACTGACTCTGAGAGAAACCTGGGGGTTGGGCTTTGAGGCCAAATAGTAGCGAGTGTCCCCGATGGACTGAGGAAGTATTTAGATGAATTCTCCATAAAGGGAAACACCTGAGCACCCATTCATCTGCGTGGAGTGGGGCTTCAAATCTCCCCACCACACAAGGTTGGGTTCCAGTATCCTGAGGGTGGGGTAGTTCCTCCAACTGACATCAGCGTCTTGGTTTGAATAGAATCCCTTTGCTTGTGTTCCCTGATGGTTTGCCTAGGCCAGTGTGTGGTTGAAAGTGGGATTTGGGATCTAAAACTAAGTATTAGCGTGTGCCTCTCCATGGGTAGTGGAGATGTTTAAACTACAACCCACAACTTGGGAATTACTGTGACCCCTGAAAAATGCGTGTGCTATGTTTCCCCACGTCCAGCACACACAGGAAGAAGTGTTCTGGGGTTGTGAGTGTGGGGAGGTTCCTCCAACAGACAGCAGCACCTGGGTTGTAATAGAATCCCTTAGCTTGACTTCCCTAAGTGTTTTCCTAGGCCTAGCAGTAAGCGATGGTGTGGGATGGGCTCTAAAGCCAAGTATTAGCGAGTGCATCTCTGTGGGTAGTGGAGGGTTTTAAACTCCTTCCCCAACCTTGGAACACCTGTGCCCCATAAAGATGAATGGAATCTGTTTCCCCACTTCCAGCACACACACGGAGACGTGCTCAGGTATCCTGATTGTGGGGAGGCTCCTCCAAATGACAGCAGCGCCTGGGTTCTAAAAGAATCCCTTAGCTTGTCTTCCCTGATGGCATGCCTAGGCTGGAGAGTGGGGGAAAGTGGGGGTTGGGCTGTAAACCAAGTATAAGCGAGAGCCTATCCATGGGATGTGGGTTTTAACCTACAACCCACAACCATGGAATAAATGTGCCCCCTGAAAGATGATTTGACTCTTTCCCTACATCCAGCACACACACGAAGATGTGTTCTTGTATTGTGAGTGTGGGGATGTTCCTCAAACTGACAGCAGCACCTGGATTCTATTAGTATCCCTTAGCTTCTGTTCCCTGAGTGTTCTTTTAGGCCAGGCCATGAGGGAAAGCTGGGGGTTGGGCTTGGAGGCCACGTAGCAGTGAGTCCCCCCTGATCCATTGAGTAAGTTCTTAGAGGACTTCTCCCTAAAGGGAACACCTTTTCCTGCATTCATCTGGGTGCAGTGGGGCTGCACATCTCTCCCACTCCTAAGAATGTGTCCTGGAATTCTGAGTGCAGGGAAGTTCCTCCAACTGACAGCAGCGCCTGGGTTCTAATTGAATCCCTTTGCTTGTCTTCCCTGATGGAAAGCCTAGGCGGGAGTGCGGGGGAAAGTGTGGTTTGGGCTCCAAATCCAAGTATTTGCGATGACCTCTCTATGGTTTGTGGAGGTGTTTAAACTACATCCCTAACCTGGGAACACCTGTGCCCCCATAAAGATCCGTGGAGTCTGTTTCCACACCTCCAGCACACACACAAACACTTACACAGTTATCCTGAGAGTGGGCAGCCTCCTCCAACTGAGAGCAGGGCCTTGGTTCTTATAAAATCGCTTAACTTGTCTACCCTGTTTGGTTGCCTGATACGGAGTGCTGGGGAAAGGGTGGGTTGGGCTCTAAATCCAAGTATTAGCGAGTGCTTCTCCATGGGATTTGGAGGTTATTAACCAAAACCCCACAACATGGGAATACCTGTGCTCCTTGAAAAAAGCGTGGACTCTGTATCCCCACCACCAGAACAAACATGAAGGAGTTTTCTGCTATCCTGAGTGTGGGCTGGCAATTTCAGGTGACAGAAGCGGCTGGGTTCTAATAGAATCCCTTAGCTTGTAATCCCTGAGTGTTTCCCTAGGACTGACTCTGAGAGAAACCTGGGGGTTGGGCTTTGAGGCCAAATAGTAGCGAGTGTCCCCGATGGACTGAGGAAGTATTTAGATGAATTCTCCATAAAGGGAAACACCTGAGCACCCATTCATCTGCGTGGAGTGGGGCTTCAAATCTCCCCACCACACAAGGTTGGGTTCCAGTATCCTGAGGGTGGGGTAGTTCCTCCAACTGACATCAGCGTCTTGGTTTGAATAGAATCCCTTTGCTTGTGTTCCCTGATGGTTTGCCTAGGCCAGTGTGTGGTTGAAAGTGGGATTTGGGATCTAAAACTAAGTATTAGCGTGTGCCTCTCCATGGGTAGTGGAGATGTTTAAACTACAACCCACAACTTGGGAATTACTGTGACCCCTGAAAAATGCGTGTGCTATGTTTCCCCACGTCCAGCACACACAGGAAGAAGTGTTCTGGGGTTGTGAGTGTGGGGAGGTTCCTCCAACAGACAGCAGCACCTGGGTTGTAATAGAATCCCTTCGCTTGACTTCCCTAAGTGTTTTCCATCGCCTAGCAGTAAGCGATTGTGGGGGATGGGCTCTAAAGCCAAGTATTAGCGAGTGCATCTCTGTGGGTAGTGGAGGGTTTTAAACTACTTCCCCAACCTTGGAACACCTGTGCCCCATAAAGATGCGTGGAATCTGTTTCCCCACCACCAGCACACACACGGAGACGTGCTCAGGTATCCTGATTGTGGGGAGGCTCCTCCAAATGACAGCAGGGCCTGGGTTCTAAAAGAATCCCTTAGCTTGACTTTCCTGATGGCATGCCTAGGCTGGAGAGTGGGGGAAAGTGGGGGTTGGGCTGTAAACCAAGTATAAGCGAGAGCCTATCCATGGGATGTGGGTTTTTAACCTACAACCCACAACCATGGAATAAATGTGCCCCCTGAAAGATGATTTGACTCTTTCCCTACATCCAGCACACACACGAAGATGTGTTCTTGTATTGTGAGTGTGGGGATGTTCCTCAAACTGACAGCAGCACCTGGATTCTATTAGTATCCCTTAGCTTCTGTTCCCTGAGTGTTCTTTTAGGCCAGGCCATGAGGGAAAGCTGGGGGTTGGGCTTGGAGGCCACGTAGCAGTGAGTCCCCCCTGATCCATTGAGTAAGTTCTTAGAGGACTTCTCCCTAAAGGGAACACCTTTTCCTGCATTCATCTGGGTGCAGTGGGGCTGCACATCTCTCCCACTCCTAAGAATGTGTTCTGGAATTCTGAGTGCAGGGAAGTTCCTCCAACTGACAGCAGCGCCTGGGTTCTAATTGAATCCCTTTGCTTGTCTTCCCTGATGGAAAGCCTAGGCGGGAGTGCGGGGGAAAGTGTGGTTTGGGCTCCAAATCCAAGTATTTGCGATGACCTCTCTATGGTTTGTGGAGGTGTTTAAACTACATCCCTAACCTGGGAACACCTGTGCCCCCATAAAGATCCGTGGAGTCTGTTTCCACACCTCCAGCACACACACAAACACTTACACAGTTATCCTGAGAGTGGGCAGCCTCCTCCAACTGAGAGCAGGGCCTTGGTTCTTATAAAATCGCTTAACTTGTCTACCCTGTTTGGTTGCCTGATACGGAGTGCTGGGGAAAGGGTGGGTTGGGCTCTAAATCCAAGTATTAGCGAGTGCTTCTCCATGGGATTTGGAGGTTATTAACCAAAAGCCCACAACATGGGAATACCTGTGCTCCTTGAAAAAAGCGTGGACTCTGTATCCCCACCACCAGAACAAACATGAAGGAGTTTTCTGCTATCCTGAGTGTGGGCTGGCAATTTCAGGTGACAGAAGCGGCTGGGTTCTAATAGAATCCCTTAGCTTGTAATCCCTGAGTGTTTCCCTAGGACTGACTCTGAGAGAAACCTGGGGGTTGGGCTTTGAGGCCAAATAGTAGCGAGTGTCCCCGATGGACTGAGGAAGTATTTAGATGAATTCTCCATAAAGGGAAACACCTGAGCACCCATTCATCTGCGTGGAGTGGGGCTTCAAATCTCCCCACCACACAAGGTTGGGTTCCAGTATCCTGAGGGTGGGGTAGTTCCTCCAACTGATATCAGCGTCTTGGTTTTAATAGAATCCCTTTGCTTGTCTTCCCTGATGGTTTGCCTAGGCCAGTGTGTGGTTGAAAGTGGGATTTGGGATCTAAAACTAAGTATTAGCGTGTGCCTCTCCATGGGTAGTGGAGATGTTTAAACTACAACCCACAACTTGGGAATTACTGTGACCCCTGAAAAATGCGTGTGCTATGTTTCCCCACGTCCAGCACACACAGGAAGAAGTGTTCTGGGGTTGTGAGTGTGGGGTGGTTCCTCCAACAGACAGCAGCACCTGGGTTGTAATAGAATCCCTTAGCTTGACTTCCCTAAGTGTTTTCCTAGGCCTAGCAGTAAGCGATGGTGGGGGATGGGCTCTAAAGCCAAGTATTAACGAGTGCATCTCTGTGGGTAGTGGAGGGTTTTAAACTCCTTCCCCAACCTTGGAACACCTGTGCCCAATAAAGATGAATGGAATCTGTTTCCCCACTTCCAGCACACACACGGAGACGTGCTCTGGTATCCTGATTGTGGGGAGGCTCCTCCAAATGACAGCAGCGCCTGGGTTCTAAAAGAATCCCTTAGCTTGTCTTCCCTGATGGCATGCCTGGGCTGGAGAGTTGGGGAAAGTGGGGGTTGGGCTCTAAACCAAGTATTAGCGAGAGCCTATCCATGGGATGTGGGTTTTTAACCTACAACCCACAACCATGGAATAAATGTGCCCCCTGAAAGATGCTTTGACTGTTTCCCTACATCCAGCACACACACGAAGATGTGTTCTGGTATTCTGAGTGTGGGGAAGATCCTCAAACTGACAGCAGCACCTGGATTCTATTAGTATCCCTTAGCTTCTGTTCCCTGAGTGTTTCCTTAGACCAGGCCATGAGGGAAAGCTGGGGGTTGGGCTTGGAGGCCACTTAGCAGTGAGTGCCCCCTGATCCATTGAGGAAGTACTTAGAGGACTTCTTCCTAAAGGGAACACCTTTTCCTGCATTCATCTGGGTGCAGTGGGGCTGCACATCTCTCCCACACCTAAGAATGTGTTCTGGAATTCTGAGTGCAGGGAAGTTCCTCCAACTGACAGCAGCGCCTGGGTTCTAATTGAATCCCTTTGCTTGTCTTCCCTGATGGAAAGCCTAGGCGGGAGTGCGGGGGAAAGTGTGGTTTGGGCTCCAAAACCAAGTATTTGCGATGACCTCTCTATGGTTTGTGGAGGTGTTTAAACTACATCCCTAACCTGGGAACACCTGTGCCCCCATAAAGATCCGTGGAGTCTGTTTCCACACCTCCAGCACACACACGAACACTTGCACAGTTATCCTGAGAGTGGGCAGCCTCCTCCAACTGAGAGCAGGGCCTTGGTTCTTATAAAATCGCTTAACTTGTCTACCCTGTTTGGTTGCCTGATACGGAGTGCTGGGGAAAGGGTGGGTTGGGCTCTAAATCCAAGTATTAGCGAGTGCTTCTCCATGGGATTTGGAGGTTATTAACCAAAAGCCCACAACATGGGAATACCTGTGCTCCTTGAAAAAAGCGTGGACTCTGTATCCCCACCACCAGAACACACATGAAGAAGTTTTCTGCTATCCTGAGTGTGGGCTGGCAATTTCAGGTGACAGAAGCGGCTGGGTTCTAATAGAATCCCTTAGCTTGTAATCCCTGAGTGTTTCCCTAGGACTGACTCTGAGAGAAACCTGGGGGTTGGGCTTTGAGGCCAAATAGTAGCGAGTGTCCCCGATGGACTGAGGAAGTATTTAGATGAATTCTCCATAAAGGGAAACACCTGAGCACCCATTCATCTGCGTGGAGTGGGGCTTCAAATCTCCCCACCACACAAGGTTGGGTTCCAGTATCCTGAGGGTGGGGTAGTTCCTCCAACTGACATCAGCGTCTTGGTTTGAATAGAATCCCTTTGCTTGTCTTCCCTGATGGTTTGCCTAGGCCAGTGTGTGGTTGAAAGTGGGATTTGGGATCTAAAACTAAGTATTAGCGTGTGCCTCTCCATGGGTAGTGGAGATGTTTAAACTACAACCCACAACTTGGGAATTACTGTGACCCCTGAAAAATGCGTGTGCTATGTTTCCCCACGTCCAGCACACACAGGAAGAAGTGTTCTGGGGTTGTGAGTGTGGGGAGGTTCCTCCAACAGACAGCAGCACCTGGGTTGTAATAGAATCCCTTCGCTTGACTTCCCTAAGTGTTTTCCTAGGCCTAGCAGTAAGCGATGGTGGGGGATGGGCTCTAAAGCCAAGTATTAGCGAGTGCATCTCTGTGGGTAGTGGAGGGTTTTAAACTCCTTCCCCAACCTTGGAACACCTGTGCCCCATAAGATGAATGGAATCTGTTTCCCCACTTCCAGCACACACACGGAGACGTGCTCTGGTATCCTGATTGTGGGGAGGCTCCTCCAAATGACAGCAGCGCCTGGGTTCTAAAAGAATCCCTTAGCTTGTCTTCCCTGATGGCATGCCTGGGCTGGAGAGTTGGGGAAAGTGGGGGTTGGGCTCTAAACCAAGTATTAGCGAGAGCCTATCCATGGGATGTGGGTTTTTAACCTACAACCCACAACCATGGAATAAATGTGCCCCCTGAAAGATGCTTTGACTGTTTCCCTACATCCAGCACACACACGAAAATGTGTTCTGGTATTCTGAGTGTGGGGAAGATCCTCAAACTGACAGCAGCACCTGGATTCTATTAGTATCCCTTAGCTTCTGTTCCCTGAGTGTTTTCTTAGACCAGGCCATGAGGGAAAGCTGGGGGTTGGGCTTGGAGGCCACTTAGCAGTGAGTGCCCCTGATCCATTGAGGAAGTACTTAGAGGACTTCTCCCTAAAGGGAACACCTTTTCCTGCATTCATCTGGGTGCAGTGGGGCTGCACATCTCTCCCACACCTAAGAATGTGTTCTGGAATTCTGAGTGCAGGAAAGTTCCTCCAACTGACAGCAGCGCCTGGGTTCTAATTGAATCCCTTTGCTTGTCTTCCCTGATGGAAAGCCTAGGCGGGAGTGCGGGGGAAAGTGTGGTTTGGGCTCCAAAACCAAGTATTTGCGATGACCTCTCTATGGTTTGTGGAGGTGTTTAAACTACATCCCTAACCTGGGAACACCTGTGCCCCCATAAAGATCCGTGGAGTCTGTTTCCACACCTCCAGCACACACACGAACACTTGCACAGTTATCCTGAGAGTGGGCAGCCTCCTCCAACTGAGAGCAGGGCCTTGGTTCTTATAAAATCGCTTAACTTGTCTACCCTGTTTGGTTGCCTGATACGGAGTGCTGGGGAAAGGGTGGGTTGGGCTCTAAATCCAAGTATTAGCGAGTGCTTCTCCATGGGATTTGGAGGTTATTAACCAAAAGCCCACAACATGGGAATACCTGTGCTCCTTGAAAAAAGCGTGGACTCTGTATCCCCACCACCAGAACACACATGAAGAAGTTTTCTGCTATCCTGAGTGTGGGCTGGCAATTTCAGGTGACAGAAGCGGCTGGGTTCTAATAGAATCCCTTAGCTTGTAATCCCTGAGTGTTTCCCTAGGACTGACTCTGAGAGAAACCTGGGGGTTGGGCTTTGAGGCCAAATAGTAGCGAGTGTCCCCGATGGACTGAGGAAGTATTTAGATGAATTCTCCATAAAGGGAAACACCTGAGCACCCATTCATCTGCGTGGAGTGGGGCTTCAAATCTCCCCACCACACAAGGTTGGGTTCCAGTATCCTGAGGGTGGGGTAGTTCCTCCAACTGACATCAGCGTCTTGGTTTGAATAGAATCCCTTTGCTTGTCTTCCCTGATGGTTTGCCTAGGCCAGTGTGTGGTTGAAAGTGGGATTTGGGATCTAAAACTAAGTATTAGCGTGTGCCTCTCCATGGGTAGTGGAGATGTTTAAACTACAACCCACAACTTGGGAATTACTGTGACCCCTGAAAAATGCGTGTGCTATGTTTCCCCACGTCCAGCACACACAGGAAGAAGTGTTCTGGGGTTGTGAGTGTGGGGAGGTTCCTCCAACAGACAGCAGCACCTGGGTTGTAATAGAATCCCTTCGCTTGACTTCCCTAAGTGTTTTCCTAGGCCTAGCAGTAAGCGATGGTGGGGGATGGGCTCTAAAGCCAAGTATTAGCGAGTGCATCTCTGTGGGTAGTGGAGGGTTTTAAACTCCTTCCCCAACCTTGGAACACCTGTGCCCCATAAGATGAATGGAATCTGTTTCCCCACTTCCAGCACACACACGGAGACGTGCTCTGGTATCCTGATTGTGGGGAGGCTCCTCCAAATGACAGCAGCGCCTGGGTTCTAAAAGAATCCCTTAGCTTGTCTTCCCTGATGGCATGCCTGGGCTGGAGAGTTGGGGAAAGTGGGGGTTGGGCTCTAAACCAAGTATTAGCGAGAGCCTATCCATGGGATGTGGGTTTTTAACCTACAACCCACAACCATGGAATAAATGTGCCCCCTGAAAGATGCTTTGACTGTTTCCCTACATCCAGCACACACACGAAAATGTGTTCTGGTATTCTGAGTGTGGGGAAGATCCTCAAACTGACAGCAGCACCTGGATTCTATTAGTATCCCTTAGCTTCTGTTCCCTGAGTGTTTTCTTAGACCAGGCCATGAGGGAAAGCTGGGGGTTGGGCTTGGAGGCCACTTAGCAGTGAGTGCCCCTGATCCATTGAGGAAGTACTTAGAGGACTTCTCCCTAAAGGGAACACCTTTTCCTGCATTCATCTGGGTGCAGTGGGGCTGCACATCTCTCCCACACCTAAGAATGTGTTCTGGAATTCTGAGTGCAGGAAAGTTCCTCCAACTGACAGCAGCGCCTGGGTTCTAATTGAATCCCTTTGCTTGTCTTCCCTGATGGAAAGCCTAGGCGGGAGTGCGGGGGAAAGTGTGGTTTGGGCTCCAAAACCAAGTATTTGCGATGACCTCTCTATGGTTTGTGGAGGTGTTTAAACTACATCCCTAACCTGGGAACACCTGTGCCCCCATAAAGATCCGTGGAGTCTGTTTCCACACCTCCAGCACACACACGAACACTTGCACAGTTATCCTGAGAGTGGGCAGCCTCCTCCAACTGAGAGCAGGGCCTTGGTTCTTATAAAATCGCTTAACTTGTCTACCCTGTTTGGTTGCCTGATACGGAGTGCTGGGGAAAGGGTGGGTTGGGCTCTAAATCCAAGTATTAGTGAGTGCTTCTCCATGGGATTTGGAGGTTATTAACCAAAAGCCCACAACATGGGAATACCTGTGCTCCTTGAAAAAAGCGTGGACTCTGTATCCCCACCACCAGAACACACATGAAGAAGTTTTCTGCTATCCTGAGTGTGGGCTGGCAATTTCAGGTGACAGAAGCGGCTGGGTTCTAATAGAATCCCTTAGATTGTAATCCCTGAGTGTTTCCCTAGGACTGACTCTGAGAGAAACCTGGGGGTTGGGCTTTGAGGCCAAATAGTAGCGAGTGTCCCCGATGGACTGAGGAAGTATTTAGATGAATTCTCCATAAAGGGAAACACCTGAGCACCCATTCATCTGCGTGGAGTGGGGCTTCAAATCTCCCCACCACACAAGGTTGGGTTCCAGTATCCTGAGGGTGGGGTAGTTCCTCCAACTGACATCAGCGTCTTGGTTTGAATAGAATCCCTTTGCTTGTCTTCCCTGATGGTTTGCCTAGGCCAGTGTGTGGTTGAAAGTGGGATTTGGGATCTAAAACTAAGTATTAGCGTGTGCCTCTCCATGGGTAGTGGAGATGTTTAAACTACAACCCACAACTTGGGAATTACTGTGACCCCTGAAAAATGCGTGTGCTATGTTTCCCCACGTCCAGCACACACAGGAAGAAGTGTTCTGGGGTTGTGAGTGTGGGGAGGTTCCTCCAACAGACAGCAGCACCTGGGTTGTAATAGAATCCCTTAGCTTGACTTCCCTAAGTGTTTTCCTAGGCCTAGCAGTAAGCGATGGTGGGGGATGGGCTCTAAAGCCAAGTATTAGCGAGTGCATCTCTGTGGGTAGTGGAGGGTTTTAAACTCCTTCCCCAACCTTGGAACACCTGTGCCCCATAAAGATGAATGGAATCTGTTTCCCCACTTCCAGCACACACACGGAGACGTGCTCAGGTATCCTGATTGTGGGGAGGCTCCTCCAAATGACAGCAGCGCCTGGGTTCTAAAAGAATCCCTTAGCTTGTCTTCCCTGATGGCATGCCTAGGCTGGAGAGTTGGGGAAAGTGGGGGTTGGGCTCTAAACCAAGTATTAGCGAGAGCCTATCCATGGGATGTGGGTTTTTAACCTACAACCCACAACCATGGAATAAATGTGCCCCCTGAAAGATGCTTTGACTCTTTCCCTACATCCAGCACACACACGAAGATGTGTTCTTGTATTCTGAGTGTGGGGATGTTCCTCAAACTGACAGCAGCACCTGGATTCTATTAGTATCCCTTAGCTTCTGTTCCCTGAGTGTTCTTTTAGGCCAGGCCATGAGGGAAACCTGGGGGTTGGGCTTGGAGGCCACGTAGCAGTGAGTGCCCCCTGATCCATTGAGGAAGTTCTTAGAGGACTTCTCCCTAAAGGGAACACCTTTTCCTGCATTCATCTGGGTGCAGTGGGGCTGCACATCTCTCCCACTCCTAAGAATGTGTTCTGGAATTCTGAGTGCAGGGAAGTTCCTCCAACTGACAGCAGCGCCTGGGTTCTAATTGAATCCCTTTTCTTGTCTTCCCTGATGGAAAGCCTAGGCGGGAGTGCGGGGGAAAGTGTGGTTTGGGCTCCAAAACCAAGTATTTGCGATGACCTCTCTATGGTTTGTGGAGGTGTTTAAACTACATCCCTAACCTGGGAACACCTGTGCCCCCATAAAGATCCGTGGAGTCTGTTTCCACACCTCCAGCACACACACAAACACTTACACAGTTATCCTGAGAGTGGGCAGCCTCCTCCAACTGAGAGCAGGGCCTTGGTTCTTATAAAATCGCTTAACTTGTCTACCCTGTTTGGTTGCCTGATACGGAGTGCTGGGGAAAGGGTGGGTTGGGCTCTAAATCCAAGTATTAGCGAGTGCTTCTCCATGGGATTTGGAGGTTATTAACCAAAAGCCCACAACATGGGAATACCTGTGCTCCTTGAAAAATGGGTGGACTCTGTATCCCCACCACCAGAACACACATGAAGAAGTTTTCTGCTATCCTGAGTGTGGGCTGGCAATTTCAGGTGACAGAAGCGGCTGGGTTCTAATAGAATCCCTTAGCTTGTAATCCCTGAGTGTTTCCCTAGGACTGACTCTGAGAGAAAGCTGGGGGTTGGGCTTTGAGGCCAAATAGTAGCGAGTGTCCCCGATGGACTGAGGAAGTATTTAGATGAATTCTCCATAAAGGGAAACACCTGAGCACCCATTCATCTGCGTGGAGTGGGGCTTCAAATGTCCCCACCACACAAGGTTGGGTTCCAGTATCCTGAGGGTGGGGTAGTTCCTCCAACTGACATCAGCGTCTTGGTTTGAATAGAATCCCTTTGCTTGTCTTCCCTGATGGTTTGCCTAGGCCAGTGTGTGGTTGAAAGTGGGATTTGGGATCTAAAACTAAGTATTAGCGTGTGCCTCTCCATGGGTAGTGGAGATGTTTAAACTACAACCCACAACTTGGGAATTACTGTGACCCCTGAAAAATGCGTGTGCTATGTTTCCCCACGTCCAGCACACACAGGAAGAAGTGTTCTGGGGTTGTGAGTGTGGGGAGGTTCCTCCAACAGACAGCAGCACCTGGGTTGTAATAGAATCCCTTAGCTTGACTTCCCTAAGTGTTTTCCTAGGCCTAGCAGTAAGCGATGGTGGGGGATGGGCTCTAAAGCCAAGTATTAACGAGTGCATCTCTGTGGGTAGTGGAGGGTTTTAAACTCCTTCCCCAACCTTGAAACACCTGTGCCCAATTAAGATGAATGGAATCTGTTTCCCCACTTCCAGCACACACACGGAGACGTGCTCTGGTATTCTGATTGTGGGGAGGCTCCTCCAAATGACAGCAGCCCCTGGGTTCTAAAAGAATCAATTAGCTTGTCTTCCCTGATGGCATGCCTAGGCTGGAGAGTTTGGGAAAGTGGGGGTTGGGCTCTAAACCAAGTATTAGCGAGAGCCTATCCATGGGATGTGGGTTTTTAACCTACAACCCACAACCATGGAATAAATGTGCCCCCTGAAAGATGCTTTGACTGTTTCCCTACATCCAGCACACACACGAAGATGTGTTCTGGTATTCTGAGTGTGGGGAAGATCCTCAAACTGACAGCAGCACCTGGATTCTATTAGTATCCCTTAGCTTCTGTTCCCTGAGTGTTTTCTTAGACCAGGCCATGAGGGAAAGCTGGGGGTTGGGCTTGGAGGCCACTTAGCAGTGAGTTCCCCCTGATCCACTGAGGAACTACTTAGAGGACTTCTCCCTAAAGGGAACACCTTTTTCTGCATTCATCTGGGTGCAGTGGGGCTGCACATCTCTCCCACACCTAAGAATGTGTTCTGGAATTCTGAGTGCAGGGAAGTTCCTCCAACTGACAGCAGCGCCTGGGTTCTAATTGAATCCCTTTGCTTGTCTTCCCTGATGGAAAGCCTAGGCGGGAGTGCGGGGGAAAGTGTGGTTTGGGCTCCAAAACCAAGTATTTGCGATGACCTCTCTATGGTTTGTGGAGGTGTTTAAACTACATCCCTAACCTGGGAACACCTGTGCCCCCATAAAGATCCGTGGAGTCTGTTTCCACACCTAGAGCACACACACGAACACTTGCACAGTTATCCTGAGAGTGGGCAGCCTCCTCCAACTGAGAGCAGGGCCTTGGTTCTTATAAAATCGCTTAACTTGTCTACCCTGTTTGGTTGCCTGATACGGAGTGCTGGGGAAAGGGTGGGTTGGGCTCTAAATCCAAGTATTAGCGAGTGCTTCTCCATGGGATTTGGAGGTTATTAACCAAAAGCCCACAACATGGGAATACCTGTGCTCCTTGAAAAAAGCGTGGACTCTGTATCCCCACCACCAGAACACACATGAAGAAGTATTCTGCTATCCTGAGTGTGGGCTGGCAATTTCAGGTGACAGAAGCGGCTGGGTTCTAATAGAATCCCTTAGCTTGTAATCCCTGAGTGTTTCCCTAGGACTGACTCTGAGAGAAACCTGGGGGTTGGGCTTTGAGGCCAAATAGTAGCGAGTGTCCCCGAAGGACTGAGGAAGTATTTAGATGAATTCTCCATAAAGGGAAACACCTGAGCACCCATTCATCTGCGTGGAGTGGGGCTTCAAATCTCCCCACCACACAAGGTTGGGTTCCAGTATCCTGAGGGTGGGGTAGTTCCTCCAACTGACATCAGCGTCTTGGTTTGAATAGAATCCCTTTGCTTGTCTTCCCTGATGGTTTGCCTAGGCCAGTGTGTGGTTGAAAGTGGGATTTGGGATCTAAAACTAAGTATTAGCGTGTGCCTCTCCATGGGTAGTGGAGATGTTTAAACTACAACCCACAACTTGGGAATTACTGTGACCCCTGAAAAATGCGTGTGCTATGTTTCCCCACGTCCAGCACACACAGGAAGAAGTGTTCTGGGGTTGTGAGTGTGGGGAGGTTCCTCCAACAGACAGCAGCACCTGGGTTGTAATAGAATCCCTTAGCTTGACTTCCCTAAGTGTTTTCCTAGGCCTAGCAGTAAGCGATGGTGGGGGATGGGCTCTAAAGCCAAGTATTAGCGAGTGCATCTCTGTGGGTAGTGGAGGGTTTTAAACTCCTTCCCCAACCTTGGAACACCTGTGCCCCATAAAGATGAATGGAATCTGTTTCCCCACTTCCAGCACACACACGGAGACGTGCTCAGGTATCCTGATTGTGGGGAGGCTCCTCCAAATGACAGCAGCGCCTGGGTTCTAAAAGAATCCCTTAGCTTGTCTTCCCTGATGTCATGCCTAGGCTGGAGAGTTGGGGAAAGTGGGGGTTGGGCTCTAAACCAAGTATTAGCGAGAGCCTATCCATGGGATGTGGGTTTTTAACCTACAACCCACAACCATGGAATAAATGTGCCCCCTGAAAGATGCTTTGACTGTTTCCCTACATCCAGCACACACACAAAGATGTGTTCTGGTATTCTGAGTGTGGGGAAGATCCTCAAACTGACAGCAGCACCTGGATTCTATTAGTATCCCTTAGCTTCTGTTCCCTGAGTGTTTTCTTAGACCAGGCCATGAGGGAAAGCTGGGGGTTGGGCTTGGAGGCCACTTAGCAGTGAGTGCCCCCTGATCCATTGAGGAAGTACTTAGAGGACTTCTCCCTAAAGGGAACACCTTTTCCTGCATTCATCTGGGTGCAGTGGGGCTGCACATCTCTCCCACACCTAAGAATGTGTTCTGGAATTCTGAGTGCAGGGAAGTTCCTCCAACTGACAGCAGCGCCTGGGTTCTAATTGAATCCCTTTGCTTGTCTTCCCTGATGGAAAGCCTAGGCGGGAGTGCGGGGGAAAGTGTGGTTTGGGCTCCAAAACCAAGTATTTGCGATGACCTCTCTATGGTTTGTGGAGGTGTTTAAATTACATCCCTAACCTGGGAACACCTGTGCCCCCATAAAGATCCGTGGAGTCTGTTTCCACACCTCCAGCACACACACGAACACTTGCACAGTTATCCTGAGAGTGGGCAGCCTCCTCCAACTGAGAGCAGGGCCTTGGTTCTTATAAAATCGCTTAACTTGTCTACCCTGTTTGGTTGCCTGATACGGAGTGCTGGGGAAAGGGTGGGTTGGGCTCTAAATCCAAGTATTAGCGAGTGCTTCTCCATGGGATTTGGAGTTTATTAACCAAAAGCCCACAACATGGGAATACCTGTGCTCCTTGAAAAAAGCGTGGACTCTGTATCCCCACCACCAGAACACACATGAAGAAGTTTTCTGCTATCCTGAGTGTGGGCTGGCAATTTCAGGTGACAGAAGCGGCTGGGTTCTAATAGAATCCCTTAGCTTGTAATCCCTGAGTGTTTCCCTAGGACTGACTCTGAGAGAAACCTGGGGGTTGGGCTTTGAGGCCAAATAGTAGCGAGTGTCCCCGATGGACTGAGGAAGTATTTAGATGAATTCTCCATAAAGGGAAACACCTGAGCACCCATTCATCTGCGTGGAGTGGGGCTTCAAATCTCCCCACCACACAAGGTTGGGTTCCAGTATCCTGAGGGTGGGGTAGTTCCTCCAACTGACATCAGCGTCTTGGTTTGAATAGAATCCCTTTGCTTGTGTTCCCTGATGGTTTGCCTAGGCCAGTGTGTGGTTGAAAGTGGGATTTGGGATCTAAAACTAAGTATTAGCGTGTGCCTCTCCATGGGTAGTGGAGATGTTTAAACTACAACCCACAACTTGGGAATTACTGTGACCCCTGAAAAATGCGTGTGCTATGTTTCCCCACGTCCAGCACACACAGGAAGAAGTGTTCTGGGGTTGTGAGTGTGGGGAGGTTCCTCCAACAGACAGCAGCACCTGGGTTGTAATAGAATCCCTTAGCTTGACTTCCCTAAGTGTTTTCCTAGGCCTAGCAGTAAGCGATGGTGGGGAATGGGCTCTAAAGCCAAGTATTAGCGAGTGCATCTCTGTGGGTAGTGGAGGGTTTTAAACTCCTTCCCCAACCTTGGAACACCTGTGCCCCATAAAGATGAATGGAATCTGTTTCCCCATTTCCAGCACACACACGGAGACGTGCTCTGGTATCCTGATTGTGGGGAGGCTCCTCCAAATGACAGCAGCGCCTGGGTTCTAAAAGAATCCCTTAGCTTGTCTTCCCTGATGGCATGCCTAGGCTGGAGAGTTGGGGAATGTGGGGGTTGGGCTCTAAACCAAGTATTAGCGAGAGCCTATCCATGGGATGTGGGTTTTTAACCTACAACCCACAACCATGGAATAAATGTGCCCCCTGAAAGATGCTTTGACTCTTTCCCTACATCCAGCACACACACGAAGATGTGTTCTTGTATTCTGAGTGTGGGGATGTTCCTCAAACTGACAGCAGCACCTGGATTCTATTAGTATCCCTTAGCTTCTGTTCCCTGAGTGTTCTTTTAGGCCAGGCCATGAGGGAAAACTGGGGGTTGGGCTTGGAGGCCACGTAGCAGTGAGTGCCCCCTGATCCATTGAGGAAGTTCTTAGAGGACTTCTCCCTAAAGGGAACACCTTTTCCTGCATTCATCTGGGTGCAGTGGGGCTGCACATCTCTCCCACTCCTAAGAATGTGTTCTGGAATTCTGAGTGCAGGGAAGTTCCTCCAACTGACAGCAGCGCCTGGGTTCTAATTGAATCCCTTTTCTTGTCTTCCCTGATGGAAAGCCTAGGCGGGAGTGCGGGGGAAAGTGTGGTTTGGGCTCCAAAACCAAGTATTTGCGATGACCTCTCTATGGTTTGTGGAGGTGTTTAAACTACATCCCTAACCTGGGAACACCTGTGCCCCCATAAAGATCCGTGGAGTCTGTTTCCACACCTCCAGCACACACACAAACACTTACACAGTTATCCTGATAGTGGGCAGCCTCCTCCAACTGAGAGCAGGGCCTTGGTTCTTATAAAATCGCTTAACTTGTCTACCCTGTTTGGTTGCCTGATACGGAGTGCTGGGGAAAGGGTGGGTTGGGCTCTAAATCCAAGTATTAGCGAGTGCTTCTCCATGGGATTTGGAGGTTATTAACCAAAAGCCCACAACATGGGAATACCTGTGCTCCTTGAAAAATGGGTGGACTCTGTATCCCCACCACCAGAACACACATGAAGAAGTTTTCTGCTATCCTGAGTGTGGGCTGGCAATTTCAGGTGACAGAAGCGGCTGGGTTCTAATAGAATCCCTTAGATTGTAATCCCTGAGTGTTTCCCTAGGACTGACTCTGAGAGAAAGCTGGGGGTTGGGCTTTGAGGCCAAATAGTAGCGAGTGTCCCCGATGGACTGAGGAAGTATTTAGATGAATTCTCCATAAAGGGAAACACCTGAGCACCCATTCATCTGCGTGGAGTGGGGCTTCAAATGTCCCCACCACACAAGGTTGGGTTCCAGTATCCTGAGGGTGGGGTAGTTCCTCCAACTGACATCAGCGTCTTGGTTTGAATAGAATCCCTTTGCTTGTCTTCCCTGATGGTTTGCCTAGGCCAGTGTGTGGTTGAAAGTGGGATTTGGGATCTAAAACTAAGTATTAGCGTGTGCCTCTCCATGGGTAGTGGAGATGTTTAAACTACAACCCACAACTTGGGAATTACTGTGACCCCTGAAAAATGCGTGTGCTATGTTTCCCCACGTCCAGCACACACAGGAAGAAGTGTTCTGGGGTTGTGAGTGTGGGGAGGTTCCTCCAACAGACAGCAGCACCTGGGTTGTAATAGAATCCCTTAGCTTGACTTCCCTAAGTGTTTTCCTAGGCCTAGCAGTAAGCGATGGTGGGGGATGGGCTCTAAAGCCAAGTATTAACGAGTGCATCTCTGTGGGTAGTGGAGGGTTTTAAACTCCTTCCCCAACCTTGGAACACCTGTGCCCAATTAAGATGAATGGAATCTGTTTCCCCACTTCCAGCACACACACGGAGACGTGCTCTGGTATCCTGATTGTGGGGAGGCTCCTCCAAATGACAGCAGCCCCTGGGTTCTAAAAGGATCAATTAGCTTGTTTTCCCTAATGGCATGCCTAGGCTGGAGAGTTGGGGAAAGTGGGGGTTGGGCTCTAAACCAAGAATTAGCGAGAGCCTATCCATGGGATGTGGGTTTTTAACCTACAACCCACAACCATGGAATAAATGTGCCCCCTGAAAGATGCTTTGACTGTTTCCCTACATCCAGCACACACACGAAGATGTGTTCTGGTATTCTGAGTGTGGGGAAGATCCTCAAACTGACAGCAGCACCTGGATTCTATTAGTATCCCTTAGCTTCTGTTCCCTGAGTGTTTTCTTAGACCAGGCCATGAGGGAAAGCTGGGGGTTGGGCTTGGAGGCCACTTAGCAGTGAGTTCCCCCTGATCCACTGAGGAACTACTTAGAGGACTTCTCCCTAAAGGGAACACCTTTTTCTGCATTCATCTGGGTGCAGTGGGGCTGCACATCTCTCCCACACCTAAGAATGTGTTCTGGAATTCTGAGTGCAGGGAAGTTCCTCCAACTGACAGCAGCGCCTGGGTTCTAATTGAATCCCTTTGCTTGTCTTCCCTGATGGAAAGCCTAGGCGGGAGTGCGGGGGAAAGTGTGGTTTGGGCTCCAAAACCAAGTATTTGCGATGACCTCTCTATGGTTTGTGGAGGTGTTTAAACTACATCCCTAACCTGGGAACACCTGTGCCCCCATAAAGATCCGTGGAGTCTGTTTCCACACCTCCAGCACACACACGAACACTTGCACAGTTATCCTGAGAGTGGGCAGCCTCCTCCAACTGAGAGCAGGGCCTTGGTTCTTATAAAATCGCTTAACTTGTCTACCCTGTTTGGTTGCCTGATACGGAGTGCTGGGGAAAGGGTGGGTTGGGCTCTAAATCCAAGTATTAGCGAGTGCTTCTCCATGGGATTTGGAGGTTATTAACCAAAAGCCCACAACATGGGAATACCTGTGCTCCTTGAAAAAAGCGTGGACTCTGTATCCCCACCACCAGAACACACATGAAGAAGTTTTCTGCTATCCTGAGTGTGGGCTGGCAATTTCAGGTGACAGAAGCGGCTGGGTTCTAATAGAATCCCTTAGCTTGTAATCCCTGAGTGTTTCCCTAGGACTGACTCTGAGAGAAACCTGGGGGTTGGGCTTTGAGGCCAAATAGTAGCGAGTGTCCCCGATGGACTGAGGAAGTATTTAGATGAATTCTCCATAAAGGGAAACACCTGAGCACCCATTCATCTGCGTGGAGTGGGGCTTCAAATCTCCCCACCACACAAGGTTGGGTTCCAGTATCCTGAGGGTGGGGTAGTTCCTCCAACTGACATCAGCGTCTTGGTTTGAATAGAATCCCTTTTCTTGTCTTCCCTGATGGTTTGCCTAGGCCAGTGTGTGGTTGAAAGTGGGATTTGGGATCTAAAACTAAGTATTAGCGTGTGCCTCTCCATGGGTAGTGGAGATGTTTAAACTACAACCCACAACTTGGGAATTACTGTGACCCCTGAAAAATGCGTGTGCTATGTTTCCCCACGTCCAGCACACACAGGAAGAAGTGTTCTGGGGTTGTGAGTGTGGGGAGGTTCCTCCAACAGACAGCAGCACCTGGGTTGTAATAGAATCCCTTAGCTTGACTTCCCTAAGTGTTTTCCTAGGCCTAGCAGTAAGCGATGGTGGGGGATGGGCTCTAAAGCCAAGTATTAGCGAGTGCATCTCTGTGGGTAGTGGAGGGTTTTAAACTCCTTCCCCAACCTTGGAACACCTGTGCCCCATAAGATGAATGTAATCTGTTTCCCCACTTCCAGCACACACACGGTGACGTGCTCTGGTATCCTGATTGTGGGGAGGCTCCTCCAAATGACAGCAGCGCCTGGGTTCTAAAAGAATCCCTTAGCTTGTCTTCCCTGATGGCATGCCTGGGCTGGAGAGTTGGGGAAAGTGGGGGTTGGGCTCTAAACCAAGTATTAGCGAGAGCGTATCCATGGGATGTGGGTTTTTAACCTACAACCCACAACCATGGAATAAATGTGCCCCCTGAAAGATGCTTTGACTGTTTCCCTACATCCAGCACACACACGAAAATGTGTTCTGGTATTCTGAGTGTGGGGAAGATCCTCAAACTGACAGCAGCACCTGGATTCTATTAGTATCCCTTAGCTTCTGTTCCCTGAGTGTATTCTTAGACCAGGCCATGAGGGAAAGCTGGGGGTTGGGCTTGGAGGCCACTTAGCAGTGAGTGCCCCCTGATCCATTGAGGAAGTACTTAGAGGACTTCTCCCTAAAGGGAACACCTTTTCCTGCATTCATCTGGGTGCAGTGGGGCTGCACATCTCTCCCACACCTAAGAATGTGTTCTGGAATTCTGAGTGCAGGGAAGTTCCTCCAACTGACAGCAGCGCCTGGGTTCTAATTGAATCCCTTTGCTTGTCTTCCCTGATGGAAAGCCTAGGCGGGAGTGCGGGGGAAAGTGTGGTTTGGGCTCCAAAACCAAGTATTTGCGATGACCTCTCTATGCTTTGTGGAGGTGTTTAAACTACATCCCTAACCTGGGAACACCTGTGCCCCCATAAAGATCCGTGGAGTCTGTTTCCACACCTCCAGCACACACACGAACACTTGCACAGTTATCCTGAGAGTGGGCAGCCTCCTCCAACTGAGAGCAGGGCCTTGGTTCTTATAAAATCGCTTAACTTGTCTACCCTGTTTGGTTGCCTGATACGGAGTGCTGGGGAAAGGGTGGGTTGGGCTCTAAATCCAAGTATTAGCGAGTGCTTCTCCATGGGATTTGGAGGTTATTAACCAAAAGCCCACAACATGGGAATACCTGTGCTCCTTGAAAAAAGCGTGGACTCTGTATCCCCACCACCAGAACACACATGAAGAAGTTTTCTGCTATCCTGAGTGTGGGCTGGCAATTTCAGGTGACAGAAGCGGCTGGGTTCTAATAGAATCCCTTAGCTTGTAATCCCTGAGTGTTTCCCTAGGACTGACTCTGAGAGAAACCTGGGGGTTGGGCTTTGAGGCCAAATAGTAGCGAGTGTCCCCGATGGACTGAGGAAGTATTTAGATGAATTCTCCATAAAGGGAAACACCTGAGCACCCATTCATCTGCGTGGAGTGGGGCTTCAAATCTCCCCACCACACAAGGTTGGGTTCCAGTATCCTGAGGGTGGGGTAGTTCCTCCAACTGACATCAGCGTCTTGGTTTGAATAGAATCCCTTTGCTTGTGTTCCCTGATGGTTTGCCTAGGCCAGTGTGTGGTTGAAAGTGGGATTTGGGATCTAAAACTAAGTATTAGCGTGTGCCTCTCCATGGGTAGTGGAGATGTTTAAACTACAACCCACAACTTGGGAATTACTGTGACCCCTGAAAAATGCGTGTGCTATGTTTCCCCACGTCCAGCACACACAGGAAGAAGTGTTCTGGGGTTCTGAGTGTGGGGAGGTTCCTCCAACAGACAGCAGCACCTGGGTTGTAATAGAATCCCTTAGCTTGACTTCCCTAAGTGTTTTCCTAGGCCTAGCAGTAAGCGATGGTGGGGAATGGGCTCTAAAGCCAAGTATTAGCGAGTGCATCTCTGTGGGTAGTGGAGGGTTTTAAACTCCTTCCCCAACCTTGGAACACCTGTGCCCCATAAAGATGAATGGAATCTGTTTCCCCACTTCCAGCACACACACGGAGACGTGCTCTGGTATCCTGATTGTGGGGAGGCTCCTCCAAATGACAGCAGCGCCTGGGTTCTAAAAGAATCCCTTAGCTTGTCTTCCCTGATGGCATGCCTGGGCTGGAGAGTTGGGGAAAGTGGGGGTTGGGCTCTAAACCAAGTATTAGCGAGAGCCTATCCATGGGATGTGGGTTTTTAACCTACAACCCACAACCATGGAATAAATGTGCCCCCTGAAAGATGCTTTGACTGTTTCCCTACATCCAGCACACACACGAAAATGTGTTCTGGTATTCTGAGTGTGGGGAAGATCCTCAAACTGACAGCAGCACCTGGATTCTATTAGTATCCCTTAGCTTCTGTTCCCTGAGTGTTTTCTTAGACCAGGCCATGAGGGAAAGCTGGGGGTTGGGCTTGGAGGCCACTTAGCAGTGAGTGCCCCCTGATCCATTGAGGAAGTACTTAGAGGACTTCTCCCTAAAGGGAACACCTTTTCCTGCATTCATCTGGGTGCAGTGGGGCTGCACATCTCTCCCACACCTAAGAATGTGTTCTGGAATTCTGAGTGCAGGGAAGTTCCTCCAACTGACAGCAGCGCCTGGGTTCTAATTGAATCCCTTTGCTTGTCTTCCCTGATGGAAAGCCTAGGCGGGAGTGCGGGGGAAAGTGTGGTTTGGGCTCCAAAACCAAGTATTTGCGATGACCTCTCTATGCTTCGTGGAGGTGTTTAAACTACATCCCTAACCTGGGAACACCTGTGCCCCCATAAAGATCCGTGGAGTCTGTTTCCACACCTCCAGCACACACACGAACACTTGCACAGTTATCCTGAGAGTGGGCAGCCTCCTCCAACTGAGAGCAGGGCCTTGGTTCTTATAAAATCGCTTAACTTGTCTACCCTGTTTGGTTGCCTGATACGGAGTGCTGGGGAAAGGGTGGGTTGGGCTCTAAATCCAAGTATTAGCGAGTGCTTCTCCATGGGATTTGGAGGTTATTAACCAAAAGCCCACAACATGGGAATACCTGTGCTCCTTGAAAAAAGCGTGGACTCTGTATCCCCACCACCAGAACACACATGAAGAAGTTTTCTGCTATCCTGAGTGTGGGCTGGCAATTTCAGGTGACAGAAGCGGCTGGGTTCTAATAGAATCCCTTAGCTTGTAATCCCTGAGTGTTTCCCTAGGACTGACTCTGAGAGAAAGCTGGGGGTTGGGCTTTGAGGCCAAATAGTAGCGAGTGTCCCCGATGGACTGAGGAAGTATTTAGATGAATTCTCCATAAAGGGAAACACCTGAGCACCCATTCATCTGCGTGGAGTGGGGCTTCAAATGTCCCCACCACACAAGGTTGGATTCCAGTATCCTGAGGGTGGGGTAGTTCCTCCAAGTGACATCAGCGTCTTGGTTTGAATAGAATCCCTTTGCTTGTCTTCCCAGATGGTTTGCCTAGGCCAGTGTGTGGTTGAAAGTGGGATTTGGGATCTAAAACTAAGTATTAGCGTGTGCCTCTCCATGGGTAGTGGAGATGTTTAAACTACAACCCACAACTTGGGAATTACTGTGACCCCTGAAAAATGCGTGTGCTATGTTTCCCCACGTCCAGCACACACAGGAAGAAGTGTTCTGGGGTTGTGAGTGTGGGGAGGTTCCTCCAACAGACAGCAGCACCTGGGTTGTAATAGAATCCCTTAGCTTGACTTCCCTAAGTGTTTTCCTAGGCCTAGCAGTAAGCGATGGTGGGGGATGGGCTCTAAAGCCAAGTATTAACGAGTGCATCTCTGTGGGTAGTGGAGGGTTTTAAACTCCTTCCCCAACCTTGGAACACCTGTGCCCAATAAAGATGAATGGAATCTGTTTCCCCACTTCCAGCACACACACGGAGACGTGCTCTGGTATCCTGATTGTGGGGAGGCTCCTCCAAATGACAGCAGCCCCTGGGTTCTAAAAGAATACCTTAGCTTGTCTTCCCTGATGGCATGCCTAGGCTGGAGAGTTGGGGAAAGTGGGGGTTGGGCTCTAAACCAAGTATTAGCGAGAGCCTATCCATGGGATGTGGGTTTTTAACCTACAACCCACAACCATGGAATAAATGTGCCCCCTGAAAGATGCTTTGACTGTTTCCCTACATCCAGCACACACACGAAGATGTGTTCTGGTATTCTGAGTGTGGGGAAGATCCTCAAACTGACAGCAGCACCTGGATTCTATTAGTATCCCTTAGCTTCTGTTCCCTGAGTGTTTTCTTAGACCAGGCCATGAGGGAAAGCTGGGGGTTGGGCTTGGAGGCCACTTAGCAGTGAGTTCCCCCTGATCCATTGAGGAAGTACTTAGAGGACTTCTCCCTAAAGGGAACACCTTTTTCTGCATTCATCTGGGTGCAGTGGGGCTGCACATCTCTCCCACACCTAAGAATGTGTTCTGGAATTCTGAGTGCAGGGAAGTTCCTCCAACTGACAGCAGCGCCTGGGTTCTAATTGAATCCCTTTGCTTGTCTTCCCTGATGGAAAGCCTAGGCGGGAGTGCGGGGGAAAGTGTGGTTTGGGCTCCAAAACCAAGTATTTGCGATGACCTCTCTATGGTTTGTGGAGGTGTTTAAACTACATCCCTAACCTGGGAACACCTGTGCCCCCATAAAGATCCGTGGAGTCTGTTTCCACACCTCCAGCACACACACGAACACTTGCACAGTTATCCTGAGAGTGGGCAGCCTCCTCCAACTGAGAGCAGGGCCTTGGTTCTTATAAAATCGCTTAACTTGTCTACCCTGTTTGGTTGCCTGATACGGAGTGCTGGGGAAAGGGTGGGTTGGGCTCTAAATCCAAGTATTAGCGAGTGCTTCTCCATGGGATTTGGAGGTTATTAACCAAAAGCCCACAACATGGGAATACCTGTGCTCCTTGAAAAAAGCGTGGACTCTGTATCCCCACCACCAGAACACACATGAAGAAGTTTTCTGCTATCCTGAGTGTGGGCTGGCAATTTCAGGTGACAGAAGCGGCTGGGTTCTAATAGAATCCCTTAGCTTGTAATCCCTGAGTGTTTCCCTAGGACTGACTCTGAGAGAAAGCTGGGGGTTGGGCTTTGAGGCCAAATAGTAGCGAGTGTCCCCGATGGACTGAGGAAGTATTTAGATGAATTCTCCATAAAGGGAAACACCTGAGCACCCATTCATCTGCGTGGAGTGGGGCTTCAAATCTCCCCACCACACAAGGTTGGGTTCCAGTATCCTGAGGGTGGGGTAGTTCCTCCAACTGACATCAGCGTCTTGGTTTGAATAGAATCCCTTTGCTTGTCTTCCCTGATGGTTTGCCTAGGCCAGTGTGTGGTTGAAAGTGGGATTTGGGATCTAAAACTAAGTATTAGCGTGTGCCTCTCCATGGGTAGTGGAGATGTTTAAACTACAACCCACAACTTGGGAATTACTGTGACCCCTGAAAAATGCGTGTGCTATGATTCCCCACGTCCAGCACACACAGGAAGAAGTGTTCTGGGGTTGTGAGAGTGGGGAGGTTCCTCCAACAGACAGCAGCACCTGGGTTGTAATAGAATCCCTTAGCTTGCCTTCCCTAAGTGTTTTCCTAGGCCTAGCAGTAAGCGATGGTGGGGGATGGGCTCTAAAGCCAAGTATTAGCGAGTGCATCTCTGTGGGTAGTGGAGGGTTTTAAACTCCTTCCCCAACCTTGGAACACCTGTGCCCCATAAAGATGAATGGAATCTGTTTCCCCACTTCCAGCACACACACGGAGACGTGCTCTGGTATCCTGATTGTGGGGAGGATCCTCCAAATGACAGCAGCGCCTGGGTTCTAAAAGAATCCCTTAGCTTGTCTTCCCTGATGGCATGCCTAGGCTGGAGAGTTGGGGAAAGTGGGGGTTGGGCTCTAAACCAAGTATTAGCGAGAGCCTATCCATGGGATGTGGGTTTTTAACCTACAACCCACAACCATGGAATAAATGTGCCCCCTGAAAGATGCTTTGACTCTTTCCCTACATCCAGCACACACACGAAGATGTGTTCTTGTATTCTGAGTGTGGGGATGTTCCTCAAACTGACAGCAGCACCTGGATTCTATTAGTATCCCTTAGCTTCTGTTACCTGAGTGTTCGTTTAGGCCAGGCCATGAGGGAAAGCTGGGGGTTGGGCTTGGAGGCCACGTAGCAGTGAGTCCCCCCTGATCCATTGAGGAAGTTCTTAGAGGACTTCTCCCTAAAGGGAACACCTTTTCCTGCATTCATCTGGGTGCAGTGGGGCTGCACATCTCTCCCACTCCTAAGAATGTGTTCTGGAATTCTGAGTGCAGGGAAGTTCCTCCAACTGACAGCAGCGCCTGGGTTCTAATTGAATCCCTTTGCTTGTCTTCCCTGATGGAAAGCCTAGGCGGGAGTGCGGGGGAAAGTGTGGTTTGGGCTCCAAATCCAAGTATTTGCGATGACCTCTCTATGGTTTGTGGAGGTGTTTAAACTACATCCCTAACCTGGGAACACCTGTGCCCCCATAAAGATCCGTGGAGTCTGTTTCCACACCTCCAGCACACACACGAACACTTGCACAGTTATCCTGAGAGTGGGCAGCCTCCTCCAACTGAGAGCAGGGCCTTGGTTCTTATAAAATCGCTTAACTTGTCTACCCTGTTTGGTTGCCTGATACGGAGTGCTGGGGAAAGGGTGGGTTGGGCTCTAAATCCAAGTATTAGCGAGTGCTTCTCCATGGGATTTGGAGGTTATTAACCAAAAGCCCACAACATGGGAATACCTGTGCTCCTTGAAAAAAGCGTGGACTCTGTATCCCCACCACCAGAACACACATGAAGAAGTTTTCTGCTATCCTGAGTGTGGGCTGGCAATTTCAGGTGACAGAAGCGGCTGGGTTCTAATAGAATCCCTTAGCTTGTAATCCCTGAGTGTTTCCCTAGGACTGACTCTGAGAGAAACCTGGGGGTTGGGCTTTGAGGCCAAATAGTAGCGAGTGTCCCCGATGGACTGAGGAAGTATTTAGATGAATTCTCCATAAAGGGAAACACCTGAGCACCCATTCATCTGCGTGGAGTGGGGCTTCAAATCTCCCCACCACACAAGGTTGGGTTCCAGTATCCTGAGGGTGGGGTAGTTCCTCCAACTGACATCAGCGTCTTGGTTTGAATAGAATCCCTTTGCTTGTCTTCCCTGATGGTTTGCCTAGGCCAGTGTGTGGTTGAAAGTGGGATTTGGGATCTAAAACTAAGTATTAGCGTGTGCCTCTCCATGGGTAGTGGAGATGTTTAAACTACAACCCACAACTTGGGAATTACTGTGACCCCTGAAAAATGCGTGTGCTATGTTTCCCCACGTCCAGCACACACAGGAAGAAGTGTTCTGGGGTTGTGAGTGTGGGGAGGTTCCTCCAACAGACAGCAGCACCTGGGTTGTAATAGAATCCCTTAGCTTGACTTCCCTAAGTGTTTTCCTAGGCCTAGCAGTAAGCGATGGGGGGGATGGGCTCTAAAGCCAAGTAATAGCGAGTGCATCTCTGTGGGTAGTGGAGGGTTTTAAACTCCTTCCCCAACCTTGGAACACCTGTGCCCCATAAAGATGAATGGAATCTGTTTCCCCATTTCCAGCACACACACGGAGACGTGCTCTGGTATCCTGATTGTGGGGAGGCTCCTCCAAATGACAGCAGCGCCTGGGTTCTAAAAGAATCCCTTAGCTTGTCTTCCCTGATGGCATGCCTAGGCTGGAGAGTGGGGGAAAGTGTGGGTTGGGCTCTTAACCAAGTTTTAGTGAGAGCCTATCCATGGGATGTGGGTTTTTAACCTACAACCCAAAACCATGGAATAAATGTGCCCCCTGAAAGATGCTTTGACTGTTTCCCTACATCCAGCACACACACGAAGATGTGTTCTGGTATTCTGAGTGTGGGGAAGATCCTCAAACTGACAGCAGCACCTGGATTCTATTAGTATCCCTTAGCTTCTGTTCCCTGAGTGTTTTCTTAGACCAGGCCATGAGGGAAAGCTGGGGGTTGGGCTTGGAGGCCACGTAGCAGTGAGTGCCCCCTGATCCATTGAGGAAGTACTTAGAGGACTTCTCCCTAAACGGAACACCTTTTCCTGCATTCATCTGGGTGCAGTGGGGCTGCACATCTCTCCCACACCTAAGAATGTGTTCTGGAATTCTGAGTGCAGGGAAGTTCCTCCAACTGACAGCAGCGCCTGGGTTCTAATTGAATCCCTTTGCTTGTCTTCCCTGATGGAAAGCCTAGGCGGGAGTGCGGGGGAAAGTGTGGTTTGGGCTCCGAAACCAAGTGTTTGCGATGACATCTCTATGGTTTGTGGAGGTGTTTAAACTACATCCCTAACCTGGGAACACCTGTGCCCCCATAAAGATCCGTGGAGTCTGTTTCCACACCTCCAGCACACACACGAACACTTGCACAGTTATCCTGAGGGTGGGCAGCCTCCTCCAACTGAGAGCAGGGCCTTGGTTCTTATAAAATCGCTTAACTTGTCTACCCTGTTTGGTTGCCTGATACGGAGTGCTGGGGAAAGGGTGGGTTGGGCTCTAAATCCAAGTATTAGCGAGTGCTTCTCCATGGGATTTGGAGGTTATTAACCAAAAGCCCACAACATGGGAATACCTGTGCTCCTTGAAAAAAGCGTGGACTCTCTATCCCCACCACCAGAACACACATGAAGAAGTTTTCTGCTATCCTGGGTGTGGGCTGGCAATTTCAGGTGACAGAAGCGGCTGGGTTCTAATAGAATCCCTTAGCTTGTAATCCCTGAGTGTTTCCCTAGGACTGACTCTGAGAGAAACCTGGGGGTTGGGCTTTGAGGCCAAATAGTAGCGAGTGTCCCCGATGGACTGAGGAAGTATTTAGATGAATTCTCCATAAAGGGAAACACCTGAGCACCCATTCATCTGCGTGGAGTGGGGCTTCAAATCTCCCCACCACACAAGGTTGGGTTCCAGTATCCTGAGGGTGGGGTAGTTCCTCCAAGTGACATCAGCGTCTTGGTTTGAATAGAATCCCTTTGCTTGTCTTCCCTGATGGTTTGCCTAGGCCAGTGTGTGGTTGAAAGTGGGATTTGGGATCTAAAACTAAGTATTAGCGTGTGCCTCTCCATGGGTAGTGGAGATGTTTAAACTACAACCCACAACTTGGGAATTACTGTGACCCCTGAAAAATGCGTGTGCTATGTTTCCCCACGTCCAGCACACACAGGAAGAAGTGTTCTGGGGTTGTGAGTGTGGGGAGGTTCCTCCAACAGACAGCAGCACCTGGGTTGTAATAGAATCCCTTAGCTTGACTTCCCTAAGTGTTTTCCTAGGCATAGCAGTAAGCGATGGGGGGGATGGGCTCTAAAGCCAAGTAATAGCGAGTGCATCTCTGTGGGTAGTGGAGGGTTTTAAACTCCTTCCCCAACCTTGGAACACCTGTGCCCCATAAAGATGAATGGAATCTGTTTCCCCATTTCCAGCACACACACGGAGACGTGCTCTGGTATCCTGATTGTGGGGAGGCTCCTCCAAATGACAGCAGCGCCTGGGTTCTAAAAGAATCCCTTAGCTTGTCTTCCCTGATGGCATGCCTAGGCTGGAGAGTGGGGGAAAGTGTGGGTTGGGCTCTTAACCAAGTTTTAGTGAGAGCCTATCCATGGGATGTGGGTTTTTAACCTACAACCCACAACCATGGAATAAATGTGCCCCATGTAAGATGCTTTGACTGTTTCCCTACATCCAGCACACACACGAAGATGTGTTCTGGTATTCTGAGTGTGGGGAAGATCCTCAAACTGACATCAGCACCTGGATTCTATTAGTATACCTTAGCTTCAGTTCCCTGGGTGTTTTCTTAGACCAGGCCATGAGGGAATGCTGGGGGTTGGGCTTGGAGTCCACGTAGCAGTGAGTGCCCCCTGATCCATTGAGGAAGTACTTAGAGGACTTGTCCCTAAACGGAACACATTTTCCTGCATTCATCTGGGTGCAGTGGGGCTGCACATCTCTCCCACACCTAAGAATGTGTTCTGGAATTCTGAGTGCAGGGAAGTTCCTCCAACTGACAGCAGCGCCTGGGTTCTAATTGAATCCCTTTGCTTGTCTTCCCTGATGGAAAGCCTAGGCGGGAGTGCGGGGGAAAGTGTGGTTTGGGCTCCAAAACCAAGTATTTGCGATGACCTCTCTATGGTTTGTGGAGGTGTTTAAACTACATCCCTAACCTGGGAACACCTGTGCCCCCATAAAGATCCGTGGAGTCTGTTTCCACACCTCCAGCACACACACGAACACTTGCACAGTTATCCTGAGAGTGGGCAGCCTCCTCCAACTGAGAGCAGGGCCTTGGTTCTTATAAAATCGCTTAACTTGTCTACCCTGTTTGGTTGCCTGATACGGAGTGCTGGGGATAGGGTGGGTTGGGCTCTAAATCCAAGTATTAGCGAGTGCTTCTCCATGGGATTTGGAGGTTATTAACCAAAAACCCACAACATGGGAATACCTGTGCTCCTTGAAAAAAGCGTGGACTCTGTATCCCCACCACCAGAACACACATGAAGATGTTTTCTGCTATCCTGAGTGTGGGCTGGCAATTTCAGGTGACAGAAGCGGCTGGGTTCTAATAGAATCCCTTAGCTTGTAATCCCTGAGTGTTTCCCTAGGACTGACTCTGAGAGAAACCTGGGGGTTGGGCTTTGAGGCCAAATAGTAGCGAGTGTCCCCGATGGGCTGAGGAAGTATTTAGATGAATTCTCCATAAAGGGAAACACCTGAGCACCCATTCATCTGCGTGGAGTGGGGCTTCAAATCTCCCCACCACACAAGGTTGGGTTCCAGTATCCTGAGGGTGGGGTAGTTCCTCCAACTGACATCAGCGTCTTGGTTTGAATAGAATCCCTTTGCTTGTCTTCCCTGATGGTTTGCCTAGGCCAGTGTGTGGTTGAAAGTGGGATTTGGGATCTAAAACTAAGTATTAGCGTGTGCCTCTCCATGGGTAGTGGAGATGTTTAAACTACAACCCACAACTTGGGAATTACTGTGAAACCTGAGAAATGCGTGTGCTATGTTTCCCCACGTCCAGCACACACAGGAAGAAGTGTTCTGGGGTTGTGAGTGTGGGGAGGTTCCTCCAACAGACAGCAGCACCTGGGTTGTAATAGAATCCCTTAGCTTGACTTCCCTAAGTGTTTTCCTAGGCCTAGCAGTAAGCGATGGTGGGGGATGGGCTCTAAAGCCAAGTATTAGCGAGTGCATCTCTGTGGGTAGTGGAGGGTTTTAAACTCCTTCCCCAAACTTGGAACACCTGTGCCCCATAAAGATGAATGGAATCTGTTTCCCCACTTCCAGCACACACACGGAGACGTGCTCAGGTATCCTGATTGTGGGGAGGCTCCTCCAAATGACAGCAGCGCCTGGGTTCTAAAAGAATCCCTTAGCTTGTCTTCCCTGATGGCATGCCTAGGCTGGAGAGTTGGGGAAAGTGGGGGTTGGGCTCTAAACCAAGTATTAGCGAGAGCCTATCCATGGGATGTGGGTTTTTAACCTACAACCCACAACCATGGAATAAATGTGCCCCCTGAAAGATGCTTTGACTGTTTCCCTACATCCAGCACACACACGAAGATGTGTTCTGGTATTCTGAGTGTGGGGAAGATCCTCAAACTGACAGCAGCACCTGGATTCTATTAGTATCCCTTAGCTTCTGTTCCCTGAGTGTTTTCTTAGACCAGGCCATGAGGGAAAGCTGGGGGTTGGGCTTGGAGGCCACTTAGCAGTGAGTGCCCCCTGATCCATTGAGGAAGTACTTAGAGGACTTCTCCCTAAAGGGAACACCTTTTCCTGCATTCATCTGGGTGCAGTGGGGCTGCACATCTCTCCCACACCTAAGAATGTGTTCTGGAATTCTGAGTGCAGGGAAGTTCCTCCAACTGACAGCAGCGCCTGGGTTCTAATTGAATCCCTTTGCTTGTCTTCCCTGCTGGAAAGCCTAGGCGGGAGTGCGGGGGAAAGTGTGGTTTGGGCTCCGAAACCAAGTGTTTGCGATGACATCTCTATGGTTTGTGGAGGTGTTTAAACTACATCCCTAACCTGGGAACACCTGTGCCCCCATAAAGATCCGTGGAGTCTGTTTCCACACCTCCAGCACACACACGAACACTTGCACAGTTATCCTGAGAGTGGGCAGCCTCCTCCAACTGAGAGCAGGGCCTTGGTTCTTATAAAATCGCTTAACTTGTCTACCCTGTTTGGTTGCCTGATACGGAGTGCTGGGGAAAGGGTGGGTTGGGCTCTAAATCCAAGTATTAGCGAGTGCTTCTCCATGGGATTTGGAGGTTATTAACCAAAAGCCCACAGCATGGGAATACCTGTGCTCCTTGAAAAAAGCGTGGACTCTGTATCCCCACCACCAGAACACACATGAAGAAGTTTTCTGCTATCCTGGGTGTGGGCTGGCAATTTCAGGTGACAGAAGCGGCTGGGTTCTAATAGAATCCCTTAGCTTGTAATCCCTGAGTGTTTCCCTAGGACTGACTCTGAGAGAAACCTGGGGGTTGGGCTTTGAGGCCAAATAGTAGCGAGTGTCCCCGATGGACTGAGGAAGTATTTAGATGAATTCTCCATAAAGGGAAACACCTGAGCACCCATTCATCTGCGTGGAGTGGGGCTTCAAATCTCCCCACCACACAAGGTTGGGTTCCAGTATCCTGAGGGTGGGGTAGTTCCTCCAACTGACATCAGCGTCTTGGTTTGAATAGAATCCCTTTGCTTGTCTTCCCTGATGGTTTGCCTAGGCCAGTGTGTGGTTGAAAGTGGGATTTGGGATCTAAAACTAAGTATTAGCGTGTGCCTCTCCATGGGTAGTGGAGATGTTTAAACTACAACCCACAACTTGGGAATTACTGTGACCCCTGATAAATGCGTGTGCTATGTTTCCCCACGTCCAGCACACACAGGAAGAAGTGTTCTGGGGTTGTGAGTGTGGGGAGGTTCCTCCAACAGACAGCAGCACCTGGGTTGTAATAGAATCCCTTAGCTTGACTTCCCTAAGTGTTTTCCTAGGCCTAGCAGTAAGCGATGGTGGGGGATGGGCTCTAAAGCCAAGTATTAGCGAGTGCATCTCTGTGGGTAGTGGAGGGTTTTAAAATCCTTCCCCAACCTTGGAACACCTGTGCCCCATAAAGTTGAATGGAATCTGTTTCCCCACTTCCAGGACACACACGGAGACGTGCTCAGGTATCCTGATTGTGGGGAGGCTCCTCCAAATGACAGCAGCGCCTGGGTTCTAAAAGAATCCCTTAGCTTGTCTTCCCTGATGGCATGCCTAGGCTGGAGAGTTGGGGAAAGTGGGGGTTGGGCTCTAAACCAAGTATTAGCGAGAGCCTATCCATGGGATGTGGGTTTTTAACCTACAACCCACAACCATGGAATAAATGTGCCCCATGAAAGATGCTTTGACTGTTTCCCTACATCCAGCACACACACGAAGATGTGTTCTGGTATTCTGAGTGTGGGGAAGATCCTCAAACTGACATCAGCACCTGGATTCTATTAGTATACCTTAGCTTCAGTTCCCTGGGTGTTTTCTTAGACCAGGCCATGAGGGAATGCTGGGGGTTGGGCTTGGAGTCCACGTAGCAGTGAGTGCCCCCTGATCCATTGAGGAAGTACTTAGAGGACTTGTCCCTAAACGGAACACCTTTTCCTGCATTCATCTGGGTGCAGTGGGGCTGCACATCTCTCCCACACCTAAGAATGTGTTCTGGAATTCTGAGTGCAGGGAAGTTCCTCCAACTGACAGCAGCGCCTGGGTTCTAATTGAATCCCTTTGCTTGTCTTCCCTGATGGAAAGCCTAGGCGGGAGTGCGGGGGAAAGTGTGGTTTGGGCTCCAAAACCAAGTATTTGCGATGACCTCTCTATGGTTTGTGGAGGTGTTTAAACTACATCCCTAACCTGGGAACACCTGTGCCCCCATAAAGATCCGTGGAGTCTGTTTCCACACCTCCAGCACACACACGAACACTTGCACAGTTATCCTGAGAGTGGGCAGCCTCCTCCAACTGAGAGCAGGGCCTTGGTTCTTATAAAATCGCTTAACTTGTCTACCCTGTTTGGTTGCCTGATACGGAGTGCTGGGGATAGGGTGGGTTGGGCTCTAAATCCAAGTATTAGCGAGTGCTTCTCCATGGGATTTGGAGGTTATTAACCAAAAACCCACAACATGGGAATACCTGTGCTCCTTGAAAAAAGCGTGGACTCTGTATCCCCACCACCAGAACACACATGAAGATGTTTTCTGCTATCCTGAGTGTGGGCTGGCAATTTCAGGTGACAGAAGCGGCTGGGTTCTAATAGAATCCCTTAGCTTGTAATCCCTGAGTGTTTCCCTAGGACTGACTCTGAGAGAAACCTGGGGGTTGGGCTTTGAGGCCAAATAGTAGCGAGTGTCCCCGATGGGCTGAGGAAGTATTTAGATGAATTCTCCATAAAGGGAAACACCTGCGCACCCATTCATCTGCGTGGAGTGGGGCTTCAAATCTCCCTACCACAAAAGGTTGGGTTACAGTATCCTGAGGGTGGGGTAGTTCCTCCAACTGACATCAGCTTCTTGGTTTGAATAGAATCCCTTTGCTTGTCTTCCCTGATGGTTTGCCTAGGCCAGTGTGTGGTTGAAAGTGGGATTTGGGATCTAAAACTAAGTATTAGCGTGTGCCTCTCCATGGGTAGTGGAGATGTTTAAACTACAACCCACAACTTGGGAATTACTGTGAAACCTGAGAAATGCGTGTGCTATGTTTCCCCACGTCCAGCACACTCAGGAAGAAGTGTTCTGGGGTTGTGAGTTTGTGGAGGTTCCTCCAACAGACAGCAGCACCTGGGTTGTAATAGAATCCCTTAGCTTGACTTCCCTATGTGTTTTCCTAGGCTTAGCAGTAAGCGATGGTGGGAGATGGGCTCTAAAGCCAAGTATTAGCGAGTGCATCTCTGTGGGTAGTGGAGGGTTTTAAACTACTTCCCGAACCTTGGAACACCTGTGCCCCATAAAGATGCGTGGAATCTGTTTCCCCACCTCCAGCACAAACACGGAGACGTGCTCAGGTATCCTGATTGTGGGGAGGCTCCTCCAAATGACAGCAGCACCTGGGTTCTATAAGAATCCCTTAGCTTGTCTTCCCTGATGGCATGCCTAGGCTGGAGAGTGGGGGAAAGTGTGGGTTGGGCTCTTAACCAAGTTTTTGCGAGAGCCTATCCATGGGATGTGGGTTTTTAACCTACAAACCATAACCATGGAATAAATGTGCCCCCTGAAAGATGCTTTGACTGTTTCCCTACATCCAGCACACACACGAAGATGTGTTCTGGTATTCTGAGTGTGGGGAATATCCTCAAACTGACAGCAGCACCTGGATTCTATTAGTATACCTTAGCTTCTGTACCCTGAGTGTTTTCTTAGACCAGGCCATGAGGGAAAGCTGGGGGTTGGGCTTGGAGGCCACGTAGCAGTGTGTGCCCCCTGATCCATTGAGGAAGTACTTAGAGGACTTCTCCCTAAACGGAACACCTTTTCCTGCATTCATCTGGGTGCAGTGGGGCTGCACATCTCTCCCACACCTAAGAATGTGTTCTGGAATTCTGAGTGCAGGGAAGTTCCTCCAACTGACAGCAGCGCCTGGGTTCTAATTGAATCCCTTTGCTTGTCTTCCCTGATGGAAAGCCTAGGCGGGAGTGCGGGGGAAAGTGTGGTTTGGGCTCCGAAACCAAGTGTTTGCGATGACATCTCTATGGTTTGTGGAGGTGTTTAAACTACATCCCTAACCTGGGAACACCTGTGCCCCCATAAAGTTCCGTGGAGTCTGTTTCCACACCTCCAGCACACACACGAACACTTGCACAGTTATCCTGAGAGTGGGCAGCCTCCTCCAACTGAGAGCAGGGCCTTGGTTCTTATAAAATCGCTTAACTTGTCTACCCTGTTTGGTTGCCTGATACGGAGTGCTGGGGAAAGGGTGGGTTGGGCTCTAAATCCAAGTATTAGCGAGTGCTTCTCCATGGGATTTGGAGGTTATTAACCAAAAACCCACAACATGGGAATACCTGTGCTCCTTGAAAAAAGCGTGGACTCTGTATCCCCACCACCAGAACACACATGAAGAAGTTTTCTGCTATCCTGAGTGTGGGCTGGCAATTTCAGGTGACAGAAGCGGCTGGGTTCTAATAGAATCCCTTAGCTTGTAATCCCTGAGTGTTTCCCTAGGACTGACTCTGAGAGAAACCTGGGGGTTGGGCTTTGAGGCCAAATAGTAGCGAGTGTCCCCGATGGACTGAGGAAGTATTTAGATGAATTCTCCATAAAGGGAAACACCTGAGCACCCATTCATCTGCGTGGAGTGGGGCTTCAAATCTCCCCACCACACAAGGTTGGGTTCCAGTATCCTGAGGGTGGGGTAGTTCCTCCAACTGACATCAGCGTCTTGGTTTGAATAGAATCCCTTTGCTTGTCTTCCCTGATGGTTTGCCTAGGCCAGTGTGTGGTTGAAAGTGGGATTTGGGATCTAAAACTAAGTATTAGCGTGTGCCTCTCCATGGGTAGTGGAGATGTTTAAACTACAACCCACAACTTGGGAATTACTGTGACCCCTGAAAAATGCGTGTGCTATGTTTCCCCACGTCCAGCACACTCAGGAAGAAGTGTTCTGGGGTTGTGAGTGTGGGGAGGTTCCTCCAACAGACAGCAGCACCTGGGTTGTAATAGAATCCCTTAGCTTGACTTCCCTAAGTGTTTTCCTAGGCCTAGCAGTAAGCGATGGTGTGGGATGGGCTCTAAAGCCAAGTATTAGCGAGTGCAACTCTGTGGGTAGTGGAGGGTTTTAAACTACTTCCCGAACCTTGGAACACCTGTGCCCCATAAAGATGCGTGGAATCTGTTTCCCCACCTCCAGCACACACACGGAGACGTGCTCAGGTATCCTGATTGTGGGGAGGCTCCTCCAAATGACAGCAGCACCTGGGTTCTATAAGAATCCCTTAGCTTGTCTTCCCTGATGGCATGCCTAGGCTGGAGAGTGGGGGAAAGTGTGGGTTGGGCTCTTAACCAAGTTTTAGTGAGAGCCTATCCATGGGATGTGGGTTTTTAACCTACAACCCACAACCATGGAATAAATGTGCCCCCTGAAAGATGCTTTGACTGTTTCCCTACATCCAGCACACACACGAAGATGTGTTCTGGTATTCTGAGTGTGGGGAAGATCCTCAAACTGACAGCAGCACCTGGATTCAATTAGTATACCTTAGCTTCTGTACCCTGAGTGTTTTCTTAGACCAGGCCATGAGGGAAAGCTGGGGGTTGGGCTTGGAGGCCACGTAGCAGTGAGTGCCCCCTGATCCATTGAGGAAGTACTTAGAGGACTTCTCCCTAAACGGAACACCTTTTCCTGCATTCATCTGGGTGCAGTGGGGCTGCACATCTCTCCCACACCTAAGAATGTGTTCTGGAATTCTGAGTGCAGGGAAGGTCCTCCAACTGACAGCAGCGCCTGGGTTCTAATTGAATCCCTTTGCTTGTCTTCCCTGATGGAAAGCCTAGGCGGGAGTGCGGGGGAAAGTGTGGTTTGGGCTCCGAAACCAAGTGTTTGCGATGACATCTCTATGGTTTGTGGAGGTGTTTAAACTACATCCCTAACCTGGGAACACCTGTGCCCCCATAAAGATCCGTGGAGTCTGTTTCCACACCTCCAGCACACACACGAACACTTGCACAGTTATCCTGAGAGTGGGCAGCCTCCTCCAACTGAGAGCAGGGCCTTGGTTCTTATAAAATCGCTTAACTTGTCTACCCTGTTTGGTTGCCTGATACGGAGTGCTGGGGAAAGGGTGGGTTGGGCTCTAAATCCAAGTATTAGCGAGTGCTTCTCCATGGGATTTGGAGGTTATTAACCAAAAGCCCACAACATGGGAATACCTGTGCTCCTTGAAAAAAGCGTGGACTCTGTATCCCCACCACCAGAACACACATGAAGAAGTTTTCTGCTATCCTGAGTGTGGGCTGGCAATTTCAGGTGACAGAAGCGGCTGGGTTCTAATAGAATCCCTTAGCTTGTAATCCCTGAGTGTTTCCCTAGGACTGACTCTGAGAGAAACCTGGGGGTTGGGCTTTGAGGCCAAATAGTAGCGAGTGTCCCCGATGGACTGAGGAAGTATTTAGATGAATTCTCCATAAAGGGAAACACCTGAGCACCCATTCATCTGCGTGGAGTGGGGCTTCAAATCTCCCCACCACACAAGGTTGGGTTCCAGTATCCTGAGGGTGGGGTAGTTCCTCCAACTGACATCAGCGTCTTGGTTTGAATAGAATCCCTTTGCTTGTCTTCCCTGATGGTTTGCCTAGGCCAGTGTGTGGTTGTAAGTGGGATTTGGGATCTAAAACTAAGTATTAGCGTGTGCCTCTCCATGGGTAGTGGAGATGTTTAAACTACAACCCACAACTTGGGAATTACTGTGACCCCTGAAAAATGCGTGTGCTATGTTTCCCCACGTCCAGCACACTCAGGAAGAAGTGTTCTGGGGTTGTGAGTGTGGGGAGGTTCCTCCAACAGACAGCAGCACCTGGGTTGTAAAAGAATCCCTTAGCTTGACTTCCCTAAGTGTTTTCCTAGGCCTAGCAGTAAGCTATGGTGTGGGATGGGCTCTAAAGATAAGTATTAGCGAGTGCATCTCTGTGGGTAGTGGAGGGTTTTAAACTACTTCCCGAACCTTGGAACACCTGTGCCCCATAAAGATGCGTGGAATCTGTTTCCCCACCTCCAGCACACACACGGAGACGTGCTCAGGTATCCTGATTGTGGGGAGGCTCCTCCAAATGACAGCAGCACCTGGGTTCTATAAGAATCCCTTAGCTTGTCTTCCCTGATGGCATGCCTAGGCTGGAGAGTGGGGGAAAGTGTGGGTTGGGCTCTTAACCAAGTTTTAGTGAGAGCCTATCCATGGGATGTGGGTTTTTAACCTACAACCCAAAACCATGGAATAAATGTGCCCCCTGAAAGATGCTTTGACTGTTTCCCTACATCCAGCACACACACGAAGTTGTGTTCTGGTATTCTGAGTGTGGGGAAGATCCTCAAACTGACAGCAGCACCTGGATTCTATTAGTATCCCTTAGCTTCTGTACCCTGAGTGTTTTCTTAGACCAGGCGATGAGGGAAAGCTGGGGGTTGGGCTTGGAGGCCACGTAGCAGTGAGTGCCCCCTGATCCATTGAGGAAGTACTTAGAGGACTTCTCCCTAAAGGGAACACCTTTTCCTGCATTCATCTGGGTGCAGTGGGGCTGCACACCTCTCCCACACCTAAGAATGTGTTCTGGAATTCTGAGTGCAGGGAAGTTCCTCCAACTGACAGCAGCGCCTGGGTTCTAATTGAATCCCTTTGCTTGTCTTCCCTGATGGAAAGCCTAGGCGGGAGTGCGGGGGAAAGTGTGGTTTGGGCTCCAAAACCAAGTATTTGCGATGACCTCTCTATGGTTTGTGGAGGTGTTTAAACTACATCCCTAACCTGGGAACACCTGTGCCCCCATAAAGATCCGTGGAGTCTGTTTCCACACCTCCAGCACACATACGAACACTTGCACAGTTATCCTGAGAGTGGGCAGCCTCCTCCAACTGAGAGCAGGGCCTTGGTTCTTATAAAATCGCTTAACTTGTCTACCCTGTTTGGTTGCCTGATACGGAGTGCTGGGGAAAGGGTGGGTTGGGCTCTAAATCCAAGTATTAGCGAGTGCTTCTCCATGGGATGTGGAGGTTATTAACCAAAAACCCACAACATGGGAATACCTGTGCTCCTTGAAAAAAGCGTGGACTCTGTATCCCCACCACCAGAACACACATGAAGATGTTGTCTGCTATCCTGAGTGTGGGCTGGCAATTTCAGGTGACAGAAGCGGCTGGGTTCTAATAGAATCCCTTAGCTTGTAATCCCTGAGTGTTTCCCTAGGACTGACTCTGAGAGAAACCTGGGGGTTGGGCTTTGAGGCCAAATAGTAGCGAGTGTCCCCGATGGACTGAGGAAGTATTTAGATGAATTCTCCATAAAGGGAAACACCTGAGCACCCATTCATCTGCGTGGAGTGGGGCTTCAAATCTCCCCACCACACAAGGTTGGGTTCCAGTATCCTGAGGGTGGGGTAGTTCCTCCAACTGACATCAGCGTCTTGGTTTGAATAGAATCCCTTTGCTTGTCTTCCCTGATGGTTTGCCTAGGCCAGTGTGTGGTTGAAAGTGGGATTTGGGATCTAAAACTAAGTATTAACGTGTGCCTCTCCATGGGTAGTGGAGATGTTTAAACTACAACCCACAACTTGGGAATTACTGTGACCCCTGAAAAATGCGTGTGCTATGTTTCCCCACGTCCAGCACACTCAGGAAGAAGTGTTCTGGGGTTGTGAGTGTGGGGAGGTTCCTCCAACAGACAGCAGCACCTGGGTTGTAATAGAATCCCTTAGCTTGACTTCCCTAAGTGTTTTCCTAGGCCTAGCAGTAAGCGATGGTGGGAGATGGGCTCTAAAGCCAAGTATTAGCGAGTGCATCTCTGTGGGTAGTGGAGGGTTTTAAACTACTTCCCGAACCTTGGAACACCTGTGCCCCATAAAGATGCGTGGAATCTGTTTCCCCACCTCCAGCACACACACGGAGACGTGCTCAGGTATCCTGATTGTGGGGAGGCTCCTCCAAATGACAGCAGCACCTGGGTTCTATAAGAATCCCTTAGCTTGTCTTCCCTGATGGCATGCCTAGGCTGGAGAGTGGGGGAAAGTGGGGGTTGGGCTCTTAACCAAGTTTTAGCGAGAGCCTATCCATGGGATGTGTGTTTTTAACCTACAACCCACAACCATGGAATAAATGTGCCCCCTGAAAGATGCTTTGACTGTTTCCCTACATCCAGCATACACACGAAGATGTGTTCTGGTATTCTGAGTGTGGGGAAGATACTCAAACTGACAGCAGCACCTGGATTCTATTAGTATCCCTTAGCTTCTGTACCCTGATTGTATTCTTAGACCAGGCCATGAGGTAAAGCTGGGGGTTGGGCTTGGAGGCCACGTAGCAGTGAGTGCCCCCTGATCCATTGAGGAAGTACTTAGAGGACTTCTCCCTAAACGGAACACCTTTTCCTGCATTCATCTGGGTGCAGTGGGGCTGCACATCTCTCCCACACCTAAGAATGTGTTCTGGAATTCTGAGTGCAGGGAAGTTCCTCCAACTGACAGCAGCGCCTGGGTTCTAATTGAATCCCTTTGCTTGTCTTCCCTGATGGAAAGCCTAGGCGGGAGTGCGGGGGAAATTGTGGTTTGGGCTCCAAAACCAAGTTTTTGCGATGACCTCTCTATGGTTTGTAGAGGTGTTTAAATTACATCCCTAACCTGGGAACACCTGTGCCCCCATAAAGATCCGTGGGGTCTGTTTCCACACCTCCAGCACACACACGAACACTTGCACAGTTATCCTGAGAGTGGGCAGCCTCCTCCAACTGAGAGCAGGGCCTTGGTTCTTATAAAATCGCTTAACTTGTCTACCCTGTTTGGTTGCCTGATACGGAGTGCTGGGGAAAGGGTGGGTTGGGCTCTAAATCCAAGTATTAGCGAGTGCTTCTCCATGGGATTTGGAGGTTATTAACCAAAAGCCCACAACATGGGAATACCTGTGCTCCTTGAAAAAAGCGTGGACTCTGTATCCCCACCACCAGAACACACATGAAGAAGTTTTCTGCTATCCTGAGTGTGGGCTGGCAATTTCAGGTGACAGAAGCGGCTGGGTTCTAATAGAATCCCTTAGCTTGTAATCCCTGAGTGTTTCCCTAGGACTGACTCTGAGAGAAACCTGGGGGTTGGGCTTTGAGGCCAAATAGTAGCGAGTGTCCCCGATGGACTGAGGAAGTATTTAGATGAATTCTCCATAAAGGGAAACACCTGAGCACCCATTCATCTGCGTGGAGTGGGGCTTCAAATCTCCCCACCACACAAGGTTGGGTTCCAGTATCCTGAGGGTGGGGTAGTTCCTCCAACTGACATCAGCGTCTTGGTTTGAATAGAATCCTTTGCTTGTCTTTCCTGATGGTTTGCCTAGGCCAGTGTGTGGTTGAAAGTGGGATTTGGGATCTAAAACTAAGTATTAGCGTGTGCCTCTCCATGGGTAGTGGAGATGTTAAAACTACAACCCACAACTTGGGAATTACTGTGACCCCTGAAAAATGTGTGTGCTTTGTTTCCCCACGTCCAGCACACAAAGGAAGGAGTGTTCTGGGGTTGTGAGTGTGGGGAGGTACCTCCAACAGACAGCAGCACCTGGGTTGTAATAGAATCCCTTCGCTTGACTTCCCTAAGTGTTTTCCTAGGACTAGCAGTAAGCGATGGTGGGGGATGGGCTCTAAAGCCAAGTATTAGCGAGTGCATCTCTGTGGGTAGTGGAGGGTTTTAAACTACTTCCCGAAACTTGAAACACCTGTGCCCCATAAAGATGCATGGAATCTCTTTCCCCACCTGCAGCACACACACGGAGACGTGCTCAGGTATCCTGATTGTGGGGAGGCTCCTCCAAATGACAACAGCGCCTGAGTTCTAAAAGAATCCCTTAGCTTGTCTTCCCTGATGTCATGCCTAGGTTGGAGAGTGGGGGAAAGTGGGGGTTGGGCTCTTAACCAAGTATTAGAGAGAGCCTATCCATGGGATGTGGGTTTTTAACCTACAACCCACAACCATGGAATAAATGTGCCCCCTGAAAGAAGCTTTGACTGTTTCCCTACATCCAGCACACACACGAAGATGTGTTCTGGTATTCTGAGTGTGGGGAAGATCCTCAAACTGACAGCAGCACCTGGATTCTATTAGTATCCCTTAGCTTCTGTTCCCTGAGTGTTCTTTTAGGCCAGGCCATGAGGGAAAGCTGGGGGTTGGGCTTGGAGGCCACGTAGCAGTGAGTGCCCCCTGATCCATTGAGGAAGTACTTTGAGGACTTCTCCCTTAACGGAACACCTTTTCCTGCATTCATCTGGGTGCATTGGGGCTGCACATCTCTCCCACACCTAAGAATGTGTTCTGGAATTCTGAGTGCAGGGAAGTTCCTCCAACTGACAGCAGCGCCTGGGTTCTAATTGAATCCCTTTGCTTGTCTTCCCTGATGGAAAGCCTAGGCGGGAGTGCGGGGGAAAGTGTGGTTTGGGCTCCAAAACCAAGTATTTGCGATGACCTCTCTATGGTTTGTAGAGGTGTTTAAAGTACATCCCTAACCTGGGAACACCTGTGCCCCCATAAAGATCCGTGGAGTCTGTTTCCACACCTCCAGCACACACACGAACACTTGCACAGTTATCCTGAGAGTGGGCAGCCTCCTCCAACTGAGAGCAGGGCCTTGGTTCTTATAAAATCGCTTAACTTGTCTACCCTGTTTGGTTGCCTGATACGGAGTGCTGGGGAAAGGGTGGGTTGGGCTCTAAATCCAAGTATTAGCGAGTGCTTCTCCATGGGATTTGGAGGTTATTAACCAAAAACCCACAACATGGGAATACCTGTGCTCCTTGAAAAAAGCGTGGACTCTGTATCCCCACCACCAGAACACACATGAAGAAGTTTTCTGCTATCCTGAGTGTGGGCTGGCAATTTCAGGTGACAGAAGCGGCTGGGTTCTAATAGAATCCCTTAGCTTGTAATCCCTGAGTGTTTCCCTAGGACTGACTCTGAGAGAAACCTGGGGGTTGGGCTTTGAGGCCAAATAGTAGCGAGTGTCCCCGATGGACTGAGGAAGTATTTAGATGAATTCTCCATAAAGGGAAACACCTGAGCACCCATTCATCTGCGTGGAGTGGGGCTTCAAATCTCCCCACCACACAAGGTTGGGTTCCAGTATCCTGAGGGTGGGGTAGTTCCTCCAACTGACATCAGCGTCTTGGTTTGAATAGAATCCCTTTGCTTGTCTTCCCTGATGGTTTGCCTAGGCCAGTGTGTGGTTGAAAGTGGGATTTGGGATCTAAAACTAAGTATTAGCGTGTGCCTCTCCATGGGTAGTGGAGATGTTAAAACTACAACCCACAACTTGGGAATTACTGTGACCGCTGAAAAATGTGTGTGCTTGGTTTCCCCACGTCCAGCACACAAAGGAAGAAGTGTTCTGGGGTTGTGAGTGTGGGGAGGTTCCTCCAACCGACAGCAGCACCTAGGTTGTAATAGAATCCCTTCGCTTGACTTCCCTAAGTGTTTTCCTAGGACTAGCAGTAAGCGATGGTGGGGGATGGGCTCTAAAGCCAAGTATTAGCGAGTGCATCTCTGTGGGTAGTGGAGGGTTTTAAACTACTTCCCCAACCTTGGAACACCTGTGCCCCATAAAGATGCGTGGAATCTGTTTCCCCACCTCCAGCACACACACGGAGACGTGCTCAGGTATCCTGATTGTGAGGAGGCTCCTCCAAATGACAGCAGCACCTGGGTTCTAAAAGAATCCCTTAGCTTGTCTTCCCTGATGGCATGCCTAGGCTGGAGAGTGGGGGAAAGTGGGGCTTGGGCTCTAAACCAAGTATAAGCGAGAGCCTATCCATGGGATGTGGGTTTTTAACCTACAACCCACAACCATGGAATAAATGTGCCCCCTGAAAGATGCTTTGAATGTTTCCCTACATCCAGCACACACACGAAGATGTTTTCTGGTATTCTGAGTGTGGGGATGTTCCTCAAACTGACAGCAGCAACTGGATTCTATTAGTATCCCTTAGCTTCTGTTCCCTGAGTGTTCTTTTAGGCCAGGCCATGAGGGAAAGCTGGGGGTTGGGCTTGGAGGCCACGTAGCAGTGAGTGCCCCCTGATCCATTGAGGAAGTACTTAGAGGACTTCTCCCTAAACGGAACACCTTTTCCTGCATTCATCTGGGTGCAGTGGGGCTGCACATCTCTCCCACACCTAAGAATGTGTTCTGGAATTCTGAGTGCAGGGAAGTTCCTCCAACTGACAGCAGCGCCTGGGTTCTAATTGAATCCCTTTGCTTGTCTTCCCTGATGGAAAGCCTAGGCGGGAGTGCGGGGGAAAGTGTGGTTTGGGCTCCAAAACCAAGTTTTTGCGATGACCTCTCTATGGTTTGTAGAGGTGTTTAAATTACATCCCTAACCTGGGAACACCTGTGCCCCCATAAAGATCCGTGGAGTCTGTTTCCACACCTCCAGCACACACACGAACACTTGCACAGTTATCCTGAGAGTGGGCAGCCTCCTCCAACTGAGAGCAGGGCCTTGGTTCTTATAAAATCGCTTAACTTGTCTACCCTGTTTGGTTGCCTGATACGGAGTGCTGGGGAAAGGGTGGGTTGGGCTCTAAATCCAAGTATTAGCGAGTGCTTCTCCATGGGATTTGGAGGTTATTAACCAAAAGCCCACAACATGGGAATACCTGTGCTCCTTGAAAAAAGCGTGGACTCTGTATCCCCACCACCAGAACACACATGAAGAAGTTTTCTGCTATCCTGAGTGTGGGCTGGCAATTTCAGGTGACAGAAGCGGCTGGGTTCTAATAGAATCCCTTAGCTTGTAATCCCTGAGTGTTTCCCTAGGACTGACTCTGAGAGAAACCTGGGGGTTGGGCTTTGAGGCCAAATAGTAGCGAGTGTCCCCGATGGACTGAGGAAGTATTTAGATGAATTCTCCATAAAGGGAAACACCTGAGCACCCATTCATCTGCGTGGAGTGGGGCTTCAAATCTCCCCACCACACAAGGTTGGGTTCCAGTATCCTGAGGGTGGGGTAGTTCCTCCAACTGACATCAGCGTCTTGGTTTGAATAGAATCCTTTGCTTGTCTTTCCTGATGGTTTGCCTAGGCCAGTGTGTGGTTCAAAGTGGGATTTGGGATCTAAAACTAAGTATTAGCGTGTGCCTCTCCATGGGTAGTGGAGATGTTAAAACTACAACCCACAACTTGGGAATTACTGTGACCCCTGAAAAATGTGTGTGCTTTGTTTCCCCACGTCCAGCACACAAAGGAAGAAGTGTTCTGGGGTTGTGAGTGTGGGGAGGTACCTCCAACAGACAGCAGCACCTGGGTTGTAATAGAATCCCTTCGCTTGACTTCCCTAAGTGTTTTCCTAGGACTAGCAGTAAGCGATGGTGGGGGATGGGCTCTAAAGCCAAGTATTAGCGAGTGCATCTCTGTGGGTAGTGGAGGGTTTTAAACTACTTCCCGAAACTTGGAACACCTGTGCCCCATAAAGATGCATGGAATCTCTTTCCCCACCTGCAGCACACACACGGAGACGTGCTCAGGTATCCTGATTGTGGGGAGGCTCCTCCAAATTGCAACAGCGCCTGAGTTCTAAAAGAATCCCTTAGCTTGTCTTCCCTGATGTCATGCCTAGGTTGGAGAGTGGGGGAAAGTGGGGGTTGGGCTCTTAACCAAGTATTAGAGAGAGCCTATCCATGGGATGTGGGTTTTTAACCTACAACCCACAACCATGGAATAAATGTGCCCCCTGAAAGAAGCTTTGACTGTTTCCCTACATCCAGCACACACACGAAGATGTGTTCTGGTATTCTGAGTGTGGGGATGTTCCTCAAACTGACAGCAGCACCTGGATTCTATTAGTATCCCTTAGCTTCTGTTCCCTGAGTGTTCTTTTAGGCCAGGCCATGAGGGAAAGCTGGGGGTTGGGCTTGGAGGCCACGTAGCAGTGAGTGCCCCCTGATCCATTGAGGAAGTACTTAGAGGACTTCTCCCTAAAGGGAACACCTTTTCCTGCATTCATCTGGGTGCAGTGGGGCTGCACATCTCTCCCACACCTAAGAATGTGTTCTGGAATTCTGAGTGCAGGGAAGTTCCTCCAACTGACAGCAGCGCCTGGGTTCTAATTGAATCCCTTTGCTTGTCTTCCCTGATGGAAAGCCTAGGCGGGAGTGCGGGGGAAAGTGTGGTTTGGGCTCCAAAACCAAGTATTTGCGATGACCTCTCTATGGTTTGTGGAGGTGTTTAAACTACATCCCTAACCTGGGAACACCTGTGCCCCCATAAAGATCCGTGGAGTCTGTTTCCACACCTCCAGCACACACACGAACACTTGCACAGTTATCCTGAGAGTGGGCAGCCTCCTCCAACTGAGAGCAGGGCCTTGGTTCTTATAAAATCGCTTAACTTGTCTACCCTGTTTGGTTGCCTGATACGGAGTGCTGGGGAAAGGGTGGGTTGGGCTCTAAATCCAAGTATTAGCGAGTGCTTCTCCATGGGATTTGGAGGTTATTAACCAAAAGCCCACAACATGGGAATACCTGTGCTCCTTGAAAAAAGCGTGGACTCTGTATCCCCACCACCAGAACACACATGAAGAAGTTTTCTGCTATCCTGAGTGTGGGCTGGCAATTTCAGGTGACAGAAGCGGCTGGGTTCTAATAGAATCCCTTAGCTTGTAATCCCTGAGTGTTTCCCTAGGACTGACTCTGAGAGAAACCTGGGGGTTGGGCTTTGAGGCCAAATAGTAGCGAGTGTCCCCGATGGACTGAGGAAGTATTTAGATGAATTCTCCATAAAGGGAAACACCTGAGCACCCATTCATCTGCGTGGAGTGGGGCTTCAAATCTCCCCACCACACAAGGTTGGGTTCCAGTATCCTGAGGGTGGGGTAGTTCCTCCAACTGACATCAGCGTCTTGGTTTGAATAGAATCCTTTGCTTGTCTTTCCTGATGGTTTGCCTAGGCCAGTGTGTGGTTCAAAGTGGGATTTGGGATCTAAAACTAAGTATTAGCGTGTGCCTCTCCATGGGTAGTGGAGATGTTAAAACTACAACCCACAACTTGGGAATTACTGTGACCCCTGAAAAATGTGTGTGCTTTGTTTCCCCACGTCCAGCACACAAAGGAAGAAGTGTTCTGGGGTTGTGAGTGTGGGGAGGTACCTCCAACAGACAGCAGCACCTGGGTTGTAATAGAATCCCTTCGCTTGACTTCCCTAAGTGTTTTCCTAGGACTAGCAGTAAGCGATGGTGGGGGATGGGCTCTAAAGCCAAGTATTAGCGAGTGCATCTCTGTGGGTAGTGGAGGGTTTTAAACTACTTCCCGAAACTTGGAACACCTGTGCCCCATAAAGATGCATGGAATCTCTTTCCCCACCTGCAGCACACACAGGGAGATGTGCTCAGGTATCCTGATTGTGGGGAGGCTCCTCCAAATGACAACAGCGCCTGAGTTCTAAAAGAATCCCTTAGCTTGTCTTCCCTGATGTCATGCCTATGTTGGAGAGTGGGGGAAAGTGGGGGTTGGGCTCTTAACCAAGTATTAGAGAGAGCCTATCCATGGGATGTGGGTTTTTAACCTACAACCCACAACCATGGAATAAATGTGCCCCCTGAAAGAAGCTTTGACTGTTTCCCTACATCCAGCACACACACGAAGATGTGTTCTGGTATTCTGAGTGTGGGGATGTTCCTCAAACTGACAGCAGCACCTGGATTCTATTAGTATCCCTTAGCTTCTGTTCCCTGAGTGTTCTTTTAGGCCAGGCCATGAGGGAAAGCTGGGGGTTGGGCTTGGAGGCCACGTAGCAGTGAGTGCCCCCTGATCCATTGAGGAAGTACTTAGAGGACTTCTCCCTAAAGGGAACACCTTTTCCTGCATTCATCTGGGTGCAGTGGGGCTGCACATCTCTCCCACACCTAAGAATGTGTTCTGGAATTCTGAGTGCAGGGAAGTTCCTCCAACTGACAGCAGCGCCTGGGTTCTAATTGAATCCATTTGCTTGTCTTCCCTGATGGAAAGCCTAGGCGGGAGTGCGGGGGAAAGTGTGGTTTGGGCTCCAAAACCAAGTATTTGCGATGACCTCTCTATGGTTTGTGGAGGTGTTTAAACTACATCCCTAACCTGGGAACACCTGTGCCCCCATAAAGATCCGTGGAGTCTGTTTCCACACCTCCAGCACACACACGAACACTTGCACAGTTATCCTGAGAGTGGGCAGCCTCCTCCAACTGAGAGCAGGGCCTTGGTTCTTATAAAATCGCTTAACTTGTCTACCCTGTTTGGTTGCCTGATACGGAGTGCTGGGGAAAGGGTGGGTTGGGCTCTAAATCCAAGTATTAGCGAGTGCTTCTCCATGGGATTTGGAGGTTATTAACCAAAAGCCCACAACATGGGAATACCTGTGCTCCTTGAAAAAAGCGTGGACTCTGTATCCCCACCACCAGAACACACATGAAGAAGTTTTCTGCTATCCTGAGTGTGGGCTGGCAATTTCAGGTGACAGAAGCGGCTGGGTTCTAATAGAATCCCTTAGCTTGTAATCCCTGAGTGTTTCCCTAGGACTGACTCTGAGAGAAACCTGGGGGTTGGGCTTTGAGGCCAAATAGTAGCGAGTGTCCCCGATGGACTGAGGAAGTATTTAGATGAATTCTCCATAAAGGGAAACACCTGAGCACCCATTCATCTGCGTGGAGTGGGGCTTCAAATCTCCCCACCACACAAGGTTGGGTTCCAGTATCCTGAGGGTGGGGTAGTTCCTCCAACTGACATCAGCGTCTTGGTTTGAATAGAATCCCTTTGCTTGTCTTCCCTGATGGTTTGCCTAGGCCAGTGTGTGGTTGAAAGTGGGATTTGGGATCTAAAACTAAGTATTAGCGTGTGCCTCTCCATGGGTAGTGGAGATGTTAAAACTACAACCCACAACTTGGGAATTACTGTGACCGCTGAAAAATGTGTGTGCTTGGTTTCCCCACGTCCAGCACACAAAGGAAGAAGTGTTCTGGGGTTGTGAGTGTGGGGAGGTTCCTCCAACCGACAGCAGCACCTGGGTTGTAATAGAATCCCTTCGCTTGACTTCCCTAAGTGTTTTCCTAGGACTAGCAGTAAGCGATGGTGGGGGATGGGCTCTAAAGCCAAGTATTAGCGAGTGCATCTCTGTGGGTAGTGGAGGGTTTTAAACTACTTCCCCAACCTTGGAACACCTGTGCCCCATAAAGATGCGTGGAATCTGTTTCCCCACCTCCAGCACACACACGGAGACGTGCTCAGGTATCCTGATTGTGGGGAGGCTCCTCCAAATGACAGCAGCACCTGGGTTCTAAAAGAATCCCTTAGCTTGTCTTCCCTGATGGCATGCCTAGGCTGGAGAGTGGGGGAAAGTGGGGGTTGGGCTCTAAACCAAGTATAAGCGAGAGCCTATCCATGGGATGTGGGTTTTTAACCTACAACCCACAACCATGGAATAAATGTGCCCCCTGAAAGATGCTTTGAATGTTTCCCTACATCCAGCACACACACGAAGATGTTTTCTGGTATTCTGAGTGTGGGGATGTTCCTCAAACTGACAGCAGCACCTGGATTCTATTAGTATCCCTTAGCTTCTGTTCCCTGAGTGTTC